>NC_065586.1:16629693-17272402 GCF_024542745.1 Macaca thibetana thibetana | reverse complement strand
TTTATAGCAAGTATAGGCAATACAATAAGTTTTGATTTAAAACCCAGAAGAAAAATATCTCAGCAGATATTTCATTTATAATTCTAAAATAACTGTCTGTTTCCTAGATTCCACATTTGCTGATGTCAGGTATTTTCTTGAATATAGAATTTCCTTTAAAGCTAGCCATTTGAACTGAAAGGCAAAATGAGGGCTGAATGTGTTTGGTGTCGTTAAAATATATTTAATTTTTTTAAGCCTGTACTTATTTTGGTGCTGCATGTTGATAGTTCGTAAAGCAAACTTTTATTTTTCATTTCAAAAGATTTGGAGCTATGAATTAAGTGTGTGAGGAGCAAAAATAGGCAATGACTATATATACTACTGCTATATATGACTATACTAGTATATATACACATATATATTACAGTAGTAATATATTTAATCACATATATGCTGTAGTATACTGTAATACATATAATCTAGTAGTATTTATATATTACATATTATACACATGTATAATAAATATATAATACTGTATTATATATAGTATATAATATATTGTATGTTGTATAATATGCAATATATAATAGTATATTGTATACTATATAATACAGTATTATATGTAATATAATATATATATTACATATATACGTATTATATAACATATGCATACATATTATACATCTATAATAACATAGATACATATATTTTGTATAAAATTAACAGGATATATAATTATATATAATGTATACATGTATTACATATTTTATATATACATATTATATAATAAATAAATAAAAGTATATAACAGTATTATGTGTTATATATGTATAATATGGATATACATTATAAGTTTACATGTTATATATGCATGTTATATATAATACACATGCATATTACATATTATATATACATGTTATATAATATATGAGTATTGCATAAATTATGCATATACATATATAACATATAATGCTGTTATATAATTTAAATGTAATATATATGTATATACGTATAATACATACCATGACCTATACTACTGTTTGTGTGTGTGTGTGTGTTTGTGTGTGTGTGTGTGTGTGTGTGTATAGTCTATATTCAGGAAAGTACCTGGCATCAGCAAAAGTAGAATCTAGAAACATGGGCATTTATTTTAGACTCATAAATTAAATATATACTGAGATATTTTTCTTTTAAGTTTTAAGCCAAAACTGATTGTATTTCCTCTATAAAATACCCCTCTCTATGATATTCTACTAGAAATCACTTTTGATTATTCAAAAGAATATGAGACTGTTCTAGAAAGGACATTTTTTATGGGAGGCCCACTAGCGAGGTCACTTTTATGCCCTAGTACCTATGATTAATCTTTATCATTTAATATTTATTAGTAATATTTGATTCATATTTATTTTACCAAGGTGCGGTATTTATTTTATTTTCTGACATAGCTTTCATATCAATGAGGGAAATTCGTGTTTCATTCATTCATGTGTTTTACAGGACATGGTACGGCTCATTTCACCTTCATTCATGTTATAGACCACATCAGTTTTGAACAGCCTTCTTTAGGAAGCACTCAAAGATGCTCCCTTCTTATGTTTAGCCTTACTACTTGAAATTCAGTAAATGATCTTTAGAAAGTCATAACCAATTTTTCCTTTTTTGTGACAAGAATATAATTACTCAAAATTAGAATTCTTAATTTGTTTTCCAATTTGAAAGCAAATTAGTACTCAAAGGAAGATGAGAACATCAGTATGAAAACATCACTATAAGAACATTAGGATTTTATTTATTAACACCGTAATTTGGTGACAAAACTATCCACATGGGAATCGGGAGGTTTTGATTTTTTAATGTAGTCTTTGCTTCTGGTAGACCGTATAACTTTAGTCACAGTACATCAAGGTTTTAAGAATATGCAAATTGGTGATCATACCACTATGGGAACATAATCAATAGAAATAATATAAATAACAATTTTAATAAAAGGATTGGGAACTCTTCTAAATTTAGACAAGGTGTAATTGTCATTTCTGGTTTTGATACTTATAAAAGTGATTATCCATATTGAAAGCATTGATCAAATTTGTATCTTTTAGCTGGGCACAGTGGCTCACACCTGTAATCCCGACACTTGGGGAGGCCAAGGCAGGTGGATCACTTGAGGTCATGGGTTCAAGACAAGCCTGGCCAACATGGTGATACCCTATCACTACTAAAAATACAGAAATTAGCTGGGTGCATGCCTTTAGTCCCAGCTACTCAGGGGGTTGAGGCAGAAGAATTGCTTGAACCCAAGAGGCGGAGGTTGCAGTGAGCCCAAATAGCACCACTGCACTCCAGCCTAGGCAACAGAGTGAGATCTGTCTCAAAAAAAAAAAAAAAAGTGTGTATTTTATACAACATTGAAATGTCAGCTAAGAACTGAGTAATTACTAAAGTAAATAATTTAAAATAGAAACTAGATGGATTCTGAGGGTCTCTTAATAGCAATGATTTCTCCAACATAAGGACAATTATTTTATAGAGATGTGTGTGTGTGTGTGTGTGTGTGCACGCGCGTGCATATGTGTGTATACAATCTTTTTTCTACAAGTTCTATTTTGAAAATGATTTTCTTTTCAAATTTCAGGTGTAACCTCCCCCCAACCACAGGAGATGTTAGTAAAGATGTTGGCAGTAAAACAAATCTTGTGACTATAAATCCTAGTATCATAACTCTGAAGTAAGTAGCTGCAAGTTACATAACTGATCAAGAACATTTTTCCATTGTTCAATATGTTTCTCAGCTTAAGCACTAATCTTGTTGCTGAGACTGACTTGCAATACAGGTGGAATGAATTTTTGGAAAAATATATAAGAATTCATTTGCAAATTGTGGCATTCTATCAAGGTTGTTGTTCATAAGAGTTATGACTCAGTTGTACTTCCAATGTCATAAGCTAATCAAATCATATTTATTTCTTCATCTCTTTTAACAATAATGAAGCCACTTTTTTCCATTTTCTTTTAGAGCGTTAGCATTACTCTTCTATCTTGGTAGCACTTTCTTGATAAAACTTACTCTATTTAGAAACTTCAGAGAGTTAGCGCTAAGACAACCTGGCAAAATACAGTTATCACGTTGGAGAGTTTATTACTAAAAAATAATTACCATCTTTCATTTATGCAACATAACTACCATAAAATTGTTGGTTAATAAATAATCTTATACAAAGTTTTTACTCCATTGTTTTCATCAAAAGTAACTGATAAGCATTAGTAATAGAATGTTTGTGCTAATAGTTATAGCATCTCTTGAAATAAAGTAAAATAAATATTGAACTTGCCTTTCAAAGCATATTTTCTAAACACTCACAATTATACTTACAAGGATACTAAGTTATTTAAATCATACATATAGTTACTACAATGTGTGGAGGAAATTTTCAAAAATAATCTATATGTATATCTATATTTGCATTTGGATATTTTAAGTCTTCCTTCCTTCCTTCCTTCCTTTCTTCCTTCCTTCCTTCCTCCTTCCCTCCCTCCCTCCATCCCTCTCTCCCTTCCTTCCTCCCTTTCTTCCTTCTTTCTTCCTTCTTTCTGTCCTTCCTCCCTCCCTCCCTTCCTTCCTCCCTCTCTTCCTTCTTTCCATCCTCCCTCCCTCCTTCCCTCCCTCCCTCCCTCCCTCCTTTCCTTCCTTCCTTCCTTCCTTCCTTCCTTCCTTCCTTCCTTCCTTCCTTCCTTCCTTCCTTCCTTCCTTCCTTCCTTCCTTCCTCTCTCTCTCTCTCTTTCTCTCTTTCTTTGTCTCACTTTGACACCCAGGTTAAAATGCAACAGTGCAATCACAGGTCACTGCAGCCTCAAACTCCTGGGCTCAAGGGGTCCTCTCACCTCAGCCTCCCAAGTAGCTGGGATTACAGGCATGCACCACTGTTCCCCAGCTAATATTTTTATTTTTTATAGAGATGTGGCGCGGGGTCTCGCTATGTTACCCAGGCTGTTCTCGAACTCCTGGCCTCAAGTGATCTTCCCGCCTCAGCCTCCCAAAGTGCTGACAAGCATAAGCCTCTGTGCCTGGTCTATTTTAGGTTTTCTAAAGGAAACTTATAATGAAATATGTGCAAAAGGTGCACGAATCATAAATGTGCAGCTCAATGAATTTTAAAAAATGTATTGATATGCATACTATGCTTGAAAAAATATTTTATCATTATACATTTGGAAGGTGTTTCAATAACAAAAAGCAACTTTAGGAAAAAATATCAAATAAGAATAAAAAGTAATACAAGAAATATCTGTTCAGTAAGGGTATAGCCCAGTAAGAAAGTAAAAATTGAAAGGATTCCAAGAAAGAGAGATGAAGATCTAGCCATTGATATTGATGTAATGCTTACTTGAATGAGTTTTCTGAGTCCACACTTTATCTGTTTTATATACAGTATACAAATTGTTCAGTTTTTTGGCCAATGGTAAATTCAGCTTTATGTTATCAAAACTGCTACTTTGATTATTATTCTTGGGATTACTATAATTTTTTTTTTTAATTTGGCAGATATGGGAACTTAAAGGAAAAAAGAGCCCTATTTCTGGAGGACATTGCAACCTATGGAGATGCATTTTTTCTTCTGCCAGCATTTTCCTTCAGGGCCAACACGGGTACCTCTTTTAAAGTGTACTACACGCTCGAAGAGTCCAAAGCAAGACAAAAGGTTCTATTTTTCCATCCCAAGTACCTGAAACATCTGGCCCTTTTCTGGAGAACTAAAGGTGTGACTGCATACCGCTTGTCCACTGGCTTGATGATCACAAGTGTTGCAGTGGAACTGTGTGAAAACGTGAAGCTGTATGGATTCTGGCCCTTCTCTAAAACTGTAGAAGACATACCTGTCAGCCATCACTATTATGACAACAAGCTACCTAAACGTGGCTTCCATCAGATGCCCAAAGAATACAGCCAGATCCTCCAACTTCACATGAAAGGAATCCTCAAACTGCAATTTAGCAAATGTGAAGTCGCCTAAACAAAGTATCTTAAAATGGGAATAATTTTAATATAATGCAGTAGGTGATTAACAGTGTCTCCAAACACCAAAGGAGGTGGCTACAGAGTATTCTAAGACGAGCCCCCAAATTTGGTTTGACCAAAGCTTCCCCACTCATTTTGCAATGATGGCAAGTAATTCAATCCTTCTAATCTTCATTTTTTCTCCTTGTAATTTGGACACCATGATATCTGACTCATACAAATTTTTGTAATTTATGAAAATTATTGACATGGCCTTTGGTGTGAGGTAGGAACTCAAAGAATATTTCTTTGTTACTATTTATGCCAGCCATCTCCACCTTCACCAGACCTATAATAAAAGCATGCTGTCTTGGACATCTCCTCTAAAGAGAATAGCTACATTACCAGTATCCATTGGATTTCTTTCTGTGGCAGGTCTCTATCAATAATATCCTTCCCATTTTTCTGCCTCAATGACTGCATACAAGAAAATTATACACTTAAACAAGAAATTCGTGATAATTCAGGAATGAAATTCTTCTGAGTATGGCAGTATGCCCGCTTCTGATTAAATTCACTTTTAATAGTAGCTGTGATGATATGTTGGTTGGATTTAAGCCATTTATTTTCCTCTTCTGTCTACATTTTTTCATCACTTCATAATTTTATTTTAACTTCCTGCCTCATTCTTACACCTTTTTCTCTCTCACTTATACGTTGTACTTCAAGGACATGAACGGTTACAATACCCAGTCTTTGTTACCTGTTGTCTTGTCTGTGGGGTCACTCATTCAATTTTGTTTTAAAATAATTCAATAACTACTTCATGCCAGGCCCTGCACCAGGCTTTGTGAGAGGGCGAGAAGGATTATTGTCTCTCATAGGAGAAAACAGATGTGCATATCATTAATTATGATAGTGTATGATAAGTATTATAATGACAAAAACTATGAATCAAGTGCTGCAAGGAACAGAAGCAGGGATAATTAAATCCATTTCAGTGGAATCTATTTCAGTGTACAATAGTCTCCCCTAATCTGCAGATATGGGAAGACCCCCTGTGGATGCCTGAAACCATTGATGATATTAGGAATATATAATTGATTAGTAAAGGTAACAAAATATACTGAAATAAATATACAATGTGGGGACTTTATATGCTATTTTAATAAAAATTACATATAGTTAGGACATTTAGAGCTTACTTAAGTTTTTTCCCCATATAATATCCTATCCTGACTTAAATATTTTTCTGTAGAACATCAAGACAGAATCTCTAGTGTCACTGATATGGATTTCAGAAATATTCCAAATGGCGTGAGATCAAAGAGCATAATGATACCCATGTTCCAGTAAAAACTTAGGCTAAAAAAAATGTTTGCGGGTTTTCTTTTGTGGAGAAAATTGTAGACATTTCCACATTAACACATCTGAAGTTTCTGGTTCGACAGCTGTGTTGCCATCCTAAAAGCATGTTTGAAATTTTACAACAATCCTACCTAGATTCACATTAGCCAAAAATCTTTGTGTAAACAGACACCCAGAGATTTCATTAAGTGTGTTATAGTCAGAATTGGTGGTAATTAATCTACAGATCTGCAAAATAGTGTTCATAGCTTTTCTTTTTATTTTGATCTTGGTGGAAAAACTTGCAGTAACTCACCATTACAGAGCGACAAGAACTGTGACTCATGTTTTATTATTTACATAGCTGATGTGGTGTATTGTCGATATCCATATTCTGTCATATTTAGACACATTCATTGTGACACATATAACATGTGCATTCTTTTTACCTTTTTCTCAAGTGGGTCTGTAGTTGTGATTTCACAACAGATTGGGGTTGTTGGGCATTACTTAGAACTTTATAAAATGCGATAGAACATGAATGTTGACAATATAACATATGGCTATATAAACTGTAAAACATAAGTCACAGGTCTTTTTGTTCTGTGGTAGTGAATTATTGCAAATTTTTCAAGAGCAAGGCAAAAAGAAAAACTATCAATTGCATCTTGTAGATTTGTAGATTCACCACAACCAAGTCTGACTGTGACACTGTGTGTGTAATCAGCATAGCTTAAATGTTGTTAGATCTAATGTGATCTTCTGCTCTTAAAGCCCAAGTACAACCAAGGGCAATGAGAATGGAAAGTCTGAGTTCTGGTACTAGACAAGAGTAGCACTTTAGGCTAGGCACAATGGCTCACACCTATAATCCCAGCACTTTGGGAGGTCAAGGTGGGTGGGTCGCTTGAGGCCAGGAGTTCGAGACTAGCCTGGGCAACATAGTGATAACCCCTCTCTACAAAAAACAAAAAAATTAGCTCAGCATAGTGGTGTGCACTTGTGGACCCAGCTACTCGGGAGCTAAGGAGGGAGGATCACTGGAGCCCAGGAGGCAGAGGCTGCAGTGAGCTGGGATTGTACCACTGCATTCCAGCCTGTGTGACAGGGTAAGACCCTGTCTCAAAAAAAAAAAAAAAAAAAAAAAGGAGTCCTTTAGTTAGGATTCTAGCTCATAATGCTACATACTGCCAGTTTCTAAGAGAAATACTAGCTTGCTTGATTCTATTTTCCACTTGTTGTTCAGCCTCATTGAGTAATGAAACAGAATAACAAGATTCCAATATAATTTTCAGCCAAATCTAAAGGCAAGGCAGAAATATTCATTTAAGTATATAGTCCATAGCACTCTGTGGTCCCCGCAAAGGGCTCCATGATCAATTACATAGTGTTAATTTTTGCACAGTATAATAATCCTCTAGCATCCTTGAAGTCTCTGGTGCTTTTCCCTTTGAACAAAAGGCAATGACAAACAGATCATGACTTTCACTAAAGGAGATTTCCCTCTTCATGTGAGTCCTAACCCAGTAACTGTGTGGGCTCTCAGCCAGGTAATCAGTCAAAAACTCTTTCTTTGAGGACTCTCTGTAGAATACAGAATTAAGCAGTAAATCAGACCTGTTTTTGCCTAAATTTTTCCTTGCTTAAAAAAAATTTACCAGTTAAGTATTATGTAATGTCAAGTACCCTAAATCAATCCAAGAATTAGGAAGCTTTGGGAAAATTGGAAAATTTTGTAGAAAACAGGTCCACTAACATCCTAAACAGCTACTGCGGAAGTATAGTTATGATGTGATATATAATATATTGTGACCTTCAAAACATTTTATTTATCTAACGTGACATGGAAACACATTGTTATGCCATTAAAAATTGGAGGCATTGTAGGAATTCATCTATCTGATGCACTTGATCTAATAAGATTATTTCTTTCTTTATACTAATAAAAAAAATCCACATGAGGCTGCTAGGAGTGTTTAAGATGTCCTATTTACATGTGGCTTCAGAAGGCTGATCCCATAGTGAGGAACAGTGTCACCAGTACCCTCCTGAGAGTGGAAAGGCAAGAATATTTCTCATGCTCTTTCTTATTTGGGGTCATCACTCTTCCAGAAGCATTCTTTTTTTCAATTAAAAAAAATGTGGGTGATATATGATAAAGATGCACCACTTATGTAATGGAGACAGGGCAAACCCTTTAGCAGATAGTATTGAAACACTGGCTCACTGCATGGAGAAAAATGCCTACATTGCACCATATAAAAAGTTGGACTCCAGAGGGATGAAAACGATGGATTAAAAAGAAAATTGTAAAGCTCACAGAAGAAAATGTAGAAGAATTATGTTTGAGATATGGGTGAGGAACTGTACTTCTTCGACATGACCCAAAAATATTTTTTAAAGAGTTGGGCTAAGAAAGGATAGTTATGACTATATTAAAATGAAAGATTTCTAGTCAGTGAATGACACCTTAAAGTTAATAGGCTGGGGACAGACTGAAATAGCTTTTAGTAATGCATAAAATTAATGACATTAATAGACATTCCAAGGAATTATAAATCAACAAGTAAAAGACAGGAAACTCAGTATAAAAATGAACAAAAGATAAGAATGTGATTTACAAAGGGGAAAACTGAGTAGCTAATAAGAATAGGAAATGATACTCAAATTTACCAGAAACCTGAGAAATGCAAATGAAAGTGAGATACTATATCCATTGCATTGGTCAAAATTAGTAAGGTCATGGTGGAAGTATAAGCTGATTGAATCATTTTGGAAAGTAACCTAGGAGTACTGAGTTAGTAAAATTCATCACATGTCTGTCCTAAAGTCCAGTAATTGCACTTTTGGATATACAGCCAAGAGAATTTATTCCGATCCGCACAAAAAAACAAGTACTAAGATATTTATTCCGTTATTGTTTGCGGTAGTAGACAATTGGACACACAGATGTCTGTTTCTTAGGAAGTCAGTGAACTAACTTGGCTGGATCCATGATATGGAATACAATACGGCAGTTAGAAGCAACTTACTGGACATATATAGAGAAATAAGGGTATATCTAAGGGTATATCCTTAAAATTTAGCGTAAAGAGAAAACAATTAATTAGTTTTAATTAATTAGCACAATGCCATTTAATTACATTAAAGCATATGCATGCATACATACAAACATATTCAAGGCTACGTGTCAAATACAAGAAGGGTACCCATTAAGAAGAGAGTAATCGGAGTGGGTTTAGGGATAAAGAAGAAAAATATACATGTTCTTATATTTAATACAGCAAGCCTTTGACATATATATTCTTATACTCACATATGATATTCTTATTACTACACAAATAAATATAGAAGCTGACTCAAAATGGTAAGTAACTTACATAAGGTTGCATTATATATAAGAGCAGAGCTAGTATTTAACTCATATGTCTGACTCTAAAGCCAATATTATTTCCATTATGCAATTATAAAATGAGAAGAAAAATCAGGATTATCCCATGTCATTGACATGTAATAAATAGCACATATTTACGTACATGCAGATACCCATGAAATCGTCTCTCCAATTAAGACAATGTGTATATTCATTACCCCAAAATGTTTTCTTGTGCTACTTTGTAATCCCTCCCTCTTCCTCCTCCCTGTCCATCCCACTCTGGTCCCCAGAAAATTCCTAATCTGTTTTTCTATAGACTAATTTACATTTTTACACTATAGACTGTTTACATTTTTTAGAATTTTATATAAATGGAATCTTACCATCTTTATTCATTTCTTGTCTTGCACTTTCGCTCGACATAATAATATTAAAATTAATTCATGTTGATTGTGTATCAGTAGTTTATGCCTTTATTTACTGAGTAGAATTATGTTATATGGATGTACCACAATTGGCTTATCCACTCACTTGTTGATGAACATTTCAATATCTCCTGGTTTTGGCTATTACAAATAAAGGTATCATGAACATTTTTGTGCAAGTCTTCTTGTGAACATATATTTTTATTTCCCTGGGGCAAATATCTAGGATTGGAATGACTAGGTCAGATGGTCCATGTATGCCTAACACGTTTACAAAACTACCATGCTGTTTTACAAAGGGGTTGTAACATTTCATGTTCCTATCAATAGCCTATGCCAGTTGCTCTTGCCTGACATGTTTGACAAAATTTGGTTTGAGCAGTATTTAATTTTAGACAGTCTACTGGGTACACAGTTGTATCTCTGTATCTCATTGGGATTTGGATTTTCATTTCCCTTATGATTTTTTTCATGTGTTTATTTGACTTCCATATATCTTCTTTGATGAAGCGTCTGCTGAAATATTTTGGCAATTTTTAATTGGATTGTCATCTTATAAGTGACTTATAAAAGATATTTATATATTCTAGATACAAGTCTTTTATTAGAATGTATTTTGCAACAACTTTCTCTGCCTTTTCATTTCGTTAACAGTGTTTTTCAATAGCAGAAGTTTTTAATTTTACTAAAGTCTAGTTTATTAATTTTTAAAATTTTATAGTTTGTGTTTTTGGTTTCAAACTTAAGAAATCTTTGCCAAACCCAAGGTAACAGATTTTCTCCTATGTTTTCTTTTGGAAGATTTATAGTTTGTTATATTTAAGCCTATGAGCCATCTTGAGTTAATTATTTTTCATATGTGTTCATAGTGTAAGGTAAGAATTAAATCATATTTTTGCATGTATCTGAACAGTTTTTCCAGCAGAATTTGTTGAAGAGATTTTTCCTTTGTTGTACTGCTTGGTTGAAAATCAATTGATTTATATTTGTGTTTATTTATTTGTAGACTCTATTCTGTTTCACTGATTTGTCTGTCGTTATGCCAATATCATACCATTTTTATTACTGTAACTTTATAAGTCTTGAGATAAAACTCCAATCTTAATTCTTTTTCAAAGCTGGTATTGGTTTTGTTTGTGTTTATGTTTTGCTTTTTACTATTCTGGAAGAATTTGCATAAGTTCAGCATTTTCTTCTTTACGTTTGGTAAAATTCACCAGAGAAACCATCTGACCTACAATTTTCCTTGAGGGAAGATTTTTAATGTTGAACAATTTCTTTAATAGATGCAGGACCATTCAGACAGTCTATTTCTTCTTGAGTGAGATTTGGTAGTTTGTGTTCTTCAGGAAATTTATCTTCTTCATCAGAGTTGTAGAATTTATCTTAATCAAGTTGTTCATAATATTCCCTTATCTGTTAATATTGTAGAGTCTACAATAATCCCCCTATCTGATTTCTCACATTGGTCATTTGCATCTTCTCTTGCCCCTGGTCTGTCTAGCTTGAGGTTTATTAGTTTTATTGACCATCTTGAGAACCTGTTGTCTGGTCTCTGATTTCTTCTCTGATCCTTATTATTTCTTTTCTTTAGTTGTATTTGCTTTTCCTTTTATAGTTTCCTAATGTCATTGATTTGAGATACCTTTTTTTAAACATGAGAATTTAGCACTATATTTTCCTCTAAGAACTGTTAGCTGTTTCCCACAAATTTGTATATGTCATGTTTTCATTTTCATTCCTTTCTAAATACTTTCTAACTGCCTTTTGAAATCTTCTTTGGACCAAGGGTTATTTGGAAGTATATTATTTAGTTTCCAAACATTTCTGATTTTTTTCATATGTGTTACTGTACATCATTTTAAATTAATTTCACTGTAGTTAGTGAATATGCTTAGTATGATTTAAATCCATTTAAATTTATTGAGACTGTGTTACAGACCAGAATATAGCTTTTCTTGGTAAGTGTCTTGTGTGCATTTCAAAAGAATGTGTACTCAGTTGTAGTTAGGTGGAGTGTTCTACTAATGTCAATTAGATCAGATTGATTGATGCTGTTGGTCAAGCCTTATCTTTCCTAATTTTTTTGTATACTTCTATCAATTATAGAGAGAAGAGTGCTACATCTTTGACAATAATTGTGGCTCTATTCCTTCTTGCAGTTCTAGCAATTTTTGCTTCATGTATCTTGAAATTCTGTTTAATATATGCATGAACGTTTAGGATTTTTATGTTTCCTTGGTCAATGACCCATTATTATAAAATGATCCTCTTTATCCCTACTGATATTTTTTCTCTAAAATCTAATTTGTCTGATATTATTATAGCCACTTCAGCTTTTTATGTTAGTGTTAACATATCTTTTTTAATTGTCTTACTTTTAAGTTGATTTTTTATATTAAAAGTTTTTTTAATTAACTGAATATAGTTGAGTTTTGCTTTTCTATACAGTCTGGGAATCTGCCTTTTATTTGGTGTTTTGTAATTAATGCCACACATTATTCTTATACATATATTGTAAACCCCCAAGACATTATTATTTTTCTGCTTTAAACTATCAGTTACCTTTCAAAAATATTTTTTTAAGGCTAGGCATGATGGCTCACGCCTATAGTACCAGCACTTTGGGAGGCTGAAAAGGGTGGATCGCTTGAGCGCAGGAGTTCATGACCAGCCTGGGAAATATCGCGAGACCTTGTCTGCACAAAAAATACAAAAAAAAAAAAAAAAAAACCAAAATCCAAAAAACAAAAAAGAAACAACCATTGTGGCACACACCTGTAGTCCCAGCAACTTGAGAGGCTGAGGTGGGAGGATCGCTTGAGCCCAGGAGGTCGAGGCTGCAGTGAGCTATGATCATGCTACTGCACTCCAGTCTGGGTGACAGAGTAGGGCTGTGTCTCAAAAATATTTTTCTCTTTTTAAAGAAAATAGTTTTTTCACTTTTTAAAAAATTAATTAATTTATTTATTAGTTTACCTTAAGTTCCAGGATACATGGGCAGAACATTCAGGTTTGTTACATAGGCATACATGTGCCGTGGTGGTTTGCTGCACCTATTAACCCGTCATCTAGGTTCCCTCCCCTCCGCCCCCAACCCCCCAACAAGCCCCGGTGTGTGTTGTTCCCCTAACTGTGTTCATGTGTTCTCATTGTTCAACTCACACTTATAAATGAGAACATGTGGTGTTTGGTTTTCTGTTCCTGCGTTAGTTTGCTGAGGGCAATGACTTCCAGCTTCATCCATGTTGCTGCAAAGGACATGATCTCATTCCTTTTTATGGCTGCGTAGGATTCCATGGTCTATATGTACTGTATTTTCTTTATCCCGTCTATCATTGATGGACATTTGGGTTGGTTCCAAGTCTTTGCTATTGTAAATAGTGCTGCCATAAACACTTCTGTAAGTGTGTCTTTATAGTAGAATGATTTATATTCCTTTGCGTATATACCCAGTAATGGGATTGCTGGGTCGAATGGTATTTCTGGTTCTAGATCCTTGAGTGATCGCCACACTGTCTTCCACAATGGTTGAACTAATTTACATTCCCACCAGCAGGGTAAAAGCATTCCTGTTTCACCACAGGCTCTCCAGCATCTATTGTTTCTTGACTTTTTAATAATTGCCATTCTGACTGGTGTGAGATGGTATCTCACTGTGGTTTTGATTTGCATTTCTCTAATGATCAGTGATGTTGAGCTTTTTTTCATATGTTTGTTGTCTGCATAAATGTCCTGTCTTGAGAAGTATCTGCTCATAACCTTTGCCTACTTTTTGATGGGGTTGTTTCTTTTTTTCTTGTACATTTGTTTAAGTTCCTTATAGATTCTGGATATTTTTTTGTCAGACGAGTAGACTGCAAAAATTTTCTCCCATTCTGTAGGTTGCCTGTTGATGATAGTTTCTTTTGCTGTGTAGAAGTTCTTTAGTTTAATTAGATATCATGTGTCAATTTTGGCTTTTGTTGCAATTGCTTTTGGCGTTTTCTTCATGAAATCTTTGCCCATGCCTATGTCCTGAATGGTATTGCCTAGGTTTTCTTCCAAGGTTTTATGGTTTTGGGTTTTGCATTTAAGTATTTAATCCATCTTGAGTTAACTTTTGGGTAAGGTGTAAGGAAGGGATCCAGTTTCAGTTTTCCACATATGCCTAACCAGTTAAGAAAAGAATTTATATTTACTCACATTTACCATTTCCAGTGTTCTTCATATTGTGTGTAGATTTAGACTTTTAATGATTATCATTTCTCCAAGGGATTTTCTTTAACATTCCTTATAGTGCCAGACTGCTGGTAATAAATTTTTTCAGCTTTTGTATGTTTGAAAAGTTTATTTCTTCATTTTCAAGTGATAGTTTTGCTGGCTTTGAATTCTAGATTGATGGCATCTTTCACTACTTTAAAGGTGTGCTGCTCTTCCGACTTGCATTGTTTTCAATGCAAAGTCTATTGTCATCCTTATTTTTTTTTTTTTTTTTTTTTTTTTTTGAGACGGAGTCTCGCTCTGTAGCCCAGGCTGGAGTGCAGTGGCCGGATCTCAGCTCACTGCAAGCTCCGCCTCCCGGGTTTACGCCATTCTCCGGCCTCAGCCTCCCGAGTAGCTGGGACTACAGGCACCCGCCACCTCGCCCGGCTAGTTTTTTGCATTTCTTAGTAGAGACGGGGTTTCACCGTGTTAGCCAGGATGGTCTCGATCTCCTGACCTCGTGATCCGCCCGTCTCGGCCTCCCAAAGTGCTGAGATTACAGGATTGAGCCACCGCGCCCGGCCTGTCATCCTTATTTTTGTTCCCAGATACGTCGTGTATCTTTTTGTTGTTGTTCCTTTTAAGATATTGCTTTCTACCACTAGTTCTAAGCACTTTTATTTTTATATGTAGTGGTGTCATTTTCTTTATGTGTTTGGTACTTGGAATTCTTTGAGCTTCTCATTAATAGATCTGTGGGTTTATAGCTTTCGTTAAATTTGGAAAGTTTTTTTGCCATTATTTTCAAATATTTTCAGTGTCCCTTCCTTCCCGTTTTAAGGGACTTCAATTACTCATACGTATGAAGCCACTTTAATTTGTTCTGTAATTCACTGATTCTCTGTTCATTTTTTCTGTGTTTTTCTTTGGAAAAGAACTTTGCAAAGAAAATTCTTTAGATAATTTCACTGATTCTCTCTCTGTTCATTTTATTTCTGCTTTTTTTTTTTTTTTCCTTTGGAAAAAGAACTTTCCAAAGAAAATTCTTTAGATAATTTCTATTATCTTTGTATACTACATAATTTCTATTTGGATCATTTCTGTTCCTATTTCTTCAACCTAACTAGTATTCTCTTTTGCAATGTCTAATTTTCCATTAATTCCAATCTAGTGTGTTTTTAATCTAAAACATTGTAGAAGTTTGATTTGTGCCTTTTTCTATCTTCCTTGTCTATTGTCTTAGTCCATTTGCACTCCTGTAACAAAACATCATAGACTGACTGGCTTACAAATAACAGAAATCTATTCTTTCTCACAGTTCTGGAGTCAGGGAAGTATAAGATGCAGGCACCAGCCTTGATCTAATGAAGGCCCACTTCCTGGTTCATAAATAACCTTCTTCTTACTGTGTCCTCACATGGCAAAAGGGCAGATGGAATTTTCTGGAGTCTTTTCAATAAGGGCACTAATCTCATTCATTAGATCTTTGGCTTCATAAGCTAATAATCTCCCAAAAGCCCTACCTTCCAATATCATCACATTGATGATTACATTTCAACATATGAATTTAGGGGAGACATAAACATTTAGTCTATAGCATCTCCATTTGACATGCGCTATCATTCTTCTATCCTCTTCAACACATAAAATACAGTTTTAACTCTTCTAATGTCCTTTTCTACTAATTTCATCATCTGTGTAATTCCTGGATCTGTCTCTACTAATTAATTTTCTTCTTATTATGGGTTATATTTTCCTGCTTCTTTGAATGTCTGGTAATTTTTTTTATTGAGTGCCAGACATTGTGAATTTTACTTTGTTAGATGCTGGATATTTTGATATTCTGACAAATACCTTAAAATTTATTCCCAAAGCATTTGAGTTACTTGCAAACTTAGAAACAATTTGTTTCTTTCAGAGGCTTACTTTTAGTCTTCATTGGAATGACAGCTGTGGTTATTCTAATTTTTTGGTATTTATCTTAGTTTTTTCTAGTGTCTATTCTAAATTTTTCCCACTCTCACACAATACCCTTGTGAGTACACTATGCCAGCTCAGGGTCACAGATGGCCAGAGCCTATTTGAGCAGCTTCAGGGCAAGGAGGGAACCAACCCTGGCAGGATGCCCTGGCATCAGAGGACACATTCATACCCACACCCCACACCCAGTATTCTCATTAGACTGCAACCATGTTGACACACCAATTCACCTAATGCGCACATCTCAGGTATATAGTGAGAAATTGGAGTATCCGGAGAAAATCCAGGCAGGTGTGGACAGAACATGCAAGCTCTACACAGGCAGTGGCCCCAGCCAGGAATTAAGGTTTTTTTTTTTTTTTTTTTCTCTACAATGTAACAAAACAATGTTGAATGAACCCATGTTATTCAATGACCTGCTGGGCAAAGTTGTCCTTTCTGTTGGGTAGGAGCATGAATTATTGCTGGTCTTCTAAGTTTCAGGAGATGTTCCCTTTGCTCCTTTGGGGTGACTTTTCTCAGACTCAAGTAGTGATATGATTTGGCTGTGTCCCCACCCAAATCTCATCTTGAATTGTAGCTCCCATAATTCCCCTGTGTGGTGGGAGGGACCCAGTGGGAGATAATTGAATCATGGAGGCGATTTCGCCCATACTATTCTCATGGTAGTGTAAGTCTCGTGAGATCTGATGGCTTTATAGGGGAAACCCCTTTTGCTTGGCTCTCATTCTCTTCTTTTTTCTGCCGCCATGTGAGATGTGCCTTTCACCTTCCACCATGATTTTGAGGCCTCCCCAGCCACGGGGAACTGTGAGTCCATTAAACTCTTTCTTTTGTAAATTGCCTAGTCTTGGGTATGTCTTTAGGAGCAGCATGAAAGCAAACTAATACAGGTAGTTTCCTCCCACACATGCACTGGTCAGGACTCAGTTGAAGACTAGAGGGAATCCTCTGCTGAGATCCGTGAAGCTGCCTCCCCTCTGCAGCTCCCTTGGTGTTCCAGGCTCCTAGATCTGTAACCTCTCTACTCCCAGAGACCTCTGGACCCTGCCGAGTTCCTCCTGCCTGTGCTGTAGCCTGGGAACCCTCCAGGCAGTGGGCTAAGCATCAGTAGGCTCACCTCATTTCTTTTCTCTTTCTTGGGGCTCACAGTCCTGAGTTGCCTGATGTCCAATGTCTGAAAACAATTGTTTCATATAGCTCGTCTGGTTTTCCTTTTTACATTTGTTTAGATGGGGACTAAATCCAGTCCCTGGTACTCTATCTTATTCAGAAGGAGAAATTACCTTCTGATTTTATTTTTATAGTGTTTGTCTCTTGTCTTTATTGGGGTTGCTACTAATATCTTCTAGCAGTTCTCTTTGCCCCTTTGAAATTTGAGCCTGTCTTCCTAGTCCCAAGATTTTATGTTCACTTTCAACTTAGACCACCAGAAGTCAGTGGGATCCCATGGCACTAACTCTATTAGAAGAAAGTTTTATTTTAATAAAAACATTTTATTGGCTGGGTGCAGTGGCTCCTGCGTAATCCCAGCACTTTGGGAGGCAGAGGCGGGCAGATCACTTGAGGTCAGGAGTTTCAAGACCAGCCTGGGCAACACGGCAAAACCCCATCTCTACTAAAAATACAAAACTTCTCCCGGCATGGTGGTGCATGTCTGTGGTCCCAGATACTTGGGAGCCTGAGGCACGAGAATCGAATCACTTGAAACCAGGAGGCAGAGGCTGCAGTGAGCAGAGATCACACCACTTGCTGTTGGTGGTATAGTGGTTAGCATAGCTGCCTCCCGCACCACTGCATTCCAGCCTAGTCAACAGAGAGAGAGTCTGTCTCAAAAAAAATTTTTTATAAAGTGCTTACTATATATTTGGAACCTGTATAAGCACTTGGCCTAGATTATCTTATCTTATTTAAACCTAAGTCAGAGTAGAGTTTTACTATCTACATTTTATAAATCTGAAAACTGAGGTTGAGAAAGGCTAAGAAACTTGCCCTAGGTTATATAGTTACAAACGTTAGGGGCAAGTTTCAAATTCTGATTGTGTGCCCAAAGCCCATATGCCTAAACAATATCTTGTACTTTCATTGTTGTTGATGGTTGAAAAAAATAACGTGTAAAATTTAAAAGTTCTGGAATTTTACCCATCATTATATTGGGTTTTTGTTTTTTTTAATTGCCTCGTTCTTTGTGATTGGTTCCAAATTGGTCAGGCTGGTCTCGTACTCCAGCTGCCTCAGCCTCCCAACGTGCTGGGATTACAGGCCTCAACTACTGCGCCCAGCCCACATGCCTATTCTTAACTGTTATTTTAACTTTTCTCAATTAAGGAATTATCATTCAAGCTTATACTATGAATTTTGTTTATTCTACTGGGTTTATTTTAAAGTTTAATTAATTTTGGAATTATCCAATATGTTGTACTCTGATAAATGAGTTTATTTTCTGGGCCTTTAACAGTGTGTGTGTGCGCGTGTGTGTGCGTGTGTGTGTGTGTGACATCCAGTAAAATACCACTGCATTATTATTCTATTCTTTGTCTTTTGAGGATCTCAAAGAGATTGAAAATCCTTACCTCAGCGATTATAGTGTTTCCCCTGGACGCTAATATCGCCAACCCATCTGATGTGAAAATGCAAGCAATCAAAAATCCAGGCTGTTAAACATTTGCTTAATTGTTCCCTAAGTTAGTAGCAGGTATTCAGTGTGTAGACAACCAACACCCCACGTCTGGTGTCCTTTATTAAAAGCTTGCTCTGTGTCGAGCGCTGTGCCTAATACTTTACATGTATGATCATGAATTATTGGAAGAATGCAATATAGCTATCCAGCTGATTTTCGCAGATAAAAACCTGGCTCAGAATGATTGGAGTGTTCTCAGCCACAAATATCAAAAAGCCCCATCAAATTCTTTACACTGGGTGAAATTCTTGGCTCACAGATCTGGCAGTCCAGAGATGGGGAAGCTTAACAGTTGCCTTCACCCTTTGGTTCTGGCTTCATTTCCCTGTGGCGTCTTAGCCCAGTTTAGCTCTGTGTGACGACTTCATATGACCCAGCCATCACATTACTGGATATATACCCAAAGGATTATAAATCATTCTACTATAAAGACACATGCACACATATGTTTATTGCAGCGCTATTCACAATAGCAAACATTTGGAACCAACCCAAATGCCCATCAATGTTAGACTGGATAAATAAAATGTGGCACATATACATCATGGAATACTATGCAGCCATAAAATAGAACGAGTTCACGTCCTTTGCAGGGACATGGATGCAGCTGAAAACCTTCATTCTCAGCAAACTAACACAGGAACAGAAAACCAAACTACACATGTTCTCACTCATGAGTGGGAGTTGAACAATGAGAACATATGGGCACAGGGAGGGGAACATTACACACCTGGGCCTTTTGGGTGATGGTTGGCAAGGGGAGGGACAGCATTAGGAGAAATACCTAATGTAGATGACGGGTTGATGGGTGCAGCAAACCACCACGGCACATGTATACCTATGTAACAAACCCGCACGTTCTGCACATATATCCCAGAACTTAAAGTATAATTTAAAAAAAAGAAGAAAAATAAAACTGGTCCTAATTTAAATACAGGTTCCAGCCCACTCAAGAGGAGGTGCCAACACTTCTTTTCCCTGTTGACAAAATATTCCTCCCATCTCCACGGCCCAGTAATAACAGTAAATAGGCTTCCTTGTCTATACATGCCAGAGGCAATTACTAACGTTAATTTTTTTTTAAGACCAGCGTTCTCCCTTTGTCAGCCAGGCTGGAGTGCACTGGTGTGATCATGGCTCACCGAAGCCTCGAATTCCTGGGCTCAGGCAATTCTTCCACCTCACCCTCCTGAGTAGTTAGATCCACGGATGTGTACCATCATGCCTGGATAATTTTTTGTTTTTGTAGAGATGGGGTTTCACTATGTTTTTCAGTCTTGAACTCCTGGCCTCAAGCCATCCTCTCTCCTCAGCCTCTCAAAGCATTAGGACTACAAGCATGAGCCACCACACCTAGCCAATTAATAACATTTTTATGGTGTCTAGGAAAACTTAAGAAAACATTTCTTTGCTTCTTGTTTCTTGTCTGTCTTTTCTATGTTTTGAGAAGCTGCTAAAAATTCCACACCATTTCTAAATAAATCTTAAGGTCTGATAAATTTCCAATTCTTTCAGTTTCATTTAATATATAAATGTGGGTGAATATGCTTGTTTTATAACTAGAGGGCTTCTGTGATAAACAGCCTCTTTTACAATGTTTGCATTTATAAATATTGAATATCATTGAGCACTGATGGCCATGCAATAAACATGGTATCAGCATATTTTCTTATCATAGTAGATATCACATAAGGACTCAGCTACTTGTAACTGACCAAAATCAAAATACATAATCTGTTGTTTTAAATAACTTTTGAGATTTGTATAAACTATCGCCAACTTTTCTTGAGTTGTCATTTTATTGAATTTTTTGAGGTTTTCACTAGTGTTTTATCCTCATTTTACAGACAAGAAAATTAAAGATTTAAAACTTGAGCTAGATTTACAGCTGATAAGAGGAAACTAGAAAAAATACATGTTTAATAACTTCTTATTTTGAAATATTTCAAATTTTCTAGTAATAATATTTTCAAGAATAGTATAATAAATTTCCCATATGCTCCTTTACATGAAATTACCAACTGATTTGGGGTTATATGAATGAGGTTATGACTCTTCATCCTAAATTCCTAAATCACCAAGTCTTTTCTCTCTCTTCTTTCTCTCTTTCTTTCTCTTTCTTTTTTTCTTTCTTTCTTTCTTTCTTTCTTTCTTTCTTTCTTTCTTTCTTTCTTTCTTTCTTTCTTTCTTTCTTTCTTTCTTTCTTTCTTTCTTTCTTTCTTTCTTTCTTTCTTTCTCTTTCCTTCTTTTCTGGTTTTTTTTTTTTGACAGACTCTTGCTCTGTTGCCCAGGCTGGAGTGCAGTGGGGGCAATCTTGGCTCACTGCAACCTCCACCTCTTGGGTTCAAGCAATCCTCTCACCTCAGCCTCCTAAGTAGCTGTGACTACAGGCATGTGCCACCATGCCCAGCTAATTTCTTTTGTATCTTTTGGTAGAGACAGGGTCTCACTATGTTGCCAAGGCTGGTCTCGAAATTCTGGGTTCAAGCGATCCTCCCACCTTGGCCTCCCAAAGTAATGGGATTACAGGTGTGAGCCATTGAGCCTGGCCTTACCAAGTGTTTTCCAAGAACAATATCATTTGCTTATATAACTACAATATAATTAGAAATGAATTGAAGAAAGCAAGCTTCCTTCTTTAACAACATACTCGATTGCCTCCTTCATTTGGGTGAAGAACGAGAGTATTATTTATGTCTCCAACCCTTGAGTCAGTTATTTATTTGGTTCGTGAGAAGAATTTTGCTAGTGTTTTTGCTATTCCTTGGCATATTTGTAGGCAACTGGTGAGTGGTATTTTACTTGTCAGGAAATGCAGTGTGAAAATACTTCACAAAATTCTTATTATTATAACTCATTTTTAGCTAGTTTTTAAGCAGCCTACATGGCCTCTGGATGCAAATTAGAACATTTTGCAAGACGTGAGAGTCAGCAGATTTTCTCTTCCAAAATATCATTTAATACCTTTACTGCGGTGGATCAAACAAAACAGAACCCTTTGGTCTTCAGAAGTCTTTGGTTTCTTCTGTATGCCTTAAGAAAATGTTAGGGTCATTCAGTTTTGTCCCAGCCTTTCTGAGTATTATTACAAAACACTGGAAGGTTTTAGGGTTCCCCTGCCTTCTCTCTGTTTCCAGGAAAGCGGTGAACACTGGTTTTTAACACATCTTCAAGCAGAGGACTCTGTAGGTTTCCTATGACATGTAATAAAAGGATGTTTTTCTTTCTTCTGCATAATAAAATTTGGAATCAATGAATTCTGACCTTAAGAACTTCACTACTTTTACTGGTCGAGCCATGAACCTGGAAGTATTTTGTGAGCTCTCAACCTTGGCACTGTTGCAAAGCAAGTGATGTGGTTTGGCTGTGCCCCACTCAAATCTCATCTTGAATTGTAGCTCCCATAATTCCCTTGTGTTGTGGGAGGGACCTGGGAGGAGATAACTGAATCATGAGGACAGTTTCCCCCATACTGTTCTCATGGTAATGAATAAGTCTCATGAGATCTGACAGTTTCATAAGCAGAAACCCCTTTCACTTGGTTCTCATGCCGTCTTGCCTGCCACCATGTAAGATGTGCCTTTCACCTTCTGCCATGATTGTGAGGCCTCCCCAGCCACGTGTAGCTGTGAGTCCATTAAATTTCCTTTTCTTTATAAATTACCCAGTCTCAGGTATGTCTTTATCAGCAGCATGAAAACAGACTAATACAGCCAGACGCAAAAACAAACAAGCCACCTTACATCATCCCACCACAGGTAACAAGTTTGACTTTTCATTCTAGTTCCTCAGTAGACAGGCAGTAAAAGTGTATGTATAATATTAGGCACTCGGAGGTATGACCTGTCAACCTCTGAGACAATGAGGATGGCAAAGCACCTTCGTTTAATGAAGAGCAGTATGAACTGGAACTTCTGACATTAAAAGTAACATCCATCTTTCCCCAGACACTTCATGGAAGCTAGATTCCTAATGAGACAATGATCTCATTACCATTTTATTTTTCATAGACCTACAGTCTCAAAGCCTAAAGCTGGCATACTTTTTTGTTTCCAATATTTCAACCACATGTCAGATTTACTGAGTTGATGAACTCAAGTCCCTTGCCGTGCTGAGGGCTCTGCCTGCTTAGCCACCAGCCAGGTCTCAGAAGAGAGCTCAGAGATGTCTGCCCTAGGAGATTTGCTGTCCTCATCTCTAAAGTTCTTTTGTTCATTCCCCCAAATCGACAAACCAGTGATGACTACTTTGTCCAAGACAAGGTGGGTGGGGAGGACATTTTAAAGGTAGGATGGGGCTGGACATCGTGGCTCACACCTAAAATCTCAGCACTTTGGGAGGCCAAGATGGGAGGATCGCTTGAGCCCAGGAGTTCGAGACCAGCCTGGACAATGTAGTGAGATTGCATATCCACAAAAAGTTTAAAAAATTAGGCCAGTGTGGTGGCACACACCTGTAGCCCCAGCTACTTGGGAGGCCCAGGTGGTGGGATCACTTGAGCCCAGGCGTTTGAGGCTACAGGGAACCACAACTACACCACTGCATTTCAGCCTTGGCAACAGAGCAAGATTCTGTCTCTAAATTTAAATAAATAAATAAATACTAATTTTAGATGCAGTTAATTATTTCTTTGAGTTGCCTTCTCCATAGGGCTGTGGCGTAAATGATCCATGAAAAATGAGAAGCACACAGGGACTCAACACAAGTAGCCATAGCTGTTGATTACTATTATTATTATCTCACACACATTTCTGGTTTTTTTTTCTTTTTTTTGAGACAGGATCTTGCTCTCTTGTCCAGGCTGGAGTGCAATGGAACAATCACAGCTCACTGCAGCCTTGAGCTCCTGAGCTCAAGCAATCTTCCCATCTCAGCCTCCCAAGTAGCTGGGGCTACAGGTACAAACCACCATGCCCAGCTAATTTTTTTTTTTTTTTTTTTTTTTTTTCAGAGATGGAGTCTCACTATATTGTCCAAGCTAGTCTCCAACTCCTGGGCTCAAGCAATCTACCTGCCTCAACTCCCAATGTGCTGGGATTACAGGTGTGAGCCACTGTGCCAGGCCTACACATTCCTTTTATATCCTCTAAAAGTATGGAACAGAGATGTGTCAATGAGAACATCCTAAAAGCTGATGGTACGTAAATGTAACTTCTAGTGAAATAAAGTCAATATTATATATTTAAAGAGTCTTCTGCCATTATATTTAAACAGCAATTAATCAAAACTACATTGTAAATCATCTTATCCTTTTTTCTTTTGAGGTATATAAATGGTTGTCTTTTAGTTTTGATTTCCAAGTGGAGAAATTTTTAGTAGGCACCCTGGATCTCCCCTACATTATTTTTGTTCCAGTGAAATGTAACTACTCAAAAGTTCTAGAAATCTATACTTGAATGAAGTCATTTTTCAAAATAAAATAATAGTAACTGTTTTCAAAGATATATTCAAATGACTGGATTTTAAAAATATTAATCAACGTTCAAGAGAGGCAAAATTAATCACTGTTTTTAAAGTATAAGTCAAGTGTTGTTAAGATATTTCAGTCGGCCGGGCGCGGTGGCTCAAGCCTGTAATCCCAGCACTTTGGGAGGCCGAGACGGGCGGATCACGAGGTCAGGAGATCGAGACCATCCTGGCTAACACGGTGAAACCCCGTCTCTATTAAGAAATACAAAAAACTAGCCGGGCGAGGTGGCTGGCGCCTGTAGTCCCAGCTACTCGGGAGGCTGAGGCCGGAGAATGGCGTAAACCCGGGAGGCGGAGCTTGCAGTGAGCTGAGATCCGGCCACTGCACTCCAGCCTGGGTGACAGAGCGAGACTCCGTCTCAAAAAAAAAAAAAAAAAAAAAAAGATATTTCAGTCAGGCCAGGTGCAGGGGCTCATGCCGGTAATCCCAGCATTTTGGGAGGCTGAGACAGGAAGATCACTTGAGCCCAGGATTTTGAGACTGACCCGAGCAACATGGCAAGACCCTGTCTCTGCAAAAGATAAAAAAGTTAGCTGGGTGTAATGGCAAGCACTGGTAGTCCCTGCTACTTGGGAGGCTGAGGAGGGAGGATTGCTTGAGTCCAGGAGGCTACAGTAAGCCATGTTCACACCGCTGCACTCTAGCCTGGGTGACAGAACAAAACCTCTCAAAAAAAAAAAAAAAAGTCTAGGCCTTGTGTGGTGGCTCACACTTTTAATCCCAGCACTTTGGGAAGCTGAGGTGGGTGGATCACCTGAAGTCAGGAGTTCGAGGCCAACATGGCCAACATGGTGAAACTCCATGTCTACCAAAAATACAAAAAATAGCTGGGCGTGGTGGCAGGCCCCTGTTATCCCAGCCATTCGGGAGGCTGAGGCAGGAGAATCACTTGAACCCAGGAGGCAGAGGTTGCAGCGAGCCGAGATTGTGCCATTGCACTCCAGCCTGGGTGATGAAGTGAGATTCCATCTTAAAAAGAAAAAATAAAGTCCAATAACTACTTTGTGTTTAAATCCTTGAAAAAGTATAAACATGCATTTGGTTCATTTGGCGACTAAGTAATGTTTTAAGGAGCGAGCAAAGACATCTTGTTATTCTGTATTTATGGTTTTTCTGTCAATGTGATTCCTTTAAAAACTTAAGAAAAGCTTCTGATATTTTACTTCCAATCAGTTGCTTGCATTAGTAACCAAACCTGTGTTCTTTCCTAGATGTAATCATCACGACCAGTTAATTTTTCTGGGGCGGGGGGGGGGCTTTCTCTCCTGCCTCTTTTTTTTCCACTTATTTTTAATTATCTTAAGGCTAGCCAGGCGCAGTGGCTCACACCTGTAATCCCAGCACCTTGGGAGACAGAGGTGGGCGGATCACGAGGTCAGGAGATCGAGACCATCTTGGCTAACACGGTGAAACCCCGTCTCTACTTAAAAAAAGATACAAAAAAATTAGCTGGGCATGATGGTGGTCATCTGTAGTCCTAGCTACTTGGGAGGCTGAGGCAGGAGAATGGCGTGAACCCGGGAGGCAGAGCTTGCAATGAGCTGAGATCGCACCACTGCCTCCAGCCTGGGCGACAGAGAGAGACTCCGTCTCAAAAAAAAAAAAAAAAATGACCTTAAGGCCATGCAAAGTAGATAAGGCAGGAGGGAAGGCTAGGAAAAGTTGTCATGCTGAATCAAACATTTGGCAAAACTGCCACTGCAACAAATTGGGAAGAAGACCACATGCCTACTAAAACTCTAGCTTTGAGGAAAGAACTTGGAAATCAGAACATTAGAAGTGTTCATTGTTATCACTTGTATTTAGCAAAGTGTTTTAAGAATGAGATGAGCTCACATAAGAAACGGCTGCTTTGAGACACAGATAGAAGGGAACCGAGTGAGACCATCCATCTGGTAATATGAACTGTTGGAAAACTCCATGCTTTGTACTATGCAAGGGATGCTTTTGATCCTATGCAAAAGAGGAAGACCCCCAAAAGTTTTCCCTGAGATTGCCACTGACCAAGCATCATAATTCTAAAGAACTAAATGCTACTACTAACTCCTTTGTTGTAGTTGAAAATTCTAGCATTCATAAATATAACTGGTAGTCCTCAGCTTATTGATTGCATAAATAGAAAAATCAGGCCAGGCGCAGTGGCTCATGCTTGTAATCCCAGTACTTTGGGAGGCTGAGGCGGATGGATCACTTGAGGCCGGGAGTTCGAGACCAGCCTGGCCAACGTGGTGAAACCCCATCCCTACTAAAACTACAAAAATTAGCCAGGCGTGGTGGCAGGCACCCTAATCCCAGCTACTCAGGAGGCTGAGGCAGGAGAATCGCTTGAACCTGGAGGCAGAGGTTGCAGTGAGCCAAGATTACACCACCGCACTCCAGCCTGGGTGACAGAATGAGACTCTATCTCAAAAAAGGAAAAAAAAAAAAAGAAAAAGCATGTAATAAAATGTAATGTAATCTTTATTAGATGGTATTCAACTGCTCTTATTATAATTGTAATCTAAATTCAATAAGAGATGAAAATGCATTATCTTCATCTACAAAACACACACGCACAGCACATACATATTCACACACAAGTCCACAACAACACGCACACATACACCTAAATTAGAGCTCTGTGACTCCTTGGCAGTGCCACTGGGAAACACAGATGACAGAAACTTCATATTTGGGTTTCTAGGAAAGCACGTTAGCATAAATTACAGCAATGATATTTTCTACCAATTTACCGTTTCCCTCTGTTATCTGCACTTACTTTAAAATCTCTCCAATAATGGTCTTTACTGCAAGTGTATTCACAGTTTACTCTTAGGAAAAATGACATAACCATAGCTACTGGCCTGGCGCGGTGGCTCCTGCCTGTAAACCCAACACTTTGGGAGGCCAAGGCCAGTAGATTGCTTATGCTCAGGAATTTAAGCCCAGCCTGGGCAACACAGAAAGACCCCGTCTCTACCAAAAATACAAAAATTAACCAGACGTGGTGGTATGTGCCTGTAGTCCCAGCTACTCAGAAGGCTGAGGTGGGAGGATCACTGAAGCCCAGGAAGTAGAGGCTGCAGTGAGTGTGATCTCACTGTCCCTGCACTCCAGCCTGGGTGACAGAGCAAGACCCTGTATCTAAATAAATAAAAACAGTAGCTAGTATTTATTGAATGTACTTGCTGGCATTTTACACCTATCCTCTAATTTTCACAATTGCCCTCATATTTAGGTACTATCAGCCTTGTAGTGGGTGTGAGTATTTTATTTTCTAGTAATAGGAAATTCACTTTAAAATATCTAAAAAATATCTAAAAAAAAAAAAAAAAAAAAAAAAGGAAATTGACTAAAATACACTGACTCTGTTGAGAGCAGTTTGGCCTCTTGTGTGAGTTAAGCCAAGAAATGAAAAGCCACGGGATACCAAGACAGCCCCCTCTTCAGTCACACTCCCTATGTCTGGAACGACATTGACCTTGATTTCTACATATGGCTTCTAGTTCTCCGCTGCCCGACTTCCTTGGCTTTTTCTAGCACCTGCTACCTCACCATTCTCTGGTGCCAGTCACAAACAGAGATTCAGTGACAGCTATTTCATGTCAACTACAACTTCCTTGGAGAGGAAAGCTAATGGTTCGGTCTGGGTCACACGTCTCATCTGCTCCAGATAATAGTCATGCAGTAACAAACATGGCTGCTAAATGATTCACAATAGCCAACATGTGGAAACAACCCAAGTGGTGAATGGATGAATGGATATAATGTGAAATATACATACACACACAATGGGATATTATGCAGGCTTGAAAAAGAAGGAAATCCTGCCGTTTGCAACAACATGAATAAACTTGGAGGACATTGTGTTAAGTGAAATAAGCCAGACACAGAAAGACAAGCATTGCATGAATCTCACTTATCATGGAAACTGAAAGAGTCGAACTCACAGAAGCAGAGGGTAGAGTGATGGTTGCCTGGGGCTGGGAGTAGAAGGAGAGGTGGGGAAATGGGGACATGTCAATCAAATGGTACAAACTTTCAGTTATATGTGAGATAAATAAGTTCTGGAGACTTGATGTACAGCATGGTAACTACACTTAATAATGACATATTGTACACTTGAAATTTGCTGAGAGGAGATCTTAAGTGTTCTCAACACACACACACACAAACACATACACAGAAAATAATAACTGTGAGGCAATGGATATGTTAATTCAGCCCTCACAGAAACACACAACATATGTTAATATGTTAACATATATTAATTGGCTTGATTGTGGCAATCAATTCACAAAATAAACACATACGAAACATCATATTGGACTTTTAAGTATATGCAATTTTTTTGAAGACAGGGTCTTGCTCTGTTGCCCAGGCTGGAGTTCAGTGGTGCTATCATGGCTCACTGCAGCCTCCAGTTCCCCAGGCTGAGGTGATCCTCCTACCTCAGCCTCACAAGTAGTTGGGACTACAGATGATGCCACCACACCTGGCTGATTTTTTTTTTTTTTCAATAGAGACAGGGTTTCAGTGTACTGCCTAGGCTGGTCTTGAACTTCTGGGCTCAAGCAATCTGCCCACCTCGGTCTCCCATAGTGCTGGGATTATAGTCATGAGCCACTGCACCTGGCCATAATTTTTATTTGTCATTCAACAGATTTTTATTTGTGTCAATAAAGCTGGGGGAAAAAAACTCACGTGGCTGCCAACACTCCAGTCAGAGCAGGAACATAGGAGGAGGGGACTTACTTAGAGGAAGGATACTATGAGGTCTAAGCAGACACCATAAGGAGATATTCTACAACCACTATCTTAAAAATAAGAAAGCAGAGACACTGAGAAGGTGAACAATTTATCCAAAGCCGCTAAAAAGAGAAGCCAGCAGGATTTCAGCTCGGGTCTGTGTGACTCCTAAGCCCACGTTGTTAAGCTTTGCTCTCAGCTTCCTGTAGAGCATTCACCGCAGTTCTTTGAATCACCGTCTTCTGATTTTATTATGTGAATTCAGATACATACAACTCCTAAGTAAATGAATAACCCATGATCATCATAATCCTCAACTCGTTTAGACATTTTAAAAAATTTTCAGTTAACCTGTCTTCTCCTTAAGGATTTATCCAACATGAATACACACTGGAGAAATAAGTAAGATTTTAAAAGGCTTTCTATCAATTTAGTGGATTTCCCAGAAGTTGAATCTTCTCGGAAAAAATGTTTAACTCATTGATAGGCAGAAATCTACCCATTGAGTAGATAATATGGTTCCTCCAGAGGTGATCTGTTTTTTTTTTTTTTTTTTTTTTTTTAGCTAGGGTCTTGCTCTGTTGCCCAGGCTAGAGTGCAGTGACACTATCTTGGCTCACTGCAACCTCCACCTCTCCTGCCTCAGCCTCTCGAGTAGCTGGGATTACAGGTGTTTGCCACCACTCCCAGCTAATTTTTGTATTTTTAGTAGAGACAGGGTTTCACCATGTTGGCCAGGCTGGTCTCAAACTCCTGGCCTCAAGTGATCTGCCTGACTCGGCCTCACAAAGTGCTGGGATTACAGGCATGAGCCACTCACTGCACCCGGCTAAAATTTGTAAATTCTTAAGGCCTGCTATTAGCTGTAGTTAGAGACTCGTGATTCTTCTTCATAACCAAAATAAAGGAACGCCCCCTGAACCAGCTGGTGTCTTAGTTATGACACTTCTGTTCTGCAAGAAGTGAAGGTGAATGGATGGTAAAGTGTTTTCTGCTATCAGAAAATAAAGATTTTATGATTCCGAGGAAACAAAAAGTAATAACAGCAATTCCAGGTGAAAGATTCTGAAAAATGGGTAAGCTTTTAATATTACCAGAAGAGGAATGATTCTGCTCTGTGGTGCTTGAACCTGTCTAAATGGAAACAGGCTGTCACATAAAATCAGCATGAGTTCATACATGCGATGGCTTTTTGATGTGGATTGACTATCCTGTAGGGCCCTCTAGGGACTGAACTGTAATCTCCAAAATGCGTTTCAATCAGACCCGAGAACGAGAGGTGAAACCACTGTGTTCAGGTGACCCACGTCTTCAGCTCAATCTTCAAGAGATTTTCTGCAATATGTCATTTGACTTCATTCACCAGGTACAAAACTAATATTTGACGGAGGAAGGAAAAGGGACATCGTCATATTTTCTTAAAGGATTATTTATTTTAGTGGAGAGTAGCTATGAGGGGACCGAAGTTTCATAATCACCACTATCTAATAACCTGCACTGTGGCTAAATCAGATTTGCTCTTCTCTAGAAATGAAGGATTAGCAGAATTGCAGGAGCTGAAATGGCAGTTTAATAGAAGCTTCTATTTTCTACCATTTAACAGAGGTGAGAGTGGTTGACACTGCATGGGACACAAAGGTGTCCAGTAGAATGCATAATGCTGACAGCCATGTGGAAATGTACCTGCTTTAATAGATGATTCTTTCTTGTTATCTACAGAATGCTACTCACAAGCTATAAACTACAGAGAGTCAAAATATTAGATTGCAACCACGGGACACATTAAAAGTTAAACCGGCTGGGAGCGGTGGCTCACGCCTGTAATCCCAGCACTTTGGGAGGCTGAGGCGGGCAGATTACGAGGTCAGGAGATCAAGACCATCCTGGCTAACACGGTGAAACCCCGTCTCTACTAAAAATACCAAAAATTAGCTGGGCGTGGTGGCAGGTGCCTGTAGTCCCAGCACTCAGGAGGCTGAGGCAGGAGAATGGCGCAAACCCGGGAGGCAGAGCTTGCAGTGAACCAAGATCATGCCACTGTGCTCCAGTCTGGGCGACAGAGCAAGACTCCATCTCAAAAAAAAAAAAAAAAAAAAAAATGAAACCAAGCTCTCCAGATTGCTAAATGGTGACTTGGTCTGATAGTTATTTTGAGCTTTTGATTTTCGAAGGTTTCTGAGGGTACTTTGGGTTGCTCATGGGTCAATGTTCCTCCTCTTTTTGTTTCATAGGGAAATAAAATTCTCACCTCCTGGGTGTGGGGACAATTTCTTGTCCTCAAAAAATTAAGTGGCAGGGAATAGTGGAGATTCTCCAGCTTGCTCAGGATTCAACTTGTAAAGCCTCCAGTATTCATAAATTTCAGCTCATGTGATCTTTATTATAGACAATTTTAAAAATTCTTGCCTGGATCTCTTTTATGAAGTGGGTCTTCTGTGCTATAAATGATTTAGTGGGAACTCAAAAATATTTATTGATTCATCATTTCATAAATGTGGTGCAAGTGACTGGGGAAAACGAAAAAATAGTGCTTCTTTTAAAATAAAATAACACTCGATAAAAAGTTAGTTCTTCTCCTCTCCCTTCTCAGGCTAGATATTAATCCCATGATATTCTTGGCATTCTGAAATACAGTAATCCAAAGGAAATATTTCTTTCTTTCCATGCACATATGTATGTTTGAATGAATGTAAGCTACCTTCTGTGTTTTCAACTGATTCTGAATTACTGGCAAAACAGCAATGATAGCGCTGCCACCAGCCATTTGACTAGCATGAGTAATAGTGACACCAGGTTATAAAAAGTAATTATGACTTCTTCCCTTTTATCTTTTTTCCATGAGGTCTTCAGGGTGACAGCTCTTAACCAGTAGTTCAAAAGAGCAACGTTTACATTTTGATTTAAAAAGAAAAAAAAAGTAACTCTCCACCCAAACAGTACTGACTCAATATTACAAAAAGAGATTGTTGAGAAGAGAGATTATTTAGAACTGTCTTCATATGCCTAGCAGCAGCCTCTTTTTTGCATATTAGTAGTATACTAAGTTGAATTTGGTTTATTCAAACTAGAACTATTTATCAAGTGACTTTTGTAGCCTGTGCCACTTGTACATATAGCTTGAATCCTTAAAAGGTGCATAGTAAATGTATATAAATTTACTTATAAAAGGTGCGTGGTAAGTGTATACAAATTTACCTATAAAAGGTGCATAATAAATGTATATACATTTACCTGTAGAAGGTGCATGATAAACATATACAATTAATGTTATACATGCATAGTAGCAGATGGAGTGTTGCACAGAGCGGACGGGAAATGCGTTGTGGAGTGAGTACCTGCTCCTGCAAATGACTGGTCTCACTTAACTTCCTGTCGCTGTCAAGGAAGGAAAAGCATTTAGGAAGGGGGTGAACACTTGAACTCCTGAGTAAACAAAAGAAGGCTGTCAAGACAGGAAACTGTTGTATTCAAAAGATGGTAAGGGCAATTAATTGTAGAAGCCGAGGAAGCCCTCAATTTCACACCATGTTGTATTCAAGAAATAATTATTACTGTGGAAATCCGTTTCTGACCATTCGTTTTGTGTTATGTGAACCCAAAGGTATCTGAGACGTATCACAATCAATTTAGAAAGTTTATTTTGCCAAGGTTAAGGACACGCCCGTGACACAGCCTCAAGAGGTCTTGAAAACATGTGCCCAAGGTGGTCAGTGAACAGCTTGGTTTTATACTTTTTTTTTTGAGGCGGAGTCTTGCTCCATCGCCCAGGCTGGAGTGCAGTGGCGCGATCTCGGCTCACTGCAAGCTCCGCCCCCCGGGTTCCCGCCATTCTCCTGCCTCAGCCTCCCGAGTAGCTGGGACTACAGGCGCCCGCTACCACACCCGGCTAATTTTTTGTATTTCTGTTAGAGACGGGGTTTCACCGTGTTAGCCAAGATGGTCTCCATCTCCTGACCTCGTGAGCCGCCCGCCTCAGCCTCTCAAAGTGCTGGGATTACAGGTATGAGCCACACCGCCCGGCCAGTTTTACACATTTTATGGAGACATGAGACGTCAGTCAACATGTGTAAGAGGAACATTGGTTCGGTCTGGAAAGGCCCGACATCTTGGAGCTGGGAAGAGGGCTTCCATGTCATAAAGTAGTTAAGAGGCAGTCGGTGGCATTCTTTTGAGTCTGATTGGCCTTTCACTGAATACACAATTTACCTGTGAGAGGAGGGTAGAGGAATACTCGCTCAAGCCTTCGTGTGGCTCAGTGAAACAATAGGGCAGTGGAAGCAACCAGATAGGCATTTGCCTCACTTGAGCAGAGGAATGACTTTTAGTTCTGTCTGTCCTTTGTCCACAAGGAATTTTCTTGTGGGTAAATCATGAGGGAGGGAGGTAGCTTGTTTATCTTTGTGGCTTTGTTATTTAGGAATCAAATGGGAGGCAGCTTTGCCTGATGCCGTTCCCTGCTTGACTTTTGCTTTCGGCTTAATAATCTTGGGATCCTGAGATAGGAGTCTCTAGGTCCCTCCAAGTATATCCCAGCTTAGCACATTTGCAAGAATAAATCAGACATGGATCCTATGCTCAAGAGTGCAACACACTAGTTAGGGAAGTAAAATATGTAAGAAGTAATTCTAATAAAGCCTGGAAGTGAGCCACAGCGTGTGAGAAATAGAGGGGGATAGCCCAGCTATGCTGTGCAGATTTTCCTGCAGATCCTCCGGGAGGGGACCTGCTGTGGGTAGTGGAGTTAGCGAAAGAGCTCCACCGGCCACGTCTCCAGGACCCACTGCAGACTTCAGCCAGGGCAATGCACTCCCTGGGCTGCTCCCAGCCAGTGAGGATGGGACACCTGAGCCAAACCATTCTGCCCCAGTGCAGGACTCTAACAATCTTTGCTCCAGGGCACTCCATCATCCTGGCCAGACTTTCTCAGAGCTGCGCTGGAGTCTGAGGTTCTTCCTGACTCCTCCTCCTTCCTCTTCTTTCACAGGTGTCAGACTGCAAGCCTGGCCTGGAAGCTCTGCCGACTCTTGTTCCTCCTCTCCTTTACCTTCTACGGGGAATTCCAGTTCCCCTAATAAATTTCTTGCATGTGTTATTGCATATTGATATCTCTTTCCTGGATGACATGAACTGATACTGAAAGCTAAAGTCTTTGAAGGTAAGGAAAAGTGATCAATTTTCATTCATTTGCAGAGATTAGGAAAGAAGACAAAGATAAGGGAACATTTGAGCTGGACCTCTCTATGAGGCAGATGGAAGTCAAAGTAAAACAAAGTCTTTGGCACATTTAAAAATATGAAATGGTTTATATTCATGAATGAATTATAAGACCATTCTTTTAAACTGTCATAGTGATGCTCCATTTATTTCAACACCAACTGGTATGATTTGGATCTGTATCCCCTCCCAAACCTCATGTTGGATTATAATCCCCAGTGTTCGAGGTGGGGCCTGGTGGGAGGTGCCTGGATCATGGAGTGGATCCTTCAGGTATGGTCTAGCACCATGTTCTAGGTGCTGTTCTCATAATAGTGAGTGAGTTATCATGAGATCTGGCTGTTTAAAAGTGTGTACCTCCCCGTTTCCTTTCTCTCTGCTCCTGCTCTGGCCACAAAAGATGTGCCTGTGTCCCCTTCACCTTCTGCCATGATTGTAAGTTTCCTGAGGCCTTCCCAGAGACAGAAGCCATCATGGTTCCTGTACAACCTGCAGAACCATGAATCAATTAAACCTCTTTTCTTAGGCTGGGTGCAGTGGCTCACGCCTGTAATCCCAGCACTTTGGGAGGCCGAGGTGGGTGGATCACTTGAGGCCAGGAGTTGGAGACTGGCCTTGCCAACATGGTGAAACCCCATCTGTACTAAATATACAAAAAAATTAGCTGAGCATGTTGGCACATGCCTATAGTCCCAGCTACTCAGGAGGCTGAGGCAGGAGAATCGCTTGAACCCGGGAGGTGGAGATTGCAGTGAGCCTGTAGCAAGGTGAGATCTCATGACTGCACTCCAACCTGGGTGACAGAGCAAGACTCCATCACAAATATATTTTTAAAAAGCTCTTTTCTTTATAAATTACCCTGTCTCAGGTATTTCTTTATAGCAGTGTGAGAACAGACTAATATACCAACCATAGCAAAATTGATCATTGGGATTTCATGACATCTCTTTCCCACCAGGTATTCTAGCAGATGGCTTACCTTGACCCCTTCTGCCCTCCCTGCCTATGCTGTAGATGAGGGAACTATAGAGTTGTGAAGTTGCATAAATCACTGGGGGCAGCTGAGGGACAAAGTGAAGGAAAAAATATTCCACTGATGATCTCAGCCTTAAAATACTCAACTGCCCCACTGGGATTTTGTCTTTGAGAAGAGAAACCATTATTGTCCAGCACCTCACTTCTACATTAATTTTCCTAAAAAATTTACTAGCTTGCTCAAAAAGCTTCTGTGGCTCTTCACTCCCTAGAGAAGGTCCAAGAAATACAAGAATCTCAAAGTGCTTTCCACTTCACAAACAGGGCAGGTGTTGGGCACCCTATGGTTAAATAAGATCTAGAAACAGTTTGTACCATAGCATATACTGAGGGGGACTTACCATGCACATCAACACAGAGAAGGTCCTGGAAGTTCTAAAGTAAAGAAAACATTCAACTTCATTTACTGTTGTGTTTGCCAAACTTATTTGCTCACAGAGTTCTTAATTCAGCCACCCCTAATAAATAAACAGAATTTATCCTCTTTGAGAAATTCTGGCTTGCAAGTTTCCTTTATTTCATTTCATAAAAGTTTTATTTTCCTTTAATCATTAAAGAACACTGTGATGGTTAATTTTAGGTGTCAACTTGACTGGGCTAAGGGATACCCAGATAGCTAGTAAAGTATTATTTCTGGGTGTGTCTGTTCAGGTGTTTCCAGAAAAGATTGATATTTGAGTCAGTGGACTGAGTAAGAAAGATCTACCCTCACCAGTGTGGATGGGCACCTTACAATCCACTGAGGGCCCAGACAGAACTAAAAGGAAGAGAAAAGGTCAATTTGCTTGCTCACTCCTGGAGCTGAGATGCCAATTTTTTCCAATCCTTGGACATCAGAACTCCAGGATCTGCAGCCATCAGACTCTGGGATTGCACCAGTGGCCCCCAAACTCTGGATCTCAGGCCTTCAGACTGGGGCTGAGCCACAGTATTGGCTTCCCTTGCTCTCCAGCTTGCAGACAACCCATTGTGAGACTTTGAAGCCTCCATGGTCTTGTGAGCAAAATCCCCTCATAATCTTTCTTTTCTCTTTCTTTCTTTCTTTCTTTCTTTCTTTCTTTCTTTCTTTCTTTCTTTCTTTCTTTCTTTCTTTCTTTCTTTCTTTCTTTTTCTTTCTTTCTTTCCCTTTCTTTCTTCCTCCCCTTCCTTCCTTCCTTCCTTCCTTCCTTCCTTCCTTCCTTCCTTCCTTCCTTCTTTCCTTCCTTCCTTCCTCTTTCTATCTCATTTATCTGTCTATCAAATCATCTATCTATCTCTATCATCTATCATCCTATCTATCCATTTATCTCTACCATCTCTCTCTCTATCTCTATTAGTTGTTTCTCACACTGCTATGAAGAAATACCTGAGACTGACTAGTTTATAAAGGAAAGAGGTTTAATTGATTCACAGTTCCACATGGCTGGAGAGGCATCAGGAGACTTATAATTATGATGGAAGGCAAAGGAGAAGCAGGCACCATCTTCACAGGGCAGCAAGATGGAGTTCGTACAAGCAGGGGAAATGCCAGATGCTTATAAAACCATCAGATCTCATGAGACTCACTCATTATCACTAGAACAGCGTGGTGGAGACTACTCCCACAATCCAATTACCTCTGCCAGGTTTTGCCCTTGACACATGTGGGTTACAATTCAAGATGAGATTTTGAGTGAAGGCACAGTCAAACCATATCATTCTGCCTCTGGCCCCTCCCAAATCTCATGTCCTCATATTTCAAAATGCAATCATACCTTTTCAACAGTCCCCCAAAATCTTAACTCATTCCAGCATTAACCCAAAAGTCCAAATCCACAGTCTCATCTGAGACAAAATAAGTCCCTTCCGTCTACAGGCATGTAAAATCAAAAGCAAGTTAGTTACTTCCTAGATATGATGGGAGTACAAGCATTGGGTAAATTCTCCTGTTCCAAATGGGAGAAATTGGCCAAAACAAAAAAAAATTGGCCAAAACAAAAAATTGGCCATGCAAGTTTGAAATCCAACAAGGAAATCATTAAATCTTAAAACTCCAAAATGATATCCTTTGATTCCACATCTCACATCCAGGTCATGCTGATGCAAGAGGTGGGCTCCTAATGGCCTTGGGAAACTCTGCTTCTGTGGTTTTGTAGGGTATAGTCCCCCACCTTGGCTGCTTCCACAGCTGGCATTGAGTGTCTGGCATTGAGTGTTTTCCAGGTGCACGATGCAAGCTGTCAGTGGATCTGCCATTCTGGAGTCTGGAGGACAGTGGCACTCTTCTCACAGCTCCACTAGGTGGTGGCCCAGTGGGGACTCTGTGTGGGGGCACCAATCACACATTTCCCTTCTGCACTGCCCTAGCAGAGTTTCTCCATGAAGGCTCTGATGCTGCAGCAAATTTTTGCCTGGACATCCAGGAGTTTCCATAGATCCTCTGAAATCTAGGTGGAGGTTCCCAAACTTCAGTTCTTCACTTCTGTGTACCCACAGGCTGAATACCATATGGGAGCTGTCAAGGTTTGGGGCTCACAGGAGCTCACACCCTCTGAAGCAACAGCCCAAGCTGTACTTTAACTCCTTTTAACCACAACTGGAGCTGGTACAGCTAGGATGCAGGGCATCAAGTACCAAGGCTGCACACAGCGGCAGAACCCTGGACCTACCCCCATGAAACCATTTTTTCCTACTAGGCCTCTGGGCCTGTGATGGGGGCAGGGCTGCCATGAAGTTCTCTATTATGCCCTGGAGACATTTCCCCCATTGGTTTGGTGACTAACATTTGGCTCCTCGATACTTATGCAGATTTCTGCAGCTGGCTTGAATTTCTCCCCAGAAACTAGATTTTTCTTTTCTATTGCATTGTCAGGCTGCAAATTTTCCAAACTTTTATGTTCTGTCACCTCTTGAATGCTTTGCTGTTTAAGAATTTCTTCTGTCAGGTACCCTAAATCATCTCTCTCAAGTTCAAAGTTCCACAGATCACTAGTGCAGGGGCAAAATTCTGCCAGTCTCTTTGCTAAAGCATAGTGAGAGTTACCTTTATTGCAGTTCCCAACAAGTTCCTCATCTTCATCTGAGACCACCTCAGCCTGGACTTCATTGTTCACATCACCATCAGCATTTTGGTCAAAACCATTTAACAAGTCTTTAGGAAGTTCCAAACTTTCCCACATCTTCCTTTCTTCTTCTGAGCCCTCCAAATTGTTCCAATCTCTGCCTGTTATCCCATTCCAAAGTCACTTCCACATTTTCAGGTAGCTTTATAGCAGCACTACACTCCTGGTACCAATTTACACTGCTATGAAGAAAAGGGTAATTTATAAAGGAAAGAGGCTTACTTGATTCATAGTTTAGCATGACTGGGGAGGTCTCAGGAGACTTACAATCATGGCAGAAGGCAAAAGAGAAGCAGCCACCTTCACACAGCAGGACAGAATGAGTACAAGCAGGAGAAATGCCAGATGCTGATAAAACCGTCAGATCTTATGAGAGTCACTCATTATCATAAGAACAGCATGGGGGAAACCACCTCTATGATCCAATTACTTCCACCTGGTCCCATCCTTGACACACAGGGATTACATTTCAAGATCAGATTTTGAATGGGGACACAGCCAAACCATATCACTATCTATCTTCTTATCCATATATCTATCATCCAACAAATCATCTATGATCTATCAGTCTTCCTATCTTCCTATCATCTATTTATTTATCTTCCTATGTATTTATCTATCCATCTAAACATCTATCTGTCTCTATCTACCTATCGTCTATCTATGTCTATCCTCTATCTTCCTATCTATCTCCCTATCAAACTAGCTATTAAATAATCTATTTATCTCTCTGTTTATCAAATCATCTATTCTCTCTCTCTCTCTCTCTCTGCCATTGGTTCTGTTCCTTGGAGGACCCTGACTAATACAAACACACATTAATTAAAATTAAGACTCAAAAATATATGAAAGAGAGAGGCAAAATCATCTCTGATATCTTGTCATATGATACTATTTAATTATGGAGACCTACTTTTCATATATTTCTTTATATCCATACACATATAGAATGATGCATAGATATTGATATGGTTTGGCTCTTTGTCCCCACCCAAATCTCATGTCGACTGGTAATCCCCACATGTCAGGGGATGGGCCTGGTGGAGGTGATTGAATCATGGGGGCAGATTTCTCTCCCCTGTGCTCTTCTTGTGATAGTGAGTGTGTTCTCATAAGATCTGATGTGTTAAATGTGTGGCACTTCCCCACTCAGTCTCTCTCTCTCTTCCTACCATGTAAGAATTGCCTTTCTTCCCCTTCACCTTCCACCATGATTGTGTTTCCTGAGGCCTCCCAAGCAATATGGGATTGTGTGTCAATTAAACTTCTTTTCTTTATACATTACCCAGTCTCAGAGAGTTTTTTATAGCAATGTGAAAACGAGTTAACAGATATATATATATTTTTTAATCTTGGGTCTCTTTCTCTCTCTTTCCTTCCCAGACATTAGCATTACTACCATCTCTCCCCGCCACCAGCAGAAGCAGGGTACCTTGTGTACCAAGCTACTGAGCATCCTTCTAGACCTTCCTTCATACTTTTGTACAAGCATAAACACAGATACAATGTGATTTAATTTTTTTTTACTAAAATGAAATCATATTATGGAAATTCCCCATATCTTAGCTTTCTCACTTAACAATACATTGAAAAATTCTTCTGATTTGATCCATTTAGATCTAACTCATTTTAAAATTTTATTTTATAAGTTTATTTAAAGTTTTTAAAATTCTTAGTAGAGGTGGGAATCTCACTATGTTGCCTGGTCTGCTCTTGAACTCCTGGTCTTAATTATCTTCCTACCTCAGCCTCCCAAAGTGCTGGGATTACAGGCATGAGCCACCATGCCTGGCCATAACTCATTTTTAATAGCTTGAACAATTGTACATGGTATGGAGGTATTAATATGTCTTTAGCCATTTTCCTATTCATGGGCATTTTCTTTTCTAAAAATTTCTACAATATTGCTGTAAAACCTCCCTGATCATATATTCCTATAGATTGTTGCTTTTATTTCCAAGGGATGGATCCATAGAATTGGAATTGCTAAAACAAATTACACACACACACACACACACACAAACTCACGCACACACAACTTGAATTTTGATGGATACTACTGGATTGTTTCTCAATAGGTTGTGACAGTTCATATTTCCATCACCAAATATAAGAGAATCTTTTTTTCATGTGGGCCTCCAGCCATAGGCATCTGTAATTCCTCCTTGTAATTGCCAATATTATGGGGCACAATTATGGCTATTGTTTTAATGTGCATTTACTTGTCTACCAGGGCAATTAACATATTTTTGCCCTAGTAGTTGTTGCAGATACTATCAGTGTTCTGTCATGTCCTCTCACTCTTACCTTTTCTGTAAATGCCTGCTGGACTTCCAGCTGCCAATACCTGCATCTCCTTGCTAGAGGGCTTTCGTCAGCTGTGACAACATCTAATACTGCTGTCTCTTAATTGTAGATCTTCCATTCTCTTTTCCATCCCTTCTGTGGTAATTTGTTTATTCATGATTTTTCCTTCCTCTGGGATCAGTAGTGGCAGCTTATATTTTGCTCAAAAAATATACATTTCCTCCAGGTTTTGACCTTTATTTCTATGCATTGTATCTAGGATATTCTTAAAACTATTTTAATGCCTTCCTTATCTATGGTCATGTTTTCTTTCTCATTCCTAAGCTTGTATATCTCTGTCCTCTTTAATTCTTGGTTAAACTCATGAAAGTTTGTCTATTTTTTTGGTCCTTTGGAAGAACTGGCTTTGGGATATATTTAACCTATTATTACGTTTTATATCTTTTTGTTATCTTAATTCCTTTTTGTGATATTTTTTGTCTTTTTTTATTTCTAATTTCTTAAACCAAGCATTGCATTTAAAAAAATTTATTGTTTCTTCTATAATCATGGAGGCGTTTGTGCAGAAGCTAACTGCAGGTCTGGCTGCTAAACTCCACACATTCCCAAAAAAGGCCTGTCTTTAAGATCAGCCTTAGTTGGCTCCTGGGAGCTGAATTCTGAGATGTTGAAATATTCTGCAGGATCAGAGAGTTTTGCATGACCGAGGTCTGGGGCTACCTGGTACTAGTTTAGTCAGATTTTTTATGCTAACAATGTGATTTATGGTGATGCTTATTTTTGCTATTTTTGCTCTGAGAGGCTGAGGTCAATCATGCATGTACTATGTCTATGTTACTGACTCTGCATAAAAACCCTGGATACCAAGGGTAAGTTTCCCTGGCTGGCAATACTTTGCATGTATAGTCACACATTCTTGCCAGGAGAATTAAATGCATCTGTGTTTCTCTATTGGGAGAGGACATCTGGAAATTTGCCTTGGTTTCTCCTGGACGTTGCTCCATGACCTTGGCATTTTGCTGATTTTAATCTGCATCTTTGCCCTGCAATAAACCATAATTGTGAGCACAATAGCTTTTCTGAGTTCTCTGAGTCCTTCTAGTATATTCATAAGCCTGAGGGTGGTCTTGGGGACCCCCAAAACAGCTTTCAAGGTTGTAATCTCCCACTGAATATAGTTTTCATAGTGTACCAGATGTTTTATTATTATTATTATTTGAGATAAACTCTTACTCTGTTGCCCAGGCTAGAATGCAGTTGTGTGGTCTCAGCCCACTGCAGCCTCCACCTCCTGGGTTCAAGTGATTCTCCTGCCTCAGCCTCCCAAGTAGCTGAGATTACAGGTGTGCACCATCACACCCAGCTAATTTTTATATTTTCAGTAGAGATGGTTTTCACCATGTTGGCCATGCTGCTCTCAAACTCCTGACCTCAAGTGATCTGCCTGCCTCGACCTCCCAAAGTGCTGGGATTACAGGCAGGAGCCACCATGCCAGGCCTGTGTGCCAGAGGTTTTAGAATGTAGTGGTTTTCCTTTCACTGGTCTACCTATAGTTGATGATTTTATTTTAACTTTTCTCTTCTATCCAAGATTTATGTGGAAGTAGATTTATTATTTTCTGAGTAATACAGGCATAGTTTTATTTTTTGCCTAACTGTATCAGATTATGATCAAGGAATATGGTCTCTTAAAATTTCTTCTTTTGAAAATGTGTTAGTTTTTTTTCTTTGTTTGAACAAGCAGCTTCATAATTAAATACTGTTTCTTGACTATTACATGAAAGCAGATAGAATTCCTATATACTTCAGATACTCTATTTCCCACTGCTTTTATTCATGCACCAGAAAGAAGATAAATTTAGACTACTTTTAATTTTACTTAACTCACTCCCATCCCCTCAAGTCCTAGCTTTCGCCAAATTTATAACTTTTAGTACAAGACTGTTGTTAGTATTTCACTCACAGTGCATGGAAGAAAGAGGCTTTGTACTGTATATGGATCAGATCTGTCAGAGGCAGCTTAAATCACTTCTATACCTGTTGGGAATAGAACTGGTAAGGGAAGAAAAAGCTCTCTGAAAAATAGGAGAACAGGCACAGTGTGGCAGATTCATTATCACAAGGCCAGAAAGTTCACATCCTGAGTAGTAGGTTACTTATCACAAAACTGATGAGTTAATTTACAGCTGAAGTGAAGAAAATCAATTTCCCATAACAAACGTTTTAAAGCTTTGTGGTTAAACTATTATATTTACAGGTCTTGTTGTCAAACACTTAAATTTCTCAGGAATTCTTGTTGTTGTTTATTTTTCTTATAACTATCAGTAAATTTAGGGACAGCACTTCTAACTGAGTTAGCATATGGTTTGTTCTCCCAGACCATGAATGCTTTTAGTTTCTAGCACTGTTTGTCTGTTCAGAGTGCTCTCATGGTCACCAGGATATAAATATTCTTTACCTTTTTTTTGTTGTTGTTATCTTGCTAACATTGGAAGTAAGAGCTCGGGGTCACAAAGAAAATGCACACTAAAACAAAGAATTTCTCAACAAGGCAAATTTACTTCCGCAGAAGGGTGCTGCTCATAAACCTGGCTGCCACGAGAGCATGCAGAACAAAAGAGAGTAGGGGTTTTTCTTCCTAACGCAGATTCTGCCTCTGTGTCTTTCCCCCACTGGCCGGGGTTGGACCGCACAATGTAAACTAGCCCCAATTGGCTAAACATGTAAACTTTCTTAGATAAGGTAGGCACATGATAGAGGAGAGAGGGAGAGGAGGAAGGGGTCACCTACAGGGGACTAGAAAGCTAACCTATTCCCACATAAGGAAAGGAACGTGGACTGGGGCTGTGGCATGTCTAAGTATATTTAGACAGGTTAAGGCACAGCCAAAGTGGGGGTGGGGGGCGGGTACTTGGAATTAGAGAATAACGAACGGGGGACCTGGGCAAGCTGTTTGAAGAGGAACCTAGCTGTATCTAACACTAAGAAAGGCAATATTAGCACAGCCCTTAAGGACTTAAGTCAGCAAGTCTAATTTCCTCACAGGGCTTCTCATCAAATAAAATGGCAAATTAGATTTCTATCACTAAGATCAGTCAAAAAAATTAAATGCATAATGTCTAATTTTTATATTCTACCTTTCTCTGTTTAGACTTAAAAATGTATACATTTTTTGAAATGCTCATTATTGGCCACTATTTAATCTTCTTTCCCCCTTTCTCTGTCTGATCTCTGAGATATTTTGTTGTTTGGCTAAAAGCTTTTTCTTGAATATTCTCGACTGTTCACAGATTATATAGTTTTGGAATTCTGGCATATTTATAAAAGTCTTTGTTTTCCTTGATGGGTGAATGATATCTTAGATGGAAACACATTTCCTGGATTTTAGTCTGTGGGTGTCCATACTCTTCCATGTTCATTCTACAGATAAATGTAATGCTAATCTCATATGTGCATGTATACATTATTAAATTTTATGTCTAGAATGTTGTAAAAATGTATTCTTCATTTTGGAATTCAGTAATTTTGACAAAATGCATAGAGATGCCCTAGAACTCTCAATTATTGAATTTTAGACTCAGTTGAGGTAATAGGCACAATAGTGGTCTTCCAAAGATGTCTAATCCCAATAATTTGTGAGTATGTTCTATTACAAGGGGGAATTAAGATTGTGGATGGAATTAAGGTTGCTAATCAGATGACTTTGAGATGGGGAGGTTATCCTTGATTATCCAGCTGTGGGAGGTAGGAGGGTCAGAGTCCTGTAGAGATTTGAAGATGTTCCTTTGCTGGCTTTGAAGATGGAGGAAGAGGCCATGAGCCAAGGAATGTAGGTGGCCTGGAAAAGGTAAGGACACGGAGTTTTTCCCTAAAGCTTCTTGTAAAAACACAGCCCTGCCAACAATTTTGTTTTAGTCCAGTGAGACCCATTTTGAACTTCTGACCTCCAGAACTGTAAGATAATAGATTCGAGCTGTTTTTAAGCCTCTAAATGCATGGTCATTTGTAGCAACAGTAATAGAAATCTCATACAGTTGATCTGGCATCAAGAGGGAAACAAATCCTGCCTAAGCTTCTTCCTGTGGGCCTGGGTAGAGGCTTTGCTGACATCCTCCAGGTCTGCTAATGGCTTGCAGGTGCCAAACTGCAGAGAAACAGCTGGAAATTGGAGTCCAGAGAAGAGGACAGGAGGAAAGCACTCTGGAGCCCTCTTGGTAAAATCCTTGTTACTTAAGCTTTTCAACCTTCTCTCCTGCCATTCCTAGCACCGTATCTTCATGTTAGCCCTGGGCTTCATTTCTCTAGTAAAACCAGGCTACATACTGTTTCTCCATGCCATTTGTTTGAGTTGAAATATTATTTTGTGTAACAAATGTAGAGGTTGCAGGCAAGAGAGAGGAAAACAAAAACACCAAGATCTGAAAAACAAACAAAACCATTGTCAAGTATTATTCTTGTTGTCTGGGAGATAAAGCCAGAGTTATGGGTCACAGAGATTTTGACATTCCCTGAACTGTGTAGGGTAAGAGAGCCTCTACCTGCAGTAAACAAACAAATTAGTGAGAATAATTAGCATGACCTACAGTAAGACCAGGGTTAGGCTAAAGAAAATAACTGACTAAATAGAGTTAAAGCCATGCCTGAGACTTTCAGTGAGGGAATTAAAAAGCAACAGATCTAATTAAGTAGTCTGGTACACCATTTGGAATTTGGAATTTGCTTGTTAATTAGAAGCCTTGCTCTATTTGGCAATAATTATTGCTGACTGGAAAATGTATACATGCAGCAGTACTCTTTTTAATGAGGGAATGCACTCTCAAATATACTTCTCTGTCAAAAGTACATATTTCCACAGGCAAAAACAAGATAAAAGGCATAGGAATATGTTTCCAGATATCAGACAGCAGTTTAAGAAATGTAAGTAAAATAACATCAAATGTTCAAGGAAGAATAAGCTATGTCAGATTTTGTTTGGAGGTGAGAAGATGGTGAATTGCAGAGGAGAGAAACCCACCAGGGATGAGCTAACACTGGATGATGAGGGGAGATAAGGGTCCTGTCTGAGTCCAAGAGTGGGCAAGAGGTGGTTAGATGAGGAATTAGAGCCCATGAGTCCAATCAGCCTGCTCATCATCGCAAATAAAGTTTTATTGGAACACAACTAGCTCCCACTGGTTGAGTCATCATCATCTACAGCTGCTTTTGTATTACAGCAGCAGGGCTGAACAGTTGTGGCAAAGATCATGTGGCCCCCAAAGTTGAAAATACTTACAGTCTTACCCTTTACAAAAGTAGTTTGCTGAGCATTCGTTAGAGGAAGGTCTCTGGTAATAGTTCTCCATAGAAGCATTGAGATTAGTTGTGAGGTACATTGGGATTCAGTGGTACCTAATCATAGTTCAATTGCCCAAGTTGACAAATGATTCAATTTTTAAAAATTAAAATAGAGAGGATGCAAAGTTATCTCCATGAACAGCTCTCATATACTCTCCCTGGGAAAGAAAGAGATAGTAGGCCAGGTGGCTCATGCCTGTAATCCCAGCATTTTGGGAGGCCAAGACGGGTGGATTGCTTAAGACTGGAGTTCAAGACCAACTAGACAACATAGTGGGACCCCCATCTCTAAAAAAGAATGCAAAAATGAGCTGGGCAAGGTGGTGCACACCTGTAATGTCAGCTACTTGGGAGGCTTAGGCGGGGGGATTGGTTGAGCCCAGGAAATCAAGGCTGCAGTGAGCTGTGATTGTACCACAGCACTCCAGCCTGGGTGACAGAGTTAGATCCTGTCTCAAAAAACAAAAGCAAGAGAGAAGAAGAAGCGGAAGAAGGAGAAGGAGAAGCAGGAGAGGAAGAGGAGGAAGAAGGAGGAGGAGGAGGAGGAGGAAGAAGAAAGGGGGAGGGGGAGGGGAAAGGAGAGGGGTAAGAGGGAGGGAGGGGGGAGTTACAGCTACCAAGAATTTTACATTTCACGAAAGGAAGGCAGGCAGGCAGGCAGGCAGGCAGGCTGGGTTACAGCTACCAAGCAGAATTTTATATAGAAAGAAAGAGAGAGGGAAGAAAGAAAGAGAGAAAGAGAGAGAAAGAGAGAGGGAGGGAGGGAGGGAGGAAGGAAGGATGGAAGGAAGGAAGGAAGGAAGGAAGGAAGGAAGGAAAGAAGGAGCGAGTTACAGCTACTAAGCAGAATCTTCTATTCTCTGGACATGAAATGAGAATGAGACTCTTATCACGTGACTCACTCTCAGGTTAATCCCAGCACTCCTTTTGAGTGAGTCACATAGTAGACATGACTCATATCTATCGTGAATATCTGCTGAGAAAAAACAAGCTGAAAACTGCTTCCCTAGAGAAGCCTGAATTAAGGGTTTGGGGAAGTGTGTGTGTGTGTGTGTGTGTGTATGTGTGCACGTGTGTGAGAGAAAGGTGTCAGTGATGAGGACACCCAGGGAACATTTCTTATTCAGTAACACAGCCTGGGCTCTACGAGGCTCACCCTGAGTCCTTCAGCTCTGATTCAGGGGTCATTCCAGGGATGCCTGTTTGACAGCCCCTGCTCCTGGTCATCCATCCAAAGGTCAACATCAGGTTTTCCTTTCGATCCACTGAAAAGGCCTAAAGGTGATTTCAGCTGTTCCTTGTATCCCAAAAATGTTCTACCCTCTCCATTGGAAGTTTAGGGTGGTGAGGGTGGCGGGGAGATGGGTATGGAGTTGGGGACATAGGATGAGAGGTTTAGAGAAAATGCAATGTCTGATTGAGCAGATACCTAAGAGTGAATCTGTAAGGTACACGGATGTGCTTTGGTCAAGAATTAGGCTGAGGCGGACATCCAGGGCTGCATGACTTAGTGAGTTTAGGGCACAGGCACAACACTCCACTTGTTACATAACCTGTTTGTGTAAGCTCATACCTGTCTTTGAGCCATTATTGTTTGAAAAGGTATAACTGCCCTGCTGACACTGTGCATATGGCTTGGCTCGGCCCAGCACAGAACGGAATGGCTCGACATGGCTCAGGCTCTGGTGCCCAGAGCGAGTAACGCTACTGACCCCTGTAAGGGAGAGTGGGTCACCTTGAAGGCGGGCAGTGGGGAGCCAGGAACCGGCTTGTGCCCAGAGGGAAAGACTTAAGCTGCTCTCCCTGTAAGGCAGAGCTGGCCTTGTAGACCAGAGAGTGCAGCTGCAGGTGTAGGGTCGGCAAGAGCCACAGAGCTGGAGCAAACAGCCAAGATACAGGTGGACAGTGTGAGTAAGCTGCTGATGAGACAGCTGCTGCATAAAACCATATTCACCTGCCTACGGCCGCCTGAGTGTTCTTTCAGCTATCTGCCCATCCACCCACTCCCCTCGAACCTCAGCTGGGGCTCACACCTGACAATCATTTTCTGTTAGTTCCTGCTTACTTAACTGATACCAGATTCTTCCGGTTTGGGGAATAGAAGGAGGTGGAAAGAATAACGGTAAAATGGTTTCCTAAAAAGTAGAATGTCACAAACTTTTCCCAAGGCAGACCTGGGAAGGTATTGAAGGCAGAGACCGGATCTGGGGGGAGAAATTTTGAAGCTCATAATTTTATGAAATGCTGAGCTATTTACCTTCAATGCGACCAGGAAAAACAGAAGTTTTATGTCAAAATACGTCATTTTTTTATAAAGCAGACCCCCTGCTTTAGATTACATAGAGAGATACTTGAGTTTGTCTTGATTACTTTAGTCTTGTTTTTAAAAAAATCATATATGTAAATTCCATATGCTTTAAAGGTTGGGACTTTATCATATCTCATGTTAAATGCATCTGTTCTAGTGCCGGGTAGCACTCAATAAATGAGCTGATTGCAATTAATCACAGACACTCCACAAACGGTCATTTAACAAAGTTGAGCAGTGCTTATCCAGGTGTTTAATATGGAGGAGTGATTTCATTCCTGGAGGTGGGGGAAGAAGCTAGTGCTTCATTTGTGAGATCTGAAACGTTTTTTGATATCTACCACCATAAACGTATTGTTCCAAATTCCCCCTTACACTCATGGTCTCCAAAAGGAAATAGAAAATGGGAAAAATTCACTATATATGTATGTGTGTGTGTATATACATATGTACATATACATACATATATATACCATATATGTATATATACATATGTGTGTGTATATATACACACAATAGAATGTGTATATATTGTATATATACAATAGAAATAGAAAATGGGAAAAATTCACCATATATATGTATAGATACATATATACACACACATATATGCACCATATATGTATCTATACATATATATGTGTGTGTATATCTCTATACACATACATAGTATATGATCTAAGCTCCTGGAGGGCAGTCTTTATCTTGTTCACTGTGTATTCCCAGCACTTAAAATGTTATCTGACACGCAGAAGAGAACAAGTTTTTTCTTTTTTTTTTTTTTTTGTTTTGTTTTTTTGAGATGCAGCTTTGCTCTGTCGCCCACCTCGGCCTTGGCCTTGGACCTACCTGCCTCGGCCTCCCACAGTGCTGGGATTACAGGTGTGAGCCACCACGCCTGGTCTATTTATTTGTTTTTGAGACAGGGTTTCTCTCTGTTGGCAGGCTGGAGTGCAGTGGTACAATCATAGCTCACTGCAGCCTCAACCTCCCAAGGTCAAGCGATCCTCCTACCTCAGCCTCCTGAGTAGCTGAAAGCACAGGTGCACACCACCATGCTCAGCTGATTTTTATGGTTTTTGTCAAAACAGCGTTTCACTATGTTGCCCAGGCTGGTCTCAAACCCCTGGGCTCAAGTGATCTTCGTGTCTCAACCTCCCAAAGCCCTGGGATTTCAGGCATGAGTCATTGCACCTGGCCAAGGCTAAGTACTTTTAGAATTGTACTCTTAACAGACTTTTTTTCTTGTGTTGCTGTAGTTTTAACTCCTTAAGTCAAATATTCTGATTTCTGAATGTCTTTCTGCAACCACAGAGAGCACTTTACCAGATATTATGCAGATCAAATTTAAGATGTGAATAAACAATAATACAGAAGTAGACTTTATATATATTCGACTTCTCAAGAAAGTGTTCCTTTACTTCCCTTACTTTATTCTGTCGCATCTTATTTATTTTGCTGTATCAATTCAAAGATATCATCTCCGTGTTTATTTTCACAGGGGAGCCTGTGAGATTGGGGGAGCTACTGTTTCTTTAGGGAAAAAGAAGCAGTGGGCTGGGCATGGTGGCTCACGCCTGTTATCCCAGCACTTTAGGAGGGTGAGGTGAGTGGATCACTTGATGTCAGGAGTTCGAGACCAGCCTGACCAACATGGTGAAACACCATCTGTACTAAAAATACAAAAAAAATAGCTGGATGTGCTGGCGGGCACCTGTAATCCCAGCTACTTGGGAGGCTGAAGAAGGAGAATCACTTGAACCTGGGAGGTGGAGTTTGCAGTGAGCTGAGATGATACCACTGCACTTCAGCCTGGGTGACAGGGCGAGATTCAGTCTCAAAAAAAAAAAAAAAGAAGAAGAAGTGGCGATAACAATGTACTCTTTACTTTACACAGCAAGGACTTTGTGTAAAAAGAGGGCATTTACGTAAGTTTGAGGTAAATATAAAAATAACTTCCTCAGGCTTCCAAAACCCTTCACTATGCCCCATATTTTCTCTTTAACAAGAAATGAATAAAAGTGAAATCTAGAATGAGGTTAGTATTTTAGAAGTACCATGATCCCATCTGTTTGGTAAGAGAGAAATAGTATAACCTTCACATTTTGAAGTTCTTTCAAGAAGATTTGAAGTAAGTACAAGAAGGAATATGGGTTCATAACTTTGATCTAGTACAAGTCATAGATATGTTAGGTTTCTGTAGGAGGGATGGTGTGCACCATAGCTGAGCCCGGTGTACATCATTCTTTTATAGCTATACTTAGTGTACATTTGCCTTCAAATTTGAGATATCCATTAACCTGAGATTTCTATATTTATGTTTCAAGATAGCTGGAAAGAGCAAGAATCAACAAAAGGTGATAATTTAATAGGAGACAGTTGTGTCGTATTCTTAGACTAGTGAGTGGGGAAGACTTCAGATTAGAAAATAACCAAAAGTAAGACTTTATTATTATTATTATTATTTGAGAGGGAGTCTCACTCTGTCACCCAGGCTGGAGTGCAGTGATGGGATCTCGGCTCACTGCAACCTCTGCCTCCTAGATTCAAGTGATTCTCCTGCCTCCGCCTCACAAGTAGCTGGGACTACAGGTGCACACCACGATGCCCAGCTAGTTTTTGTATTTTTGGTAGAGATAGGGTTTTACCATGTTGACCAGGCTGGTCTCAAACTCCTGACCTCAAGTGATCCTCCCACCTCAGCCTCAAGACTTTTATTTTAACATTGAATTGGAGACTATAGGGTGAATTTTAAGGAACTGAATAAAAATTACCATTTTCTTTAATAAAAAAGTTGTACGATGTTTATATTTCTAAATAAAAGAAGGTTACATTATTATTTTGAGTTTTTCTGTTTGATGATCTTCAACTCACTTATTTCTGGAGTATCAAAATAAGGTGGGAGCAGGGTCCTACCAAGTTGCTGGGCTTCTGTATTTGAAAAAAATGAAGAGTTAGAAAGAATCATAAATTTCATGTCATTCCACACGTTGAAGTTATTTCACATAAACTTTAAATTTTTAAAAAAGCACCGCAAATTGAGCTCAAGGTTAAGAAAGCAATTAGAGGGTTTGGAGGAGAGGCAGGAAATAGCTATTTGACTGAGCCAGTTTCTGAATAATGCTATAATTTGGATTTAATCTTCTGGCCGTATGGTTTATTATGCAGTCTACTTTAAGACTTTATCAAAATATTGAATACTTTCATGGAGTTCTTGATTGCTAACTATAGATTATAACATGCTAACATGGTTTTATTTCTCAGGTTTTAATGAAACTCTTATTCTTGAAAGAAAAATTCAGCATATCGATTCTTCTTTACTCATGTTATAAGCTCTGCAATATCAAAATAAAACAAACTGGCTTCATTTTTTATATTAGTAGTGTTTTGATATAAAATTCCGTTAATTTTCCAGCTAATAGAACAGCAGTGTGTTCTGATTCAAAATGAGACTGGCCAGCTTTGTTGTGTGTATTTGATGGAAAATAATTGCCCTCCCTGCATGTCACCTAGCTAAATGGATTTTATCTCATTTCTGAGATGTTTTATATACCATAATCACATGGAACTTGAAAGGGACATGAAAGCTTGCCTGTGCTAGCAAATCTCACCTTCTTTGATTTTTTTGAACCATTATTACATGTTAATTTCCTTCTGTGAGTTTTTGCTCTTCTATTGATTATAAACCAGAGTCTATTTGTTCCAATGTATTAGTCATCAATAATCATGACATTTATAGATGGGTGGAACTTGGTAATTTTTAGTGATTTTTCATATACATTGCCCCATTTGGCCCAAGGGGGCATTCTTCTTCATTTTGCAGAAGGGAAGGCCACAGCTCAGCAAGATCAAATGGCTCCATGTAGACCCACAGTGGATGAATGACAGAGCCAAAAGCCATGTTGTATCTCCGGCCTTGAGGATTGGTAGAGCTGTCTCATTCCACATGGCATGAGTTTTTAAGATGTCCATCATAAAATGCCAGCAACAATAATCTATGGTAATCATCATAGATGTTAGATTGAAGCTTCAATCTTCTAGAACCACTGCCTCTAAGGAAGCTCTAGTGTATCATACAAAAGGGTTCTATTTCTTCTTTCGGTGTACTTCAGGAACTAGAAGTTTTCACACTAGAGATTCTCCAGAAGATACTGAATTATTTAAACCACTGAAAAGCTGCCATGAGAAGAGTGAAGGAACCACTTGAAAGATTAGTTTAATGTAGAAGGATAATGGAACAATTTGCTGAGTTTTAAACCACCGCATTAGCAAGCCAGTTGCTAAGCTAATTAAGCCTCCAGCCCCATGTTGTGCCACTGAAAGCTGAAGTCCTCAACCAGTTACCTCATTTCCATTCTCCTGCTTTGAGAGCCTGCGTTTCTCCCAATGAAGAGGTAAACAGTTTCTTCTCTGGGAAAGCAGGGGGCTGCCCGCCATTGACTTTCATGCTGCACCCTTTTGTGCTTATTATCCCATAAAACGGAGTCCTTGTCTCCTGCCACTGAAGTGTACCTAACACTTGGATTGTTGTGAGACGTGCACACTTTGCCTATGTGAACTGTGCATTTTTGCAAAAGTGTATCACTATTATAAAGGGCCCTGTCCTACTCTGTTGTTCATCACACGCAGGATGTATAATAAATGTCAGCTGATGGAGTGGTGATTCTTCTAAGACTTTCCAGCTCCTTTTCTTAAGCTGGCAAGCACCTGTGCTAGGTGTTTTTATGTGTGTTTATTTTAAAAGAGAAGAAGGAGGCTTAAAGGGGAGAGCAAAGAAGCTGGCAAGCACCAGCTTAAGAAAAGCGTTGGCAATTAAGATAGTGGGAGAGGCTGGGCGTGGTGGCTCAGTCCTGTAATCCCAGCACTTTGGGAGACAGGGGCAGGTGGATCACTTGAGGTCGGGAGTTCAAGACTAGCCTGGCCAAAATGGTGAAACCCCGCCTCTACTAAAAATACAAAAAAATTAGCTGGGTGTGGTGGTGCGCATCTGTAGTCCCAGCTACTCGGGAGGCTGAAGTGGGAGGATCACTTGAACCTGGGAGGTGGAGGCTGCACTGAGTCCAGATCGTGCCACTGCACTCCAGCCTGGGCAACAGAGAGAGACTCTGTATCAAAAAAGATAGTGGGAGATAGGGCCAGGCACAGTGGCTCACGCCTGTAATCTCAGAACTTTGGCACCAATCCCACATTTCCCTTCTGCACTGCCCTGGCAGAGTTTCTCTATGAAGGCTCAGACCCTGCCGCAAATTTTTGCCTGGACATCCAGGAGTTTCCATACATCCTCTGAAATCTAGGTGGAGGTTCCCAAACCTCAGTTCTTCACTTCTGTGCACCCACAGGCTGAAAACCACATGGGAGCTGCCAAGTTTTGGGGCTCACACCCTCTGAAGCAACAGCCTGAGCTGTACTTTGACCACTTTTAGCCACAGCTGGAACTGGCATAGTGCCTTGGATCTAGGGCACCAAGTCCCAAGGCTTTGGGAGGCCAAGGCCAGTGGATCACAGGTCAAGAGATTGAGACCATCCTGGCCAACATGGTGAAACCCCATCTCTACTAAAAATGCAAAAATTAGCTGGGTGTGGTGGTGTGCACCTGTAGTCCCAGCTACTCAGAAGGCTGAGGTAGGAGAGTTGCTTGAAGCCGGGAGGCGGAGGTTGCAGTGAGCCGAGGTTGCACCACTGCACTCCAGCCTGGCAACCAAGGTGTGAGCCCCAAATCTTGGCAGTTCCCATGTGGTTTTCAGCCTGTGGGTGCACAGAAGTCAAGAATTGAGGTTTGGGAAACTCCACCTAGATTTCAGAGGATGTATGGAAACTCCTGGATGTCCAGGCAAAAATTTGCTGCAGGGTCGAAGCCTTCATAGAGAAATTCTGCTAGGGCAGTGCAGAAGGGAAATGTAGGATTGGTGCCAAAGTACTGAGATTACAGGCGTGAGCCACTGTGCCCAGCCCTATATCCCGCTATCTTTTTTGATACAGAGTCTCTCTCTGTTGCCCAAGCTGGAGTGCAGTGGCACGATCTGGACTCACTGCAGCCTCTGCCTCCAGGGTTCAAGCGATCCTCCTGCTGCAGCCTCCTGAGTAGCTGGGACTACAGATGCGCACAACCACACCCAGCCAATTTTTTTTTTTGTATTTTTAGTAGAGGCGAGGTTTCACCATTTTGGCCAGGCTAGTCTTGAACTCCCAACCTCAAGTGATCCACCTGCCCTGGTCTCCCAAAGTGCTGGGATTACAGGTACAGGTGTGAGCTACCAAGCCCAGCCTCTCCCACTATCTTAATTGCTAATGCTTTTCTTAAGCTGATACTCTGTCTCAAAAAAAAAAAAAAAAAAACAAAAAACAAAAAACACGATAGTGGGAGATACCCACTATGGAATCAATGCTGCAGCAGTCTACACAAGTAAGGTCAAGAGAAGCCAACCCAGGCTGCTTTCTTCTTCCAAAACAATGGTTTATTTACTTATCCATGAGAATTCTTTCTACAACGCATACCTCCATGAGAAATGACTCTCCTTAGTATTTCTAACTCATGAAGGTACATCTCATGGAACTCATGTCTTGACACGAATTTCTAGGCAATATCAGCTCTGAACCTGTCTACACCCCAGATTCTGCAGAGCAAAACAAAAGCAAAAATAAAGGAGGCAGCGGGGAAAGAATTCCTTGAATAATCCGTATCATAAACCATCACACAAAAACCACACTGAACTTCTTTGAAGCCTGAAAGCTCTGAAGCTGACCTCTAGATAATTAGATATTTACATTCTCTAGAGTTCTAATTTAAAGCAGAAATGATGGAAAAGAAATCAGATGAGAAAGTTTGCTAGTTTGCCAGACATAAAAACCGTGTGTGTGTGTGTATGTGTGTGTGTGTGTGTGTGTGTGTGTGTATAAAATCTTATTTTCCTTTCTGAAAATCTGGAGCAGGTTTTTTTTTTTTTTTCTTTTGAGATGGGGTCTTACTCTGTAGCCCAGGCTGGAGTGCAGTGGCATGATCTCAGCTCACTGCAACCTCCACCTCCCGGGCTCAAGCTTGAGCAGGTTTTCTGAAATGATCATTCACTCATGAAAAAATGCATTTCCAGGAACCACAGTATAAGATACATCAAGTCCATGAATCCATAGATGGACCATTGTTAACCCTCAGATCAGAGTCATACAATTTAGTCTGCCTACTAAAGAAAAGAGAAGAGGAAGTGGAGCAACACCTATTAAGCCCTCATTTGAGGCCCTCTCTGTGCTAGGTGTTTTTATTTGTGTTTGTTTTTAAAATGAAGAAAGAGGTTTAAAAGGGAGAGCAAAGAAAGATGACTTAGAATAACCAGAATACCAAATGCTTGCTTGAGTTTACAGCTTGACTCTATCACAAGGTAAAGGATATAACCTTAAACTAGAGAACACTCTTTCATATTCTTCACTCTAAAATACAATCTCTATTTAGACAACTAATGGTCTTTAAAATGCCTCATCAAGGAAGCTGTGGAACACATTTAAAATGTAGAGTTGTTTTTCCTTTCTTTTTTCCAGCTAATAAACACTTGACATTTAGAAAATGCAGTTCTAAATTTAAGAAGCACACCGCATTTTCAGCTGTGCTCACAGTCACATACGTAAATATTTCTTATCAAACAGGCTTTTGTTTATTAGTGTGGGAGTTACTGTCAGCTTTAGAAAGGGAGATTACTGCCTGTAATCTTTCTGTCTGTAAACAGAGAATAAAGTGATATTCAATTTAAAACTTTGGAAAGAAAGATAACTACCTTGTAATTCCTTACCCTGCCTTTCTTAGTGCCTCATGTACCTTGCACAATTATGAATCACAGTTTAAATTGTATTCTCTCAGATCATCACAAGAAGGTTGGCAGTAGCTTTAGAAAAAAAAATGCAGGCTTGGTTCATCAGGGTCTTAGTGGCAAGCCAGATGTTGTGGGAAGTCAGGAACCCCGAATGGAGGGACCGGCTGGAGCCATGGCAGAGGAACATAAATTGTGAAGATTTCATGGATATTTATCACTTCCCTAATAATACTCATAATTTCTTACTCCTGTCTCACTTTAATCTCTTAATCCTGTTATCTTCATAAGTGGAGGATGTATGTCACCTCAGGTCCATTGCGATGATTGCATTAACTGTACAAATTGGTTGTAAAACATGTGTGTTTGAACAATATGAAATCAGTGCACCTTGAAAATGAACCGAATAACAGCGATTTTAGGGAACAAGGGAAGACAACCGTAAGGTCTGACTGCCTGTGGGGTCAGGCAAAAAGAGTCACATTTTTCTTCTTGCAGAGAGTCTATAAACAGACATGCAAGTAGAAGAGAGATTGCTAAATTCTTTTCCTAGAAAGGAATATTAATATTAAGACCCTAGGAAAAGAATTGCATTCCTGTGGGGAGGTCTATAAAGGGCCGCTCTGGGAGTGTCTGTCCTATGCGGTTGAGATAAGGACTGACATATGCCCTGGTCTCCTGCAGTACCCTCAGACTTACTAGGATTGGGAAACCCTGCCCTGGTAAATTTAAGGTCAGACCGGTTCTCTTCTCTCGAACCCTGTTTTCTCTTGTTTAAGATGTTTATCAAGACAATACGTGCACAGCTGAACATAGACCCTTCTCAGGAGTTCCTGATTTTGTCCTTGCCCTGTTTCCTCAGAAGCATGTGATCTTTGTTCTCCATTTTGCTCTTTGAAGCATGTGATCTTTGTGACCTACTCCCTGTTCTTGCATCCCCTCCCCTTTTAAAATCCCTAATAAAACTTGCTGGCTTTAAGGCTTAGGTGGGCATCACGGTCCCACTGACATGTGATGTCACATATGTGATGTGACTGGCTGACACTTAGGGAAAATAGAAAAAACCTATGTCGAAATATTGGGAGTGAGTTCCCCTGATATCACAGGCTCCAACTCTGGCTATCTTGAACTGCATTTCCAATTTATTGGAATGAGATGGGAGTTGGAGGACCAGGCTTGGAAAAAACAGCCAACAAACCTGGGGAAACTAGAGAGCTGGAACCACACAAAAGAGCACACTGTGTCTAGTCCACAAATCATCAACAATGTGGCCATGAACATGAACCTCAGCCATCCCTCTACCTTCCTAACACTCACTGAAGATTTGAAGTCCAATGAAAGAGTCCTCCATCCCTGACTGCTTTTTGGTAGAAAGAGGAAGTGTCTGTTACTTAGATTTCAGTAGAAAGACTTCCACACTATGGGAGATTTCCTAAAAGGGAGAATAGGGTACTAACAGAAGAGTAGTGTGGCTGTTGGACGATGCTTTGGATGACATTATATCCTCAACATTCAAGGACAAGCTTATCTGAAATAGAGAATATAATGTATTCTTATATTTTATCTTATCTCTTGTTATAAGTAAAATGTTTATTCAGAAACAGAATGCTTGTTCCTAGGTACTGCAAGGAAAAATCACCATTCAGGTACAATTCTTCTCAGCAAGGTAATTTTACTTTCTGCAGAAAGGGTGCTCCTCACAGATGGAATAATGGCAAGAGCACACCTGAATAAAGGAGGGAAGCAATTTTTATTCCTTACACAGCTTGTCCTTTCTACTGTGTCCTGTCTCCATTGGCTGGAGCCAGACTGCACAATTTAAACTGAACCTGATTAACTAACACTTAAAACTTTTCTAAATAGGTGAAAGCAATTGAGAACAAAGGAAAAGAGGAAGATGTTTATGAAAAGACTTAGAAAAGTAGTAACATTTCTAAATAAGGAAGGGGAATAGGCTGCGAGCTGGGACGTGCCTGTGAGCACATCCAGCACAGATATCTTGGTTAAAGTACAAGGACATAGAATGTACTCATTCCTTTATATCTAACAGCTACATAATGTAGGGATTAACAAAGTGTTATTAGTACAAAGCAAGGACGCTTGAAGGATGCTAGTCTTTAAAGAAACTATGATTTCTAACACTTATGATTTATTCTTTAACAAGAAGGAATAATTTGAAGAGGAATTTTTTACTTTCTACATCTCTCTTCCTCTGGCAATGAACACTGTTAAATCAAGTTTAGCCTAAAGCTACCTCCCTACTTATTTTAAGTTCAGCCTAAAGGTTTCTCTGTACACAGTGAACCATAACCTAAATGGAATTGTAAACAGAGTGTAGCCTACTCTTGCACCAGTCACCAAGTTGTGGCCAATCACACTGGCCAACTGTTCAAACCATGTTCAGATAAGGCAAATGCCAAGCAACAACCAATCCAGCTGTTTCTGTCCCTCACTTCCGTTTTCCGTATGTCACTTTCCTTTTTCTGTCCATAGATCCTCTTCCACCACATGGCTGTCCTGGAGTCTGTGAGCCCACTCTGGCTCAAGAGGCTGCCCAAGTCATGAGTCATTCTTTGCTCAATTAAATTATTTTAAATTTAACTTGGCTACAGTTTTTCTTTTAACCCCACCATCCCTACAACCAATTTAAAAGCAAAGAAGGCTCTTGGCTATGATCTAGTTCAAAGTCCTCCTTTTACAAGTAAAGCAAGATTCTGAGAAAACCATGGTTTTGCTCAACATCACCAGTGAAAAGTAACAGTGCTTGGCCTTGAACTCATTTCTTCTGGGTCCATAAACAGTGACTTTTTCCATCAGTCATGCTCAAGTCTCAATCATCCAATAGTGGTAAAAACAAGGAGCATTTTCACAAACCCAATTAAATAGTACTTTCTGCTCCATGAGGCTCTACCATAAGTTCTGTGGGAGTGAGAAGATCTTTCATTTGCCAACTCCATGGTCTTAAACAAGTTGCTTAATTTCTCTGAATTCCTGTTTCTTTTTTTTTTTTTTTTTTTTTTTTTTTTTTTTTTTTTGTTTTTTTTTTTTTTTTTTTTTTGAGACGGAGTCTCGCTCTGTCGCCCAGGCTGGAGTGCAGTGGCCGGATCTCAGCTCACTGCAAGCTCCGCCTCCCGGGTTCCCGCCATTCTCCTGTCTCAGCCTCCTGAGTAGCTGGGACTACAGGCGCCCGCCACCTCGCCCGGCTAGTTTTTTGTATTTTTTAGTAGAGACGGGGTTTCACCGTGTTAGCCAGGATGGTCTCGATCTCCTGACCTAGTGATCCGCCCGTCTCGGCCTCCCAAAGTGCTGGGATTACAGGCTTGAGCCACCGCGCCCGGCCTGAATTCCTGTTTCTTTGCCTATAAAATGCATACATAAATAAAGACATACTCACCCTTCCTACCTTATACCATTGTTTTACAAAATGATGGTGATAATATGTAAGGAAAGCATTTGTATACCTTCAAAAATTATCCATGTGTAAAAATACTTTAAAATATCATTTAACTACTTAACAATAATTAAAACATGACTTTGAGGTGGGCACGGTGGCTTATGCCTATAATCCCAGCACTTTGGGAGACCAAAGCAGGCAGATCAGTTGAGGTCGGGAGTTCAAGACCAACCTGGCCAATATGGTGAAACCCTGTCTCTACTGAAAAAAATACACAAATTAGCTGGACGTAGTGGCACACACCTGCAGTCCCTCAGCCTCCCTCAGCTACTCAGAAGGCTGAGCCAGGAGAATCGCTTGAACCTGGGAGATGGAGGTGGCAGTGAACTAAGATCACTTCACTGCACTCCAGCCTAGGTGAAAAGAGCAAAACTCCGTCTCAAAAAAAAAAAAAAAAAAAAAAAAGAAGAAAAGAAAAGAAAAGAAAAAGCTGGGATCTAGGTAGAGGAGTCAGGGGAGTCTAAGGAGCTACCGAACCTAAGTCAGAAAACACTGTATCAATATTAATATATTAATATACCACTGTATGGCTGGGCATGGTGTCTCATGCCTGTAATCCCAGCACTTTGGATCTTTTGGATAACCTGAGGTTAGGAGTTCAAGACCAGCCTGGCCAACATGGTGAAACCCCATCTCTACTAAAAATACAAAAAACTAGCCAGGCACAGTGGTGGGCACCTGTAATCCAAGCTACTTGGGAGGCTGAGGCAGGAGAATCACTTGAATTTGGGAGGCAGAGGTTGCAGTGAGCTGAGATCGTGCAACTGCACTTACAGCCTGGGCAACAAGAACAAAACTCCATCTCAAAACAAAAACAAAAACATAAACAAAAAAACCCACTGTCGTTAATAGCAACTAATTTTGAGGGCCAATTGTATGGCAGGACTCGACTGAGTTTTCTAAATCCTCACATTGTCTACATCGTAATCTCCCTATTGTGCAGATGAATCCTGCAGCCCAGAGATGCCATATGACCTAGCCCAAAGTCATCCACCATTCTGGTGGTGGAACTAGGTTAAGCCTGCATCATACTTCCTGCAAAACAGCATTCTGTGATGTTCCACTGCTTGCTCTACCACACTCTTCCCCAAAGCTATAGTGCTATACTTAAAAATTAAGGGATGACTCGTGCCTGTAGTATTAGCTACTTTGGAGACTGATCGCTTGTGCCCAGGAGTTCAAGACCAGTCTTGGCAACACAGAGAGACTCCATTCTCAAAAAAAAAGTGGGCTGGGGAGAAATAACAGCTGCATTATTTTGTCTAAAAACAATTATAATACAATCATGTATTGAGTAGTATATGTGCTAATGTCTTATCTGTATTATCTCATTTAACTGTTCACAATATTCACAATATGCTCTGAGAAATCTGAGGGCTAGAAAAGTTAAGGAAGTTGTCTATGACCTGGCAGATGGCAAGTTGCCAAGTCAGGATGCAAATTCACCTGTGACTCCAAATCCCATTAGCTTAATTGCTTGCCATTGCCAGATTCTACAGAAAACCTAAAGCTGAAACAGAACAAATTACTACTGGGATTTAATTCTGTCACCCTGGCTGGAGCAACCAGGAACTTCTGGACTCAGGCGATCCTCCCACCTCAGCCTCCTGAGTAGCTGGGACTACAGGCACATGCCACCATGCCTGGGTAATTTTTGTATTTTTAATAGAGATGGGGTTTCACCATATTGGTCAGGCTGGTCTTGATCACCTGACCTCAGATGATCCACCCACCTCAGTCTCCCAAAGTGCTGGGATTACAGGTGTGAGCCACCGCGCCCAGCCTTTACTGAGTGTGTAATGTGAACCATAGGCACTTTGAGTTCGTGGTCTCTAATTTCTGATAGAGTCATTTAGGGCACATATCCTCAATTCTCACTTCCAGCTGAGAAAGAATGAGATTTGGGAGACTAAATAACTTAGTAGAAATTACACAGCCAATAAATGAAAGTTCCTGGATGTAAACACAGGTTTATCTTCCGACTAAGCAATATTACTTCCCATTCTTCTTGCTGTTTTTCAAAGCACCATTTTTGATGAGGTAGGTCCTGGGGTCGTAAAGAGAAAGGAATTTTGTTCATTTTACTCTTCCCTGGACTGTGTGAAATATTTCAAGTATACAGACTAAGTCAATGATTGTCTATCCGGTGGATTAAAGAACAGACAATTCAGAAATAGTCTTGATGGTCATAAGTTAATTTTAAAAATTTATTTAGAAGGGATCCTCAGGAATGCCTAATTGTATCCATTGGATTTTAATTATTTCAATTCCATGCAACTAAATGTGGCCCTTGGAAAAGGCCTGTGACTTCCGAACCCACCAGTAGATGTCAGTATTTCTTTGGACACCACGATGGTCTCAAGTTTTTGCCCTACCAGGCTCTTCATACGATCCATTGTGTCTGAAGAAGGAGCAGTGACTTTTTTTCTACGTTTTTACTTGGTTGGAACAATCTTCTGAGGCAGACATCTTCAAGGGTGTTAGTGACCCCACGGCAGTACTCTCTTGCCCTCTCTCTCTCCCTGTCTCTGTCTCTGTATGTGTGTGTCTCTTCTCTTTCTCTCCCTATTTCCTCTCCCCATATCCCCACATTGACTTTTTTTTTTTTATGAAAAAGATTATTTTCTCCCATGAAGATATTTCTGTGCAGATGTTGGAAAAGGACATTTGAAGACACTAAAGCCAGATTTTGTCAAGCCCTCCGGCTGGTAAACCGAGCAGATCCCACTCTCCAGGAATAAAGCAACTATTACATTGGGGCTAAAGTTATTGCTATTACTTTTAATGGCAAAAAAGTGTAGTTTTTTTTTTTTTCCCTCAACCTAGTACTACCATGCTAAATGCCAATTCAAAAAGGATTGCCCTTTGAAGGAAAAAAGTCACAAGTCAGCCGGACGGATAGCTCACTTGAAGTATCATCAGAGTTAGCTTAGGTAAAGACTGTAGCTTTCTACTAAGGCGTAATTTGTTTCTCAAAGAATATTTTATATGCAAATGTTTTCTGGGCTCTGTTCTGGAGCTTTATTAAATGTGTAAGAAGGCTGAATAATTGATCAGGTTAACCGAAGACTAGAATTTAAGCTGACAGGCATTTGATTTTAGATGCTGGTGTATCATTTGTGTGGCTTTCTTATGCATCCGCCAGCAGCGGGTATGCTAAGACAATTATGTTCTTCCCACTGGACTGCTTTTTCTTGTTTCCTTTTCAGAATGATCCTGCTTTTTTTTTTTTTTTTTTAAGAAAAACCTTTGCTTTAGGTTAACCACATAAAATTATTTGACAGGTATCTGAAGAGACTCCCTTCCCTGACAAGGGAGGTTATTAGTAGCTTCTCAGTGAGGAAAAAAAAAATACCCTGAGAGGGATTAAATAAGAGAAATACTTTCTGAGTCATTAGATGCTAGACAGGTTAAAATACCAGAAAAGTACACTGTAGCATTCAATTTGGCACAAGGTAATGACTTAATGGTTTTCTCGATTTCTGATATTCAGTGTGGAACACTTAAGCCCTTCTGAGGCCTGATTAGCAAACAGTTTTATTTCCCTTTGCAGAAGAGGATGTAATCAGCTGTTAGGTGGACAATTCAGAAGTGCTTTAGGATTATTCACAAAGCCTGTTTTATAATTTAGCAATTATGTAGCTTGATGGTGAGAGTCATTATGTTCAAGAAGTTTGGAAATTGAACTAGTTCAGTGTTTCCCAGAACATCATCTATTTACAAGCTAGAGGGTTTTTTTTTTTTTTTTTTTTTTTGCTATTAATATTCTATAGTGGTTGAGGACACATAGTGTGTAACTGCATTCAGAGCCTGGCTTTGTAATTTACTAACCGAATGACCTTGTCAATATTTCTTAACTTCTATAAACCACAGTTTCCTTATCTGCAAAATGGGGGTGATAATGCTTTATTTGTAGGATGATTGTGAAGTGTCTATAGTGCTATTAGTTCTCTATCCCCATCCTCCACTCTGAGGGCTAGGGGAGACTGGCCTACCACAGATTTGATCTACTCTTTCAAAATAATCACACATACTCTGTGTGAATTATGCACATACTCTGTGCCAAGCAGTATGACCTGAACACCGGTGAACAAGACAGAAGAGGCTTCTACTTGTATGAAACTTACATTCTAATGGAAGACACAGAAAATTATAAAGTAAACAAACACATAAATATGTAATAACATAGATAGTAATGAGTGTGTTGAAGAAAAGTAAGGTAGGATAAGGAAACAAAGTAAAGAAGAAGATCGAAGAAAGTCACTTTGAGTAAATGACTATGTTAGTCCCTTCTCACATTGCTATAAAGCACTACCTGAGACTGCGTAATTATATAAATTACCCAGTATAAATTTATAAAGAAAAGAGGTTTAATTGACTAACAGTTCTGCAGGAAGTACAGGAAGGGCGCCTGGCGAGGCCTCAGGAAACTTACAATCAGAGTGGAAAGGGGAAGGGGAAGCAAGCACGTCTTCACGCAGCAGCAGGAGAGAGAGAGAACATGAAGAGGGAAGTGCCATACACTTTTAAACAACCAGATCTTCTGAGAACTCATTGCTATCACAAGAACAGCAAGGGGGAAGTCTGCCCATATGAGTCAATTGCCTCCCACCATGCCCCTCCTCCAACACACGGGGATTACAATTTGACATGAGATTTAGCTGGGGACACAGAGCCAAACCATATCAATAACATTAAAGGAAAATGATAATTTTAAAACTTTAGCTGGGCCTTCATGTGGCTAAGGAGGCCATCAAAAGGTGGCTGGATATGTAATGAATTCTCTCAAATGCAGAGAGAACCAAGGCACAGTCTGAAAAATGAGAATGAACACAGACACTGTTCTGTCTCAATATGTAATATTTTCTCCTCAATGGAGGCTCAGAGGAATCTTTGCAGATTCTGCTGCATTTACAGAAATACTCTTCTTTAATAAGAATTAGTATGTGGCCCTGATGACCAAACAGATGACTATGGAGGTTCAGAGCTCCCTTTGAGAAATGGAATACAGCTGATTGACAGTCTCAAGATGTCATACCTCTGCTTTCTTTCTAAACTAATTATACCACTAGGCTGTTCCCACCCAATGACATAGCCTGGCATGTACACTGGCATAGGACCATTTGCCTGATGAAAGATTCCTCTAATGGGCAACTTTTGTTCAGGACTCCCCATTGCCCTAGCCAAGACTTTTCTTAGAGAAGCTCTGTAAGCTCAGACTCTTCCAGATCAATTCTTCCTTTTTCCTCTCCTTTTACAGATGTACAACTTACACTGTGATCTGAAAGCTTGTCCTGCCTACTTCTTCTCCAGCTTCCTTTATCTGTCACAGACTGTATTAGTCTGTTCTCACGCTGCTAATAAAAACATACCCAAGACTGGGCAATTTACAAAAGATAGTGGTTGAATGGACTTACAGTTCCACATGGCTGGGGAGGCCTCACAATCATGGTGGAAGGCAAGGAGGAGCAAGTCATGTCTTACATGGATGGCAGCAGGCAAAAGAGAGCTTGTGCAGGGAAACTCATTTTTAAGACCATCAGATCTCGTGAGACTTATTCACGATCACAAGAACACACAGGAAAGACCTGCCTCCACGATTCAATTATCTCCCTTGAGATAATTGGTCCCTCCCACAACACGTGGGAATTCAAGATGAGATTTGGGTGAGGACACAGTCAAACCATATCACAGACATTTCATTCAATAAATCTTTTGTGCATATAATCTTGTCTTGGCTTCTACTTCTTAAAAGACCTGAACAGACACCGTTGGAACCAGGAGTGATCAGAGAAAACAGCTGGTAAGATAAGGTCTGCAGGCCTGGACTGATAGTGGATGAGGACGACAGAGCTGGGCTGAGTACGAGTGTGAGGATGGGGTGTCACTTAACCATTAGAAGCCGGGGAGTCACGATTCACGATGACCACAGTGACCAGGAAGCTTGGAAGAGCAGCTGGCCCACAGAAAGTTGTGAAGATGGTTAATAGAACCTGGCTCGTTTAGGGGAAAAATAGACAGTCAACCAGCAAGGGGGCTTCTTAATTTCTACAACAAGAAAACACGCAGGAATGGAGGAGCAGAAAACTAATGGTGATCACCCAATAAAAAGTTTTCATACCTTGCTCAGTTCTCAGACTTTAGTCAATTTTCAGATCTAGAAGCTATTGGCTCAAGAGGTAGCTGGAGCCCTAAGAGAAAGAACTCTGCAATGTTGCAGCAACAATCCCTGTAATGATTCCCAAGTCTTTTCTCCAGAGAAATCTGCAGCTGGTTACCTGAGCAACTGTACACCAGGGTAAGTGGAATGTCTAGACCTTTTGGGTACTTTTGGACACAGGCTCTCAACTGATTATAGGACACAGGCTCTCAACTGATTATAGTACCCAGAGATGTGAAGCAACACTATGGCCCCTCTGCTAGAGTGGAGGATTTGGGGACAAGGAAACAAACAGGGTGCTGGGTAAAGTCTAATTCAGAGGGGGCCCACTGGGTGCATAGACAAGTCCACTCATTTTTCTAGTGGGCAACTGTACAGTTGAAATGAATGTACTTGACAACAGGAGTATCCCCACCTTGAGACATTAGCTTACGAGGTAAGAGCTATCGTAGTAGAAAAGGTCAAGTAGAAATCTGAATCTTGCCCCCTCCCCGGTCAAGATAGTAAATCACAAACAATATTACATACCAGGGGGATGGCAAACATAAATACCACCGTTAAAAACCAAAGGAATGCAGGAGTGGTGGGCTCTATCCTATCTCTGTTCAATTCACCACCAGCCTGAGCTTTGCAGAAACTGACTGGATCCATGAAAATGACTGTAGACTAATGCACACTCAACCAAGTAGTAGTCCCTATTTTGGCTGTGGTGCTGAAAGTGGCATTGCTAGAACAGATTAATAATGTCTCCAGTAAAGAGCATGCTGCTATTGATTTGGCAAATGTGGGTTTGTGGTTTTTTTTTTTTTTTTAGACAGAGTCTCGTTTAGTCACCCAAGCTGGAGTACAGTGGTGTAAACACGGCTCAGTGCAAACTCCCCCTCCCAGGTTCAAGTGATTCTCCTGCCTCAGCCTCCCAAGTAGCTGGGACTACAGGCGTGTGTGCCACCATGCCTGGCTAACTTTTATATTTTTAGTAGAGACGAGTTTTGCATGTTAGCCAGGCTGGTCTTGAACCATTGACCTCAGGTGATTCACCCACCTCAGCCTCCCAAAGTGCTGGAATTACAGGCATGAGCCACTGCGCCCAGCCTCTATTCTTATCAGAAACAGTTTGCATTCACATAGAATGGACAGGAACATTCATTTACAGTTTTGCTCCAGGCTTCTGTTAATTCCCCACTCTCATTCATGGTGTAATCCAAGGAGGTATAGACATCTCACAGAATATCATATCCGTTCCCTATATCAATGCCACCATACTGATTGAGCAGGACAAGGAAGAAGCGGCCAGGACACTGAAGGCCTTGGTAAGAAACATGCACAGCAGAGGGCAGAGGATAAACCCTGTGAAAAGTCAGGGACCTGCCACTTTATAAAGTCTTAGGGGTCAGAGATTAGGGAAATGCCTGGCTATTCCCTCCAAAGTGAAAAGCAATTGCTGCATCTTGCATGCCTTTCCCCAAAGAACAGCACGAAGACTGTTAAACCTCTTTGGAACCTTCTTCGTTTATGGAATGCTGCTCTGGTCCATACACCAGGTAACACAGAGGGCTGTCTGCTTTGTGAGTCCAGAGCAAGGAAGGGCTCTGCAGCAGGTCCAGCCCATGGAATGAGCAGCCTTGATTCATTGGCCATAACATCCAGCCGACGTTTTGGTGTTGGAGGGGTCCTCAGTGGGAAAAGAAGCAGTGTGTCATTTACAGAAAGCCCAAACAGGAAAAATACTGTGCAGACCCCTGGATTCCGAAGGAAGGTCATGCCATCTACAGAAAACCCCAGCATTGAGGAATAGTTACCGTTACTGCATCTTAGTAAAGATGAAAATGCTACATCCCAAGTTAAGCCTGAGCAGGGCCAGAGAGTGCAGGTAAGCTGCAGGAGCAGGCAGCCCGGGTCCCCAAGTCACCATCCGTGGTTGCATTAGTCCCCCTTCCCCAGCTCACACCCATGGCCCTGTGGGGAGAGATGCCACACAACCAGATGAATGAGGAACAACTTGAGTTTGGTTCACATATGGGTTGGCTTAGTTTGTGGGTATATGACGAAAATGCCTGGGGGTTCCATTGCTGTCATATTCAGGGGCCAGTGGGGGCCGATAGTGGGGGCCACTATGGACAAAATGACACAGCCAAGATAGTGGCGGCCGGGGATGGTGGCTCATGCCTGTAATCCCAGCACTTTGGGAGGCCAAGGTGGGCGAATCACCTGAGATCAGGAGTTAGAGACCACCCCGGCCAACATGGCGAAACACTGCCTGTGCTAAAAGTACAAAAATTCGCCGGGTGTGGTGGCACCTGCCTGTAATCACAGCTACTCAGGAGGCTGAGACAGGAGAATCACTTGAACCCAGGAGGCAGAGGTTTCAGTGAGCCGAGACTGCACCACTGCGATCCAGCCTGGGCGACAGAGCAAGACTCCATCTCAAAATAAATAAATAAATAAGTAAAAGACAGTGGGAGGTGAAAAAAGTTTCCCAATGAGCAGGATGCAAGTGGTGCTTCTGGCATAGAAGGGGAAGGAATCCAAGGTAAGATTATATAGATATTCCTAGGTTGAGACCAATAGCATGGCTAGCTGGTCAAAGGCCTGGAAAGAAAAGGACCGGACCATTAGACGCAAGGACGGCTGGGGTACAGGCAGGTAGACGGACAAAATGGAGATGCACAGTGATAAAAACATTAACATGTGATCCAAAAAATTTTATACACAAGGTTTTTGTATCACATGTGAATGGCCACCAGAGAGCGTCCCACCACGGAAGTCACACTGAACAGCCGAGTGGACAAAATGACACTGCCAATTAATATTAGCCAGTCTCAGCATTGATCTCCCTGAAACTGGGAAAATGTGCATAAAAGTGGAGTGGACATGGTAGCTGACAAGAGGCTACCCATGGGCCCAGTGCTATGGACCCCCATTTGCCAAGGATAGGCTACCTACTGCAGACACTGATTATTAAAGTCAAGCAAGCCCACCCGCCCCTGGGCCATGTGATAGCTTTGCACTTAGTATGCATAACCAGAGACCCCAAATCTCTCGATATTCTCTGAGCAGCTGGCTTGATTACATAATTTATCTTCTCTAGCTTTGATCTGAAGACAGTAGTCCATCCTTAGCAGAAATCCATTTACAACATATTTTTAGAACATCCAAAAAAACAATATTTGAAATTTAACTTTGCGTCATTCTAGTAGGCTCACATTTTATAACCTCAAACTTTATTTTAGAAACCTATTAAAAAGAAGATCCGTTAACAAAATTATAAGAACGCAGAACTGCTTTGGAATAGGCCGCTTTGTCCTTTTTCTGATTGACCTTCTTTGGATAGTTGTTGGCTACCAAGTCCTGCTTTTGTTGTTGACTTTAGCACAAACAATAAAATCTCATCCACACAATATTGTCAAGAGAACTTTATAGTCAAGCCAACAAATGTCATTAGCTCATGGTACTAAAAGCCAGGCACAGGTCTGAATACATCAAATTCTTGAATACAACAGACTGGAACTGCACGGGTGACATTCTGTTTAAATTTTGCTCCACGGTAACTCATGGCTTGAAAGGTGACTAGTCAGAATAGGCAGAATGATTTGCTAAAGCACATGGCAATTGGAACAAAAATTGTCTGTATCTGTCAAACCCCATAGGGAGAAACATTTTGAAATGTGTACTGCTTGGAGCCGATTGCATTGTTTTATAGGCAGTTCATCCTACCTGCCACCTGGGGACAACTTCAACCTATCCATTTCTTTTTTTCTCATAGTAAACCGATTTATGATCAGTGAATCACAGAGGAGAAGAGAATTTATCTGGAGGTGGTAAGGAGAACATTCAGTTATCTGACTATACTCATAACCCTACATACCCTGGATTCTACAATGGTAATTTATATTATCCATATCTAATTGGAATTCAAAGATAAGATTTGTGGGGTGAAATTGGCAACAAATGGAACAGAAACATTTTTAAGATTGTCAAGCATAACACAGGCTTTCCAGAATTAACTTCAGACTATATATTTATCTAAAATTAATTTTGTTTGTAGTTGGTGGACCATTAGGTATGAAATTTGTGTATTGTCAAAGAAATCTTTGAAAAGTCATAAAGGGACATTAAAACCATCTATTCATCATCCCTTTTCCTTAAAGAAGGAATGCTTTTCTTCAGGTCAGAAGACAGAGGAGAGAAAAAGAATGTTGGGTACGTGTTACAGAAAATTGTCAAAAAAACTTTTGGGTATATAATGCTGGCATCTCCCTTTTAAGGGTCCTCCTCAAGGTAATTTTCTAATTAATGCACGTTAGAGCAATGCTCGCTCTATCAAAAATAAAATTTCATACACGTGGGTTCATTGTTGAGTACTTTATTACGTTTCCTTGGTGCCTGTTTCCGTACCAGTCTACACTATTACATGTTACTACAGCCCTATCAGGTAGAATGTGTTTTTCTATCTTGATATTCTCCTTATCCTATCTTATCCCATTCTTATCTTATCTTACTTATCTTATCTTATCCTATCTACAGTGTCTTATCTCCTCTTGGCCTTTTGCTTTTCTTTTTCATAATTTATCTGTAAATAGTTTTGGATTTTCCAAATAAGGAATAGTAGTATCATTTGTAATTCATGACATTTTAATCTCTTCTATTACTATGCCTTTTACCTCTTTACTTTTTTGAGACAGGGTCTCATTCTTTCACCCAAGCAGAAATGCAGTGATATGATCATAATGCACTGCAACCTCAACTTCCCAGGCTCAAGCCATCCTCCCACCTCAGCCCTGCCTGCACTGAATAGCTGGGACTACAGGCATGGACTACCATGTCCAGTTAAATTTTTAATTTTTTTGTAGAGATAAGATTTAACTGTGTTGCTCAGGTTAATCTCAAACTCCTGGGCTTGAGCAATCCTCCCACCTTGGCCTACCAAAGTGCTGGGATTGCAGGGATGAGCCACTGTGCCTGACCCTTTTTTTTTTTTCCTGTGGTACAATATTGGGTAGGAGTGGGGATGGATAGTGGGTATTCTTGTTTTTTTGATCTTATAGGGACTAGTTATATTATTTCACTATTGTTTTTTATATTTACTCTTGGTTTCTTTCTTTTTTAATTTTTGAGACAGGGTATCACTCCCTCACCCAGGCTAGAGTGTGGTAGCACAATCTCTGCTCAGGGTAATATCTGTCTCCTGGGTTCAAGTGTTTCTCCTGCCTCAGCCTCCTGAGTAGCTGAGATTACAGGCATGCACAATCATGCCCAGCTAAATTTTTTTGTGTGTTGTTGGTAGAGATGAAGTTTCACCATGCTGGCCATGCTGGTCTTGAACTCCTGGCTTCAAGTGAACACCCACCTCGGCCTCCCAAAGTTTGGTTTCTTATAGATCTTTTTACCAAGTTAAGAAAAGTCTTTATATTCCTATTTTTTCAAAAGTTTTTATAATGATTAGATGTTGAATTTTATGGAATATTTTTTTCTATATCTCAAGCTGATCATGTTACAGCCCCGCCAATACACCACAATGTAGCAGTCTCTCATTGTGAGGTATCACCTGGCGTTCTTTGTCTCAAGACCAAGAGAATTAAGGAGTGTGGACACAAAGGGTGAGGTTGGAGCAAAAGTTTAATAAGCAAAAGAAGAAAACTCTCTGCCACGGAGAGGGGGCCTGGAAAAGGATTGCCATTTTTACAAATGAATGCAAAAGCTTTTATAAAAAACTGATGAGGGCTAGGCATCTCATTTGCATAAGGTGTGAATTTCTGGTAGCTCCACCCTGTCCTCCTAATGTGCATGCAGGCCATTAGGTTGAGTTACTCCTTATTGCTTTGTTCCCTTTAGTGTGCACATGTTAGGGGGCAGAATTTTCCACTGCAGGCATGTCTGGACAAGTCACCTGTGTAGTGTTTCTTATCTGTATGGTTGTAGGCATGTCTCAAGCAAGCCCTCTTATGCAAGTTCCCTTATCTGTGCCTGCAGCTTGAGTTTTCAGGCTGTTCTTTTGTTTGAAAGAATTCAACTGAGGACCCACTGTAACTGCCTGCCTGACAGGTTTTTTCCTTTCTCCTCTCTCCATCACATGATTTTCTGCTTTAATTTTTTTTCTTCTTCTATTTTTTTTTTTTTTTTTTTGATCGAGGGTCTCACTCTGTTGCCCAGGCTGGAGTCCAGTGGTGCAATCACAGCTCACTGCAGCCTAAAGCCCTGGGGCTCAAGCAGTGCTCCCACCTCAGCCTCCTAAGTAGCTGAGACTACAGGCATGAACCACCATGCCCATCTAATTGTTTTTTAAATTATTTTCTTTTCACTTTTTTAAATTTTTTGCACAGATGAGGTTTCACTGTATTGCTTAGGCTGGCCTCAAACTCCTGGGCTCAAGTGATCCACCCACCTCAGCCTCCCAAAGCACTAGGATTACAGGTGTGAGCTGTTGCATCTCACCATTTTTCTCCTTTAATTTCTTAATGTATTAAATTGTGTAAATCAATTTTGAATATTATTACATTTCTGAGCTGTATCCAACATGCATATTATTTTTATACATTGATAATACATATAAACACTTAAAAATATATTGCTAGATTTGTGTAGTGGCAAGGAAAATAGATCATGAACATCTCTTGTTTCAGGGAGCATCATTAAGTGACAGCTCCACCTGCCACCCTTCTGGATTTATCACTACACCTGGGTCAAAAGCATGCTTCCCCCAGGCTCCTCCCAACAATGACTGCATGTGGTAAAGATCATAGTATTGACCCATTCCTATGGGACATAAAGTTACTCTAAGCTGTGACTGACTTAAGGACCCCCTCATTGCCTTGACCAAAATTTTCTTGAGTCTGCCCTGCAATCTGAGGTACTCCTATTCCTCCATCCTTCCCTCTCTCCTTTCACTGGTGTCAGACTTAAATTAAAACCTGAAGTCTCACCTGTCTACTCCTACTTCTTCCCATTTATCCTTCTCTATAAGTATCTTGTACATCTAAGCCCACTTTTTGCTTCTCAAAGAACCTTAGTCAACACAATTGTTTTACTGATACTTCATTAGGATATTTGCCTCAGTATCCCTGAATAAAGTTAGCAGGCAATTTTCATCTCCTGTTGTGTCTCTGTGTAGTTTTGGAATTAAGGTTATGCTACTGTTTTTGTTCCCTTCAAAATTCATGTTGAAACCTAATCCCCAATGCAACAATATTGAGAGGCATGGGCTTGAGGGGGTGATTGAGTCATGAGGTTTACACTCACATGAATGGGATTAGGTTTCTTACAAAAGGTCTTGACAGAGGGAGTAAAACCCTTTTCACCCCTTCCATCTCTTTTGCCATCAAAGACACAATGTTCCTCCAGGGGGAACATTACAGCAACAAGGCGCCATCTTGGAAATGAAGAGCTGACCTGACCAGACTCGGAACCTGCTCGCACCTTGATCTTGAACTTCCCAGCTCCAGAACTGTGAAAAATAAATTTCTATTCTTTGTAAATTACCCATTCTCTGATATTTCGTGATAGTAGCACAAATAGATTCACAAATATAGTAAGTTTGATAATGTTTCCTCGTTTTCTGATCTGGAAGCATTTATGATGACTTGACTTTGTATATTAAATGCTTGGCAGAACTTAACTGTTAGGTCATCTTGGTATTTTCTTTTAAGAAAGACTTTTAACTATTGACTTGACTCGATGGTAATGAGACTATTTAGATTTTTTTTTTTTTTTTTTTTTTTTTTGAGACAGTTTCGCTCTTGTTGCCCAGGCTGGAGTACAATGGCACCATCTCTGCTCACTGCAACCTCCACAAGCAATTCTCCTGCCCCAGCTTCCAGTGTAGCTGGGATTACAGGTATGTGCCATTAGGCCCAGCTAATTTTTGTACCTTTAGTAGAGACGGGGTTTCACCATGTTGGCCAGGCTGGTATTGAACTCCTGACCCCAGGTGATCCACCCTCCTCGGCCTCCCAAAGTGCTCGGATTATAGGTGTGAGCCACTGCTCCCAGCCTATTCAGATTTTTCGTATATTCTTCAGTCAGTTTTGATTAGGACTTCCCATTTAAAAGATTTATGGTGTTTCATTAACCTAGTTGAGCTATCCCACAATAAGCTCATCTTTAGTCAAGGAGCACACCAAATGCATATTACTTTTGCACCATCATAAGGTGGAAAAATCATAAATCAAACAATGAAAGAATAGGTTGTGTCTATGGTAGCTTGTATTTACCAAAATTGCACACAATCTTATCTCATCTAACGTGCACTTCTGTAGTGTGACCTTGCCACTCCCCCATGAAGAAGTAGAATCTGTTTCTCTACCATTGAATTTAGGTGGTCCTTGTGACTTATTTGACTGGTAAAATATAATGATAATTATCTTGTGCCATTTACAGATGCAGCCCTTATCAAACCTGGACATTTCTGCTTTCTGCCTCTTAGCAGTGAGTCACAATGCCAGAAGCATAAGTAACCTGAGATCTTGCTGTGAGATGCCTAGGCCCTGGATTCTGAGAAAATTAGTAGAAAGTAAAAGAAGTCAAGGAGCACTGAAGAAAGAGAAGAATGAAGAAGACATCTTACAAGTCCAGTACAGTCTGCTTCACATAACCACAGCTCAGCTGCCATCTCATTGTAGTTGCATGAACATTCCCAAGTAAACTCTCCCACTGAGCCAACTCATAGAACCATAAATTGTTGTTTTAAGCTGCTGAGTTTTGCAGTTGGATGTTTCAGACGGGCAATAGATAACTGGAATGCAAATGCTCTTCAACTTAACGATAAGGTTACCTCCCAGTAAACTAATCTTAAGTCAAGGAGCATACTCAATGCATATCTCTTTCACACCATTGTAAAGTGGAAAAATCATCAAACCATCGTAAGCTGGGGATGTCTGTACCTCTCCCCTCCATAAAAACAACTATAATATTTGGAACACACATACCCTGCCCCACCACACACATATCCCAACCTGTTTGAATGCCTATGAAAGCAAACAATGCAGTCATGAATTGAGCTGGAGAGTTATACTCTTTGAAAGAAGAAAAATATCCAGGGTAAAATTCATATTTGCCTGGCTTTTCTCCGAGGGTAATTTCCAAATGAAGGAGAGAGAGCTCAAACATAAAATGGAATTCTTATTGGGCTGAGGGGACAGAAATTCATTCCAATTATTGGCCGTCTCCTAAACTGCATGTTCAGGAAGAGACTCCAAGAAACACAGCAGAAAACAGCACCCAGAAAGCTGAAAGATGGGCAGAGATTTCAGCACCTGAGTGGTGTTGGAGAAACAGAAGTTAGAGTTTAGCTCTGCCAAGGTAGAAGGGCTTTGATAAATGCATGCAGGTTGTAGTTGAGACTGAGAAATACCCCACACTAGGGCTAAAGAATGCAGTTGGGAAGTAAATACCAGTACTAAGATAATGTTAAAATAGACCAGCCCTAACAAAGGCTAGAACTAACTCTGGCCAGGATCAAGGGAATGCCTTGTTCTCCCTTTGCCTGTAAAAAAGAAAACTTTTCTTGTTCTTTAGAGGAAGAAAACATCATCCAGGTCCTACATAAGTATCCATTTAAAATGTCCAGCATTCAGGAGAAATTATGAGACATGCTAAAAAAATAAATAAATAAAAAGAGACACCAAATGATCATAACAAAAACAGAAGATGGATAAATGTAATCCACATGTTATTCACATATTGACATTAGCAGACAAAGACATTTAAACCAATATGAAAAATAAATAAAATAATATAACTACAATTTATATAATTAAGAACATAAAGGAGAAGATAACAGAAAAAATATCTCATATTCTGGAGAGACAGAGGCCTATATTGAGTTATGAACAGCATCGGGACTGGCATCTACTGTCTAAACTCCAAGGACAGAACTCGACCCTCCTTCAGGCTACCTTGCATCAAGGAGAATTGAACTGAACTGACCTGGTGGTCTGCTTTGTGACATTTACCAAGTAAAACGGGTAGGCAGTACTGCTCAATACTCCTGGGGAAGATAGCTGTTATGTGGGGATTGGAATTAATGTATTACAGTTGATTTAAGAAGTAGACAGTGCTTGCTTGTAAGTATGTCCTGTAGGCTTTACTTGTGCTGTATGGCTTTTGTATGTACTATGCACAGCTAAACATATATAGTACATCTTATGCATTTTCCTTATGTTCTCTGTTCTTTCCCACTAGGCTGATAGACTGTGAACTCAGTAAGGGGAGGACACTTTATTATTGTACAGCCAGCACCTAGCACAGTGCCTGATACATACAAGAAACTGAAACTTCCTAAGAAATCGGCCTTCTGGTACTGTGGAATGAGAAAAATTGTCATTGGCAGGTACCCTACTTGTTGACTGTTCCAAGGTCTTTGACGGTTGCCTACTCACCTCCTACAGTGCTCTAAATGAAGTATTTGCTTGACATGAAAGATCTTTTGTAGAAAGACTCCATGGAATCGACCTCAAACTGCCCTGACTCTGGACAAGGGATCCAAAAAAAAAAAAAAAAAAAAAATGGAGAAGCTGGGCGGTCACAAATGATCAACAAATCTGTAAGCCATGCATTCCCTATCAATGATTTTGCAAATTTACAGCTTTTGAAAATCTGTATCACAGACCTATTGTGAGTACAAACGAGGAGAGCGTTTCCCAATGCTTAACGGTGATCCTAGAATGAGCTAAAGTGTGTTTCCCCAAAATTCATATGCTGAAGCCCTAACCTCCAGTACTTCAAAATGTGACTGTATTTGGGCCGGGCGTGGTGGCTCACACCTGTAATTCCAGCACTTTGGGAGGCCCAGGTGGGCAGTTCACTTCAGGTCAGGAGTTCGAGACCAGCCTGGCAAACATAGCAAAACCCTGTCTCTATTCAAAATAAAAAATTAGCCGGGCATGGTGGTGTGTACCTGTAATCGTAGCTACTTGGGAGGCTGAGGTAGGAGAATCGCTTGAACCCAGGAGGCAGAGGTTGTAGTGAGCCAAGATTGTGACACTGCACTCCAGCCTGGGTGACAGAGTGACTCCATCTCAAAACAACAACAACAACAACAACAACAAAAAGCAATTGCAATGGTATTTGGCGATAAGGCCTTCAAATACGTGATTAAGATAAAATGGAGCCATATGGGTAGGCCCTAATCCAATAGGACTAGTATCTTTAGAAGAAGACACTAGGACACAGACCAAACAGAATGAGGGGTGACCATGTGAGGTCACAGGGACAATGTGTCATCTGCAAGTCAAGGGGAGAGGCTCAGAATAAACCAACCCTGCCAGCACCTCTATCTTGGACTTCCAGCCTCTGTCACTCTGAGACAATAAAATTCTGTTGTTTAAACCACCCAGTCTGTGGTATTCTGTTATAGCAACACTAGCCGAGTAGTACAGACCCTTCTTCGTGTAGCTGATCTGGCAGGTTGGAGAGGGAGCCTTCGTGTGGGCGTAGTGTCTGCTTTATCCTTGCTTCCTTCAAAAAGCTCATGAGTAATCCTTAGGATCAAGCTGTCTTAGGTTGTTTGGGCTGCTGTAACAAAAATCACGTGCACTGGGTGGCTTTTAAACAACAGAAACATTTCTTGCAGCTCTGGAGGCTGAGAAGTTCATGATCAAAGTGCCAGCAGATTCCACGTCTGGTGAAGGCCCCTTCCTCCTGGTTCATAGAAGGTGCCTTCTGGCTGTGTCCTCGCATGATGGAAGGGACAAGTGGGTTTTTAAGGGTCTCTTTTTTTTGAGATGGGGTCTCCTCTGTCACCCAGGCTGGAGTACAGTGGCACCTTCTTAGCTCACTGCAGCCTTGAGTTCCTGGGTTCCCGTGATCCTCCCACCTCAGCCTCCCAAGTAGCTGGGACTATAAACACGTACCACCATGCCTGTTTTTTTATTTTTTTATTTTTTGTAGATATGGGGCCTCACATTGTTGCCCAAGCTAGTCTTGAACTCTGGTCTCAAGCAATCCTCCTGCCTCAGCCTCCCAAAGTGTTGAGATTATGGGGTATATTTTATTTTATTTTATTTTATTTTATTTATTTTTTTGAGGTAGGGTCTCACTCTGTAACCCAGGTTAGAGTGCAGTGGCATGATCTTGGCTCATGTAACTTCTGCCTCCAGGGCTTAAGTGATTCTTCAACCTCAGCCTCCCGAGTAACTGGGACTACAGGTGTGCACCACCACATCTGGCTTTTTTTTTTTTTTTTTTGAAGAGACAGGATTTCACCATGTTGCCCAGGCTGGTCTGAAATTCCTGGACTCAAACAATCCACCTGCCTTAGCCTCCAAACGTGCTGAGATTACAAGCGTGAGCCACCACGCCCGGCCTGGAGTTTCTCTTATAAGAGCATTAATCTCATTCATAAGGGCTTCAGCCTCCTAAGAGAATTATATCTGAATACCATCACATTGCAGGTTAGGTTTCAACATAAAATTTGGGGGGGACACAAACATTCAGACCATATTTGGAGTGAAAGTCTTTCTCCCTCCCCCATCACTACACACACTCATTCCCTTAGTCTCATAGCCTGGGAAGAGGTTTTGTTTTCTTAGCGCGTTTGTTAGCGGCTAGTTATGGGAAGACAACTCACTACGTTTTAGGCTAAAAGTAGACATTTGTTTCATTCACCAGCAGCCTGTTCCATCTGTCACTGTGAGAAAACTTAGCGGGACTTTAGAGTCACATAAGTTCCATGGATTTCACCATCCCCTTAGTAACTTTTTTTCAGACTTAAACACTTTATGCCACCATTTCCTTCTCCCCTCACCCCTACTTTTTTCCATCTCCTTTAATCTTGGATTAACGTTATACATAAAAGAACCAAGCATTAATCTCTCTTTCACCATAGGTGGTGAGAACATAGTTGCTTTTTATACATTTTTCAAAGTGGAAGATAAGGAAAAATGCTAACAGTATAATTAAAGATAAAATAGAAGAAGACTGAAATAGATTTGAATTCTTATGAGATGGGGCCCCTGCAAAGCTTTTCATTACGGTCTAATTTCTGACAGTCACAGATAAGGGAGGCCCACTCCTCCTTTCCATTTCTGGGGTGTGACTTTGGAAAGAGCTGTAAGAGGTTTTTTTAAAATTGAGATTCAGGGGTGTATGTGCAGGTTTGTTACATAGATATATTGTGTAATGCTGGAGCTTGGGCTGCTATTGAACCCGTCACCCAAACAGTGAACGTAGTATTGAATAGGTGGTTTTTCAACACTTGCCCTCCTTCCAACCTCCTCCTTTTTGAAGTCCCCAGTTTCTGTTGTTTCCATCTGTAAAGGATTTTTTTTTTTTTTTTTTTTTTTTGAGACAGAGTCTCACTCTGTTGCCCAGGCGAGAGTGCCGTGGCACAATCTCAGCTCACTGCAACCTCCGTCTCCTGGGTTCAAACAATTCTCATGCCCCAGCCTCCTGAGTAGTTGAGATTACAGGTGTGCACTACCACAGCTGGCTAATTTTTGTATTTTTAGTAGAGACAGGGTTTTGCCTTATTGGCCAGGCTGGTCTTAAACTCCTGACCTCAGGTGATCCACCCATCTTGGTCACCATGCCTGGCCTTCATCTGTGAGGGATTTTTTTTTCTCACACTTCTTGTTCTTTTATTTGGACACAATAGATTGCTTTTTCACAGAACACCCTATTTATACTAACCTATAATTGATTTATTCATGCTATTTTAACATGAATTAAAAGATAGCATTTTAAATTTTTGTTTCAATGTCAAATGCCATAAATATTAACAAATATTAACCCAAATAAACAAAAACTCTTTAAGGTCCTCAATAATTCTAAGTGTCTAAAGATACAATTAGATCAGGAAGTTTGAAACCACTGGTGTCCCCATTGAACCTGAATGCTGATGTAGACCAGGTCCAGTACTGCCCTGCTTGACCAGGACCTCAAACCTCAACCACACTCAGGGACTAAGTACTGACTCCTTGCTTATTGCAGGGACACATGAGGCAATCCACATCCACATCCACATGAGTCCATGTTCTTCATTCATCTTCGTCCCAGGTCCAGGCCTGTGGGTGTGTGTTGTGGAAATCCTGGGGCTGGGTGGAAATGAGCCATCGCCTCCCAGGACCCTTTAGCTGCTATGGTGGGACTTAGCCATCCTTACAACCTTGGTGCGTCCCAGCTCTCTGGTTCCACTGCCTCTATCTCTGACCTGCATATCTGGTTCCCTCTACCCTCTGGTGGTCCTGTGGATTCCTCTCTCCTCTCTCATCCTGGCGAATCCTGTTGGCCTCATTCCAAGTCCATAGCATCTGGTGCCAACTGGCATATTGGGCTCAATGTGGTCATTCTGATGTAAACAGCAGGTTCGCTGCCCAACAGCTTCTCACACTTTCCTCTTGGCTGGGAGCTATGAAACAACTAGTTCCCATGCCTGGATCCCATCCCATAATTACAAGCAAAGGAACTACTAAAGCGACGGCCTAGTGAGGAGGAGAAAACTGGGGCTGAGGGCTGGAGTGGGTGTGAAAAAGGCAGCGGGAAGATGTTCTCTCATGTGAGCAGAGGGGAGGAGGGCATGTCTTCCATTAGGAGTGTTGTGCGGTGGCTGCTGAGATGGCCAGAGCTTATCTGCATGGCTGTGAGTCCAGGGAATTGATTCTATAGGCTCTGCTGGGTCCCCACTCTGTGAAGTGTCAGGCCCTCGTCAGGCACCGTGACCCCACTGGCTCCTGTGAGTACAGGGCTGATGAAGATGGGGCTGTCACCAGACCCTATCCTGAAGAAGGGCCTCACAGGCACGGAAAATGCTGAACGGGGACATGTGTAGATGTGCGATCTGTCCCTCATGTTGTAGAAGGAGACATCTCCAGCTTCGTAGTCCAGGAAGATGGGCACCCAGCAAAGGGACTCCTTCAAAGGAAGAATCCTATCAGGGGAGGACAGGGCCCGGTATTGGTTTCCAAACACCTCCAGGGTCCAGAAGCCATTCTGAGGAATCAGCAGGACCTCCCCTTTCCTCTCAACACCGTCTCCACAGACCCCCACAGTCCACACCATCATGTTTTCCACCTCCACCTCCCAGTCATGTTTCCCTGAGGCGAAGCTCTCCCATCCCAGGACACAAGGCTGACTGTCAAATCTCTCTGGGTTGTCAGGCACTCTGCCTGTAGGGGCCCTGTCTCACACTTCTCTGGTCCTCTGACAGGAAGAGCTCGGGATGAGTGGTGTCTGGATCCAGGACCACATCAGCAAAGAGGAAAGGTCCGTGGGCCCGAGTATCTGGTAAAGCTTGGATTTTTTGGTGCAGCATGTAAGAATGTTCTCCATCGCAATTCTTCTTGAAGTTGCTGTGCAATTTCTTTTTCCTCTTGTTCAACTTCCTTTTCCCCTGACAGAATCTTTTTTTCCCTTTGAAGTTTCTTGATGCAACAGATGCTCACAGCCATGAAGATTAGGAAAACAGCCAGGATGACAGCCAGGGACACCATCCAGGGAGTTGTGGTCAGGATGACAGCAAGGGCCACCATCCACGGAGATGTGCTGGGCATAAAGGATTCTGGAATAAAAACGACAGTTTCCTTCTCCTGGCCGAGCAGGGTGTTTTTGATAGAGCAGAATACATTCCTCACAGACTTGTCTCTGATGATCACAGCTGTGGTGACCACGAAGAGGCCGTCTGCATCAGCAATGGAAACCTCCTTCAGGGTGGGCACGATCTCACTGTAGAGATCCCTCCATGCTGTGAGGGGCTCTGGGTACCACCCTCCAGATATGCACTCCAGCCAAATGCTCCCATCCTCTTGGGCCTTGATTTCAGTGAGGGGCTTAGAGCCAAGGCCTGCCACCACGAGGCGCAGGATGGCCTTGTCATAGGACCAGCCTTCTTGGAAGTGACAGCGGTAGATGTCATTCTCCTGGGCTGTGACATTGTGTACGACCAGGGCCCCGCTGCCCCTGCTGATGCCTTTGTTCACAAAGGTGATTCTTCCTCGGTACTCCTCCATCTGCTCCTCTGTTCTCTCTCTTCCACCCTTATACACAAACACTGCAGCGGAGAACTGAGACCGGAACCACCTCCATGTCCTCAGCATTTTTCTCGGGTGACAGATGGCAATGCAATGTAGTGTTTTCTCCCACCATGGCCAGGATGGGACTAGCTGGTCCCACGACAGTAAGCTGGGCTGAGACCAGTGCACACAGGCTGAGCAGGAGGAGGAGGAGGGAGCCTGGCAGGGAGAAGTGCGGAGCAGCAGCCGTGTCCATGAGCACCCAGGGCAGGCAGGGACCAGAGGCCTCCCATTTAATCACGGTGTTTGGGGTTGCAGGACCCGGGATATGGGACCTGTTGCCTGGGTGTCCAAAAAGTCCCAAGATTCTGTAAGGGATTCTTAAGGGTGGGAGTCCACTAATCTCAACAGGTATGAGCAGAACTTGCTGTCCTGGTTCCTTTCCCGCAAAAGAAAACTGTGGCTTGCTTTTTAATTTTGTTTTTTAATCATAAGGGATCTGGTGTGTGAAGAAAACCAACACGGGTCTGGGGTCTTCCCTGGATGACCCTTATAAGCCAAAGGTGGGATAGAAGTGGAAGAGGAGACAGGCATCATAGGGTTAGGAGACTGTGGGGAACAGTGGTGAGAATGGTTAAAGAACGGAAAACAGAATGAAAAATCAAATAGAAAGTTTCGTAAGCGCCCAAAGACCTGGACGTTTACACTGATAAAATTAATCATGCCATTTTCCGTGTCAGTTGTTTGAATATGGGGGTTGAAGGGACAGACACATTCAGGGAACCCCACGATGAATTCCCTTTCCTATAAGATTATGCTAAGAGTAGCATGACCTGACCACATACAATCTATTGTCCAAACTGTTATTATTAATAATTATGCTTACACAACAGTCAGAAACCAAGAGTGTCCCAAGTAAACTAGAATGTAAAGTCACTCTGGCTAGGACTTACTTCAGCAGCCAATCCAATCCTTTTCTTTTTTTTTTTTTTTTTTGTAAGACAGGATCTTGCTCTGTCACCCAGGTGGGAGTTTAGTGGTACAGTCTCGGCTCACTGCAACCTCCACCTTCCAGTTTGAAGCAATTCTCCTGCCTCTGCCTTCTGAGTAGCTGGGATTATAGGCATGCACCACCACGGCTGGCTAAGTTTTGTATTTTTTGTGGAGACAGGATTTCGCCATGTTGGCCAGGCTAGTCTGGAACTCCTGACTTCAAGTGATCCACCCGCCTCAGCCTCCCAAAGTGCTGAGATTATGAGCATGAGCCACTGCATCCAGCCCCAATCCTTTCTTTAATCATGCAGTACCCACAGTAACGGAAATGATGAAAGTCACAGTGAATATTCCTGCAAACAGGCAGGGCTTTCTGAGAACCATCTCACTAGGCAACTCCAGAGAGAAGCAGATGCAAACACAGAAAAATTACAGCAATGTCTACCACATTATTCTTGGAGGAGAGAAGATAGTAATATTTCCAGAATTTGAAAGTTAAGAGAAGTCTGAGAATGTACCCGAAGGAGTTTTCACTCCAGAACACACATTATTGGCCATTACTACACTATTGCCTCTCAGCAATACCTTCTCTCATCTATTTATGTAAGTTCTATGCTCACACTGAGTGGTTTCTAGAGAGTTTTCCATGACTGTGCCACTTCATTTTTATTGCTCTGGACTTTGAAACCACGTGATTCACATGTAACAATCTCATCTCCCTGGAAGAAAAGGTAAGGGTTTTTATTTAGTGCCTAATGCCATTCTTCAAACACAAAGGTCTTTAAAAATATCTGTATCTATGTCTACATTAGATGGATCAACGAGACAGAAAGTTAACAAGGATATCCAGGACTTGAACTCAACTCTGCACCAAGCGGACCTAATAGACATCTACAGAACTCTCCACCCCAAAGCAACAGGATATACATTCTTCTCAGCACCACATCGCACTTATTCCAAAATTGACCACATAGTTGGAAGTAAAGCACTCCTCAGCAAATGTAAAAGAACAGAAATTATAACAAACTGTCTCTCAGACCACAGTGCAATCAAACTAGAACTTAGGACTAAGAAAATCAATCAAAACCGCTCAACTACATGGAAACTGAACAACCTGCTCCTGAATAACTACTGGGTACATAACGAAATGAAGGCAGAAATAAAGATGTCCTTTGAAACCAACGAGAACAAAGATACAACATACCAGAATCTCTGGGACACATTTAAAGTAGTGTGTAGAGGGAAATTTATAGCACTAAATGCCCACAAGAGAAAACTGGAAAGATCTAAAATTGACACCCTAACATCACAATTAAAAGAACCAGAGAAGCAAGAGCAAACACATTCAAAAGCTAGCAGAAGGCAAGAAATAACTAAGATCAGAGCAGAACTGAAGGAGATAGAGACAGAAAAAATCCTCCAAAAAATCAATGAATCCAGGAGCTGGTTTTTTGAAAAGATCAACAAAATTGATAGACCGCTAGCAAGACTAATAAAGAAGAAAAGAGAGAAGAATCAAATAGACGCAATAAAAAATGATAAAGGGGATATCACCACCGACCCCAAAGAAATACAAACTACCATCAGAGAATACTATAAACACCTCTATGCAAATAAACTAGAAAACCTAGAAGAAATGGATAATTTCCTGGACACTTACACTCTCCCAAGACTAAACCAGGAAGAAGTTGAATCCCTGAATAGACCAATAATAGGCTCTGAAATTGAGGCAATAATTAATAGCCTACCAACCAAAAAAAGTCCAGGACCAGATGGATTCACAGCCGAATTCTACTGGAGGTACAAGGAGGAGCTGGTACCATTACTTCTGAAAGTATTCCAATCAATAGAAAAAGAGGGAATCCTCCCTAACTCATTTTATGAGGCCAACATCATCCTGATACCAAAGCCAGGCAGAGACACAACAAAACAAGAGAATTTTAGACCAATATCCCTGATGAACATCGATGAAAAAATCCTCAATAAAATACTGGCAAACCGAATCCAGCAGCACATCAAAAAGCTTATCCACCATGATCAGGCTTCATCCCTGGGATGCAAGACTGGTTCAATGTACACAAATCAATAAATGTAATCCAGCATATAAACAGAACGAAAGACAAAACCCACATGATTTTCTCAATGGATGCAGAAAAGTCCTTTGACAAAATTCAACAGCCCTTCATGCTAAAAACTCTCAATAAATTCGGTACTGATGGAATGTATCTCAAAATAATAAGAGCTATTTATGACAAACCCACAGCTAATATCATACTGAATGGGCAAAAACTGGAAGCATTCCCTCTGAAAACTGGCACAAGACAGGGATGCCCTCTCTCACCACTCCTATTCAACATAGTGTTGGAAGTTCTGGCTAGGGCAATCAGGCAAGAGAAAGAAATAAAGGGTATTCAGTTAGGAAAAGAAGAAGTCAAATTGTCCCTGTTTGCAGATGACATGATTGTATGTTTAGAAAAGCCCATCATCTCAGCCCAAAATCTCCTTAAGCTGATAAGCAACTTCAGCAAAGTCTCAGGATACAAAATTAATGTGCAAAAATCACAAGCATTCTTATACACCAGTAACAGACAAACAGAGAGCCAAATCATGAATGAACTCCCATTCACAATTGCTTCAAAGAGAATAAAATACCTAGGAATCCAACTTACAAGGGATGTAAAGGACTTCTTCAAGGAGAACTACAAACCACTGCTCAGTGAAATAAAAGAGGACACAAACAAATGGAAGAACATACCATGCTCATGGATAGGAAGAATCAATATTGTGAAAATGGCCATACTGCCCAAGGTAATTTATAGATTCAATGCCATTCCCATCAAGCTACCAATGACTTTCTTCACAGAATTGGAAAAAAAACTGCTTTAAAGTTCATATGGAACCACAAAAGACCCCGCATTGCCAAGACAATCCTAGGTCAAAAGAACAAAGCTGGAGGCATCATGCTACCTGACTTCAAACTATACTACAAGGCTACAGTAACCAAAACAGCATGGTACTGGTACCAAAACAGAGATATAGACCAATGGAACAGAACAGAGCCCTCAGAAATAATACCACACATCTACAGCCATCTGATCTTTGACAAACCTGACAAAAACAAGAAATGGGGAAAGGATTCCCTATTTAATAAATGGTGCTGGGAAAATTGGCTAGCCATAAGTAGAAAGCTAAACTGGATCCTTTCCTTACTCCTTATATGAAAATTAATTCAAGATGGATTAGAGACTTAAATGTTAGACCTAATACCATAAAAACCCTAGAAGAAAACCTAGGTAATACCATTCAGGACATAGGCATGGGCAAGGACTTCATGTCTAAAACACCAAAAGCAACGGCAACAAAAGCCAAAATTGACAAATGGGATCTAATTAAACTAAAGACCTTCTGCACAGCAAAAGAAACTACCATCAGAGTGAACAGGCAACCTATAGAACGGGAGAAAATGTTTGCAATCTACTCATCTGTCAAAGGGCTAATATCCAGAACCTACAAAGAACTCAAACAAATTTATGAGAAAAAAACAAACAACCCCATCAAAAAGTGGGCAAAGGATATGAACAGACATTTCTCAAAAGAAGACATGCATACAGCCAACAGACACATGAAAAAATGCTCATCATCACTGGCCATCAGAGAAATGCAAATCAAAACCACCATGAGATACCATCTCACACCAGTTAGAATGGCAATCATTAAAAAGTCAGGAAACAACAGGTGCTGGAGAGGATGTGGAGAAATAGGAACACTTTTACACTGTTGGTGGGATTGTAAACTGGTTCAACCATTGTGGAAGACAGTATGGCGATTCCTCAAGGATCTAGAACTAGAAATACCATATGACCCAGCCATCGCATTACTGGGTATATACCCAAAGGATTATAAATCATGCTGCTATAAAGACACATGCACACATGTTTATTGTGGCACTATTCACAATAGCAAAGACTTGGAATCAACCCAAATGTCCATCAGTGACAGACTGGATTAAGAAAATGTGGCACATATACACCATGGAATACTATGCAGCCATAAAAAAGGATGAGTTCATGTCCTTTGTAGGGACATGGATGCAGCTGGAAACCATCATTCTCAGCAAACTATCGCAAGAACAGAAAAACCAAACACTGCATGTTCTCAGTCATAGGTGGGAATTGAACGATGAGATCATTTGGACATGGGAAGGGGAACATCACACACCGGGGCCTATTATGGGGAGGGGGGAGAGGGGAGGGATGGCATTGGGAGTCATACCTGATGTAAGTGACGAGTTGATGGGTGCTGACGAGTTGATGGGTGCAGCACACCAACATGGCACAAGTATATATATGTAACAAACCTGCACGTTGTGCACATGCACCCTAGAACTTAGAGTATAATAAAAAAATTGATAAATAAAAAAGAAAAAGAAAGAAAGAAAAATCTGTATCTATGGATAGATGGATATAGGTATAGATATCACAAACACACACGCAATAAAGCAGAGTGGTTTCCTATATTAAAACTTGGTGAACTGGGCTGAGTGTGGTGGCTCATGCCTGTAATCCCAGCATCCTGGGAGGCCGAGGGAAGATTGCTTGAGCACAGGAGTTCCAGACTAGGCTGGACGACACATCAAGACCCCAGCTCTACAAAAAATTTAAGCAATTAGCCAGGTGTGTGTTTAGTTGTGGGAAGACAACTCACATTTTAGGCTAAAGTTAGACGTTCATTTGTTTCGAATACTCCTAGCTACTGAGGAGGTTGAGGTGGGAGGATTGCCTGAGCCTAGGAGTTGGCTGCAGTGCTATGATTGAGTCACTTTACTCCAGCTTGAGTGACAAAGTGAGATCCTGTTTTAAATAAAACCTCGGTGAACTTTTTCCATTTCTCTGCATCTTGCTAGCGGAAGATAAGTCCCTATATCTTGACAACTTCCTATATGTTTTAACTCTCAAAGTGGAATTTGTGTTACTATATGCTATATGTACTAAAAAAGTTTTTATTTTTTAATTTTAGGAAGTCTGTTTGTTATTATTAAAATCACAGAGCTGAGCTCATTGTATAGAGACCTATCTTCACTTTGGTACAAGTTATTTTATTCGACAGCACCTATTTGTAAATGTTTTTAAGTAATAATAAAAAGAAGTGAGGTCTGTCAAAAATGACAAAATTAAGAACTACATCTCAAGCATAAATAACCTGAATTTATCAAGTTACGTGATTGTAATGACAAATTAACTAATAGGACCAAATAGAGAATTGTTTAGCTACTATCCAATAAATAACACAACAAAAGAGTTTTTCCAAAGATTTATTGAAGCAGAAAAAGTTGGTCAGATACTTGCTGGAAAAAAAGCAGTTTTAATGATATTCAAAATACCTTTTAAAAAGTATTCTAGCACAAGATTTTTCTGTAAACTAGATTATGTCGTAAACTTTTTTCTAAATCTTTTAGGAGTGTCGGTTGTTAAGAACTAGAGCTTATTCCTATTCCAAATCTATCTTGCGCTCCTGAAAAACTGCAGAAAGGCACTTGAAAGCTGTTTCTTTAAGATATGGATTTCTTTTTTATTCTTGCTGGTAATATATTGCTGCACCGAGTGTGTGCAATTTTTATTCAAGGTCATCGTGATGCTGAGAAGTTTCGTTGATAACCTGTTTAAAAAAAAAAAAAAACCAAATAAATGTAATGCCACATGCCAAAGATTAAATTATCCTATATATCATGGCAAATAAAAATCCTGCTAAATAGATATAATTTATTGTGCAAATCAGACAGTTATGTTGCTTCGGCACGAGTGAAAGCTAGAAGCAGCAGACACACAAGACTCTTCCACCACAGGCAATATAAGAATCCAATGGAATGTTGTAACTTACAAAAAGAATTTTTTTTAAAAAAAGTGTGTTTATAAAGGATGGTATAATAGTTGTACACAACACAGCCAAGTTTAAAAGCAATGAAGACATATTAAAACTAAATGATCGTATGGCACATGCTTGTATTATATAGATGGGCTCAGGAATCTATAAAGTATGGAGGTAGGAAGACACCATATGTCCAGGATCAAAGCATTCCCCATATTGACGTAGTCTAGTGAAGCTGTTTCTTGTAGCTGCTTTAGGAAGTGGTTTAAGGAAGCTTACTCCCACTTCAAATTAAGCACCAAAGCAAATCACTAATTTTGGAGTGTAGGAAGATTGCTATCTCAGCTTCACATCCAGGAGCCAAATAATTAGTTGGCTGTGTGTACTGCTGAAGAAGGAGTCTATTCTTTTTTTAGTAGGCATGAATGAAACCTGAACCTCTCAAATTAGCCTGCTGTATCTGAGATGCAGATCCATTGATTGAAAACATATCAACTCCTGTCTGAGATTACTCTACATTTTACCTAAAAGATACCAACCTGTCCATCTCTAGTTTCAACCGTCTTAATCAGAAGTGTCCTTTTTGAGTGGGTGTCCACCAGAGGGAGTGAATCCAGATTAGTTTCTAAATAAACAAAAAGAGGCCAAAAATGAGTACAAATGACTTTTTTCTTAGAAAAACCAAGTAACCATTTTAGTGAAACAATTATGATTTGTGGGGGAGAGACAATTGTGTGAAGTGCTACTCCCCAAATAATTTTTGAGTAGTCTCTGTTTGCAAGCCCAGGCCCTGACACACTTGAGAATCAGGATGGGACAGCACTTGCAGCAGGAAGAAGGAAAAAGGAGTTTGCATTTAACTTAGAGCATAGAATGCAAGAGTGTACTTGGGTTTGAAAAGTAGATGTTTTACAGAGTTTTCTCTTATATGGCATTTTTCAGATATCCTAAAAAAAAGAATGCTTTGCCATAAACACCATGGTTACAAGCTGCTGATGTTTTTCTTAAAGGGAAATAAAATGCTTACCCCTCAGGTTCAGGGAGGAAAAGTTTGGAAGAGGCAGAGAAATCCTATAAACAGATGAAGAGAAACAGTAAAATTGTAGGCACATAACTTCAACCACTAGGAACAAATTAATGCACTTCTCGTTTTCGTCATGTAAGAGAATGTACTGTTTTAAGTCATAAACTAGGGATTTGTCTCAGAAACATTTTCCTACGACTGGTCTTGTTAGTACATTTAAAATATGTTACTACATTTTCTCCACAGAGGCATGAACAGGAGTTAGAAGAGTGGAGGTTTTGACAGATTTGTGGGTTCAAATCCCAGCTCTGCTGTTGGTTAACCCTTACTTCAGCAAGTTATTTACTCTCTCTCAATTCAAATTCCTCCTCTACAAAAAGTGGAAAGTAGTTATCTCAAAGAAACTTTCTAAAGACTAAATGTGACACTGTGCTTAGAGGCCAGTGGCACAGGGCCTAACAAATGGTCACCATTAGTTCACGCATCCAAGTCTGAGTTCCCTACCTGCTCTCCTCGCCTTCCAGCAGCTTCCTGTAGGTGGCAATCTCAATGTCAAGGGCCATCTTAACATTGAGCAGGTCTTGGTATTCACGAAGGTGACGAGCCATTTCCTCCTTCATATTCTGAATCTCATCTTGCAGACGGCCAATAGTGTCTTGGTAGTTAGCAGCTTCAACGGCAAAGTTCTCTTCCATTTCACGCATCTGGCGTTCCAGGGACTCATTCTGTAGGAGGTGAGAAAGATCTCTGGTGTTATTTCTCAGAAAACCCCAGCTGTTCCCAGAACCATTTACAGACCTTCTGCAATAATTTCCATTAGTGGCAAATGGCGACCACTATAATTTTTGGTGGAGAATACAAGTACCAAGTCCTTCATATGAGAAGCAATGATATATGCAAGCTAAAACCTTCAAGAGCTCCATCAAGTCCATTTTGAGTCTGTCTTGATAATTCATTTTCTTTGCATTAAGGTATAAATTTTTACTCACTCAGCATTTTGTTCAGGTTATCACCATGAGCTTAGTCAACAGAATGAGTCATTATTTTCCCTCTTTTACTGCAGGGTTGGTACTCACGGTTCCTTTAAGGGCATCCACTTCACAGGTGAGGGATTGCACCTGTCTCCGGTATTCATTGGACTCCTGCTTTGCCTGGCGTAGGGCGTCATTGTTCCGGTTGGCAGCCTCGGAGAGGTCAGCAAACTGTTAGGAAGAAAACAGAAATGTAGATTGCTCACATTCAAGTCTTTTGATTCTCTTAGAAAAAAAATCGTATTTCTCACTGAATGTCTTCCAGTATAGGTTTAAATTTCTGTTTTGAAAGTCAGGGAAAGAGCAGTGGAGTACTGACATTAATATTTTCAAAGTTCACTCTACTATGCTCATTTCAACACAGTGGACGTCAAAGGTATGGCATTGGGGTTTACTTGGAGGCAAGGTTAGGGAAAAGGGAGTCTGCTATTCTGAACGAGGTGATGTGGCCAGGTGTGGTGGCTCACACCTGTAATCCCAACATTTTGGGAGGCTAAGGCGGGTGGATCACCTGAGGTCAGAAGTTTGAGAGCAGCCTGATCAACATGGTGAAACCCCATCTCTACTAAAAAGACAAAAATTAGCCAGACATGGTGGTGCTTGCCTGTGGTCCCAGCTACTTAGGAGGCTGAGACAGGAGAACCACTTGAACTTGGGAGGCGGAGGCTGCCGTGTGCCAAGATGATGCCACTGCGCTTCAGCCTGGGCAGTAGAGCAAGACTCTGTCTCATAAATATACATATATATATATAAAGGAGGTGATGTGAGTGGTGGGAAGGCCGTGGCAACAAACACAATGTGAGCAAGAAGTCAAAGCCAGCTTTGCATTGGAGCTAGAGGATATTTAGGAATCGCACACAGGTATGGGGTATTGAGAACACAATGCTTTTCTTTTGTTCAAGCCACACTGATTTGTTTCCTACCTTGGACTTGTACCATTCTTCTGCCTCCTGCAGGTTCTTGGCAGCCACACTTTCATATTGCTGACGTACGTCACGCAGGGCAGCCGTGAGGTCAGGCTTGGAAACATCCACATCGATCTGGACATGCTGTTCCTGAATCTGAGCCTGCAGCTCCTGGATTTCCTGCAAAAAGAACAGAGAGACGGTCAGCTGTGCCAGCCGTGGGGGCTGCCTTACCCTCATTCATTCCCCAAAAGTCACTCCACTAACCTCTTCATGGAGTTTCTTCAAAAAGGCAATCTCTTCTTGCAAAGATTCCACTTTGCGTTCAAGGTCAAGACGTGCCAGAGACGCATTGTCAACATCCTATTTTGAACAGAGAAAAGACAGGACATGGAGGATGTAAAAGTCTATGGCTTATCTCATTTATTTGTCTTAGATTAACCATCTGAACCTAGTCTCCTTACTATAGAAAAGGTGTTGACACATTTTATGACCCTTGAATAGGTTTATAAATCATTCAGTGCTATAATATGCCGTGCTTTCTCCTGCTCACTAATATATTTTAATTGTGACCCCTTGTGTTTTACTCAAGGTGGTGATCGGACAATTTTAAAATAAATAAACGTCCACACACATGGTAAACTGCACTCAATCATGACTGAATCCACATTTTACCAGTGACATTTTAAAATTACTTTTTAAGGCTGGTCATGGTGGCTCTTGCTTGTAATCCCAGCACTTTGGGAGGCCGAGGCGGGTGGATCACTTGAGGTCAGGAGTTTGAGACCAGCCTAGCCAACATGGCGAAACCCCATCTCTACTGAAAATACAAAAATTAGCTGGGTGGGTGGCACACACCTGTAGTCCCAGCTACTTGAGAGGTTGAGGCAGGATAATTTCTTCAACCCTAGGAGGCAGAGGTTGTAGTGAGCTGACATAGCGCCACTGCACTCCAGCCTGGGCAACAGAGTGACACTCTGTCTCAAAAAAGAAAGTAATTCCTTTAATTTAATTACTTTTTAAATCTAGAAAATCTATGCCACAACATTGTTAAGATTTGTTTTGTAATTTCATGGAATAACATGATGATAGAGGTGGACAAATTTTCATAACTTCATGTACACTTGAGTACATGGAGAACAGAAACTTGTGCTTCAAGAGTTTTAGCTTTTTTTCCCCACTCAAATCTTTTGAAACTTATCCTTAGGCTCCAAAGCAAATATGCAATCATGTGGCATCCATTGTACAAGGCTAGATTTATATTCAATAATAACCCAATTCAGGATATGCTGCCAAAGATTCAGTTCAGGAAAAATTGGAAAAGAAATGTAACTCTGAACTGTATTTTCTCTGCTTTCTCTGATGGATTTTTCTTCTAAAACTCCTTTGACTCATCCTACAAAGGCGTGTCTTTTTCGCTTGCCACTGTATCCGTTCAGTTGGCCTGTTTCAGAATGACTGGTCAAACTTGCAGAGAATGAAACTACATGAAGGATTTTTGCTGATTCAGCTGTCCTTCTATGTTTCCATTTGTAAAGCTCAACATTCCAATTCAGAACATGTAATCTTGCAACTAAGATTTTATTTCCTCTCAAAAGGATGCGTGAGGATTGTTTATCTTGTCAGCAATTATATTTGGAGTTCAGTTTATAGCCTTATGGTCTTAAACTGTTGAGACTTTTCTATCACCTTAGTGGAAAAATGAATGAAGAGTGGGTGATAAAAAGATCAGACTTGATGAAAACATTCATTTTTACTTGCTAAGCCCTAAGAAATACATAAAAGATATTTTACTAATCTCCAAAGAAAGATCAATGTGGTATTACTATTACATTGAAGAGAATGAGGAATTTTGCTTAAAGAGAATGAGGAATTTTGCTTAATCTCGAAACAGAGGATCTTTTGTATTGATGTTGTTTTACGTTAACTCACTACTCTGCAGAAAACATTACAGGTATGATAATCAAAAATGCTCAAGGACTAAAATGAACCACACATTGCTGTGGTTAAATTAATTTGGTAAATGTATTTCAGTTTCAAAATGTTGTACTACACTATTCATCTGAGAGTGCTTTGTAGTTAATCCCAGTAAATATTCCAGGGAATAAAACTATAGACTATAATGGGGATCTTCTGGCTTCTGGATTCCAATTTTAAGTCAAAAATTCTGTAAGTCCATCCAATTTTGGTGGAAAAAAAAAAAAAAAAAAAAAAAAAACGCACAAAAACCCTTTAGTTAAAATTGAATTTTTCAGCCTTAGATTTATTACTATTATTATTATTTTTTATGGCGAGAGTGCTAAAGAATACAAGAATCCAATCAAGAAAGGACTTTCAAAATGTGAGGTATGTTTGTAGCTTTAAAAACTTTTTACATTACATACTTCTCAAGTCTGGGCCAGATATTAGATAACGGATGTTAGCAAATACTTGTGTCCAATGAGAACCGTGCTTACATCACTACATATTCAATAAGAATGTAGCCTGCTGCAAAGCTTCCCCGGGAACACAAAGACTCCTATTATTTCTGTCCACAGCCACCACATTTGCCAGAATGTCTGTATCTACATTCCATAGTGAAGCCCATAGAAACCATTAATACCCCTCAGCCGAGGGGACAGATGGCTCCTTTTCACCCTTATTAGATCACAAAATAGTTGTGCATAGTGATACTTCCATCGAACTTTAATGCCACAATAGAAGTTGCAAAGAAGAAAAGAAACTTGCTGGCTCCATTCCAGTTGGAAACTAAGTTTTCTTATCTTCCAACACGTTTTCCATTTTAAACTGTAGGGCATAACTGCGCTTTTTGTGACCTTGTAAAAATTAAGCGACTTGACTTTGGCAAACCACAATCTAAAATTGTGACCGTTCGAAACCAGAAGGTCAATGTGTTGCAAAACTGTGCAACATTTTGGAAACAAAGTAAAAAGTTAAAAGATTTTTCTTTATGTCCCAAGGAACGGCTTAGAAATCATTCAAGGATCGCTTGAACCCGGGAGGCAGAGGTTGCTGCGAGCCAAGATCTCGCCACTGCACTCCAGCCTGGGCGACAGAGTGAGACTCCGTCCCCCAAAAAAATCGTCCAAGGGGTTTTATTAATATTTTTTCTAATAATGAGAAGCTCCAATCTGTGGTCTTCCCGCCACTAGAGGGCTTTACGCGCAGCCCTGAAGTTTTGCACTTTTTAGACGTGGGTTAAGCAACTTTTAGAATTGCTCGTGGGTTGTGTTGGGTGGGGTCAGGTAGCTGCGAGTGGGAAGAGAGCCTACAAACCTGTCTGAAAGATTGCAGGGTGTTCTCGGCTTCCTCTCTCTGAAGCATCTCCTCCTGCAATCTGAAACAGTTGCGCATTAACCAAAGGGGAACTGGGAAACCGCCAGGGGCGGGGCGGCCACACCCAACCACCACGTAGCCGCGCTGCGCCTCCAGAGCCGCTGCGCCACCTCCGCGCAACTAGCGCTTGCAGCTTTCAGGCCTGTGGCCCTCGGCAGGTTTCAGTGGGACCTTGGGCACCGCGCAGAGGGGCAATCACGGTCGCCGCACAGACCTGCAGGACAGCGCCGCCATACCCACCCCCGAGAGACCATCCCTTTGTCTCGCTCCCTCCACCGCCTTCCCCTCCTTCCTTCGCCCGCCCGGCGATTGGCCGCCCGCCAGAAGGGGCAGGAAACTTTATAAAAGTTTGGAGGACTCGCTCTCATCGTGCCCAAGGGCCTTCAACTGCACACAAAGTGGTAGTTTTAAGAAATCTGTAACTTGAAACGGAGCGTCCTTGGGCAATGTGTGGGGACAGAGGGGGAAATGCGAACTGCAAGGTCTGGGTTCTGGGCGGGGCTGCGCCGCCACAGCCACAGCCGCTGCTCTCCGCAGTCCCCCCGGCAGGCCTCCCCCGGGCCTCAACCCCAAGGGCGTGGCAGCCCTGGCGGGGGCGGGGGGCGTTCCCCTCTCCCTCCAGCCCCCTCCCGAGGCCCAGCGACTTGCAATGGGCGCAGCCTTACTTCTCCCGGAGGCGCATGATGTCCTCGGTCAGGTTGTCGCGCTCCACCTCGACGCGGGCTTTGTCGTTGGTTAGCTGGTCCACCTGCCGGCGCAGCTCCCGCATCTCCTCCTCGTAGAGGTCCCCCAGGCGCGACTTGCCCTGGCCCTTGAGCTGCTCGAGCTCGGCCAGCAGGATCTTATTCTGCTGCTCCAGGAAGCGCACCTTGTCGATGTAGTTGGCGAAGCGGTCATTCAGCTCCTGCAGCTCCACCTTCTCGTTGGTGCGGGTATTCTTGAACTCGGTGTTGATGGCGTCGGCCAGCGAGAAGTCCACCGAGTCCTGGAGGAGCCGCACCCCGGGCACGCTGCTCCGCAGGCGCACGGCAGAGGAGCGCGTGGCATACACGCCGCCCGGGGACGAGGCGTAGAGGCTGCGGCTGGTGCTGGGGCGCAGCGCGCTGCCCAGGCTGTAGGTGCGGGTGGACGTAGTCACGTAGCTCCGGCTGGAGCTCGGCCGGCTCGCGGTGCCCGGGCCGCCGAACATCCTGCGGTAGGAGGACGAGGACACGGACCTGGTGGTCATGGCTGCGGAGGGTGGCGATGGGCTGGGCTGCGGCGGTGGCGCGGACTGGCTCCTAGAGAAGAGGCGGACGAGGGCGCGGTGGGTGTGGGTGGTGGGAGCGCGTCTGAGTCTCTGGCGCGGGGACCTCGGAGCGAGAGTGGCAGAGGAATGGACCCCGCCGAAGGCGCTGTTTTTATAACCGCACTAGGAAGGAGGGTCCCCTCCCACTGCCATCCCAGCCGCGGAGCGCGCCAGCCAATAGGGACCTGGCGAGAAGCGGGGAGGGTGGGCGGGTGGGGTGGGGGCGCCCTCGAGCCTTTCTCCTCCAGGGCCTGGGACTGGGCATGGTCCCGTTACTTCAGCGCTGGGCTGGGACTTTTGGGGCTTTCCGGATGATAGTCTGAGCTGGGCTCACCCTGGGGTGCTGAAAAAGGCGGGGTCGCGCGGTGAGGGGGGATCCGCCCGGGACTGAACCAGAGGGGTCCGGTGGCACCGCGCCAGAGGGGCGTGGGAGGAAGCGCGCGGCTGCCTCGGGGCTGCGGTCAGGTGGGGAGACCCGCGAGCAAAGGAGCGGGAAGAGGGAAGAGTAAGGGATCCGGCAGATCTGAAGTCGCTGAGAAAGAAACAAAGAGCGCCTGAGATTGGAACGCGGGATGGGGGCGCGCACAGCTCAGGAACGCAGGGCTCAGGGCCCCGCGCAGCCTCGCTCACCGCCCGCTTGGAAAGGGGGGCTGCTCCGGCCTGCGCCTCTGTCAGTCGACTTGCCTTGGCTGGGAGATGTTGGGGGGAGGGGAGGCTCTATCGAGGGACCTAACGGACTCAGTCCAGCTTCGGACGGCGGGAGTTGCCAGGCGGCGGTGGCAGAGGAAAGCCCGAGGGAGAGGGGTGGGGTCGCTGAGTCACCGGTGGTGACTCACCGCGCCCTGCTGTCCCGCCGATTGAGGGCTGCTAAGCGGTTTAGGGGAAACCGTTAGACCAGATTGACTCGAGTCTCCGCGGCTCCGCGCGTGCTGCTGGTTCCCAGTCCTACCAACTTAGAGCTGGGCCATCGCTTTGATGTGTGCGGTGGGGCCCTTTGGGGGACAAGAGCGCCTCTAAGTTCTTATAACTCGCTAAAGCCTGACTTTGCTCGATGTGTGGACTTTCTGTTAGTAAGAAACTTCTTCAGCCTTTGAAGAGGCGCCATACGTGGGCCTCCTGGATCACGATTGCACCGGGAAGGTTTTTCTTGCAGAGTCCCCGCCCCCGTCCCTCCGGTCTCCTCTCGCTCTTCCCCCTCCCCGCGTGAAACCACACCCAACTTTTTAAACAAGATCTGAAAATTCTGGGTGAAAGAGGAAACTCAACGTCCGTAGTTTCAAAATCGAACTCAGTGATCAGTGGTTTTCACCCTGGTGGAAGTTATTAAAGGTATAATTTGAGCCAATGAAATAATTAATTAGGTGTTGCTTAAAAACCCCAATTTGATTAATGAGTTCAAATGAAAGGCAATTATATAACACAAATGACAGAATGTTTGGCGGCAATAGATTTGTGTGTTAATTTTAGGACAGCAATGCACAGTGCAGGGTTCACGGTGATTTGTCTGGGAAATGTCACAGGTCCTGTTTTCCAGAAGAATTCGTGCAATTGACCTTGGGGTGAGGGGGGATAAAACTGTCCACGGAGCAAAAAACATCGTGTCCCAGGCACGGAGGGAGTGTTCAGATTCGGTCATCTTAACCTTTCTAGGGAAATCACTCAATTCAAGGGCTGTTGTTTCAATATTAGTAACGAGCAGAGCTGAGTACTCACCAGCCAAGGGAGATAAAAGGCGGCTATGTAAATCAGTGTTCTTGTGATTTAGTAGCAATTGAAAAAGCACAGGTTTTTTGAGTATTTAGATTTATGGTGTACTGAAAGGATTAACTACAGAACCACTGTAAAATCGATTCTGCAGTGGGTAGGAGGAAAAAAAATGCATTTCTTTCTTTCTTTCTTTCTTTTTGGTGGGGGCAAGGGGTACTGCAGGTTACCTGGTATTTAAGAAAAATAATTTAGAGGCCAATGAAGAGCTTCTTCTGACTTCTTCGGACAAGCCTCTTTTAGGCAATATTTTGTTTACCTTATCCCGGTTCGTTCTTGCAAATGGTGCTGCCAAGGTGGAATTACAGGACTCTCTACTGCCCAGCTCGCCTGCTGGGGCTTTCTTTTATTCTCTCTTTCACTGGGAGGCTGCAGGTCATTCCCCAAGAGCATTCCTGGGGCTGGGTGCCCTGGAGGACAAGCCTATGCTCTGAGTTACATCTTGCTTTCTGAGAGCCCTTTATTCAAGCCACTGCTCAGCAAATGTCACCATTGTGAGTTTGCCTGGAACCCTTAGAACGAGAAAGGCGATCTCCGTATGGGAGGAAGAGAGTGTGGAACTCACTTCTACATGCAATGCCGATCCCAGGGCAATGCGGTGGCACTGTCAGGGGACACTTGCGGACTGACTCACTATGGAAAAGGAGGACAAGGCATTGGCACAGTGTGGCACTGTGCCCTGCTGGTGCCCATAGCTGACTCCTCAGGGCTGTGGTGATGTCTCCTGGAATGGGCACCGGTTCTCTTCATCATCTCAGGGATAGGTAGCTCTTCCTTCCAACCTGTCCCCATTCTGAAGTCTCAGGGCTGTGACAGGCTGCTCTCTTGCCACATACATGTTTGTTTGATGCACATAGAGTGTATAAAAGTGTAAGTGTTCTGTAATCCCAGCACTTTGGGAGGCCCAAGCAGGAGGATTGCTTGACATCGGGAGTTTGAGAACAGCTTAGGCAACATAGTGAGACTCCATCTCTAATATATATATATATATATATATGAAACAAAAAAAATTCGCCAGGCATGGTGGTGCACACCTGTGGTCCCAGCTACTTGGGAGACTAAGGTAGGAGGATTGCTTGAACCTGGGAAATTGAGGCTGCAGTGGGCTGTGCACACCACTGCACTCCACCCTGGGCAACAGAGTGAGAACCTGTCTCAAAATAAAGTATATGTATGTACTACACACACATATACATATACACATATACAGCGTTCAATGTGTGCTTCCTGTTAGAAAATACCATTGTTTTTGGTGGGCTGTAAGAGAAGTGAAAGCTACAAAAACACTTTCACTCATTAATGTAGAATTCATGAGACTTAAGAATTCATTTCATTCTCAGATAAGATATACAGTGCCTCAATCAATGGGTGATAGTCATCAGTCAGGGAGATCAATGAATCTGAACTTACATCCTTGAGTGAGACAACTCAGCCTGCTCTCTATGCTACTATGTTCTTAGGTATCTTTTGGGTACACAGACATAGCTTTCACGGGTTTTGTGTTTATTTTTTGATTGCTATGAAAACCTATCTCAGAAGTATTTTTAAGTGCTGGACTAGGAAGCTGCTTTCAACACAGCATGATGTGAGTTGCATATAAATAAAGACATGGTGGTGTAATTCATAGCGCAGGCATAAACACTACCACATCTAAATTACCAACAGTGATTTTGGAATTTGCAAGCTGTCATGATGTCAGTTGAATTGGGTGACTTAAACTGACGGACCAGCCAGCCGTGTGGACAGAAGCTTAGTGGCCTATGGAGGCTTTGGGAAAGCTGGCTAGCCGTGCCAAGAGAACAGCATCTAGCAGGACTGTTTGGATGGAATGTTAGAAAGAAGGAGGAGGGTTGAGTGAGAGGGTGAAAACCATATCAAAACCTAAAATCCATGGAAATACAGGTAATAATAATAGTATAACTACTTTAATGTTGATACCAACTGGATGACAAGCACTGTGTATACATTTAATTTAACTTAACGCACTCACACCCTCCTGCAAGATAGACTTGATCATCCACTTCACTAATGAGGAGTCTAAGATGCAGGCTAACAATTTTCTTGCGGTCGTATGACTAGCAGGGGAGGGAAGAAGGGGACAAGAATTTGAATCGAGGCCTTTCTGACTCTAAATGCACATCTGTTTTCTGTTTGTCTTGATAACAAAATTTTGCTTATTATCAACCAGTTCAATTCACAAATATTAAGTGCTGGACTTATTATTTAGGGACCTACTACGTTCCAGGAACTGAAGAGATGGGATGATTAACACAGATCTTGCTGCTAAGGGGCAGATTTTTAGAAGAATTTGGCAGACAGCTACAACACCATGTTTATGATGTAAAATGATGTAAAAAGCAAAATCAAATGATGTAACAGTGATCGTAATATATAAGAAGGGAGTTTGTTTTCACCTGCATTCTAAAACTTTACTTTCATTTGTGAGTTAAAATTTTTCACGTAGATTCCGTTTTGCCTCTTAGGAGGAATCACATGCGAGATTGGGTTTAGCTTACCTCATGCCCTAAAACCCATGAACCACCGTCGCTTCCCTTGCCAGCTTCCCTGTCTATTCAGGGCAACGCAACCAAACAACAAGATTGGAAACTTTCATCATTGCCACTTTCTAACTCTTCCATCCCAGATCCAATGGGTATCATGCCCCGCTCTTTCTGGATCCATTCCTCTGTTACGTTGCTGTCACTCAGATCCAAGCCATTTCGTACCGCCTTCCTGCAATACTGCAGTTGGCTTCCATTCCTCCATCCTTTTTTTCTCCCACCAATGCATCTATCTTCAAGCCATCACCCCTTTTTCTTTAAAAAATATATATTTTTATATATATATATTATTTATATATATATATATTTAGAGACAAAGGCTTGCTCTGTTGCCTAGTCTGGAGTGGTGCAATCATAGCTCACTGCAGCCTCTTAACTTCTGAGCTCAAGCATTCCTACTGCCTCAGCCTCCCAAGAAACTGGGATTACACGTGTGTGCCACCCATGCCCAGCTAACTTTTTATTTCTTGTAGAGCCAGGATCTTGCTATGTTGCCCAAGCTGGTCTTGAACTCCTGGGCTCAAGCAATCCTCCAGCATTGGCCTCCCAAAATGCTGGGATTACATGCATGAGCCCCCACAGTTGGCAAAAAACTTCCTTCTTTAAACTTCTTGGTGGGAATTGCTCATCTCCTCACTAGAATGTAATCTCCATAAGGGAAGGCAGGAATTTTTCTCTTTTTTGTTCACCATTGTATTTCCAGTGGCTAGAGAAAAGCCAGGCACATCTGTCGAATATATACATTAATACATGGGTAGTTCATAGAAGGAAGAAATAGTGTGTGGGGCTAATATTTACTGGTGCTTATTATGTTTAAGCATTGTGCTAGTCACTTTAGACATGACTGCATTTAATCTTCACAAGGTATCATGGTACACAACTTTTATTCATTTACTCCAAATGTATTTATTGAATATTTGCCATGTACCAGGCAGTCTGGTAGACACTGGGGAAGGGACAAAAGCAGGTATGGCCCAAAGCCTCTTGGAATGTAGTGTTGAGTGTGTATATGTATATGATTCAGAGAGACAATACTCATAAAGAAACAAACAAAATAATTGCAAGTGGTGATAAAGACTGTGAGGAAAACAGAAATTTTGCTGCAGAGGAAGTTGAGGATCATAGTTAACTGGTGGCCTTTGGAAGCTATGTTAAGTATGTATATCCATCCTCATTTCCCACTGTTCCCCCCAGGCAGCAATTTCAGTAGAACCCTAAGCTCCTTCTTATTCCATGAATATAGTACATTTCCCCCACCCTCAGGTCTTTCCTCATATTCCACTCAACAGATAGATGTATTCATATTTTTTTGCACTGCCTGCAATGTATCTTAGTATATTTCAGTAAGTAAGATACTTTTTATGCCTCTAGGGATCTCATAGCCTTGTATAAGGATTAGAAAGCAGATAAAGAGTTGGAATACATAGCAGAATGAGGTAAGTGAGTGCTGTTGCACAGATAGGATTAAATACTGAAGAGTTTAGATGGAGAAATAATCATTGCGGCACTATTCACAATAACAAAGACATGGAATCAGCACAGGTGCCCATTAACAGTGGATTGGATAAAGAAAACGTGGTGCATATACACTGTGGAATATTATATAACATAAAAAAGGATGAAATCATGTCCTTTATAGTAACATGGATACAACTAGAAACCATAAACCTAAGCAAATTAATGCAGCTAAACAGAAAACCAAATACTGCTTGTTCTTACTTCTAAGTGGGAGCTAAACATTGAGTATACACAGAGACAAAGAGGGAAACAATAAACACTAGGGATTCCCAAAGTGGGAAGGAAGGGAGGAGGCAAGGACTGAAAGACTGCCTATCAAGTACTATGTTCGCTATTTGGGCAGCGGGATCATTAGAAGCCCAAACCTCAGTATCACACAACATATCCACGTAACAAACTTGCACGTGTACCCCCTAAATCTAAATTAAAAAAAAAAAAAAACTATAATACTATACCGAAAAATAAGTTACATATTGTTGAGAAAACAAATGATCATATCTACTCGGGGGAGAACAGAAATTGTCATTAGAAAAGATAGTATTTGAAGAATGAGTACAATTTCTACAGCTTCTCAAGGCAAAGAAAGGTTACTCTAGTGCTGACCAAACAGTATAAGCAAAAACTGTGTGGGTGGCAGAGTGCTGAGGACATTTAGGGAACAGGAATAATCCCAGGGTTGCTGGATTACGGAGTATTTGTAGGGGAGAAAGGGAACTGAAAGTTAACGTGGGATTATGCGTTGGACGGGTAAATGCCAGGAAGAGGAGTTGATAATTAATGTGGTGGGCAGTGGGAATGCACTGTGAATTTCAACTGGGAGAAAGACATGCTTGTAGCTGTATTTTAGGATTGGAGAACGAGGCTGATTTGAGGTCTGCTTGAGGTAGATCAAGTGAATGGTAAAGGGAGCCTGAGGCGGAGATGATTTTAGCAATTGTGATATTTAAGGGCGAGAGGATAAGCAAAATCGAGTGGGCTCTGAGCCTTGTGAACAGGGTAATTAAAAGAATAAATGAGGCCGGATGTGGTGGCCCACACCTGTAATCCCAGCACTTTGGGAGGCTGAGGTGGGCGGATCGCGAGGTCAAGAGATTGAGACCATCTTGGCCAACATGGTGAAACCCTGTCTTTACTAAAAATACAAAAATTAGCTGGGCGTGGTGATCTGCGCCTGTACTCCCAGCTACTCGGGAGGCTGAGGCAGGATAATCGCTTGAACCCAGGAGGCGGAGGTTGCAGTGAGCCGAGATTGTGCCACTGTACCCCAACCTGGCAACAGAACAAGGCTACATCTCAAAAAAAAAAAAAAAAAAAAAAAAAAGAAAAGAAAAAAAAAAAGAAAAGAAAAGAAAAGAAAGCATAGATGCCTTCCAGACAGAAATAATAGAAATAATTAGTTGGAAAATTAATTTGAGTTGAAAGACAGTTAATTCAGGTACCTTAACCTGGAAGTATCTTCCCTTCTCTGGTCTATATGAATTGTAGTCTCACGGAGGTGAGCTATAACTGGACAGTGTGGTTTTACATTATCCAGCAGTGGTCCCCAGCTTGTTTGGCACCAGGGACCGATTCCATGAAGACAATTTTTCCATGGACCAGGCGTCGGGGGTGATGGTTTCGGGATGATTCAAGTACATTACATTTATTGTGCACTTTATTTCTATTATTACATTGTAATATATAATGAAATAATTCTACAGCTCACCATAATGTAAAATCAGTAGGAGCCCTGATTTCCATATAATTTCCTGCAATGATATGGTCCCATCTGGGGATGATGGGAGACAATGAGGGATCGTCAGACCTTACATTCTCATAAAGAGCACACAACCTAGATCCCTTGTATGCACACTACACAATGGGGTTCACGCTCCTGCAAGAATCTAATGCTCACCGACCGCTATCAGACCAGGCCCACGGTCTGCAGCATTTCTAAGCACTTTTAATCTGTTCACCTAAAGGATTAAAGTAGACGGTCTTATATTGTCATTTAGCTGCTTTGAGTGAATTAGCCTTGTTCCCACAATTAGTGTAAAATCATGAACTTCATCACGATTCTCTAAAACAGTGTTTAAAACATTAGAAGGGAAAGAAAAAACCACGAAGACACTTTCTGGGAGATATCTTTGAACATGCGAGGGGGAAAGCACAGGTAACAATTCCCTGTAGATTTTAAGTAATTTTCAACTTCATCAAAGTCTAATTCACAGTCTGTGACAGAGGAAAGAGAAGGGGGTAAGTATATAGGGAAAACACAAGAGTTTAATTAACATATGGAGGAGAAATCTAGTGCAAAAATAAATTCCAGCTGATGTTGGACAAAGAACTAACGCCAGATGTTCAGTATTAGTTCACTTGATCAAAAAACAGTAACAACCACAAACAAACAAACAAAAATCATCAATCCAGTTATAAAAACCTCATGTCATTTGAAAGAGCCCGAAATGACATCATCCCAGTTTAGTTACTGGCTGAGTGAGACTACCATAAGAAAACTATCAGGTATTTGCCCAGCGGCCTATAATGTTGTTTTTCTGTTTTTCCTTTTTTTTTTTTTTTTTTTTTTTTTTTTTTTTTTAGAGAGAGAGAAAAAAAGGTTATGCAATTGGCATCTTGGGAATTTACTCTGTCTCCTTTGAGGAGGTCATGTAGTTCCCAAGTGGTAGAAGTTTTTTTCTCAAGATATTTAGGTAAGGGACCTAATAATAATTTTGTTTAATAGCACAATTTTCTTTTTTAACTTTTATTTTAGGTTCAAGGGTACATGTGCAGGTTTGTTATACAGGTAAATTCGTGTCACATGGGTTTGTTGTATGGATGACTTCATCACTCAGGTACCAAGCCCATTGTCCAATAGTTATTTTTTCTTACCCTCTCCCTTCTTCCACCCTCCACCCTTAAGTAGGCCCCAGTGTCTGTTGTTACCCTCTTTGTGTCCATGTGTTCTCATCTTAGCTGCCACTTATAAGTGACAACATGCAGTATTTGCTTTTCTGTTCCTGCATTAGTTTGCGAAGGATGATGGTCTCTGGCTCCATCCATGTTCCTGCAAAGGACATGATGTCTTTTTTTCTTTATTCTTTTTTTTTTTTTTTTTTTTTTTTTTTTTGAGGCAGAGTCTCACTGTCGCCCAGGTTGGAGTGCAGTGGCGTGATCTCGGCTCACTGCAACCTTTGCCTCCCAGGTTCAAGCAATTCTCCTGCCTCAGCCTCCCAAGTAACTGGGATTACAGGTGCATGCCACCACGCCTGGCTAATTTTTGTATTTTAGTAGTGATGGGGTTTCATCATGTTGGCCAGGCTGGTCTCGAACTCCTTACCTCAGGTGATCCACCCACCTTGGCCTCTCAAAGTGCTGGGATTACAGGTGTGAGCCATTGTGCCTGGCAGATGTCATTCTTTTTCATGGTCATTCTTTTTCATGGTTGCATTGTATTCTATGGTGTATATGTACCACATTTTCCTTAACCAGTCTACCATTGATGTGCATATCAGTTGACTAATTTTCTTTTAAAGAACAGAGAAATTTTTAATATAAATTTTTATTTGCCTTTGTGGTAACCTGTGACATTGGAAGGGGATTATTGACCATCTATATAGTCATAATCTCTTTCCTATAAATCTGCGAAATATAATGGAACTGCATCTTACATATTTCAAAACTGATTAACGAATTGACTGATATTTCCAAAAATGGACAATTGGGAGATGCTTCAACTCTGGCATATCACATTCACTCAGCCAGTGAAATGATTTTCTTCAGTATATTAAATGTTATATTTAATTGTGAATATGTTTGATCAACTCAGAGTTTAAAATAAACCTCTCAGGCTTTGGTTTTTGTATATGGCGACAAAGATCAGTATGATTTGCAGAGGTTGGAAATGGAAATCAAAGACAAATTCTAGAAAAAAAATAACACAAAGTAACCCTAAATGAAGCCATGTAGCAAATGGAAGGAAATATAAAATGACATAATGACAATATGCAAGGATGAAAAGATAAGCAAATTCATTAACATTACAATGAGATATAAGTAAAGAAAGACCATTCAGAGTTAACTGTAGCAGAATAAAGGATTTGGCAGCCCTCTTCATAATTCTACCATGACGATTTCTAAACCACTGAATAAGGTTTTGTATTTCTAATTAACTAAGTACTAGAAATATGTTCTCTAATGTGACTCATATGGATATGTGGCATATGGACAAAAAATTCTGGGGTCCTCAAGCTTAATATAGATTAAGTACATGTTCTTTGTAACATAAATTATGAGAAATGGTTCCAATACAATATTGTAATTTACTCAAATAGCATCTGTAGAACTTCAGACAGGTGTGATAGAACACACTGCAGAGATATTTATGTGTTTGATCAGGGTTTTTCTTTTTCTTTTTTTTTCTTTCTTTTTAAGACAGAGTCTCACTCTGTTGCCCAGGCTGGAGTGCAGTGGCACTATCTCGGCTCCAACCTCCACCTCCCAGGTTCAAGTGATTCTCCTGCCTCAGCCTCCTGAGTAGCTGGGATTACAAGCGCCTACCACTATGCCCGGCTAATGTTGTATTTTTAGTAGAGATGGGGTTTCACCATGTTGGCCAGGCTAGTCTCAAACTCCTAACCTCCAATGATCCACCCACCTCGGCCTCCCAAAATTTTGTAGTTACAGGCGTGAGCCACCACACTAGGCCAGGGTTTTTCTTTTGCCAACTCTAGAATGGCTTTCTCAGTCCTTGACTAATACTAGGTCCCTGAGTGAACCCAAAATGATGATCACCAGGCAAACTCTGATATCATTGCTAAAACTGGAGTCTGACCTGGAGAGAAAGGTTAATGGTAACCATAATGATTGCTTTCATATATTGAGTACCTATGACATATGAAAGCAATCATTATGTACTGCCCATGGGTCAACTTATTTAATCCTCATGACAGCCCAGTTTGACATATGAAGAAACTGAGGCACAGAGAAGGTAAGTAGCTTGCTCAAGTTTATCCAGCCACGAAGTGGTAGACCCGAACACAGGACTTCTGGCTCCAGTCTCCACACTCTAAACCTCACCCGTACTGTGGTACTTTATATGCCATGGTAATTTTGTACTACCACTGGAGACGTCCCCAGATCTCTTTAGCATTGTTATCATGATGTTTGTCTCTTTGGTCTACTTTTTTCCTGTTCTGATGCAGCAACAGGACCCATTTTGATTCAGAGAATATGGTGCCCTTAATGAATCATCAAGAAGTCCATAGACAGTTTTAGGGGTTTTCTGTGGAGATCTCATTTCTTAATTCTGACTCAACCCACCCGAATGAATGGATAATTATGGCATTTGAATCTTGCATACAATTAAGTGAATAAAAATGCTTTGCCCCATTTGCTAGTAGAAAAGAAAGAAAACCACATTTTTGGAACACATTACTTACATCAGTTAAAAACAACTTCTCCCTATACTTGCTATTAGTTTGATTTTTAGGGAGATTTATTAACATTTTAGTCCTTCATGGTAGTACTACTGTGCAATCCAAGAATTATGGGGGAGTGTTTGGAAATGAGAGGAGGCTCAGGGAATTATGGGCAGCCAGGATTCTCAAGGCCAAATCCAGACAGCGTTACTCGTAATACATATGTGCTTACTATCCAGTTTTTAAATGTTCTCGTGCAATACTAATCTCATTGCTTTTGTATATCAGATTTTCCTAAGTAGTGCTCATCAACACCAGATTTATTTTAAAATAGAGCATACTTACTGTACTTCAAATGTCTGCAAGGGGAACAGCAGCAAATACCACAGTCCCATGGTAAATATAAGGGAAAAAGAAGGCATATATACGTTAAAAAGTCTAACGAATGGCTCATACCTGTAATCCTAGCACTTTGGGAGGCTGAGGTGAGTGGATCACGAGGTCAGGTGTTCGAGACCAGCCTGGCTAACATGGTGAAACCCCGTCTCTACTAAAAATAGAAAAATTAGCCGGGTGTGGTGGCAGGCGCCTGTAATCTCAGATACTAGGGAGGCTGAGGCAGAAGAGTTGCTTGAAACAAGAAGGCGGAGGTTGCAGTGAGCTGAGATCACACCACTGCTCTCTAGCCTGGGCAACAAGAGCAAAACTCCATCTCAACCGCAACAACAACAACAATAACAACAAAGCCTGATGAAATCCTAACTCAGCAGTGGCACAATTACTTCATAGATTGGATTATTTTGAAAAGAACAAGCAAACCCCATTTGGTGGATGTATTTTGAGTCTTTATTTTATTTTTTTTCTGAGACAGGATCTTGCAATATCACCCAGGCTAGGATACAGTGACTCTGTCACAGCTCACTGTAGCCTGGAGCTCCTGAGCTCAGGCAATCCTCTTACCTCAGCCTGTTGAGTAGCTGGGACTACACACACATGCCACCGTGCCCAGAAAATTTTTTTTTTTTTTTTTGTATTTTGTAGAGACAGGGTTTTGCTGTGTTGCCCAGGCTAGTCTCAAACTCCCGAGCTCAAGTGATCTCTCCTTGGCCTACCCAAAGTGCTGGGATTACAGGCATGAGCCACCGTGACTGCTGGGCCTGTATTTTGAGTCACCGGCTCCCTGCTAGGTGCTAAGGACACAGAAATGAATACCACCGCTCCCTTCCTCTCAGAGGGCTCCCAATCTGCTCCTCTTTTCTCTGTTAAATCATTTTGCCTTTAAGTCTTGCATAATGATGTGGCCACATTGAGACCTAGTTGAATAGTTTCACAATAACTCCCTTAAGTCAGAGGGCCTTGGTGAAATAACATTGACTTTTACTCTGAAATCCATGGAAATGCAAAGTTTACTGTTTTGTTCTCCTTGATAAAATATAGCATAATAACTAGTTGCTGGGTTACTACCTAAAACACAGGCCCCAAACTGCAGCTGGGAAGGACAGTTAGCAATTAAGTAAAGGAAATGACTATGACTAGTGGGTTTGAAACCCAACACACTGCCCATATCCTTCTTAGCACAGGGAGGCATCGATGTTACTTAGGCAACTTTTATCACTAAGGAAGTAGTTTTGGTGACTCATGCTCATACAGAATGACTTATTTCAAGACCTGGGTGTTCAGTAACCTTACCATTATGCTTCTGTTTTCTCCGTTTTGGGCTCAGACATCAAAACTCCCTTTGGATGACATAGATTTATTACTTAGTAGTATATCATGCATTGGCTGTCCCACATTTTGAAATTTAACGGAATCGTGGTGATCAGAATAAAAGGTCAGTATTTCCTACAATATATTGATATGTTAGAGGTAGATCTAACACTTTATTTTCTAAGCAGAAATATTATCTTATTACATATCTTATGAAATGTCTAAGTTGACATTGCTTGCCAATTGTTTTTTACTTAATGTAACAGTGCTGTTTCAAATACTAGTCATTATTTAATAGCTAAAATGGAATGCTGAAGAATTTTATACTATGACATAAAATGCCTTATTTTTTTCCCCAAATATATGAAAAATGGAATTAAAATCTCCACCGAGGGTTGCTATTACAAAAAGAAGAAATCCTAAGGAAATTCATTGGCTAGGTTCTTGGTTCAGATTTACAGCCTACCTGCTTGATGGCCCAACAGCATTTATTTCTTGACAATTGACATATTTTTCTGTGTTAAAAATAGCTGAGAAGTTGTAGAAAAATTAGTTAATTAAAAGAGTTATAGGTTGCTAATGTGTTTGGAGAGCTATATGGAAGAACTTACTGTTGACAGAAAAAGCAAGCCACCAGCCAAGGACCTGAGCTGGCTTCTGGGGTAGTGCAGGAACAATATGGCTTGGGTTCCAGGGTATGCTGGGAGCCTTGGAAGTGCCAGCTTACAGTGTGGTCAGCCCAGGACTTACCTGAATCACTAGTATACCTTTTGTCCTAGTTCCAGAAATCATGCCATAAATCTCAAAATTTGGACAGTGTTACTTGAGCTGTTTTTATTTTGCTTTCAATTGAGTCCCCTTTTCTGGTTTTAATTTTGTAGCTGGAACAGCTTGAAAAAGGCAATGAGTCATGACAAATATTTCTTTTCTTCTCCATATAGAAGCCTTCAATGTGAGGCCCAGGCATTGGGTACCATGTGTGCGATTCATGAGCCTTGGCATCTGAACACTTTTCTGGAAGGATCCATCAAGACAACACATCAGGGATGCACTAGTGAAGTGATTTTCAAAATGTGCTACTCAGACCTATAGCATCAACATCACCTGAGAATTTGTTAGAAATTCCAACTGTTAGGCTCTACTTTAGACCAACTGAATCTGAAACTTGGGGAGTTCATGGGGTCCAGCAATTTGTGTTTTTACAAGACTTACTAGATGATTCTGAGAACCACTGTGCTAGTGAATTGTTACTGTCTGTGGCTACGTAGAATATGAAAAGTAAAGGGTTGGAAAATGGGGAAATTGATGAGTGTTCACTTATGAGGAAATGAAGAATAGATAGAAAAGAATGAGTTAAATTTTGGAATTCAAAAAAGAAGCAATTTGTAAAAGCGAGGAATTTGATTTGTAGGAAAATTGCTTGCAGAATATTTGCTTTCTCAGAGAGGGGCAATCTAGATCACTAGGTTACTGTGAAATATATTGGTATGGTTCTAAAATTCTAGAATAATCTCACTAGTGAGAAAAGGCATACCTTTCCATATTAGGACAAAACTTCAAATCAGGTTTGTAAAATCCTCTAAGATTCTTGTATCCCATTGCCATGGCCAACTTGTTTGTCTCTGGACATCCCAGTTTCTACATCTGAAAACCATATGCATTCCTGCTCACCGTGAATTATCTCATTGAATGAAGCGAGAGATTCAGGATGTGTAAGATCATTTATGAAGCATTTGGATGACCAAGAAATGTGAAGTATAAAGATCAAGAATGATTAATGTAAACACTGGTGGTAAAGAGGTGTTTCCAAGTTGATACCAAAAATGAGTTGCTTATTTCAGTCTCTCTTTGATATATCTGCCTTTTTAGTGCTGACTCTATCATGTATTCACCACTATATGATTTTAAATGAATCACACGTTTAAAGCTTTTAATCTGTTTCCTCAACAAATATATAGTTTTAATAATGTCTACTCACAGGATTGTTGTGAGAATAAAATTGATTCAATTGATTTTCCAAAAAAATGTGGAAATATAGTTTTTAAAAATAAAGCAATACCATTTTTGGATATGCTAGTACTGTGATTGTTATTTTATGTCTGGGTTGAGGAATCCTAAAGGATTGTTGACGTAATGACATCATCCAGGGATTTGGAATAAGAGCATACATCAGCAAGTTTTCTGATTACAAAAAGTAGCTATGTTTACTTTTCTGTCAATTCTCCTTCAGTGGAATGTTTCAATTTTCTCATGAAATGGGGGAGATCCATTTTTTGAGAGCTCTGTTTTATTAAAGAAAGCAAGTCTGGTGGCTCATGCCTATAATTTCAGCACTTCAAGAGGCTGAAGTGGGAGGATTACCTGAGCCCAGGAATTCAAGACCAGCCTGGACAACATAGCGAGAACCCATCTCTATGAAAAATTTTTAAAACTTAGCTGGGCATGGTGTTGCATGCTGTAGTACCAGCCACTCAGGAGGCTGAGGTGGGAGGATCAGGTAAGCCCTGGAGGACTAGGCTGCAGTAAGCAATAAGCTGTGATCATGCCCCTGCACTCCAATCTGGAAGACGGAGCAAGACCCTGTTTGTTTTTTTTAAAACAAAAAATGGCCCGGGTGACTCACACCTGTTATCCCAGCACTTTGGGAGGCCGAGGCAGGCGGATCACGAGGTCAGGAGATTGAGACCATCCTGGCTAACATGGTGAAACCCCGTCTCTACTAAAAAAATACAAAAACAAAATTAGCCAGACGTGGTGGCGGGCACCTGTAGTTCCAGCTACTTGGGAGGCTGAGGCAGGAGAATGGCGTGAACCCGGGAGGCAGAGTTTGCAGTGAGCCGAGATCGCGCCACTGCACTCCAGCCTGGGCGACACAGGGAGACTCTGTCTCAAAAAGAAAAAGAAGAAGAAGAAAAAAAAAAAAAAGGCAAGTTTGATACTTCGTATCCTTTGACCTGAGAAAATATATTTCACATTTCATTCATTCTTTCAGGGAAAAAAGTGGGACTCGGGAGTCAGAGTAGCCAAGCAAAATTTCTCAGCTCCTCTGCTTACTAATAATACTACCTTGGAATAGCCTCATTTTCTTGATATAAAAAATGGAGGTGATAAGAACAGTTGTATGTGCATGAAATGAGAAATGTATATAAAATACATAATCGATTGTCCTAGAGTAAATAACAAACGTTGATGGTTGCTGATGATATTATTAATCTATGGCATAAAGGAGAGTAAAGAACCTGTGTCCAAAAACCAAGGGTAGGAAGGAATAAGAAAAGAGAGCAGTTGATAAATGATCATTTTACAAATGAAAATTCATGCAGCTCCTATGACTTTTCCAGTCATTTATTAAAACCAAACCATTCTTTGATCCCTTCTAATGAGAAAAGTGATCATAGTAATTTACAACGCTCACATGTACGTAATTTTCCAAGTTTCAACCTTGCCTGAGAGTTAATGTCCTCCCTCCCGTGGTTTGACTGTGCCTTAGGAAAGGGAAGTCCTGGGTTTCTCACTCTCCCTACTTGGGTGCCTCCCTTCCTCCTTCCTTATTTTGCAAACTAAGGTTTCTTGCCACTGCAGGGTTAGAGCTCACAGAGGGAAAGAGGTGCAGGAGATAAGAACACTCTTACTTGACAAGGGCTATTGGTGATCTGGTGTTTATACCTCGAGGTTTGGCATATGCTTAAAGCTGGCCCATTTTCTAGCAGGTGCTTCCTTGGGGTTCTCTCTCTCTCTCTCTCTCTTTCTGTCTCTATCTCTTTGTCTCTCTCTCTCTTTCTCAAAGCTCCCTGACATGCAGACGCGCACTTGTGTTCTGCTTCTCTGGGACGGCTGCCACAGCCCCTAGGAGTCATTCAGTGATATTCCCCTTGTTCCTTTTTGCATGACACCTTTTTTCTTGCGGGTGACCCCTTGAACAGGGCTTAAGACAGCTTGCTTTCTTGTATGGCTCAGATCTATCCAAGGGAATTAATTTGCCTCCCCAAACTCAAAGGTTATAGGGTTACATTTTAAACTCTCTGGGTGGTTCTCTGGATCTCCTTGTCTCAGGCTTGAGGGGAGAAGCAGACAGCCCCTGTAGCATGCTGATAATTTTCTCCAAAGACCTTCTCTTTGTCTTCAAGAATCTTCAACTCTTTTATACCTTCAGCATAAGTATAAGGTTGTAAGAATTATGTAACTATTTCTGTACCCCTTCCTTCGAAAAATTTGCATTATACTGCTGTATAATTTCACTTTGGAATATGTTTCTAGTGTTTGGGTACCTTAGGCAAAATATCCTAATTTTTTTTTTCCTTTTTCTTTTTGAGAGACAGGTCTCACTAGTCACCCAGGCTGGAGTTCAGTGGTACAATGATAGCTCACTGCAGCCTCAAACTCCTTGGGTCAAATGATCCTCCTGCCTCAGCCTCCTGAGTACCTGGGACTACAGGCATGCACGGCCACACCTGGCTAATTAAATTTTTTTGTTTTGTTTAAAGGCTGGTGTTTAACTTCTGGCCTCAAGGGATCCTGCTGTTCTGGCTTCCCAAAACACTGGGACTGTAGACATGACATCCCGCCCTGCAATGGCCAAAATGTGATCTTTCGCACCATATTAAAGGTAAAAGGGGGAATAAATCACTTTGTGGATGCCCTGACTTTACAGACCATCATCCTGTAGGAGCTGAGGCAGCTGAGGAGAAGATGCTTTACACACGCAAGGGTTATAATTATGACTTTCATGGTACCTGATCTAATCACAAAATAGAGCTTTAAAGGCGAATTATTTTTGAAACGTCCATATTTAGTATTTTCCTCCTGGGTAGAATTTTGAAAGAGTGCTTATCTGAGGCCTGACATATTGTTTTGGGAGCTAAAATGTGTTTAAAATGTAATGTTCAGAGGAAGTTAACTGTTAACTTTTCTCAGTTGTAAGATGATTCCAGATTCCCATGTATATTAAAATACATCAGTCTTAAGACAAATTAAACAAAATGTATTATGTATTTTGTTTAAATTATTATTTTTTGCACTTCAGGCATAAATATTTTTAAATATAAGAACTCCCACATAAACATATGTGTACAGCTGTGAGCTTATGTCAAAAATGTCTGTGACTGCCTTGTCATAGTTTTGGAGATGAACATCTTTATTAAAAGACATTCAACAAGCTTAAAAAAAATTTTTTTAAGGGGGAGGATGGAATCAAGGTTAACAGAAGAAAGTGCCTTTAATTTTTGTGTATTTTTGTAATTTGTTTTACCCCTGGAAATTAGCATGTATTATTTTTAAAATTCAGAAAAATAAAGTCAGCATTTAAAAAGGGTGTATATCTCTGATGTGTTTAATGAAGTACAGAACTGATAATGATAACATATTAGGTGAAAAAGAGCAAGGTATAAAACATATATGCAATAAGATTCTGATCTGGGTAAAATACAATTAGTTCAAAGACTATGGGGGAGAAACCTCAAAATACTAGCTATGGTCGGGCACGGTGGCTCACACCTGTAATCACAGCACTTTGGGAGGCCAAGAAAGGCAGATCATTTGAGGTCAGGAGTTCAAGGCCAGTCTGGCCAACATGATGAAACCCCGTCTCTACCAAAAATGCAAAAATTAGCCAGGTGTGGTGGTGCATGCCTATAGTCACAGCTACTCAGGAGGCTGAGGCAGGAGAATCACTTGAACCCAGGAGGTGGAGGTTGCAGTGAGCTGAGATCACTGCATGCATATTTTCTATTAGCAAAAAAGAAAAAAAATGGTCAGAAGAGAGACTCTTGCAGTTACAGTGAGCTTTCAGTACTTCGGACTTTTCCAATGTTTGTTTATTAAGTTCCTTTCACTGTAGGTGATAATCAAAAATTTATTTTCCAAATAATAATGCCTCATATCTCTAGGGAATTAGTAATATGATAAAACTGCTTTTCAATTTTAAAACTGTGAACTCTACAAAGATATATAAATAATGCTGTTTTTTGCATTCTTTTTTCAGCCTATTCTAGGATTTGGTCCTAAAATGAAAGGAGGAAAAAAAAAAAAAAAAGACATGCAGATTCCTGACATTCTTTCCTAACCAGAATCCTGTCGAACTCCTAATATGAAATTCTTCCTCAAAATATATACTAACCCCCTTTCATTTTTATTTGATGACTTCCAGCCTATTTTTTCCTCAAAAAACCAGTGTTATCGTCTAAATTCCCTTCTTTTAAAAATGTGGTCATGTGATTTGTAAATAAATCTGTTAACCTGCAGAACGTTAACTTATGTGACTTTGAGCAAATGACGTGAAGTTTTCTACTTTTTATTTGTAAAAAAGTGAATATTAAAAAAGAAAAGCTGATAGGTCTAAAATGGGTTAATAAACATTTTAAACATTAATAAAGTTATTTGAAACATACAAGTCATTGACATTTTTTTATTAGTCAAACATACTTTTTCTGTCTTTTGGAATGTGGTCTATTTTCGTCAGCCAGTATTCTCTGAGTGACTAAACATAGCACCAATCCCATTGGAAGATTTATATATTTTAACTTAGCAGTAATTACCTTAGATGGAAATAAAACATTTTAGTCCTGATCTGCAGGAATAAGTTTAACTCTCTAAAGTAAAGGTTGATAACCTCTACAACATGAGGCTAGAGGAGAAAGTTTGAAATATAAAATGTGCTTGTATGCTGTAATATGCTTACATAAGTGACTTTGAAACTGTTAAGAAACTTTTTAATAATTTTAAATAATACAAAGTTTTTTTTCTTACAGAGTGAATAGATATAGTCATGGCAGTACTATGAAAGTGTTATTACATTTTAGTTATATTTGTCATTATTAAATCATATGAGAACAATTCGAAGTGATACTGTTGTCTACCTAAACTAGTACCTAAGTAGGGTAAAATTAAAAGTCTTTGTCTTTGAATTTTCTCTGGGTTTTAGTTTATCGGTTCCGATGATGTAGCAATGCAGAAAAAAGACTATGAAGGGGTGTGTGCCTGTGTGTGTGTGTGTGTGTTTTCCGTTTCCTGGTGGGACTGGGTCTGATTTGTGTTCTTTGGTTACCTTGAGCGGTTGTAAATGTTCAGATAAATTACAAGAGAAAAGGAACAAAGTACTAACAGCTCTCCAAGGTACTAAATTCTGTCTCCTGTATTTTCAACGTGGGTGGTGTTTTTCCACCTGAAAACAATAAGGAAACACATCTCTCCTTAGTTTTTGCATATTTTAATATGCAAATTAATCTCTTGGGCATATACCCTTTATGAAAACATACTAGGAAAATAATTCACTCTATTGTTAGAAGAAATGGGTTATATATTATGACAAAGTTGTTCAGAAAGTGAAAGGAAACCAATATTTATTGTTCTAGGCACATTATTGAGATATATATACACACACACACACAAAATGTATGTATGTAGACAATGTATATATGTACATTTCAATATATACACAATGTATAAATGTGTATATAGGTATATATCAATATATATTTACACAGATATATATACACATATGATACACATGTATATGATATATATGCATATATACCATATATACATTGTGTATATATTGAAATGTACATATATAGTCTATATACACACATTATATATATAGATAGGTACACATATAAATGATATATATAGAAATGTACACATATATAATTGATATGTGTACAATTATATCATATACACATGATATATATATACATACACACACACACACACACACACACACACACACACAGTTACCTTGTTATCAAATATGTGAAAAAAGGGAGTATTTGAGGCAGGATCCATGGTAATCCATCTAGTTCTAAGGACCACAATCTTTGTACTGTGTTAAGCTGTCTTTTCAGGAGTGATCGGGCAGGGGATCTGTTATAAATGTCAGTTTGTGAGACAGTCTGTATTTTGTGCAGCTATGTTAACATTTTTGTCTGGCTTTTATAACATGCCTTGCCATATCAGATCAAGTTTGCTTCATAGATCTCTGAAGTTGCCCTCAGTTCTCAGGTCAGCCCGTTCTCAGGAAGTGACATATTGTGGCTCCTGGGATTGCTTTGGTTTAGATCCCTGGCCTTGCCTCTGGGTGTTGGGGGGCAGCCGGCAGGACCAACTGAGCCTACTTAGTATCTTTTATACTAAGTTATAGTGTAGCTCTTGCTCTACCTCTCTCTCTTTGCTCCCCATTCCAGAGGAGATTTTGTTTGAACAAAAGGCTTTATCTCTAAAAATAGTTTGAAAAACAGTGTATCAAATAGTCCTTAAGATACTTTCTAGTTCCAACTTTCTGTGAAGTTAAGAAAGCAGTTTTGGCCGGGCGCGGTGGCTCAAGCCTGTAATCCCAGCACTTTGGGAGGCCGAGGCGGGCGGATCACAAGGTCAGGAGATCGAGACCACAGTGAAACCCCATCTCTACTAAAAATACAAAAAATTAGCCGGGCGCAGGGGCGGGCGCCTGTAGTCCCAGCTACTCAGGAGGCTGAGGCAGGAGAATGGCGGGAACCCGGGAGGCGGAGCTTGCAGTGAGCCGAGATCGCGCCACTGCACTCCAGCCTGGGCAACAGCGTGAGACTCCGTCTCAGAAAAAAAAAAAAAAAAAAAAAAAAAAAAAAAAAAAGCAGTTTTAAAGAATGGATCCCACTATAGTTACTTTGAAACATCATCTTTTAAATTTGCTGCAAAATATTCTTAAATTGGGAATTTCAGGAAGAGCCTCCAAGAGGAAAATCCATGTTAAAAATCTATGAGTACTTTGAAATGGCAGTGTGAGGCAAACTGCATGGTTTCTATTTTATTCGGCAGAAAATGTATAATTAAATTTCTTCATGATCCTAATTTTTAAAAACATGTTTTCTTTTTATTCCTTCTGAGGTAAGTGTAAGATAACATTATTCACAGTCAGAAGTCACTAGAATATACTTTATAACAGAAAAGTACCACTTCTGTTTGGGTGCAGTGGCTCATGCCTGTAACCTAGCACTTTGGGAGGCCATGGTGAGTGGGTCACTTGAGGTCAGGAGTTTGAGACCAGCCTGGCCAACATGGTGAAACCCCGTCTCTGCTAAAAATATAAAGGCCGAGCGTGGTGGTGCACACCTGTAATCCCAGCTACTCGGGAGGCTGAGGCAGGAGAATCACTTGAACCTGGAAGGCAGAGCTTGCAGGGCACCATTGCACTCTAAGCTGGGTGACAGAGTGAGACTCTGTCTCAAAAAAAAAAAAAAAAAAAAAAAAAAAAAAAAAAAAAAAAAAAATACTGCTCCTTAAAGACATCATGAAGTTCATTTTCCATCTGTTCTTTTTCTCTTGAAAGTTTATCACATCCACTGACAGAACACATCTGCTGTTCCCATTTCTTTTCCTCCATGACAGTTTATCAGTAAGGCGACTGGATACTAGAGAAGGAGAAAGAAGGTTTAGCTGCAAGGTTTGCTTTGAGTTCGTTTTGCTCCATATTTGGGGGGGACATTTATTTAAAATTGGTGCTCAGTATGCAATAATTGATGCACACATTCCAACACTGGTCATTTATTAACGGGCTATTAATAAAGGCTGTAACTAATAGGCACTATCACTGCAGAGCAGCTCTGCCTGATATAACTTTCTGTGATGATGGAAATATTCTACATCTGTGCTGACCAATACGGAGCACTTGGTATGTGCCTAGTATAATTAACTCGATTTTAACGTTAATTACATTACTTTAAACAATTTACCAAATGTGGCTACTGGTTATCCTCTTGGATAGTGAGAATCAATTAAATTAGAAAAAATGCCCTATGCTTAGGAAATGAAAGTATTCAATTGCATTTTTTACTACGGGCCATTTTATGGTCTGAAATAGATTACAAAGTTATACACTTTGCAAGGTTTTTGTTTGTTTGTTTGCTCGTTTGTGTTTTGAGATGGAGTCTCGCTCTGTCACCCAGGCCTCCCAAAGTGCTGGGATTACAGGCATGATCCACCACTCCAGCTGCTTTTAAAATTTTTTTTAATTGCAAATCTCCTCAGTGCCTAGTGTATGAAAGAGTCAACACATGACTCACTGCTATTAATACGTCCCCCTCCTCTCCACCCCAGATCTCCCCAATTCATGCATCCTGGTTAAGGTCACTGGAAATATTTTCCCTGAAGATTGTCAGAGCTGTAGCTCTAGCCTTCACAGCTGTCCTGGTTCTTCTGGGAGTTAAGAGTTAAGCGGTGTCTAGTTTACTATGAATTCTACTGTCTATTCTCCGACTTCCTTATTTCCATGCTCAGCACCTCCTCAGTCAGGGCTGAGGCAGCTTCCAGACTTTCAGTCTTTACTCCACGATGCTCTAAGTGGAGGACCCCTGAACACTCCTAAAGGGTCCAAAGCTGCCTAGAGCCCTTAAACGTCTGTAGCCATCTGGTACACTCTACCATATGCTGATCTGACTATGCTCAGTTTGTTTCATGCAGTATTGGCTCCTAAAATGGGTGTCACCAAGCTAGACTGTGACCGATGCGAGGGATCTGAATCATGCCATGTGATAGTTCAAATAGCCGACAGGACTGAGAATGCATCACTTAGAGGATGTCATTGTATAGACACTCTTTATTTAACATATATTTATTTGTGTTGTGCTAGGCACTGGCTAAGTGCTTTTAATCTTCATAGCAATTGCGTGTCCTATTGTTTATATATTTTAGAGGTGCAGTTGGGCTCAAAAGGATGTAGTGACTTTCTCCACGTCACTAGCTAGGGAGCAGCAGCAGCAGACGTGTGCTTCCTGTCTACACTGTGGCTCTGAAGCTTGCATTCTTAACCACAAAGCAAATCATTATAGAAGAGGAAAAAATCTTTTTTTTTTCTTTTTCTTTTGAGATGGAGTTTTACTCTTGTTGCCCAGGTTGGAGTGCAGTGGCGCAATTTTGGCTCACTGCAACCTCTGCCTCCCGGGGTCAGTGATTCTCCTGCCTCAGCCTTCTGAGTAGTGGGGATTACAGGCATGCACCACCACGCGTGGCTATTTTTTGTATTTTTAGTAGAGATGGGGTTTCACCATGTTGGTTAGGCTGGTCTCGAACTCCTGATGTCAGGTGATCCACCTGCCTTGGCCTCCCAAAGTGTGGAGATTACAGGTGTGAGCCACCTCGCCCAGTCCACAACCGACTAATTTTTGTATTTTTAGTAGAGATGGGTTTCGCCATGTTGGCCAAGCTGGTCTTGAATTCCCGACCTCAGGTGATCCACCCGCCTCTGCCTCCCAAAGTGCTGGGATTACAGACATGAGCCACAGTGCCCAGGCAGAATAGGAAGAATTCTTTAAAATCAGTGCAGAGGGCAAATCTAAAATAAACTGGAATTTAGGAGACTATAAGGAAGAATTTTCTCATAATTCCAGCTGTTCACCGTGAAACATTTCATTAGCGGTTTGCAAGCTAAGGCTTACTGCCCACGGATCAGGAAAATAGTAGAAGGCATTCTTAAATAAGTGGGAGCTCGGAAGTGGTAAATAAGCTCTGTGGTCCTTTCTAATTCAAATTTGTAAAATGTACTCTCTTGAGGACATTTCTTGTTGTCATTTTCTTCTCGTATGACTTTTTCATTTTCCATGCAATTCATAAAGACCATTATTTTTCAGTGTAAAACCAGAATGCAACTTGTTCGTGACTGAAATTGGCATAAACAGGGTGTCCTCAGCCTGTAAGTGAGCCTGTGTAGGAATCCGCATCATGTTTCACTGAGAAATAGAGTGGCCTGGATCATGGAAATTCAAAGATGATTGGAAAAAGCATTTTCAGCACTTGGAAAACTTTATTCCATTTTATTAGATATTAATGATGAGTGAAAGAATGCATAGGGGAAGAAGATAAAAATGTCATCAGATTCCAAGCCCAGTGTCTTTAATAATTGAGTGTGTGCTATTACTCTTTTAATACAATCCTTAGTATTGTGATGTGCCCCTTAATTATTTCTGATATGCTTTATATGTGCCTTTATTTTCCAGGTATTAATTAATGTGTTTTTCTTTAAAGAAATGCATTTTCTGCTTTTAGAGAAAATGTACTAAATATACTAACATTCAAGTTTTGATATTTGTTTGCTTTTTTAAAAGTATGTCTAGTTTCTGTAATTAAAATATAAATAGTATTGTACATATCATTGAGGATGACTTCATGGGAAACTATGGGGCTAGAGAGCTTTTGTTCTCTTTTATGAGCCTTCAGGATTTGCTTTGGGAAAAAGTAATCAATATATACTTTCATTCTGCTCATCCCACTTTTCTCCTGGACTACTCCCTATTGTACCACTTCCACCAGCCTTCCCGCTCTTCCACCAAATCACGTAATTTGTGCCAGTGATTGGAAGACATTTGCATACATAATCCCAGGGGGCCTAATATCTACAGATGCTTCCATGGAGATAGTTGTAGATTATGATTATGGAGAGAGTTTTCATTCTTGAAATAATTATCATATGAGATAAACTTTAGAGAGGAAATAATACATAAAGACGTGGCACATATGAGGTGAAAATTGGGCTAGAAGAACTGGAAGGATTGAATGACAGGTATAAGGGTGATCTGTATTTCAGAAGACGAGGGAGACTGAGGAGTCGTCATGTGTCAGGATATTTTAGGCTGGGAGTCCAGAAGGAAGGTTCCACTTGAAGTATAGATCTTGAAGAAGTCTAGGAGATTTCTAGAGAAGGGAAAGAATACAAGCAGAGAAGTGAAGTGAAGGGTATGTTTGGGGAACACCAAGCAGTTTCATTTATAGCAGAGTTCAAGAAGAGAAAAAAGGAAGAAAAGTAAGTTCAGGGCTACACTGCGAAGATCCTTAAGTATCAGAGTAAACAGTTTGTAATTAGCCTGTGTGGGGAAGGGGTTTGAGGCTCCTTCCTCTGAGGAGGTTGGTATTTTTCATTAACTCTGCCATGTTTCTGTACTCTCTCTCCCCTACAGGTAAGGTCTTTTGTCACATTTATTTTGATTTATAGCATGAATGCTGAAAATTCCAGATTTGTTTAATATATTGGGTTTCGGCTATATATAAGTCACTATGACTACATAGCTCCCTTTACATTTTATGTACTGATGTTTATTTCTGGTACTATAGGTAATAAATATTAGAAAAGTTGGCTTCGTGCATTATACATATGTCAGTGTGTACATGATTTCTATAATTTAAGTTAGTTTAAGAGTACATTTGCTTAAAGCAGGTAACAAGTCTTCTTTCTACATTTTTCAAATTGAATAAATAATTAACAGGTTGCCAAATCAGGTCTCATTTTTTTCAAATTTGAATTCAGCCATGAATGCATTTCTTGGAACGAAAACACCCTCTGCAATCCATCTCTTTCTGTTCCCTTCTCCTTTATCTTAAAGATGAGGAAACCAGGGTCATCTCAAAGTGACACAATCAGTTAACTGGCAATGCCAGGGCTAAAGCTGAGTTATCTGGTATCACCATACCCCTCTTGTTATCTGAAAGTGACTAACAAAAAGTAAAGCACATGGCCAATGCACATTTACAATTAAAAAAGTTAATTTCACAGACAACATCAAAATGAACCAGTGAATTCTATAATTTGGATGCAGTGGTTATACTTTTATTTGTTAACAGCATCACATTAGCAGGCATGCAACATTTCTAACATATCGGTTATTGTTATTACAAGTGGTACCCCCCAAGTTCTCCCTAACGAAAACCTGTGGCAGTGTTGGGAACAAACTGAAGAACACTTCACAATGGGAACATTTTCTATCCTCCATATGGGTACATTATTTTCATTTATAAGTGACTATAAGCACCCCCCCCAAATTTCTAAGCTCCCCCCAACTGACTGAGTGAACGCCTCCACCAAGCAGATTCCAAAGAATCCTGAAAAACTAGTTCAGGCTATGATGGGAAAGGGAAGCATGACATGCCTCATGATACTCTCCTCTCTTTGGAGTTCAGGCACAATTGATCAGCATTAATATTAAAACAAGAGATCTTCATACTGACAAAACAGACTCTTCTTAGCAATAAGATACCAAAATTCCAACTTGACTCTAGTAAAGCACCATATGAAAGATAGCAGGCCGTAAATCAAAGCATTTGACCCCAAAATAAATTTATTTGACATATTTTGAAATCGCCCTGCACAGCCATCTCTTGTGGGGTAAATCTACATTCTATAGAGACTCCCTTTTCCTTTCCAGGTCTTTTCCTGATCCAAGAGAGATTTAACTAAGAGTCTGGCATCTTTTTACATGTGATAAGAGGCATTTGCCAATTATTCTCTCTGAAGCCTGTTACCTATGAGACTTCATCTACATAATAAGAACCTTGGTCTCCACCTTATCTTAATCCAGACACATTCCTTTCTGTTGATTCCGGGTCTTTAGGTCACAACTTAACTCTTTCAATCAATCGCCAGTCAGAAAATCTTTGAATCCACCTGTGACCTGGAATCCCTCCCCTTTTTGAGTTATCCCATCTTTAGGGACCAAACTAAGTACACCTTGCATATACTGATTAACATCCTTATGTCTCCCTAAAACCATATAAATCCAAGCTGTAGCCCAACCACCTTGGGCACATGTTCTCAGGACCCCCTGGGGTTGTGTCATGGGTCACCGTCCTCACCTTGGGCTCAGAACAAACCTCTTCAAACATTTTACGGAGTTTGTCTTTTTTCGTCAACATGAGCCTCTAACAATTGGTTACTGGACCATCCTGAGGAATCAAGGCCTTATCACTTAAAGACCCATGAATAATCCTACATGATATTCACTGTGTATTCTATGTAGGTGAAACTTCCAAGCTAAAACATAATTAACCGCACTAATAGACACAACAAACATCCTCTGTATTATTGGCACGCACACAGGTTTTTCTCTGCTGCTAGTGGACCTGTGTCCTTACTTGTAATTCTGGAACCTTCTCTAGGAGAGAGGCTGGTCTGATTTATCTCTATCGACCCAGGGCAGGCAGGACACAAGGCACACTGTGGAAAGAATGTTTGAATGTTCAGGCTTCTAAGTGACAGAAAAGCAGCTTGCCTGAAAAATGATTTTTTTCTGGCTTCTAACCAGTGTTAATTCACTTAGAAACCAAGGCAGTTTTCTCCCCCTTTACTGAACTCTGGATTTCTTTTCCACTCAAGGCCCCTGACACCAAAGAAGGAAATGGAGCGTAAATCAGGCTACAGAGTGGCTGCCATTCATTCGGGAAGCCTTATTGTTTTCCGTTCTTTGTTCCCCTCTCGACCCCTGCCAACCCCCAGGCCGCGCGGCCCTCTGAAGCCCTCAGCCTGGAGCCGCAGGAGAAGGGGGAACTGAAACGCTGCGGAACCAGAGGCTGAGGGAGCTGTGCGATCGAGGGAGGAGGAGCGACGGACCGGCAGGCCTAGCTCCGGGGCTGCAGCGGCTGAGGCGCGGGGATGGAGCCCCTGCGGGTGCTGGAGCTGTACAGCGGCGTGGGCGGCATGCACCACGCGCTGAGAGGTGAGAGCCCATCGAGCACCCCTGTCCATATTCGCTCACGGGGGCTGGTCGGAGCACCGGCGCCGGGAAGGGGCGGAGCGGCGAGACGCCAGGGGCTGACGCTGTGGGGTGGACACTGTGGGGCGGACTGTGGGGCGGCCTTCGGTTGTCTTGGAAACCGCTCCTGCGCGCCGCCCTGTCCACCCCTCCAGACGCCGACTCCCTTCTGGCGCCGAGTCTGGTCCGAGGGGCCGCACACGGCGCCTCCAAGGGCTCATTTGGGAGTTGGGATTCGCAAGGCAGTAAATCAAACTCAAAGGGTATCAAAGGGGCGAGCTCCCCGCCTGGTGCCAAGCCCCCATTCTAAGTGTGCAGCCACCGAGAAGCATGGAGACTCGGTCCTTCATCCTGGGGGACTTCCCAGCTGGGAGGGAGGGAGTGAGCTAGCAGGGGCTCCCCTGGTGAGAGATGGATCTTGGAAGGGGTAATACCTACAATTAAAGGTAGAAGTTTGCGAATGCTAAATAGGACGGTAGAGGAAGCTTGGAGAACTTGGAAGTCTGATCGTTGGAAAGAAACGTGTCTTCTATAGTTCTGCGTTTAGATGCCAAAGAACTGAGTTCCAGCTTGGTGGCAGTGTGACGTTGGGCTAGTTAGTGAACTGTGATGAACCTGTTTCCTGGTTTTAAAAGAGAATGATGATTATAAGGATTAAAGTCTGTCAAGTGCTTGTTAGTGCCTGATACATTGTAGCCACTCCAAGTATTATACATTGTTATCACTATTACTTTAAAACGACATCAAGAGATATTATCAAGCAAACTATTACTTTTGATGCACGTCTTTGATTTTGAGGTTTTTGATTTCTTTCGTGCTGAGTTGGAACTGAAAGGTTTACTTTTGGTGATAGTCCCTCAAAATTATTTATTGAGCTCCTATTCTGTGCCAGATTTTGTGCTAGGAGCTGGGGATACAGAGTGACAAACAGGCTTTGAAGGTGCATGTTTATTCTTAAATTACTAAGACAACCACCAAACTGAAGCTCCCCAGCTTCCTTATTTAGAACCAAGGCTTACAAGAGACTAACTGTAAGATACAGACAATATTTAATGGGTTTAGCATATAACTTTTTTGAGCAGATTTATTGAGTTTCAATTCTAGACTAGGTTAATGATCAAGTTTTTAGTACTTATTTGCTGGCTATCTTTATTTCTCATATTAAAACTTAACAGCATCGAAACAAAGCTCTAGTACTATTTACTCTTTGTTAATTGTCTAAAGTGATATACTGTCCGCGTTTTCCCACGTCTTGAAACTCCTTAATGAATTGTTTAGTACTTTATCCTAAGCTGTAATTCAACCACTCCTTAAGTGTGGAATATTTAGATAATTCTTCAAGTTTTTGCAAGTACAATGTGCTACAGTTACGTTCTTGAGTATAACGCCGATTTTCTCTTTAAGCATGTTTCCTAACTGTTGGAATGAATTAATTCAACAGTAAGACTTAACTGTGTGCTAGTTACTAAGTGAAAAACTATGAGAATTTTTCAGGCTTTTGAGAGAGAGGAAAGCAGATTGCTTTTCAGAGATTTTGTATTATCAATTTTTAATCCTTGCTAATTTGTTGGGGGAAATTGTGTAATTTTAAGTTACTGTTTGGGATTAATGAAAGAGTAAAATATCTTCTGTCCTATTAGCCAGTGCAACGTGAATTTGTACACATTTTTCGATTGCCAGTGCTACTGTTGTGAATCTAAGCTATTATGTTCTCTAATTTAAATTATTAACCTAGCTTCCCAGCTTCTCTCCTTCCTTCCATTCTGCCTCCCTAATCCATCTGTTTTCCTTCTAGCAGGCAGAATGATCATTGTAGAGTAAACCAGATCATTTTACTTCGCTGCTTAAATGGTTCCCTCTGAGGCTGGAATCACAGTCCCATCTTCTTAACAGGCTTGTGAGTTCTGGCTTGTGTCTCCTCTTCAATTTTATCCGCCACTCTCCCTCAGCATCCCGCTTCACCGTCAACATCCAAAGCTGAAATTCTAATTAAACTATTCCCTGAATTCTTTCCTCAGCCTCTCTTGTCGAGGCTCATTGGTTTTCTTTCTCTCTACTCCTCAAACCCTCAAAGTTCCTCGACGTTCTGGCCTTTGCTTTTGCTGTTGCCTCATCCAGAGTGCTCCCTAACCCCAGACTTTTTCACTCCAGCTTCATTTCACATTTCATGTCTTAGTTCGTGTGTTGGCCTTCCCTGGCCCACCCTGTGATCCAAAGCAACTTTCCTAGCTCCCTGTTCCTCTCTGCTCTCATCTTTTGGGTGGAAGTCTGCATATTAGGGATAGACTCTTAATCATATTGATACACATATTTTTCCTCACTCGTTTGCCTTCCAGTGTTCACTTATTTGGTGTACTAAAGTTTAAAATTTATCTGTAATAAAATGCATTGCTCCTTTCCAGGTGTTTTTTAATATAATAATAAAGACTAATAACAGCAGCTAACTCTACTCTTTATTAGGGATCTTTTAAATTCAGGTCCTTTTTTAAGTATGTAATAAACTAATTAGTGGTAGAACCTGTATTCTAACCTAGGTCTACCTACCTGACCTTTTGACCATGCTATGTTGCCATTGTTCTGGTTAGATCTACTAACTTCCTTGGATCTATACGTTAAATAATATAGCAAGCAGCGCAAAAGGAATAATATTGAACTTCAGTTTTGACTGATTTCTAGATAAGGTTCATAATGGAATTTTTTTTTATTGTGGTAAAACACAACATGGAATGTATCATTTGAACTATTTTTAAGTGTATAGTTCAATGGCATTAAGTACATTCACAGTGTTGTCCTACCATCACCCTTGTTCGTTTCTAAAACGTTTTAATTATCTCAAACAGAGCTCTGTACCTATTAAACAAAAACTCCGAATTCCCTTTCCCTCAAGTCCCTGGTAACCTTGATTCTGCTTTGTCTTTATGAACTTGTCTGCTCTGTGTACCACACATAAGTAGAATAATACAACATTTGTCCTTTTGTGTCTGGCTTATTTCACTTAGAATAATGCTTTCAAGATTCATTTATTTTGTATTCTGTATCAATATCTCAATTGTTTTTGTGGTTGAATAATATTCCATTGTGTATCTGTACAATTTTGTATGTCATCTGTTGACACAGTTGTTCATCTGTTGCATAGTATTGTTTGAGTTCTTACTTTTTTTTTTTTTTTTTTTTTTGAGTTGTATCGCCCAGGCTGGAGTGCAGTGGCGCCATCTCGGCTTACCTGTTGCCATTCCATTGTGAATAGACTGCTGCTAATTTTTTGATATTGGTATGTCCCAAAGTGCTATTGTTTGAGTCCTTACTTTTTAAGTTTTGGGGTATAGACCTAGCAGTGGAATTGCTGGATCATATGATAATTCTGTTTAACTCTTGAGGAACCACCAGACTGTTTTCCACAGCAGCGGCACAATTTCCCATTAAATTTCCCATTGCATGAGCACTCTGTTGCCTCCATCTCCATATTCTCCACTTGTTATTCCATTTTTAAAAAATCATAGCCGTTCTGATGGATATGAAATCATATCCCATTGTGGTTTTGATTTGCATTTTCTTAATAACTAAAGATGTTGAACATCTTTTCTTTTTCTTTCTTTTACTTTTTTTTTGAGATGTAGTTTCACTCTTCTTGCCTAGGCTGGAGTGCAATGGCGTGATCTTGGTTCACTGCAACCTCTGTGTTCCGGGTTCAAGCGATTCTCCTGCCTTAGTCTCCCGAGCAGCTGGGATTACAGGTCCCTGCCACCATGCCCAGCTAATTTTTTGTATTTTTAGTAGAGATGGGGTTTCACCATGTTGGCCAGGCTGGTCTTGAACTCCTGACGTCAGGTGATCCACCCACCTTGGCCTCCCAAAGTGCTGGGATTACAGGTATGAGACACTGTGCCCGGTTGTTGAGCATCTTTTCATGTGCCTGTTAGTCATTTGTATTCTTCAATACAGAGAAGTGCCTTTTCAAGTCCCTTGCCCATTTTGGAATTTTCTTTTTGTTGTTGTTGAATTGTAGGCTTTATATATTCTGGATCTTAATGTCTTATTAGATATATGATTTGCAAATATTTTTACCCGCATTGCTGACTTTTAAGTTATAAAAAGTATATTTAATTTCTTTAGCAACATGATAGATTTACCTCAAACCCAGTGAACATTTAAAAAATATGTCAATAAAAGTTTTTCATCCTTATCAGCATATCCAATATGCTGTTGCATTTTTACAGTCACTACATAGATGCTTCCATATTTTCTAAATTTCGTTTAACTTTATTTTGTATCTATATGCCCATGTGTTTACATGGCTTAAATGTAACATCCTTTGCTGTTCCTGTACAGCCTCTAGCTCAGTACCACACTCTTTGTAGATTACTATTGAGGTTACTATTGAATTGATAATCATTCTGCTATCATTTTATCAAATGATGAAGGTTTATTTAGCCCAGATTCTTTTTTTTTGTATTATATGTAATTCCTAGTTGCAACCCACAGAATCCACTGTAGCTAACATAATCAGGAAAAAAAAATTTGGAAACTCACAGAATCTGCAGGACACCAACAAACAGGTTAGGTGAACAGAAGCACTGCCCACATATACTGTGGGTATTTCCACAGTGAAGCTTTATCCCAACATCACAGCTTACACCAACGGTGCTGGGGTCTGGAAGCCAAAAGTGCCGTCATTTTTCCCGAGAGGTGGGTACCTCTTACCACTTCCCTCGTCAGAAAGATGGGTTTCCTCATTTGTTTAAGTCCTTACATTGCTACCTCTGAATTGAAGTCTCTCCTCACATTGCTGACTCTAAACTGAGGTCTTATCATGTGGATGCATGTGGTTGATAGGCACTACATCCCACTGTCAGACAAGGGAAGCTGAGAAGGTGAGTTCTGGCTTCTATTTGGGGAAGGAAAGATCCATATTGTGGCAAATTTTCAAACACAGGAAACATAGGCAAAGATTCTAGATGGCCACAGCATAACAATGTCTATTACATTTTTAAATATATATTTGACCTATACAGAAACTACTTATGCACACTTTGATATTTATGTCTGTACAGTCTACAAAGTTTTGGCTAATGAGAATCTTCCAAGTAAAAATATCTTCTTTCAGAAAGCAGTGGAAGAAGTAGTGTCATGGGTTATATATCAGTGGAGCCTGCAAGGTCACCTGCAAATATATGCAAATACAATTCTGTATTTTTCTCATTTTAAAATGTAGTAGCAGGAGAAGAGTAAAATGTGGTTTAAGGTGGCAAATGAAGGAAAGCTCTAGTTGGATGACTGTTTTCTATATAGTCAAATATTGGAGCCTTTAAAGCAAAAAGGCCTGTCTGCCACAGAGCTTCTAAAGCTCTTCCAAGGAGTTGGCTTTGAGTTTTACCCCGTAATACTTTATTGTGTTTAGTAAGAATTACTTAGCCTTAATATTTTCTTTTAAAATGCTAAGCCTCTCATTTGTCACATATTAATTATTCATTTTCTGAATCTCTTTTGTCTTTGTTCCTCCACGACTTATATGCCAACTTGGGAGTCTAGCAAACTAGTTTGTAACTGGGTGTGTTTGTAACTGAATCAGGCAACTACATTATGATGAAGTGTATTTGTATGTAGATATGAATGTCACCTAAGCATATTTTTATAGCATCAGTTGTTAGGGGCTGGAATATAAACCGCTTACTTTTTTTTTCATTTATACATACCTGTCTTTGGGATTATAAAATTTTCCTTTTCATGCCGATTTCCTCATAGTTACTCTTATATAGCATGTCAGATTTAAAGTGAAGCAATGTAAAAAGTTGTCCCATTAAAATATATTTATCATTTCTTCTCTGGCACCTGTGGAAGTTAATAAACTTGAAATACAAAAAAGAAATATGTAAGATGAATTTTGAATATTCAGCAAAAGAGAACCTTAACTTCCCATTAGACAATTGAATTACTTATCTTTTCTTGTGCTGAATAATGTGTGCTTACTTCACTGCAAAGTATTTTTTGGGATTGGGGGTAAATTTTTTTTTTCTTTTTCAACTTCTAGATTCAAGGGGTACATGTTCAGGTTTGTTACTTAGGTGTATTGTGTGATGCTGAGATATGCGGTATGAATGATCCCATCACACAGGCACTGAGCATAGTACCCACAGTTAGTTTTTGAACCTTTGCTGCTCCCCTTCTCCCTCTTGTAGTCCCCAGTGTCTATTGTTGCCACCTTTTTGTCCATGAGTATCCAATGTTTAACTCCCACTTATTAGTGAGAACATGAGGTATTCAGTTTTCTGTTCCTGTGTTAATTCGCTAAGGATAATGGCCTCCAGATGTATCCATGTTGCTGCAAAGGACATGATTTCGTTCTTTTTTATGGCTGCATAATATTCCAATGGTGTATATATGCCACATTTTCTTTATTCAGTCCACCATTGATGGGCACCTCTTTGCTATTGTGATTAGTGCTGTGGTGAACATGCGAGTATATGTGTCTTTTTGGTAGAATGATTTGCTTTCTTTTGCATGTATACTCAGTAATGAGATTGCTGGGTCGAATGGTAATTTTGTTTTAAGTTCTTTAAGAAATTTCCAAGCTGCTTTCCACTGTGGCTGAATAAATTTACATTCCCATCAATAGTGCATAAGTGCTTCCTTTTCTCTGCAGCCTTGCCAGCATCTGTGGTTTTTTTTTTTGACTTTTTTTTTTTTTTTGAGTTGGATTCTTGCTTTGTTGCCCAGGCTGGAGTGCAGTGGCACGATCTTAGCTCACTGCAACCTTTGCCTCCTGGGTTCAAGCAATTCTCCTGCCTCAGACTCCCGAGTAGCTGGGATTACAGGTGCCCACCACCACACTTGGCTAATTTTTGTATTTTTAGTAGAGACAGGGTTTCACCATGTTGACCAGGCTGATCTCAAACTCCTGCCTCAACCTTCCAAAGTGCTGGAATTACAGGCGTGAGCCATCATGCCTAACCTCTTATTGACTTCTAATCGTAGCCATTCTGACTGGTGTGAGGTGCTGTCCCATTGTGGTTTTGATTTGCATTTCTTGAAGATTAGTGATGATGACCATTTTTTTCATTTTGTTGATGGGCCACTTCTTTTGAGAAGTATCTGTTCATGTCCTTGCCCATTTTCTAAATGGGGTTGTTTGGTTTTTGCTTGCTCAGTTGTTTAAGTTTCTTTTAGATTCTGGTGTTATTAGACCTTTCCCGGATGCATAGTTTGCAAATATTTTCTCCCATTCTGTGGGTTGTCTGTTGACTCTGTTAATAGTTTCTTTTGCTGTGCCAAAGCTCTTTAGTTTAATTAGGTCCCACTTGTCAATTTTTGTTTTGTTGCAATTGCTTTTGAAGACTTAGTCATAAATTCTTTTCCAAGGCTGATGTCCAAAGTGGTGTTTCCTAGGTTTTCTTCTAGGATTCTTATTGTTTGAGGTCTTACATTTAAGTCTTTAATCCATCTTGAGTTAATTTTTGTATATAGTGAAAAGTCGGGGTCCAGTTTCATTCTTCTGCATATGGCTAGCCAGTTATCCTAATACCATTTATTAAATAGTGAGTCCTTTCCTCATTTTTTTTTTTTTTGTCTACTTTGTTGAAGATCAGATGGCTGTAGGTGTGTGGCTTTATTTCTGGGTTATCTATTCTGTTTCATTGGTCTAATATATCTGTTTTGTACCAATACCATACTGTCTTGGTTACCGTAGTCTTATAGTATAGCTTGAAGTCCAGTAATGTGATACCTCTGGACTTGTTCTTTTTACTTAGATTGCTTTGGCTATTCAGGCTTTTTTATGGTTCCATATGAGTTTTAGAATAGTTTTTTTCCAATTTTGTGAAAAAAACGATGCTAGTAGTTTGATAGGAATAGCATTGAATCTGTAGATTGCTTCAGGCAGTACTACCATTTTAACAATATTTATTTTTTTAATCCATAAGCATAGGATGTTTTTCCATTTGTCACCTGTATGATGTCTTTTAGCAGTATTTTGTCGTTCTCCTTGTGGAGATCTTTCACCTCCTTGGTTAGATGTATTCTTAAGTATTTTTATATATTTTTTGTGGCTGTTGTAAATAGGATCACATTCTTGATTTGACTCTCAGTTTGAACATTATTGGTGTATAGAAATGCTTCTAATTTTTGCATATTAATTTAGTATCCTGAAACTTTGATGAAGTCATTTATTAGTTCCAGTAGACTTTTGGTGGAGTCTTATAGAGTTTTCTCGGTATAAAATCACATCATCTGCAAAGAGAGATCGTTTGATGTCTTCTAACTCTGTTACCCAGGCTGGAGTACAGTGGCTCAATCTTGGCTCACTGCGACCTCTGCCTCCTGGGTTCCAGCGACTCTCCTGCCTCAGCCTCCCGGGTAGCTGGGACTACAGGCACGCACTACCATGCCCAACTAATTTTGAATTTTTAGTAGAGACGGGGTTTCACCATGTTGGCCAGGCTGGTCTCGAACTCCTGACCTCAGGTGATCCTCCCGCCTCGACCTCCCAGAGTGCTGAGATTACAGGTGTGAGCCACTGCACCTGGCCCCTTTATTTCTTTCTGTTGCGAGATTGGTCTGGCTAGTACTTCCAGTACTATGTTGAATAGGAGTGGTGAGAATGGGCATCCTTGCCTTGTTTCAGTTTGCAAGGGGACTGCTTCCATCATTTGCCCATTCAGTATGATGTTGGCTGTGGGCCTGTCATAGATGCCTCTTGTTATTTTGAGGTATGTTCCTTTGATGCCTACTTTCTTGAGGGATTTTTATCATGAGGGAATGTTGGATTTTATTGAAAGCTTTTTCCACATCTTTTGAGAGGATCATATGGATTTTGTTTATTCAGTGTACCTTGATGTTCAAATATGTCTAGAAACTCTCCACACAACATCTTTCCTTGAGACCTTCTCTGATACATGAAATGTATCAGAGGTTTTGAGAAGTAAAGTAGCTGTTTGGCTTAAAACAGTACTTCCCATATGTATTTATATTTGGGCAAGGATCCTGCTGCTCCTGCCCCCCTCCCACCCTTTTGTTTTGCGGGGAAGGAGAGCACACCTACATTGTGAAAACAGTGTTACTTAGTGCATGTTTCGGGAAATGTCTGATGGGCAACAAAAGGGCAGTGATGGAGCTGTGGGAGGAGATGCTAGGGTTGTGAAAGAGAAGAGGCGCCAGGGCTGTACATATTAGCCAATTATGTTCACAACTTGGACGAACTTTGAAATAAGCTTCTCTGTAATTTTTCTATTAGGCAGGTATTGTCGTTCTTACTATCTCTGTTTTCTCTTAGAATGCCCAAAGCTGCACTACTGGTCTCTGTCCCCTTCCAAAACTTGCTACTCTTGTAACCGGCCTCATCCCAATCACAGGTGGCTTCGTTCTTCTAGTTGCCCACGTCTGAGCCTTGGAGTCATCTTGTTTTTTCTTTTTCACCCACATCAGCCAGTTCTACAGGCTCTACCTTCAGACTGTACTTATAACTATCATTTCTCTCCATTTGCACCTTTTCCACCTGATCTATAATCTCTCTCCTGTCTTGTCAGACTTAATTTTTGCGCCACTCAGATTTGCTCGGCCCCACCTGCCTCCTGGCCTGGGGCTGCTTGTTCAGTGTCACATCCTGACTAATGCCACCTTGCCTCATCTGATACTGTCAGGGGGTGATGGCCGAGCTCGACCCTCAGAATGATCGTCGACCCCTGTACCTGGACTCAGGTGAAGCGCCAGGCTGTGGGCATGCACTCTGTCTGCTCAGTAGCTGTCTAGAGGAGTCAGATCACAAAACCTAACATGTGTGTAGGTAGCGGGGAGGTGGGAAGTCACGCTTTGGGGGGACTTCTGATCAGTAACAGACAGGATGAGAAAGGAGCCAGCAGATACAACTCTCTCCCTTCTCCCCCTATGGTGCTGCTTGCTCAAATGCCAGTGAGAAGATGGGAAGTGCTATTTCAGACCCAGTAGTGTCTCTACTGCAGGGCTTCTCATCATCTCCCACAACAGATACAGCCCTCCCCTGACAGCTCTGAGGTGTGGTCATCCTGTCCAGCCTGGCTCTCCCAAATCCCTCATGCCAGATCGGTTGGCTGGGTTTCCTGGGAAGCACTGACCAACGTGCTAATGCACTCCCTCCTTCCCTGCCTCACTGCCCTCACTGTTGCCGCTTTGGAGGTTTCCTTCCAGATAAAGCATCTGCAGCTAAGCTTTGCCTGAGCTACGTTTCTGGGACCCTGGACAAAGGATTATTGCAGTAGCTTCTTTACTGATCTCCTTGCTTCTGCTCTGGCATCGCAAGTTTGTTTTCAGTAGAGTGGCCAGAGTGATCTTTAAAAAATGTATCTGATAAGTTATTACTGTGATTAAAACTCCTGAGGAGCCTCTCCGATCACTCAAAACCCAGAGTCCTGAATGGGTCCCCAGGCCTGCTTGGTCTAGAGCCCCTTTCTCTCTGGGGCCACATCTCCTGTGGCTGTCCCCTTGCTCACTCTACTCCAGGCTCCCTGGCCTCCTGGTTGTTCTTCCTACAAAACCAGCTTGTTCCCATCTCTGGGCCTTTGCAGTGTCTCTTCTCTCTGTCCTAGAAAGTGCTTCTCCCTGATATCTGTCAGGCCCATCCCTTCATCTCCTCCAGGCTGCTGCTAAAGAGACATTCTGTAACCGACCTACATAAAACTAGAACCACTCCCTTCTCCCATGCTCTCTTGCTCTGGTTTTTAGTTTTCTCTATAGTACTTTTTATTGTTAGGTGTAATTTAAACTTGTGTGTTTATTGTCTCTCTCCTCTAGAATGTAGGCTCCATGATAGGATAGGCTTTGTTTGGAATATTCCTTATATATACTAGATGAATGAGTGAATGAACAAATGAGAAAATGAACTCCAGGCATGCTTGCTGTGAAATATCTGCAGCTTGAAGGAGATGTCATCCTACTAGGATAAGTTTAAACTTAAGTTTTAAGTCTGAATCATGAAGAGTTTTTGTAGGCATGGTTGTGTGTGAGATTTAAATAGATAACAAATATTTTTCTGTAATACATGATAAAACTTTTTTGTTCTTTTTATTTAAGACATTTTAAATATTGTCAAAATAATCAGGGCTTTTGAGAATAAATTGGTCTTTACTTACTGTAAAATTTAAATCATATGCTAACAGTGAGCTATGGTCAAAATAATTAAGTGGTTTTTTTTTTTTTGCTCTTTTATTCCTGTCAAGAAATATGAACTCTTTATTTTTCAAAGTTGAAAAGAAGTTGATGTATGAGAGCAAATCTACACACAATTACATGGTGATTATTATCATAATGATAAATGAGGTCAAGGTTACATGTACAGTTTGGTGTCTGGAACCTGTTTAGAATCTCTGTTGCCATTTGCTTTCCCATGGAGCATTATCAGGAATTTTGGTGAAAAGTGCTACCCAGGAATAGTGCCAGCCAGCTCTGATCTTGTCTAAAAGCATAAAATTGTATCTCATTTTTAGGGACTAGGTAAAGTGTATGTTGGAATTTAAAAAATTACCATTACTTCACCTGGACCAATGATTTCTTTTACTTATATCCACTAATTATTTTCATTCTGAGACTTTAAATCACCGCAAACCTAGCCAGACCTCTTTGTCTAAAGTTAAACAGCTCTTTTAGAGAGTTGAACATTAATATTAAATAGTTCTTGTGCATCCATTAGTGATTTTTGTTCAAATTCAATAATGAAGTTAATTACCCTCTAGTACTCAATGAATGAGACTTAAGAAACAAATGCCAGAGTCTTTTAGGACATACAGTACTCCATAGGCTTTGGCAGATGCCTTCATGAGAGTTGAATTTTGGTCCAAAAAGAACCTATAATTCTTGATAGGATTTGTGGTTTAAAAATTCTAGTTAAATTTAAATCATATGTTAGCCTATGATTTTAGCATCATGTTAGCATATGATTTTAAATTAACTAGCATTTTAAAACTATGCTAAACTTTAATAGGTCACTAAGGTTGATGGTAATAAAGTACTAGAATCATTTCTCTACTTCTTCAGAACGGATGTTATTCTTGTGTTCTCAATTTATTTTTGTGGTTATTGTTTGCTGAGATAATTGTTAAAACTATATTATTTGAATATTGAAATTAAATGATGCTCTTTGTTGATTGTGACTTAATCTCTAGCTTGTTCTCTATCCAGTGAGATTTCTTTTCATTAATTTTGAACTGTCAGAATGTTGGTACCATGGTTTGAAGAAAAGATGTGACTCTACCGTTTTTCTAAATTTTTTATGACTTTGGATATCAATATATGGCAAAGGCACTATATTTAAAATCCAAGGGTTTTTTACTATGAAGGCATCATCTTTTGTATTTCCTTCATGATTGTAAATTCAAAAGACTTGTGATCCCATTATTTTAACTAAGAACAAAAACAAAATACAAACATATATACATATACGCTTACAGATACGTTTGGCATAAATTCTTCTATATGAGATACTCATTTTACCTGAAAAATTATATTTCAAAAACAGAGTATGGCCTTATAATTTAGTCTTCAGAAAGGAAATCTCTTCATATTACTCAATTACTAAACTTCTCAAAAATAGCAAATCAGAGATAAACTACATTAGCCTGAAGAAACTTAATACCAGTTCTAGATGCTTATTGAGGTTACTCAATGGAATTGGCCTAATGCCATCCAAATGAATTTAAAGATCTAGAAGTAATTTTTAGGGGGATGACCTCACAATTACAAGTACTAGATGTTATTGTAAACAAGCCTTTTGAAAATTATAAAGCAATACAGTAGGTGATTAGTTTGCGGAAATCACAGATAGCTACTGGGTATTGTGGTGGGCATAGAATTTCCAGTGACATCATTATACATGAACTCAAAAAGGGCTAGATCTCAAGTAACTTTGACGGAAGGAAAGTCGGTGTGTCCTTGAATACTGTTAGATGATTTAAAAGGTGGCCCTGTTGATGAGAGTGACCCTGATTTCAAAGCTGCACATGAGAAAGTAGAATAAAATCGTTTCATGAAATTTGAGTAGAAAATATACAATATTTCCAAATGAACATGCTAAGATAGTGTTACATAAAATATGTTGGAGGCTTCTACTTGTGTGAAGCTCTGTGGGAGCAGGGATTCATTGTTTTATCATCTCTGCCTGGAGCCAGAGCCAGCGTCAGTCATGCTCAATAAATATGTCTTGAATTCATAAATGAACCTGGTTATAAACTCATAGGAAATACTTGCTGAAAATATTTTGCAGGGCATGAATAAACACTTGACAGGGTTGGTAAAAGGTTTTCATAAGCATTGTCCAGTTCAGTAGTCAGGGGATAAGAAATTCTTTCTCTATTTTTTAAAGATATTACCTCGAATTATATCTTTATAAATTCATAACAGATCCTAAAGATTACCTCAGATGGCTTCTTCAAGCACATATTTATTGAATACAAGTTGGCCAGACCTATTAAATAGGATAAATACCCTTTTCCCTTCCCATGTTAACATCTAAGAGCTGTAATTCTTCGTGCCAGTTAAAAAAAAGTTCAAAAAACAGTTTGTTTTACTAATGTAGAACTTAATTTTAAAATAGTAATTAAACTGAATATAAAAAATAAAATATGTTGAAATTATAAATTATACAATATGAAGTCATTTGATTATTTTGGCTACATCCTTAAACATTTATATAATGAAAATGGCCAGAAATCTAATTTTGGATATTTTCATGGGAAAAATAGGGGATTAACTTTTATTCTATTTGTCTTATATTTGGGCACATACAGTGTGTATGTGTGTAATGTATTTGTGTTTAGACACGGAAAAAGGTTAAGAAAGATGCACAGTGAACTGTTCTCAGTACCAAAAATTGTATCCTCTACCCTGCCTCCCTATCCTCCTGCCTGTTTTGTTTTTCACTTTAGCACTTATTACGGCCTATCATATTTTGTATTGTACTTGTTTATCTTTATAATTGATTGCCTCCTCTTCTAGAATGTAAGCTCCGTGAGGGTGGGGATTTTTTTTGTTGCATTTTGTTCTATTTTGTTCACCATTGTATCCTTGGACCTAAAAGCACCATTGTATAGTGGATGCTCAACAAATATTTGTTGAAGTAATGAATAAGCTATAGTACATGAACATTTTAAAGGTTGTTGATGATATTGTCAAATTATTTTTTTAAAAGGACATACTAGTTTATATTCAATAATGTCTTTGTGACCATAAATATGCCAATATAATATGTTAACCTATATAATTTAGTAGGTGAAATTGTATCTTAATTTTTGATTACTAGTGAAGTTTAATATTTAAAAATTATTATTATGTGCATTTCTTGTTTTTTATTTTTAGTAGTATTAGTAATACATTTGTTAAAAAATTGGGACACACTGAAAATATTCATTTATTCAGTACCTAACTATGGAGTGATTTTTCTTTGTTGCTTACTGTGTTGTATGGTGAGGATACAGCATTGAACGAGACAGTCATGTTCCTTTTTCCAGAGATTATGCTCTACCGGGCAATACCAATGCTATACAAATAGAGAAGGAAATTTTTAAAAAATCACCAATGATGCTAATGCAGAGATAGACACTGCATTATATTTTTATATATAATATAATGAATCCTTAGATTATAATTTTAATCTTTATTCTAATGTGACCATGAACATTAAAATAAATTATAGCTTTCTTTCTTTACTTAGAGTATCTGGAATATTTTCCCTTGCCATTAAATGTAGAATTTATAAACTTGGTTTTTAATGGTTGTATGATACTCCACTTTATGGAAGTACCGTATTTGTTCAAATTAATCGTCTATACTGGGACATTTAGAGCATTCGTAATTTTGCACTATTATAAATAAAATGACATCACTTATCCTATATATAAATATTTTCTTTACATCTCTAATTATTATACATCTATGAGTTTCCTATTGCTGCTGTAACAAATAATCATTAACTTAGTGGCTTAAAGCAACACAGATTTATTATCTTATAATTCTGGAGGTCAGAAGTCTTAAAATCAAGGTATTGACAGGGCTGCATTCCTTCTGGAGGTTCTAGGGGAGAATTCATTTGCTTGGCTTTTCTAGCTTCTAGGGGCTGCCCATACTACATGGCTCATTATCCTTTTTCTGTCTTTGAAGCCAGAAGTGTAGCATCCCAAAGCCTTCTCTTTGACCTCTACTCCATCTCCAAATCCCCTTCTCTGATTTTAACCTTCCTCAGTCCTTCTTGTGATTATACTGGGCCCACTTGCATAAATCAGGATAATCTTCTCATCTCAAGTTTAATCACATCTGCAAAATCCCGATTCCCATGTAAGGTAACATTTTCACAGGTTTCAGGGATTAGGATGTGGACATCTTTGGGGATTATTATTTTGCCTGTCACACCTTAAGAAATGTGCCAAAATGTAAAACTAAAAAATCCAAAGTAATTTTTAAGGTTTTAAATGTATACTGTTAAATATTCCTTGAAATATTGAGTGTTAATTGATACTCACATCTACATTGATGATTTTTATTTATTTATTTGTTTATTTATTATACTTTAAGTTCTAGGGTACATGTGCACAACGTGCAGGTTTGTTACATATGTATACATGTGCCATGTTGGTGTGCTGTACCCATTAACTCATTGTTTACATTAGGTATGTCTCCTAATGCTATCCCTCCCCCAGCCCCCCACCCCATGACAGGCCCCAGAGTGTGATGTGCCCCACCCTTTGTCCAACTGTTCTCATTGTTCAGTTCCCACCTATGAGTGAGAACATGCAGTGTTTGGTTTTCTGTCCTTGTGATAGTTTGCTGAGAATGATGGTTTCCAGCTGCATCCATGTCCCTACAAAGGACATGAACTCATCCTTTTTTATGGCTGCATAGTACTCCATGGCATATATGTGTCACATTTTCTTAATCCAGTCTGTCACTGATGGACATTTGGGTTGGTTCCAAGTCTTTGCTATTGTGAGTAGTGCCGCAGTAAACATAAGTGTGTATGTGTCTTTATGACAGCATGATTTATAATCCTTTGGGTATGTGCTCAGTAATGGGATGGCTGGGTCAAATGGTATTTCTAGTTCGAGATCCTTGAGGAATCGTCACACTGTCTTCCACAATGATTGAACTAGTTTACAGTCCCACCAACAGTGTAAAAGTGTTCCTGTTTCTCCACATCCTCTCCAGCACCCGTTGTTTACTGACTTTTTAATGATCGCCATTCTAACTGGTGTGAGATGGTATCTCATTGTGGTTTAGATTTGGATTTCTCTGATGGCCAGTGATGATGAGCATTTTTTCATGTGTCTGTTAGCTGCATAAATGTCTTCTTTTGAGAAGTGCTGCATTGATGAGTTTTAAATCAAACCTGGTCCTTTCTAGCATTTGATATTCTCATTTTTAAAAAGTCTTTGCACTTTCAATAATAATAATGGCAAACATTTATTATATGCCAGACACTAATCAAGTGTATTATAGTTATTATCTCATTTAATCCTCAGAAAATCCTTTGGCATGGGTACTTTATTATCCTCTGAATAGGTGAAGATACTGAGGCTTAAAGACAAATAAATTTGCCTAAATCACACAACTGGAAATAGCCAAGCTAGGATTTAAATGCAGAATTCTAGCAGAGAAAGAGATAAATACACAAACAGATATCCATATTCTAAACCTTCATCAGGATGTGTGAATACACACACACAAAATAAAACATTCCATAAGAATGTCCCTAAGACAACTATGATAAAAAATAAAATAATAATGCCTAATGTTGAATACTGTGTGGCTTAGTGGAAAAAGATTTGTAGAGAATGATATTGTGAGGAGGATGCTTGGAAAGGGGAAATGAGTGAGACAGTTGAAGTCCATAGGTCTTATGACAAGCCTATACTTTCTGGCCTACTGCAAAATTGTAAAACTTAACTCTTCTTTTAGAGGTATCTGTAGCAGAAATTATACTGCTAGTGTTTTGCAGGATAAGATTTGAAATTTTATTGAGTAAATAATGATGAAAAGTATACGCTTTCAAGGAGGGTTAACTATAAAGCAAAGAAGGCTCAGAATGGCAAGACGAATTTAGAGAGGATTTTCTTAGGCTAATTTTAGGGATCTTTGTGAGTTAATTATTATATATTATGCTATAGGTTATAAAATATTATTAAAATAATTATACTTTTACAAGTCTTTAAAAAATTCAGTTAACTAGATATAGAGTACTAACATTTATATCACTTTTGGTTTTTTCCATTGACTTTTCCTTAAATATGTCAGAAATGATCAGCTTATAAATTATGAGAAAGCATCAGTAAAGAGGACTGTAAACATTTTATAGTAAGGAACCATTCATGAGTGGTCATTCACTGAAAACAAATTTATGTAAAACAAAATCAAAGTCTCTGTTGTTCACACATGTAATTGACTGGATCCCATGTGTTTTATTTCTTGACTTTTTAAGTAGTTTATATCTTTTGACTTCTATAAGCGTGTGAATAGGTTACTTTCAGCCCTACATTTTTTGGTCATATGCTAGCTACTTGCTGATCTTTAAAAGACTTTCATAAAGTAGTTTAATTTTTATTTTTTCTTTTGATGGTCGTTGAGTTGGCAGATAAAATAATGCACTGAGTTATAATTGTTGTAATTATAATGAGTTATAATTGTTTACTGGTGTGTATGTGCCTGTGACGGGTCACAGCGCAATTGGCATGCTTTGAGAAAAGAGCCAAACCTTTCTTGTCATCCTTGTTACTTTCCTTTTGTTGTTTTTCAGGGTCAAAACCAAGAGCAGTATTGAATTCTTTTGTTTGATAAAAATCATTTTTTTGGTTTGCTTTTTGCCAATTATAAAAATAGTACATTCTTGCTGGGCACAGTGGCTCATGCCTGTAATCCCAGCACTTCGGGAGGCCGAGGTAGGTAGATCTACGAGGTCAGGAGTTCGAGACCAGCCTGGCCAATGTGGTGAAACCCTGTCTCTTACTAAAAATACAAAAATTAGCCAGGCATGCTGGCACACGCCTGTAGTACAGGAGACTGAGGCAGAAGAATTGCTTGAACCTGGGAGGTAGAAGTTGCAGTGAGCCGAGATCGTGTCATGGCACTCCAGACTGGGCAACAGAGCAAGAGTCTATCTCAAAAAAATAAGTAAATATATAAATAAAATAATAGTATATTTTCATTGTAAAAAAATATAAATTATTCAAAAGAGTTTAAAGGAAGAAGTAAGAATTACCTCCAAATCTCACCACCAGCCTTTGTTGATATTTGCCATTCTCTGTCTTAAGGTGCACACATACACATACACTTTAAAAAACTTGAATTTTTACTCAACAAGATATTCCGTAATTGCTTTGTGACAGTAAGTATGGATGATATTCCGATATCACTTTGTGACAGTAAGTATGGATGATATTCCGATATCACTGTATCACTTTGTGACAGTAAGTATGGATGATATTCCGATATCACTTTGTGACAGTAAGTATGGATGATATTCCGATATCACTTTGTGACAGTAAGTATGGATGATATTCCGATATCACTTTGTGACAGTAAGTATGGATGATATTCCGATATCACTTTGTGACAGTAAGTATGGATGATATCTTTGTAACATCTCTATTTTCATACATGCATGTAATCTTATACTTGTATCTTTACATACTTGTCTACATTTTTTCTTAGCAAACATTTCCAGATGTAGTATAACTAGGTCTAATAATCAAAAGAATTATATCAATTTATACTACAAATGACATGAGGGAGAGCTCATTTTCTTAAATCCTTGCTGGCATTATACAGTGTTCATTTATTCAATCTTTGCCAGTCTGCTAGGTAAAACTGATTAATGTGGATTTCTGTCATTGTTGGTGAGGTTAAGCGTCTTTTATATGTTTATCGATCATTTAAAATTCAGCGTTTTTGAATTGCTTGTAATGAAATTTCTGTTTTAACTGTTTTACCTTCAGGACTTGAACTTTGTAAGAATTGGTGAGACTGGGCAACTGAAAATATTCTGTGCTCCTTAAAAGACATGGGAACTATAGTTTATAAGTAGTTCTCTCTTTGTATTTGTTGTATTTAGTATCCATATGTAGAAATAGGTAATTGGGTATTTACTCCCCAAATTGAAGACACTTGACCTTCTTTCTTCAATTTAGGACAGTTTTATCAAGAAGAATGCTTCTATTTTGTAGATGCATGGTTAATTACTTACTTATGGGACTTTTGCATTCATTTTGCTCTATTTGCCAGTTTGGAATTTGAAATGCTTCTCCTCATAGGAACAAATGGCATATTTGTGTGTGTTCACTTGAATGCCACTTAGAAGTGTTATTTGCGAGTGACAGAAGCTTAGCTCAGACTGATTTCCTAAAAGTTGTAAATATGGACTCATTTAATTGACCAGGTCCAAATGTAGGCCCAGTTAGGGGTAGAGCTTGAAGCAGTGACTCAAATCATGTCACCAGAAACTAGTTTTTTCTCCATGTATCTCAGCTTTGTTTCTTCTAGGTTGGGTGCATTTTTATATATATTCTCCCCTTATTGCATCAAAATGGCTGTAGTAGCCTCTGAACTTATATCCATCCAAGGTTAAACCTGGTAAGAAAGATCAAGCAACTCTTGCTATTAATAGTTACAAAAGAAATAGCCAGCGGTCCCCTCTTATTGTGCCTAATTGGCTTGTTTTGAGTTGCATGCCCATCCTGAAACCGGTCTGGCTAGTCTTACTGGCTCAGACACTTGACCCAGACTTCTAGAAGCTAGGAAAGAGGGATTTGATGCCGTCGGAACCACTTCAGCAGAGTATGAGTGAGGTAAGATTCCCCCAAAGAAAATTTGGGACTATTGCCCGAAAAGGAGGGCCAGATGCTTGTAAAACAGAAAACAAATGTCCACTCATTTTGTATCCTCACTAGAGTGCTCAGTACATGATAGGTAATCTCACAGATATTTACTTACTGCCTGACAATAGCATTATTGGGACTATATTTAAGATATTTGTAAGATAAATAGAATTTTGTAGGTTATCCTGGGAACTTCATTGTAGGTGTTTCCAAGGTAAAAAATTTGACCTAAATGTCAAACAGTTACTAAGAATGAGCATTGAGATAGTCATATAAGATCAGACTTATTAAATACTTTTTAAGCTAGCAGTGTTCTCAGAAACAGGACAACAAGGAGGGTAATCAATAATAATTAGGAGTTGATTTTAGGAAGTGTAAATTCACTCATTCTCTTGTATGTATTCAGTCAGTAGACGTTTATTGAGGGCCTATTCTGTGCCAATTACTGCAATGCCTGGGTGCTGAGAGTACCCATATGAATGAGACATGGTGTCAGCACTAAGATGATCGACCAGTCTAGTGAGAGAGCCACTGTCCTGGGAAAAATGTGACAGAAGAGTGAACCGGAGTGTGATGAGAGTGCACAGATCAGCCTTCATGGTCCATCATGGCGAATGAAGCTCAAGTCATTACATCTGCTTTCCAAACCTCCAATGGAAAGACCAGAAAGCACAGGGAACTACCACTCTCTTCCTTTATAGAACACTCTCTGAGAGTCTGATGCACTTATTCTGTCTCATTAGTCTGACCTTAGTCCACGGCTGCATCTAGCTGTAGAGGAGTGGCAGATATCCTTTTAGCAGGGTGCACTGCCACAGTGAATAAATTTGATGTTTGGTTATTGAAGAGGAGGAAGAAATAAATGTTGGGATATGCAGATAATTTTTGCAGAGATAGTATAACTAGAAATCATATTTTTGAGTCATTAGTAAAACATATTAGTAAAATTTCATTAGCAAAATTTAATTTGATATAAAATTTACTTCAAAGGGACTGAGCACTAAGAAGAAATTGTGAAGTTCCTTGAGTTCTATAATAGGAAAAAGGTGATGTTTGCTATCCACCTTTCATACTGTTTCTTAAGTACTCATTTGCTTAGTGTTGAGTTTTGCATATTGCTAGGTAGTTTGAAATGGGAAGAGCGACAAGGGAATTGAAGATTGATTATCATCAAAAAAGGCATGGGACTATTTCACCTAAGGTCCAGCTCTGTCTGGGAAATATGTTTCTCTCCTAATAGACAGTTATAAGTAGAAGGAAAAAAATTAAGCATTAATGCAGTGTTACTTCATGTTGATTCCTACAAATCAGGTTTTCTCTGCACTGAATATGGAAAGAGAATTTATTTTTTTTTTTTTTTTTTTTTTTTGAGATGGAGTTTTGCTCTTTTGCCCAGGCTGGAGTGAAGTGGTGTGATCTCAGCTCACTGCAACCTCTGCCCTGTGGGTTCAAGCGATTCTCCTGCCTCAGGCCCCCGAGTAGCTGGGATTACAGGTGCCTACCACCATGCCTGGCTGATTTTTGTATTTTTAGTAGAGACAGGGTTTTGCCATGTTGGCCAGGCTGGTCTTGAACTCCTGACCTCAGGTGATCCACCCGCCTCAGCCTCCCAAAGTGCTAGGATTAACGGCGTGAGCCACTGCACCCGGTGGAAAGAGAAAATTTATATTGTTTGTCATAGTTTACTTAGAGACTTACTATTTTTATTCCTTAGTAGTTATTTTAAAAGTAGTATCTAGGAAAGGCAAATTAATAGACAAAGGTAACCGTAAAAGAGCACTTCTCTTGAATCAGTTCTTTAATTTCTAACCAGTGAATTAGGGTGAAAAGGCCAAGATCTTTGTCAATAATGGCAGGTAGTAAAAGATGATCTGAAGACCTACCCTTCTTACCTAAATGCTCATAGAGTATTAGGGGTAGAAAGTATCTTTAGAGGTTTGCTTTAGTGGGACTATCTTCCTCCACATTGGATAAAATGAGTAATAAATATCCTGGGAAGAAAATTTTTTTGCCCTGTCTTAAAAAAATCCTTTCCCCAATCCCTCCAATTTCTCTTTCATTCTAGGGTTTGATAGCAAGGTCAGGAAAGCTTTTCCCATCAATGGGATTAAATTTTAGCCCGTTTTCTGTTTTTCCTTTTTTTTTGTAGAGATTAGAATCAGCTAGTTTTTGTCATTTGTGAAGATCTCTTCCTACATTACTCGGAACTCTTTCAAAAATATTTCTCCTGTAGTTCATCTGCCAGATGAACAGTATGAGTCTTAAGCTTTTCTCACTGGTCTAATTTTCTAACCTTAAAAATGATAACGATTGTTTTAATTTTGATTTTTGAATTTTAATTAGAATAATCATTATCATTATTATTTTATCTATTTAATCTATAATATTCCAGATAAATGCCAAGCAGTGAATATGAATTTTAATAATTATTGAGCATCTACTATATCCTAGGCATTTGTTACCTATATTCTTTAGAGACCAGTTTATGCCCCTGGAACTTGAGGTCCCTGCATCCTCAGGACTAAGGGTAATGCTGGACTATGTGGCCTTTCTGTAGCACCTGCTGAAAGTGGATAACTAAATTGCTTTTTCTCTTCTCTTCTGCTGAGGCAAGCTTCAGGGCTGGTGCGAGGTTAGGGGTTGAGGGGCTGGGGAAGCTGTATTAGCTATCTCATGACATCAACATGACTTTAAATAGACTTTCCTAGAGACGTACCAGAAAGATTACTTATGCCTTAATTTTCTTTCTCAAGGTCCTCCTCAAAACTCCAAATTGCATTATATTATCTGACATGACATCTTTATTTTCTTTTTTTTTTGAGATGGAGTCTCACTCTGTCGCCCAGGCTGGAGTGCAGTGGCCGGATCTCAGCTCACTGCAAGCTCCGCCTCCCGAGTTCACGCCATTCTCCTGCCTCAGCCTCCCGAGTAGCTGGGACTACAGTCGCCCGCCACCTCGCCCGGCTAGTTTTTTGTATTTTTTAGTAGAGACGGGGTTTCACCGTGTTAGCCAGGATGGTCTCGATCTCCTGACCTCGTCATCCACCCGTCTCGGCCTCCCAAAGTGCTGGGATTACAGGCTTGAGCCACCGCGCCCGGCCGACATCTTTATTTTCCATTCCATGTAAATTCCTTCAGTGTGCTCCTTTTTTTTTACATTAATTTGCCATATTTCTCTCTTACACCACTTCTCTGGCTCTGGTGTGTCTTTTGGTATTTTGTTGAAAAATAAATTCTCCTAAGATACAGTGTCAAGGATGTGATAATTTCTGTTGCGGGAAGTCAGGGACCCCGAACAGAGGGACCAGCTGAAGCCATGTCAGAAGAACATAAACTGTGAAGATTTCATGGACATTTATTAGTTCCCCAAATTAATACTTTTATAATTTCTTACACCTGTCTTTACTGTATCTCTGAACATACATTGTGAAGATTTCATGGACACTTACCACTTCCCCAATCAATATTCTTGTGATTTCCTATGCCTGTCTTTAATCTCTTAATCCCGTCATCTTCGTAAGCTGAGGAGGATGAATGTCACCTCAGGACCCTGTGATGATTGCGTTAACTGCACAAATTGTTTGTAGAGCATGTGTGTTTGAACAATATGAAATCTGGGCACCTTGAAAAAAGAACAGGATAACAGCAATCTTCAGGGAACAAGGGAGATATGACTTGGAGCCTGACTGCCAGTGAGCCAGGCGGAGCAGAGCCATATTTCTCTTCTTTCAAAAGCAAATAGGAGAAATATCGCTAAATTATTTTTTTCAGCAAGGAACAGCCCTGAGAAAGAGAATGTGACCTGAGGGTTGGTCTATAGATGGCCCCCTTAAGGCGACCGCTTTTTACGGTCGAAGCCGAAGGGATGAAATAAGCCTCGGTCTACTGTAGCGCTCCCAGGCTTATCAGGACGAGGAAATTCCCGCCTAATAAATTTTGGTCAGACAGGTTGTCTGCTTTCAAACCCTGTTTCCTGATAAGATGTTATCAATGACAATGTGTGCCTGAAACTTCATTAGCAATTTTAATTTCACCCCATCCTGTGGTCCTGTGATCTCACCCTGCCTCCACTTGCTTTGTGATATTTTATTACCTTGTGAAGCATGTGATCTCTGTGACCCACACCCTATTCATGCACTCGCTCCCCTTTTGAAAATCACTAATAAAAACTTGCTGGTTTTACGGCTCGGGGAGTATCACGGAACCTACCGACGTGTGATGTCTCCCTCGGATACCCAGCTTTAAAATTTCTCTCTCATACTCTTTCCCTTCATTTCTCAAAGCAGCCGGGATGCCTAGGAAATAGAAAAGAACCCACAGTAAATATCGGGGGTGGCGTTCCCCCCGATAAATTTCATAGGTCTTCAGCAGTTCTTATCCATATTTTGGCTGGTGGTCTCTTATATTTAGTCAGGTATTAGTAGCAATAATAATCTAAGGTATGTCTTGACACAAAGTAAATTTTTTGTTTTTTGACTATTAGCTGAACTTCTGTGGAAACTTTCTAAGGAAATTGGATGTTTGAAAAATATTTTTAATGTATTTTTTATTTTATTCTTGGAAATAATTTATCAGCAATTTTTAAAATGCAAGAACTGTTTTTTTTTTTTCCTTCCCCGAGACGGAGTCTCGCTCTGTCATCTAGGCTGGAGTGCAATGGCGCAATCTCAGCTCACTGCACCCTCCGCCTCCTGGGTTCAAGCGATTCTCCTGCTTCAGCCTCCCAAGTAGCTGGGATTATAGGCGTGTGCCACCATGCCCGGCGAATTTTTGTATTTTTGGTAGAGATGGAGTTTCACTATGTTGGCCAGGCTGATCTCAAACTCCTGACCTCAAATTATGCACCCTCCTTGACCTCCCAGAGTGCTGGGATTACAGGTGTGAGCCACCTCACCCAGCAAAGTGCAAGAACTTTTAAAAAGAACCAAGCAGTATACTTTACTAGTAGTGATAAAACATTTGGCAGCAATATTAAGTTCAGATCCTTATAGGTCTGTACGTTCTTTAGTACTTTTATTCCTAACTGAGCCAGCACTTTGAATGAAAGGACATTGGATGTATTCAACCGATATTTCATCTTACAACTAGATGTCAGTGTTAACATACCTGATTAAATGTCTCAGGTATGAGTATAATGAGTAATTCAGTAGTTACTCACCTATATGAGATATATATTAGAAAATAAATAATAGGCCGGGCGCGGTGGCTCAAGCCTGTAATCCCAGCACTTTGGGAGGCCGAGACGGGTGGATCACGAGGTCAGGAGATCGAGACCATCCTGGCTAACACGGTGAAACCCCGTCTCTACTAAAAAATACAAAAAACTAGCCGGGCGAAGTGGCGGGCGCCTGTGGTCCCAGCTACTCGGGAGGCTGAGGCAGGAGAATGGCGTGAACCCGGGAGGCGGAGCTTGCAGTGAGCTGAGATCTGGCCACCGCACTCCAGCCTGGGCGACAGAGCCAGACTCAGTCTCAAAAAAAAAAAAAAAAAAAAAAAAGAAAATAAATAATAAAGAAGGAACAGAATTTTAAAAATGTCTTTCCTTATTTCAGAGTGGACTAGTTATGCCTTAATTTTCTTTCTCAAGGTCCTCCTCAAAACTCCAAACTGCATTATATTATCTAGCATAATATCTTTACAATTACATTTTTTACATTTGTATTTACATTTTGTAAATATTGATTTTTTCCCCATATTAATAACTACACAAGAACAGTTAAATTTTTTGATTTATTTGGTTAGGAAAGTCAAGAAAAGTGTGAACTTGCAAAGCTTTTCACTACTACCAACCAAAAGTTCTTCCCTGCAGCTTTTCCAGAAAGAATCATCAGAAAAAGAAAGGAAAGTATTGCTATTCGTGTGTGTGTGTGTGTGTGTGTGTGTGTGTTTCTTGTCTATTTTGGTAATAAGCATATTGAAAGCAAGAATTATGTATGTATCCTCAGTGACATTTCTAACATCTCACCTAGAAGTCTCTCTGGAAATAACTAAATCTACCTTTTAAATTTAGTCCTCATATAAATGGAAGCGTGATGTCCTTATGTATTCCTTACAGAGCCAATCTGACAACCTTTTAAAATAATTTGTATTGTGTTTCTCAGCCAAGCATGGTGGCTCATGCCTGTAATCCCAGCACTTTGGAAATCTGAGGCAGGCATATCACTTGAGGTCAGGAGTTCGAGACCGGCCTGGCTAGCATGGTGAAACCCTGTCTCTACTAAAAATATGAAAATTAGCTGGGTGTGGTGGCATGTGCCTGTAGTTTCTGTTACTCTGGAGACTGAGGCAGGAGAATCAAATTGCTTGAACCTGGGAGGTGAGGTTGCAGTGAGCCAAGATCACGCCACTGAACTCCAGCCTGGGCAACAGAGTGAGACGCTCTCTCAATAAATAAATAAATAAATAAATAAATAAATAAATAAATAAAATAAAATAATTATGTTTCTCTAAGTAGGATATCTCACCTTTTTTTTTTTTTTTTTTTTTTTTTTTTTTTTTAAGTCAGGCTTCCTGTTAATAAATATGAAATCCTGAATAATAACTGAAATATCATGAATAAAGTCTAGGCAAAGTAATATGTCAAAGTACTGAAAACACATCCTCTTCCTCTATTTCAATGAGAAGATATTCACAAATCCCTTTCCCAAATTCTGCCTCCTGTTTGAGAATTATTACTCTTGGATCACTCAAGTGATGGAGCTCACATAGGCAAAATTCTATAGAATTATGTTCACTTTGATATTTTTAATTATACATTTTCAAAATCTATATAGTGACTTAAAAGTAAAGAATTTGGGAGATTATAGATTTAAACCGTATACTAAGAAATATCAAGACAACTTGTCTTTGGAGCTCAAGTTAAAATTTTGACAGAATTGACAGATTTGCTTTTTAAAACTTATCTATAAGTTTAACCTTTTCCTTAGAAACAGTAACTGCCCCCCAATTCTATTTTGAGAAGGCAAGTTGAATTAGTGTCAGTAATATGTTAGTATATCCATTTCTCTTAGTGGAAATAACTTTTTAAGTTATGCAGTAAGTCCTAATTTTATAACAGTCTAAAATATGTGCATCAATGCATGCAAGCAGTGCATGGGCTTATTGGCTTTGAAAATCTATTCTTTCCTGAGAAAGAACTTTCAGTTCATCAGTTTTTGGATCACTATATGAAACACTCATTTGGCAGTTGATTTTTGTCAGTTTTTGTGACCTCCAGGCATATAACACAAGAACATAAAATTAATTATTGATTATAGTACAGATTCAGCACATCACTGTACATTTTCACTCAACCTGAAAAAAAGATAAAAGTCCTATTAACCAACGTCAGGCAATCCCAGTTTGCTTCATATATAGTGGAAATACAAGCAGGCTACATCATGCTGATTAGAACATATTTAACAAAACAGTAAAATAGTACAATGAAGTCTATTTAATTGTCAGCTCTCTTACAGTGATTAGTAGTAGCTTAATTCTTGACTTGAATTATGATAGTTTTGTGATTTTGCAAATTGATCCTTATATATTAGTATTTTCTGTTGTTTAGAAGCCTTCTTGATTTGTATTTCAAGATCTGATGACTTTAACAGATATGATTTATAACCTTAAATTTATTTTATACTAAGGCCAGTAACTAGTTACTACACTTAAATGCAGAAGAGGCAGCTGTCTATGGCATTACTAATTAGACCACCAAGTTTGCAGCACACAGGGAATCTTACTTTTCAGCAGGATACCTCGGGGATAACTGGTCCTAGCTGAGTGTCTTGAGCCTAGCAGCCATTTAGTATAAATCCTTGGGGACATTTGTGCCTTTCTTTTCTTCCTGGCTTCATCTCTTCTAGGCCTCAGTGGAAGGTTATGATTGTTTTCTGAGTGTATGTGAACCTTTCTCCTTGCCCTGTCTCCTGTGGTCTGCTTTTATTTCCGGGTGTCTGCTGCATGAGTCCTAGTTTCTCACACCATTCTTTTTTTTTTCTTTTTTCCTTTTTTGATATTTGGGCTAAGCTAAGCAGCTAACTATTAAGCAGCTAATGGTGTTAAAGAAATGGCTACTTGGAACTACTACATAATATTGTATTGTTTTCTCTGATGATTTTCTTAAGTCTCAAATACTTTTATTTTTAAAACTTCACACTTTTTCCTGACTTGGGTCAGGGCATGCACATAATTGGTTTTATACATGTTTGGGGAAAGAGGGTGGTCATTTTAAAATATAGCTATGGCTGCAATTGTGGAGTTTCAATTCTGATTAACATTAAAGAATATGCTAGAATTCTCTGAATCTGAAAACATTTTGAAAATGCTTTTCTTCACCAGCAAGACAGAAGGGCAGTGAAGACATTCCTTTATAATTGTTTCCCTTATTCTTCTTATATTGTCTCCTGGTCTGTCAACATTTAAGATGTTGGTAAATGAACCATTTACATTTGGATACCAATTAATTGTTCATCTCATTTAAAAACTTATGTAAGCTTTAATTGGGTGAATTTTGTCAAATGTGAATTACATCTCAATAAAGCTGTTACTAAAAAAAAGAAAAAACTTAAAGCATTTTCAATGGTACTGTGAAGCAGCTTTGTATTAATGTGAGAAGGTACAGGACAAATGGTAATTTATTTATATAAAGTTCCAAATCATAGGGCTTTTAGAATATGCCTCACTTTTCAATTTTTGGTTTAACTTAGGAAAACTTTCTATTTGACTTATAAGTGTGTCTCTTAATGAGGGAGGAAAGCAAATATAAGAGGTAAGACTAAAATATTTAAATCTTATCTTTAGCATTGGAATGCTGTTTAGATAAATGAACCAGAAGTCCACGTCCAAATATTTCACTTCATGCCTGGCTTCCCCGGGCTGACCTTCCATTGACAGTCTGAGATCAGGCTAATGCATGAGGAAGTAAGGAAATGGATTACTAAATTCTGCTATTTTGATTTCTTTCTATAATGAACTTAGGGACTTTTCTTTTCAAGATACTCCATTTGTCATTACAGAAAGCTGTATACCTGCACAAGTGGTGGCTGCCGTTGATGTCAACACTGTCGCTAATGAAGTATACAAGTATAATTTTCCTCACACACAGTTACTTGCCAAGACAATTGAAGTGAGTAATTGTCATTGTTTTAATAAGTATGTAGCAAGGGAAATGTGATTGAAAAACACTGGCAAATACTGGTTTCTGGTGGCTTAATTGGAAGATAAAGCATATATAAATTTAAGAGTTCAGGAGAAGGGAATTAACATTTTATATCCTATCAGAAGATAGCATGCTTTAAAAAAAATGTCCAGCGGCCGGGCGCGGTGGCTCACGCCTGTAATCCCAGCACTTTGGGAGGCCGAGACGGATGGATCACAAGGTCAGGAGATAGAGACCATCTTGGCTAACACGGTGAAACCCCGTCTCTACTAAAAATACAAAAAATTAGCCGGGTGTGGTGGCGGGCGCCTGTAGTCCCAGCTACTCGGGAGGCTGAGGCAGGAGAATGGCGTGAACCCAGGAGGCGGAGCTTGCAGTGAGCCGAGATCGCGCCACTGCACTCCAGCCTGGGCGACTGAGCGAGACTCCGTCTCAAAAAAAAAATGTCCAGCTATAGAGAGGGAGATCAATATTTTGGTCTCTCAGAGAAATAATTGAAATGTAAGGATATGCTTGACTTCTAAATTCTTGTTCTGTGGTGATATCAAACTTCAAAAAAGTATTTACTTATATTAAATACTTATATAGTATATATAGTATGCAGTAAGAACAAGGGAGAAAATCACTGGGTTTTACTGAATCCTTCTTATTTTAGCAAACCTATCAAGGTTAACCTTTTTCACCTGTGGTGACTTCAGCACAAGTATTGAAACACTGATTTATGTTGAGTTATTTTTAAAATAATGTGAAATTGGCCAGGCGCCGTGGCTCACGCCTGTAATCCCAGCACTTTGGGAGGCCGAAGCAGGTGGATCACGGGGTCAGGAGTTCGTAGACCAGCCTGGCTGACATAGTGAAACCTGGTCTCGACTGAAAATACAAAAATTAACCAGCTGTGGTGGCATAAGCCTGTAGTCCCAGCTACTCAGGAGGCTGAGGCAGGAGAATCCTTGAACCTGGGAGACGGAGGTTGCGGTGAGCCAAGATCGCGTCTCTGTACTCTAGCCTGGGCGATTTTGTCTCAAAAAAAAAAAAAAAAAAAAGAAAGAAAGAAATTGTGTTTTTTCTCCTAATTTATCATGGAAAATTTTACAAACAAATTTTCTCATGAAGCCATAATTTACATGCAATAAACATGTAGTTTATTGTATGTAATTTTAAGTGGGCAGTTTGAGTTTCGACTCAATCATCAACTGTGTAACTACCACCACCACAATCAAGACTTAGAACATTTCCATCATGCTAAGTTGTTCTTAGTGCCACATTTCCGTCAGTCTCCAACCTCAACCCAGGCGACGATGGATCTGCTTTCTTTTCATTATGGATTAAGTTTTCCCTTTCTAGTATATCACAAATAAAATCATAAGAGTGTAATTCTTTTGAGTGGAACTGCTTTTGTTTAGTGTTGATGGTTTTGGAATTCATCATATTTTGTTGTATATCAGTAGTTTGCTCTTTTTTATTGTTGAGTAATATTTTGTACAATAGAATATCATATACTACAATACGTGTCTCTATTCACATTATTATAGACATTTAAATCATTTCTAGTTTTTTACCATTACAAGTAAAGTTGCAGTGAACATTTATGTACAAATCTGTGTGGATCTTAGTTTTCCTTTATTGTGGATAAATACCTACATTTATTAAACTTTATGAGAAAATACCAAATTTTCCAAGTTTTTGAAGTGTTTTTACCATTTTACATTGTCACTATTAATGTTTAACTGAGAAATTTCACATCCTTGCGAGCACTTGATATTGCTGGTCTTTTGAATTTTAGCCATTTTAGTGAGCATGTAGTGGTATTATGGTTTTTAATTCGCATTTCCCTGATGACTAATGAGGTTGAGTATCTTTTTGTGTGCTTATTGGCAATTTGTATATCTTCTCTGTCAATAAATTTCTTGCCCAATTTTTATTATTTGGGTGTTTGTATTATTATTATTTAATTGTGAGAGTTGTTTATCTTTTCTGGATTTAAGTTGTCAGAAATATGCATACCAAATATCTTCTCCAATTCTGTAGCTTCTCTTTTTATTTCCTTAACTATGTCTGTCAAAACACAGACGTTACCATTTTTGTTTTTTCTTGTAGAGGACATGTTTTTTGTGTCCTAAGGAATCTTTGCTTACTCAAGTTTTCTCCTGTTTTCTGAAATTTTATAGTTTTAGTTTTACATTTAGGTCTTTGAACATTTAAAGTTACTTTTTGTGTAGATTGTGAGGTATGGGTCAAGATTTATTTGTTTTCTTACAAGGGGACATAATGTTGTCCCAGAACCATTTACTGAAAAGAATGTCCTTTCCCTAATCAATTTCTTTGATGCCTTTATGTTAAAAAATCATGTATGTGTGGTCTATTTCTGAACTCTGTCTTCAGTAGTATTTATGTTTTTTTTTTTTTTTGGTTTTTTTGTTTTTTTTTTTGAGACGGAGTCTTGCTTTGTCGCCCAGGCTGGAGTGCAGTGGCGCGATCTCGGCTCACTGCAAGCTCCACCTCCCGGGTTCACGCCATTCTCCTGCCTCAGCCTCCGAGTAGCTGGGACTACAGGTGCCCGCCACCTCGCCCGGCTAATTTTTTGTATTTTTAGTAGAGATGGGGTTTCACCGTGTTAGCCAGGATGGTCTCGATCTCCCGACCTCGTGATCCACCCGCCTCGGCCTCCCAAAGTGCTGGGATTACAGGTGTGAGCCACCGCGCCCGGCCATATTTATGTTTATTATTATACCAATAACACTGTTTTGATTGCTGTAGCTTTATAGTATATATTGAATTCAGGCAGTGTTATGTTCTTGAACTTTTGTTTCTCTTTTTCTAGGTTAATTTGGCTGCACTATTCTTTACATTTCTGTGTAAATATTAGGATCAGCTTGCCAATTTCTAAAAAAAAAAAAAAAACTGATTGAAATTGCACTGATTCATTTTGGGAGAACTGACATCCTAATAAAATGGAGTCTTCCAGTGCACAGATATGGTATCTCCTTTTATTCAGGTCTTCTTTAGTTTTTATCAGCAATGTTTTCTAATACTTAGTGTATAAGTCTCACACATATGTTGGTTAATTTTCCCTAAATATTTGTGGGGTTTGGTGCTATTACAGGTGAGTCTTTTTGAAATTCATTTTCCAATTGTTTGTTGCTAGCATATAAAAATATACTTATTTTTGTTTATTGCTTTGTATCCTGTGGCTTCTATATTCACGTATTAGTCTCACTGGCAAAAATGAATTTTTAAAGGATTTTCTCCATATGCAATTATATTGTTTGAAAGACAATTTTACTTTTCCCTTTCAATTTGTGACTTTTTTTTTCTTATCTTATTGCATTGTCTGGGATCTGTTGTACAATGTTAACTAAAAAGGGTTAAAGTGGATATCTTTGCTTTTTTCCAGATGTTAGGAGTGTAGTATTTAGTCATTTGTCATTTAGTATGATGTTAAAGTTTTTTGTAGATGCCTATTATCAGGTTAAGAAAGTTCCTTAACATCTGATTTCTGAGAATTTTTATTATGAATTGGTGTTGAATTTTCTCAAATGTGTTTTTTGAATCTTTTGATGTGACTATATTATTTTTCATTTTAATGCTTTAATATGGTAACTATATTAATTACTTTTTTGAATATTAAATCAATCTTGCAGTTCCTGGAATAAATCCTACTTAGTCATGATGAATCATCTTTTTAATGTAGTACTGGATCCAGTTTGCTAATATTTTATTAAGAGTTTTTGCATTTACCTGCATTTTTTTGTGTGTTTTCTTCATAATGTTTTAGTATGGTTTCAGTATTAGAATAATAGTAGGGTCATATTTTCTGGAAGAGTTTGTGAGGAAGAGATATTAGTTCCTCAATAAACGTTTGATAGAATTTTGTTAGTAAAGCCTTTTGGTCCTGGAGTTTTTTTTTTTTTTTTTTTTCCTTTGGGAAGGTGTTTATGAATTTAATTTTTCAAATTGCTATAAGGTTATTGAGGCTATCTATTTGAAAGTGTTTGTTTGCACATATACTTTCATCCTTTTAATTTTATCCTAATTATATTTTTATATTTAAGTTAGGCTTATTGTAGACAGAATATAGTTGGATCTTTTTTCTTATTCAGTCTTACAATCTCTGCCTTTCAATTGGAGTTTTGTAACATTTACATTTAATCTTGTTAGAATATGGTCGAGCTTAATTTAACTACCTTGTTACTTGTTTTCTTTTTCTCTAATCTGTCTTTTGTTTCTTTTTCCCTCTTTTCTTGCCTATTTGGATTTTTAAAAAATTCGTTATTCTTCACTGATGTCTTTTTTAAGATAATTAGTCATAGTATTTATTCAATGTAAACTGAAATTTCTTTTAAAATATCTACATATCTATATCTATCTTTGTTTTTTTTTTCTTATTGGATTCTCTAGGGTTTACAATATGCATCTATTACTTGTGGAAGCCCACCTTCAAATAACATTATACCACTTTATGTTTAAATTTTCACAGTATACCTCCAATTTCCCCTACTGGTCTATTTTGATATTTTGTCTTGCATTTTACTGCTAAAAATGTTATAGCCACCAACATACATTGTTACTATTTTTTGGATTAAGTAGTCAAATATCTATTACAGAACTTTTAAAAAGCACAAAAAGTCTTTTACATTTATCTATATATCTACAATTTTCAGCTTTTTTTTTTTTTTTTTTTTTTTTTTTTTTTTTGAGACAGAGTCTTGCTCTGTCGCCCAGGCTGGAGTGCAGTGGCCTGATCTCAGCTTACTGCAAGCTCCGCTTCCCAGATTCACGCCATTCTCGTGCCTCAGTCTCCTGATTAGCTGGGACTACAGGCACCTGCCACCACACCCGGCTATTTTTTGTATTTTTAGTAGAGACGGGGTTTCACTGTGTTAGCCAAGGTAGTCTCGATCTCCTGACCTCATGATCCACCCGCCTTGGTCTCCCAAAGTGCTGGATTACAGGCGTGAACCACTGTACCATGCCTCAGCACTTTTTATCCTTGTGTTTTAGATCAAAGTTTGCATGTGATATAATTTTTCTTCTTCCTGAAAAACCTTCTTTAGTGTCTCTTGTTGGGTATATATAGAAAGGGACAAATTACCTTGGTACTTTTGAGTAAAAAAGTGTTTTATTTTGTCTTCATTGTGAAATATAATTTTTTACGGATTTTTTTTTTCTGTTTTGGAGAGACAGGGTCTCACTGTGTCGCCCAGGCTGGTCTCAAACTCTTGGGCTCAACTGATCCTCCCACATCAGCCTCTCAAAGTGCTGGGATTGCAGGCATGAGCCACTGTGCCTGGCCCACTGAATCTCTGATTCCATTCATTTTGAAAGATATTTTTGTAAAAATCTGTTTGTTTTCTTTTAATACTTTCCAGTGTTAGCTGGGTTGCTTAATTTCTGACTTAAGGTCTGTAATAATTTCTGTTTTCATTCCTCTTAATATATTGTGTCTTTCTCTGTCTACATTTAAGATTTTATCTTTATCACATGTTTTGAAAAGTTTTATTTTGATGTGCTTTTTATGTTTTTCTTTATTTGTAGTGCTTGGACCTTGTGGTGCTTTTCTTATTTATAATTTTCATCAAATTTGGGGGCTTTGACTATTATTGCTTCAAAAACAATCTCTGATCTCTTTCTTCACTTTCTCCAGTTACATACTGTAGAGTAAATGCTATCTACCGAAGACAGAGTGATCCATGATAAATATCATTAATGCCTCTGAAGAAGAGAATGACTCCAGTGGAACAAAAACTCTTAGTAAAAATAGATAAAAATTTTCCTAAAATGAAACTTACAATATAACATCCATGAGCCCTTCTGGAACAGATGACTCCATCACTTAATCTAGCTAAGCAAGAGATGAATCTAAGTAGAAAACCCAGGAATGAAGCTGCCATGTTAGGAGGAAAACTATGGTTAGAAAATAGGTGAAAATGTTGTAAAGCTTTGCAGTGTAGAAGTAATAATGCAATTGGAGTGGGAAGAGGCAGTGAGACACAAAAAATATGTCTTTGCAGATAAATGAAGCTATCAATTTTTTAGGACATTATTCAGTGTTATTACTGTCAGGGTCTCAGCAGAGCTGGAAAAGAGAAAGCTCAGCTGTCAGAGCATCAAAGTAGCTAATTAAGGCAACAAGCCAAAAACAAAGGAGTTAAGCCTTCACTCACTTACGGTGGTGTCACTGGCAAGAATCTAAATGCAGAGACAACGCCACTCTCCCGGTTCCATTTGCCCATGGATCTGTGTAGATGTGAGGGCCCTCTCACTGTTGAGGGAATCCTTGGCCTTAAGGGAAGGGCAAGCAGGGAGGGTTAGTAGTGGAAAAGTGCTGGGGACTGAGTCAGGGTGGCACACTCTTCAAGTGTTGTCAGGGTCTTCAGGGTTTCCCACACCTCCCCAAACAAGGAGGCCTTGGCAGAGAAGTTCTGCTCGAGGCCTCAGATAAGGAGACCTCGGAATGAAGGCTCTGGGACTAAGTATGCAAATGTTCCGAGAGCATAACTGCTGGCCTGGTTGCCCGAGACCTTGACTGCACATACACACACACACACACACACACACACACACACACACATCTAAACCCAGTAACATACCAAATGGTGAAACTTTAAAAGTATTCTCACTAAAATAATAAAAAGACAAGGATGTCCACCATTAGCACGACTACTTGATATTGTTGTGGAACTGTTAGCTAATGCACTTACACAGAGAAATATCATATAAATAGAAGTAGAGATTTAAAAATGTGATTGAATATGCCAGAAAACACTAACAAGTTAAGCAAAAATAGTATCTGAGGAATACTTAGTGCTTTAATAAGGAGGCTGGCTACAAAAATATGCTAACCTATTGCATACTATATACAAACAGAAACCTACTAGGAAACATAATAGGAGAAAGTTCCTATTTTAGTAATGACACAAGAATCTATATAACAAGAAATCTAATTCATATGGAGGTTAAAGAGACTTGAAAATGATGAAAGCGTACTGTGGTTTTGGATAGGATGGCTGAATATTGTAAAAATATTGGCTCTCTTTCACTAAAACTTCAATAAAATAGTCAAAAGTTGTTGTTTTCTAATCTGCCAAGTTCTTCCTAAAGTTCAAATGAAAATTAAGTTTAAGAATAGCCAGGAAACTTTCTGAGAAAATAAGCAAGAAGGCAGGCAGAGGGACATATACACCTGCCAGTCAACACGGGATGAACAATGTTAGCACACTGACCTGATCTAATATTGTCTGAAAGCAAAAGTGTTTTCCTTAACTTGTATAGTCATATAATGTAAAAAGTCAATTTCCATTGGCTTTAAAATATTTAGTCATTAAAGATAACCTGTGTATTTCCATGACTGCTTTATTTAATCCAAATACATTTTCATTGACCTAGAATACCAGGTTAAATAAGTTGTGAATGGTTCAATTTAGTGATGAATTTTTGCCTAATTGCCTTATTAGTTGGCCTACACTATTAAAAAATCACTATTTTCAAAAAATGATCATCATCACTGGCCATCAGAGAAATGCAAATCAAAACCACAATGAGATACCATCTCACACCAGTTAGAATGGCGATCATTAAAAAGTCAGGAAACAACGGGTGCTGGAGAGGACGTGGAGAAACAGGAACACTTTTACACTGTTGGTGGGACTGTAAACTAGTTAAACCATTGTGAAAAACAGTGTGACGATTCCTCAAGGATCTAGAACTAGAAATACCATTTGACCCAGCCATCCCATTACTGAGCACATACCCAAAGGATTATAAATCATGCTGTCATAAAGACACATACACACGTATGTTTCTTGCGGCACTATTCACAATAGCAAAGACTTGGAACCAACTCAAATGTCCATCAATGATAGACTGGATTAAGAAAATGTGGCACATACACACCATGGAATACTGTGCAGCCATAAAAAAGGATGAGTTCATGTCCTTTGCAGGAACATGGATGAAGCTGGAAACGATCATTCTGAGCAAACTATCACAAGGACAGAAAACCAAACACCGCATGTTCTTACTCATAGGTGGGAATTGAACAATGAGAACACTTGGACACAGGGTGGGGAACATCACACACTGGGTCCTGTCATGGGGTGGAGGGGTGGGGGAGGGATAGCATTAGGAGAAATACCTAATGTAAATGATGAGTTTTAATGGGTGCAGCACACCAACATGGCACATGTATACATATGTAACAAACCTGCATGTTGTGCACATGTACCCTAGAACTTAAAGTATGTATATATAAAAAAAGAATCTGTTAAAGCTGTAACTTTTTTAGTGGCTAGCTGTATTAGAGACATTGACTCTGTTTACTTCCTTTTGATTCTAGACATAGGATGCCACTGGAATAATTGCTATGAGAGATTGTTGTTTTATTTTTACTTTAGTTTTAGGAATTTAGCTGTTATCATTCCATGTCCAGTTGCTTATCATAATGGCCCTGTATATACAGGCTGTTGAACTTGAATGCGATGTGCTAATACCCTGCCCCGTGTGTTCTGGCTGACTGCTCAGTATAGAATTTTCAGATTGCTTTCCTTAGCACTGCGGAGTCGAGAAGTGCTTTAGGAAATTTTCAAAATCTAATTTTGATTTCATTTTCACAGATGTATCTGTAATTATTTAAAATCCTATGATCAAAAACTGATAAGACATGCACATTCAAACTGTTAATACAATGGAGACAACTGACATGTTCCCACGTTAACTCACTCTTTACAGAATTCAGAGTAAAGCTTTTCCTGCTTTATTCATGTGCTTGAACTTCTTAGAAGTGGGTTATAATTAGGAAGGTTTTGATTCTGGACTGATTTCTTTAAGTTTCTAGCTAAAGATGTGCACTGAGAGTGCTTAATGTGAGTTGGCAAACCCCTGACGTGTGCTTCCCTGTGTTTGTCTTCTGAGATATAGAAAGGGAGCAAACATAGCACAGTTCTCAGCTAGTTAGCCCATTAGGAATTCTTTTGATTCATCTTGTCAACAATCATTTGAAGTTCATTGCACACAACTGCAAATATTTGTGGCTATCTGAGAATTAGGCCCTTTTCCATTTGATAATATATTAACAGATGTATATGAAAGGGATGGTGACTGGTCTGCATATCACATTTGCTAAATAAAGAACATTATTGACAGGTAGGTATTTAAAAATTTCCTAGACCCCATCCCCATGAAAATTGTCAATTATAAAATAAGGTTCTCCATGTTTTACTCCAGAAAACAGCAGTGATACACTTGAGGCGTGATACAGGCCAGATGTGCTTAGGATCCAGGAAACAATTGTTCCAGCTCTGGGCTGGTGCTGGGAACTTGGGGGAAGTCACTTAATTTCTTATAGCTTCAGTTTACTGCCCCACTTCCTTCACAGTATTGTTTTGAGAAGTTAGTTAACCAAAGTTGATTTGACAAGCATTGTATTATAAACTGTTTCAGTTTCTGATATATTTAGTTATAGTTAGTATTTTCCTTCTTCCCCATTCTATCCATGTTTTTATGTTTTTGTTCCCCCAAATGTTCATTCCTCAGGGCATTACACTCGAAGAGTTTGACAGATTATCTTTTGATATGATTTTAATGAGCCCTCCATGCCAGCCATTCACAAGGTACGTGTCATAAATATTTCAATGTTGTATTGGTCCATTTCGATGCTGCTGATAAAGACATACCTGAGACTAGGCAATTTACAAAAAAAGAGGTTTCCTAGACTTACAGTTCCATGTGGCTAGGGAAACCTCACAATCATGGCGGAAGGCAAGGAGGAACAAGTCATAGGCAGCAGGTAAAGGGAGAGAGGTTGTGCAGGGAAACTGCCCTTTATAGAACCATCAGATCTCATGAGACTTATTCACTGTCACAAGAACAGCACAGCAGAGACCTGCCCCCACGATTCAGTTACCTCCCACCAGGTCCCTCCCACAACATGTGGAAATTCATGATGAGATTTGGATGGGGACACAGCCAAACCATATCAAGTGTTGAGAAAGTGCTTTTGAAGGACTTACTAAATCAAAGCATACCATAGTGTCAAGCATGGACACTTTGAAGTTTATTAGCTGCATTTCATAGTTTGGAAATTTTTTCATAAATCTTCTTATCTACTTATGTTTGTATGTATTTATTTTTAAATAATAATTATTGGGACAGGGTCTTGCTCTGTCACCCAGGCTGCAGTACAGTAGCATGATCACAGCTCCCTGCAGCCTTAATCTCCCAGGTTCAAGCAATCCTTCTGCCTCAGCCTTCTGAGTAGCTGGGACTAAAGGTATACACTGCCATGCCCAGCTAATTTTTAAATTTTTTGTAGAGATGGCATCTCATTATGTTGCCATGGCTGGCCTGAAAGCCCCGGGCTCAAGCTATCCTCCCACCTCGACCTCCCAATGTACTGGGATTACAGGCGGAGCCACCGTGCCCAGCCCCCATTCATATTTATAATTAAGCATTAATCACAAAGGAAATAGCAATTGCTACCAGATGAGCAAATTAATGTGGTCAAAAGTAGATATGCAATACTGTAGGATACCTCTTTTATACTTACCTAAGACACAATGTTTATTTCCAGCCCAAATTACCTTAATTCATTTAAACTAATGAGCATTCAAGAGTATCTTTCTAATACTGATTAAGCAAAGTAAATTTCTGCAATAAATATTCAAGTCCTAAATTGCTTAATTGTACAATTTAAAAGCTAGTTAAGCATGCACTTGTGAACTTTACATTTCTTAAAATTCATATGTACATTGAATAATTCTGACTTTTCATAGCAACATTATAATCTCTTCATTAAAAAAATTATATATATGTGTGTGTATGTATAAATATTTGGCTATATGTTTCAGGAAATTATATCTTCAACCAAATCTTGACTAATTCATCTTCATTTAGATATTTTTAATAAGAGTCTTTTGAATTATTTTAAATGATAATAGCAGTAGTAATCCTCTAAGTGTCTTACGCAGAGGATGTCATTTAATTTAACAAGCTTATGGGGTAGCCATTGCTGTTATAATGATTTTACAGATGAGAAACTGGGGCATAGAAAGGTTAGTTTTCTCAAGGATATACAATTAAAGAATGTCAGAGCCAAGATTTGTCAATCATTTTATATATTCCATGATTTTAAGTAGAATATCATATGTAATAAGCAGTCTAATTCAATGAATGAATATTCTAATGCTAAATTTCCATCTAGGTTTGGATTTATTTAAACAATTCTCTAGGAAATGAATTCCCCAAGGATTTATTGTTCACCTACAAGCCAGGCATTATTATTATTATTATTATTTTTTTTTTTTTTTTTGAGATGGAGTCTCGCTCTGTCACCCAGGCTGGAGTGCAGTGGCGGGATCTCAGCTCACTGCAAGCTCTGCCTCCTGGGTTCCTGCCATTCTCCTGCCTCAGCCTCCCGAGTAGCTGGGACTATAGGCGCCCGCCACCTCGCCCGGCTAGTTTTTTGTATTTTTTAGTAGAGGTGGGGTTTCACCGTGTTAGCCAGGATGGTCTCGATCTCCCAACCTTGTGATCCGCCCGTCTCGGCCTCCCAAAGTGCTGGGATTACAGGCTTGAGCCACCGCGCCTGGCCAGGCATTATTTTTGATGCTGTAGTTCCTGTCTTTTGGGAGCTTATAGTCTAATGGGAATGGCTGACAAATAATTATCTTATAATGTTATCTTAAATTATCTTATAAGTTATATAATAAAAGAATGCTGAAAGTGTCACAGGAGTTCAGAGGAGAAAAGGGCTTGCTGCATACCAAGAGAAGGGAATTCTTTCAGAGGTGATGTCTGAATTGTGTCTGGAAGTAGATTAGGAGTTTATCAGAGCAGACAGAGGCCATTCCATCTCAGGGTGGCTCTAGTGGAGTACGAGAGTGTGAGAGTGTGGCCTGCGGAGTACAGTGAGCAGGTTATACACAGCAGAATGCAGCTCCAACTCTGTGAAGCCTCAGGTAATACTGCAGAGGGCCCCGTAGCTTTCCTACTCCCATCTCTCCCTTGTCTTAGCACAGCTCCAGCTGCTGATAGCAGGAGTAACTGATTCTGTAGTCCTCATGTGAAAGTCTGACAGGAAAGGACAGAATAAGAACTGAAGATTTCTGAGAAGTCTGTTCACATCCAGTCTAATCCCATAGCTGAACCTCAGGTCCACTGATGGTTTTGGTCCTGCCATCAGGTGTGAGGAAACTGACTGACGATGCCAAGTAACTTATTTAAGACTCTGAAGATAAATAGGATGCTTTTGAACCCTGGTCCTCTGTTCCTGCTGCTCAGGCTCAATTCAAGTCTTCATTTCTGCTTTATCTTTGGTCATGTTGTGAATCTTATTTGTAGGATCTACTTGCTAGCCCAAATACTGCCTGTTTACATGACTCGTTTTGACCCTAGTTACTCTAACCTCCTGCTTAGAGAATCTAGCCTTCAGCTTAAGTCTCTCCTATTTACTTTGGACAAAATTGTGTTAGTTTTACCTACTGCTTTGATTGTCTTAGATTGGCCACCAGTGCCATTAGCTTCAGGTTGCTACTCCATTCAGCAGCTCATTCATCTGAACTCTCGTTATACCACCAAGGGCAGAGCAAAAAGTATAGTCAGCCAGCATATGTGTGTGTGTTTTCTAAACAAAGTGATTTTAAGAGAACAGTTGGTTTTATTCTGCATTGACTTCTTGTTCTTTTTTGATTAATATAAGTCATGTGTCATATTGTTTTATAAAGATAAATTTTAAGTGTACTTGTTAGGTATGTAAGGATTTTTTTTCTTTTCAACCTCTGCCTTCCAGGTTCAAGCAATTCTTGTGCCTCAGCCTCCTGAGTAGGTGGGATTACAGGCGTGCCCCACCACGCCTGGCTAATTTTTGCATTTTTGGTAGAGATGGAGTTTTGCCATGTTGGCCAGGCTGGTCTGGAACTCCCGGGCTCAAGTGTTCTGCCCACCTCAGCCTTCCGAAGTGCTGGGATTACAGCTGTGAGCCACCACACTCGGCCTAATTTTTGTATTTTTAGTAGAGACAGTATTTCACCATGTCAGCCAGTCTTGTCCCAAACTCCTGACCTCAAGTGATTCACCTGCCTCACCTCCCAAAGTGCTGGGATTACAGGTGTGATCCACTGCGCCTGGACCCCTTTTTTCTTTTTAAATGAATAAATGTATTTTTTTCTCTGTAACAACAAAGATGACCCTATTTTTTGTGAGGACCAACTTATTTTTATTATCTGTTTTGACTTAAAAAGTGATTTGACATCTTTTTATCAGATTATTGATAAACTTTTTTTGTGCGTGTGGTTTTTTTACCCCTTTAGGATTGGCCGGCAGGGTGATATGACTGATTCAAGGACGAATAGCTTCTTATATATTCTCAATATTCTCCCAAGGTAAAAAGTTTGGTTCCTGTACAAGCTTACCCTTAATTTGAAACTCCAGGTCTGGAAGAATGTGATGTTTGTCATTTTATAGAGTATAGCCATTTATACATGCTGCCTTGAGATATTGTGCATGTCATTTATCTTCTCCTACCATGACTAATAGAATAACTGCAAATGTTTCACAATTCCACGCTTGCCACCACAGTGAGTGACAGGGAATCACAGCCTAATAGCTAGCTTCTACTGCCTCTGTTCATAGTGTTGATGCAAATGGTGCTAATGTTAGTGAATGCTGTTACCCATGGCCTAGAAATAAGTGCAAACCCTTAAAGCCACCCTTCTATATGAGTAGCAGCCCTTTCAGCTGTCACCACAGAGGCTCTGTGTGAACCCATGTTTGAGATCAACTCCAATGGAAATTAACATTTTAAATGTTAACTTTATCAAGTGTGCCATGTTTAAGGGAAAAATGAATAAAATATAAGTTGTCTCCAGCCTTATAAAATTCCATTTTAAAAATAGTTCAGAAAATTACTTACCTCATATTTCCCACAGTAATGATTTTCTTTACTTTTTCTTCTTAGTAATGAGATATTTAGAATTCCATTTGTTTGTGTTTTTTTTTTAGATTACAAAAATTACCAAAGTATATTCTTTTGGAAAATGTTAAAGGTTTTGAAGTATCTTCTACAAGGTAAAAAAAATGTGTTTGTCTTGCATACATCTTGGACTTGGTATATCTTATAGTAGGAACTGTTGTGAAATAAAAATCTTAAAAACCAGTGCATACATTCTGACATTTTATATGTTAAATTCATCAGTGTTGATTTTGACTAATAATATAAAGTATTACAAAGTTTTGTTCAACTGATTCTCTTCTCTTTTGATGTTTTCGAATTTTTCTGGAGTAAGTGGTTAGTAAGAATGGCATTTCTCAATTTTAGCCATTTATATTGGTGCTTATTTCTGTGTAAGTGGAAACGTTTTCAGTAAGAATTGGTCCTGTTGGCAAGTATTTTCTGCCCTACAGCTGGATGCAGGAAGAATCCCTGTGTTGGGATTCTTTCAGATGGTGGCTCAGCTGGAGAGAAAGCATCACCCCAGTCCTTGCGTCAGCTGCTGTCTGTAACAGTGCTCCCATCTGACTGGCTACCTTGAAGAAGATAGAGTTCTAGTTCCCATGGCAGATTGATCATCACTAGATTAGCAATTCTAACTTTCATCAATTTGGATAATTTATCTGGCAGCTCTATTTATTTGTAATAAAGAATTATCTATATCTTTTGATTCAATATTATTTCTCAGGTGCTGAACTTAGTAAAAACGTAGGTCATTATCTTTCTAATCAAGTGAAGTTACAGTTTTCACTTAAAATGAGGTTTTGTGGACCGGGTGCGGTGGCTCACACCTGTAATCCCAGCACTTTGGGAGGCCGAAGCTGGTGGATCATGAGGTCAGGAGTTCAAGACCAGCCTGGCCAAGATGGCGAAACCCTGTCTCTACTAAAAATACAAAAAGATTAGCCAGGTGTGGTGGTGGGCGCCTGTAATCCTAGCTACTCAGGAGACTAAGGCAGAGAATTGCTTGAACCCGGCAGGCGGAGGATGCGGTGAGCCGAGATTGTGCCACTGTACTCCAGCCTGGGTGACAGAGTGAGACTCTGTCTCAAAAAAAAAAAAAAAAAAAGAGTTTTTGTGTACATTATTTAAATAAGAACCACCTTTCCAAGTAACAAATGAAAGCTTTTTTTTTTCTTCTTTTCAGAGACCTCTTGATACAAACAATAGAAAATTGTGGCTTTCAGTACCAAGAGTTTCTATTATCTCCAACCTCTGTAGGTACCACAGTTATAAATGCTTACATAAATTATAATTTAAAGGCTTTTTTTCTCAAAGGAAATTTGATTCAATAAGCAGAATGGCTTTATTTTGGATAATATTATAGGTAAACTCTGAAAATAGTTTAGATTATGGGTCTTCCTTCCCAAAGAGTTGAGTGCATGCATATAAATTCATTCACACATATTTCATGAAAAAAATTATATAGCTTGAAAGAGAGACTATATTTTTCTTTTAGAGAGCAAAGGATAGCATATTTTAAAATATGTCAAGTTTGGTATTTCCAAACTCGGTGTTAATAATGTTAATAATTAATAATGTTAATGTTTCAAAATAATCCAAAATAGAAAACAAAACAAACATGTAGTAACTTCCTAATTACTGCTTTGGGGACATAACATTAAGTTGAAAACACTGCTTCCATTTCATGGGTAAGAAATTTAAATAATTGATCATAATAAGACAAGTTATTTGACAGATTTGAATTTTGCAAGTGTTGCTGTCAGCTTTTTATTGTTCTTGTTAGTTTCTTGTGATCTTTAGTCATATTATATTGTTCTTTGCCCAGAAATTAATAGAAAACCCATTATAAAAATTCAAGATACAAGCTGTGGAAATTGGCAACATATTTGATTTCTTTAAATTTATTTCATATTTATTGCCTTTTAGTTTGTAAAGCATAGTGAATCATCCTTTTTAACAAAATGAGGTAATAAATAGCCAAGAATAGCTATATTTGAATTTTTAAATTATTACTATATTATCAATAATGAATGTAAAAATATCTATAGTATGTCTTAGCTGGGAAATATAAAATGGAAGTGACTTGTAGATATATTTGTCAGCTTCAATCTTTAACTCATTCAAATAAAAGTACAAAGTAGCAGCTTAATAGTTTAGAATATACTACAATGGAGTCTTCTACAAATCCGTAGCAAATTTTGCTCTGGTAGAAGCTAAGTGTAGACTCGTATGAGTTTTTTGTTGTTGTTGTTTAACTTGTTGCTAAAGTTAGTACCGCTCTCTTTAATTTTCTAGAGTAACTAACTGCTTTGCTTTGCTTACAGCTTGGCATTCCAAATTCAAGGCTACGGTATTTTCTTATTGCAAAGCTTCAGTCTGAACCATTACCTTTTCAAGCCCCTGGTCAGGTATTATTATTGGAATTTTATTATGAGTGTTATGACTTATTTATTGTAAATATATATTAGTCTGCTAATTTATTTTCAAGAAATACTTTGTGTAAGTGTCTCTGTGTCCTATGGAATCTAAAGTATAGACCATGCCCTAGGTCCCTCTTCAAGGCCATTTTCCTCTTGCCACTTTTATTGGTTTAAACAAAACAAAAACAAAACAGAACAAATTTTCTTTTCCTCATTGGAAAACAAATGAGTTAAAAAACTTATCATTAGTATTGTGATCTTCCTTCCCCCATAAGTTCCCTTTTGACTGTTGACTGTTTTGCATTTATCATTTTATCTTTCTCATAGAAGCCATTGGTGACTTTTGATAAAATTTAATATTTTATCTTAAAAGTGGCTTACAAGTATTTTAACACATTGGTTGCATTTTCTTTAAAGCCAATGCTATTTAGCTTAATTGATTAAAATATAGTAATGATTAGTACAAGCTAGAATAAAATGCTCAATTGCTACAGATAGAATCTTTAATTATGTCAGCAGTTTTACATGCTTAGGTCAAAAAACAGGGATGGATAACTGAGTTTCGGCGTTTCAGTGAAACTCTTCTTAACTTTCATAGGAAAGGACACAAAAGTCATGTCTACTAATAAGGGATTGGTAGTGTCACCTCAATCCCCTTATCACATAATACTAATATTGCTCCCTTTCCATAGTGGCCAATTCCAAATGTAGAGTTAATGCACCTTATACATTGTATTAAGTTAATATTAATTTTATACATTGACTTCAAAGACTTCATCATTAAAAATTCCTGGAACGGTTTTCCTTTTACAAAATAGGACTTTATACATGGTTATATGTTTTGCAGAAGCAAGTTTTTCCCATGGGACTCATGAGTAGAAATAACCTTTCACAGTGAAAAGCGCTTTTCTTTTTTTAATTGCTAGTTTTCCTTTAGATCATAGCTATGTTTCGGTTTTTCCTTTTTAATGAAGGAGTATGGCAAAACTTGATCCAAAACACGTTTTCTGGAAATATTAGTGTTGCTTTCTAAACTTCTTTTCCAAATAGGATACAAGTATGATTTATCTATATTCAGTACACTTTCTATTACTTTATTGAATGTTTTTATTAATAAATACTGTAAACACTAATCCATGAAATAAATCATCTGTAGCCTGATGACAATATAGCTGTATGATTAATAACTTGTAATAACTTGTGCAAATACAAGTAAACCACAATTTCTGTCTTTTAATGGCAACCCCATAAAGACTAATGAGGTTTTTTTCATAATGTTGACTGGACATTATTAATTTCTCTTATTTTTAATGAAACTTTTGACAATTTGTTTATTTTTATGTAATGCCAGGTACTGATGCAGTTCCCCAAAATTGAATCTGTACATCCACAAAAATATACAATGGATGTAGAAAATAAAATTCAAGAAAAGAACATTGAACCAAATATTAGCTTTGATAGCAGCACACAGGGTTCTGGAAAAGATGCCATTCTTTTTAAGCTTGAAACTGCAGAAGAAATTCACAGGAAAAATCAACAAGATAGTGATCTCTCTGTGAAAATGCTAAAAGATTTTCTTGAAGATGACACTGACATGAACCAGTATCTTTTACCACCAAAGTCATTGCTGCGATATGCTCTTCTATTGGACATTGTTCAGCCCACTTGTAGAAGGTCCGTGTGCTTTACCAAAGGGTAGGTTTTAAAGATCTATTCATCCTGTATCCAAAATAACCAGGTTTTTAAAAGCTATTGTTTCTTTAAGTTCTTCTAAAAACAAGGAGCATTTTATAAAATGTTTTTGCTAGAATGATGTATTTTCCCTTAATTGCCTGCTTCATGTTCCAATAGAACACAAGTAAAAATTCCGTTTGGCAGAACATTATGTGCACCACCCACAAAAGTGCTCATAAAAGACAATGTCATTTGTTTGGTGACTTTCATAGGAGCTTAAATACCCATAGTGGAAACATGGTTTCTGTAGACTATTACTTGCTAATTCTTTTTTTTTTTTTTTTTTTTTTGAGTCGGAGTCTCACTCTGCTGCCCAGGCTGGAGTGCAGTGGCGCCATCTCTGCTCACTGCAAGCTCTGCCTCCCGGGTTCACGCCATTCCCCTGCCTCAGCCTCCTGAGTAGCTGGGACTACAGCTACCACCTCGCCCGGCTAATTTTTTGTATTTTCAGTAGAGATGGGGTGCTAATTCTTTGGCACTTCTGTGGTACATCGTATCTCAAAAGAATTGTGTTCACTCTTATGATCAATGTATAATAAGAAATTAAATTTTAATCTAAAGAAGTAATATTGAGTCATCTGGAGAATATTAGAGTAACTTTTAAATTTAAATTTTATTCAGGTTTTTACATAAGTGATATATGCCCATGGTTCCCCAAAAGATAACTAAGATTGTAAGACTCCATTCCATTTCTATCTCTTTACCATTCAGTTCTTCTCCCCACATACAACCAATGATATCAGTTTACTGTATAATCTTCCAGAGGTATTGTATCTGAAAGTGTATTTAAATATCCATCTATATTTATCCCCCTTTTTAAGTAAATGGCAGGATACTATATATATGCCCCTTTTTTCACTGCACAATATAAATAGAATATTATCGCATATCAGTACTTAAAGGACTTTCTGTTTTCATTGTATAGGTATATTATATAATTTACTGGTTACCTATTCATGAACATTTAGAGGGCTTCCTTTGGGTTATTTCTTGAACATTTAATACATTTCTCACTAATTTTTTTAAACCTAGAAAGGGGAAAATTAGAGCTTTTTAAGAAAAATTTTGGCTGGGCATGGTGGCTCATGCCTGTAATCTCAACACTTTGGGAGGCTGAGGCAGATAGATCACCTGAGGTCAGGAGTTTGAGACTAGCCTGGCCATCATGGTGAAACCCTGTCTCTACTAAAACTACAAAAATTAGCCAGGCATGGTGGTGGGCGCTTGCAATCCCAGCTACTTGGGAGACTGAGGCAGGAGAATCGCTTGAATCTGGGGGGCAATGGTTGCAGTGAGCTGAGATCACACCACTGCACTACAGCCTGGATGACAGAGTGAGACTCTGTCTCAAACAAAAAGAAAAATTTTGCCAAGGATCTCTGTCTCTGCTTTCTGAATGCTACTCAACCTCATTTGATAGGTAGTTGTATGATTTGTCAATTCAGGGTTTCTGTTCTTACCTTCTAGCTAGCTATTAATATCTTGTATGATATCCTGTACCCCAATATAACCATACCAGACTCATTCTGACTTTATTATACTCTGCCCTTGTACTTCAGGGGAAAGAGTTTATTGCTTTCCATTACCTTGAAAGACTTCACTGGGCTGTTGTCAATTACCAAGTTCAATAGGTTCTGTTTAGGACTCTCATAAAGTAAGACTTAGCAATTTTGTAATAAACAACCTTGAAATTCTTTTCTAATTATACAGATGACATAAAAGAAGGCTGATTGTAAAATTTATTTTGGTATAGATACACTATGTGTATATACACACATATTTATATGTGTAATATATATGAAAAAGACAGTTTGAAAAAAATTGTTTTTTTCCTGGTTTGACTTTTTCCCTCTAATTCTTATTTTAAACTGTTTTATTTGTAAAAAAGAAATAATGCTAAAATGTTGAACGGCCAGCTTGGCAATAATCTTAGAGAAAGACATACTGCTAATGACTTGCATTTCTGAAGTGTTTTATATTTTCTGTGTAGTTTTTTTATATAATGGTCTAAGTGATCATAAAATCGTACTGTGTTAAATGACAAGCAGACATAGGCTCAGTGGCACTGTGTTTGCCATGGTGTTAGAGGGCAGGGTGGTGGGTTCCTGAGAGGAAATGATGGTTCAGGCATGATGAAAATGGCAGCAATTTCTTTTCACCTATACAGCATTTGGGTTAATGTGGCAGGGGAGCCACTATTGAATTATATTTGAATATAAAGTGCATCCTTTCCAGTGGTGAACATTCAAGATGGGACAATTAATACAAAGAAATAACAACTTATAGTTCATAATTCAGTGGTGTCTATTCAACTAAAAAAACTGTGCCATGTTTCATTTCTGAGACATTTATTATTTATTATTATCATTTACTTTTTGAGACAGAGTCTCACTCTGTTGCCCAGGCTGGAGTGCAGCAGCGTGATCTTGGCTCACTGCAACCTCTGCCTTCCAGGTTTAAGAGATTCTCCTACCTCAGTCTCCTGAGTAGCTGGGATTACAGGCACTTACCACCATGCCTGGGATTTCACCATGTTGGCCAGGCTGACCTCAAACTCCTGACCTCAGGTGGTCCACCAGCCTCGGCCTCCCAAAGTGCTGAGATTACAGGCATTAGCCATTGTGCCTGGCCCATTTCTGAGACATTTAAATGGAACTATCTTATGTCTTTTACCTAGTAATTTTTTACCTACAAATGATATTTATGTGACATTATTCCAGATATTTCAGAAGGATGTAACTGTGTAGATTGATTAATTCATTCAATAAATATTTAAGAAATATAGCATTAACACATACATCAGGTGCTGCATAATAGTTGTGTTGATTTTTCAGATATGGAAGCTACATAGAAGGGACAGGGTCTGTGTTACAGACTGCAGAGGATGTGCAGGTACTACGCATGTTTTAAAACTAAAACACTTTAAAACTTTTAACTAAAATTGTATAATACTTTGAGAACATTAAAATAATTTTATGCATCCAACTGGCCATCAATATATATTTTATTCATTCATATGGATATTCATATATATATTTTATTACTGTTGAATAAATCTTTTTCTTGTTGCTCTACATGAGTATATGCACAAGGAATGTTTTATGTTTTTCTTTTTCTTATTTTTACCTTCTGCTTTTCTTTTATTCCATAAATAGTAAGTTGAAATTCAGCCTACAATAGTTAATGTTCTCTAAAATGTTGTACAAACATCTTAATATTGGAGCCCTCCTTTGCAGTACACACTATAAACTTCCTTTTAAGGAAAAAAAAAATCTTAGCAATGTGCTTTATGAATACTTTAGTTGTTAACTCTTCATGTTGTCATGGTTGAATACAAGTCTAATATATAGCAAGTTTTATATTTTTTTGAATACTTTTAAAGTGAGATCACATTATCTTTTATACTGATTCAAACTTTTAACTAATAAAATTTACCCATGGTAAAAATTCTGTTATAGGCAAATGAATGTCTGGATTGAAGAAATTATATTTGCTTAATGTATTTAATCATTTTAAGGAAGTATCTTGATGAAACCAAGTATAAAAATGAAAGTTTTAATGATTCTCCTGTTTTATTGTAAAATCGACTTGGTTGTTTTATCAAGCTTCTTTTGCATTTTTTACTATATTTCTTTTATATTGTCATTTATTGTTTATACTCTTATGATTTTATTTTAAGGGCTCAAAAATGACAGACACCCTGAAAAATATCCTGATCTGTTGAATGTTAACCTTTTTTTCTTTTCAAAGTTTACATTGCCCTTATCGAGCCAGTATGTAGTCTATTGCACAGAGCCAATTTGCCCTGTGCACTTTGCCGCTGTGTGTTAGAGCAGACTGTATGTCCATCGAGTTTAAACTGTCTCACAGCAGAAGATCTTAAATCTAATTGCACATTACTTTTTTAGTTATCTTGGGTATTTTCTTACAGATTGAGAATATCTACAAATCCCTTACCAAGTTGTCACAAGAAGAACAGATAACAAAGCTGTTAATGCTTAAACTGCGATATTTCACTCCTAAAGAAATAGCAAATCTCCTTGGATTTCCTCCAGAGTTCGGTATGTGGGATACATGCAGAATTCAGCTTTCATGTATTAAAACTCTCAAAAATCTTTAGGGACTTGTGTGTCTAGGACTTGCCTCAACAAACGGGCTCAAGAAACCTCTTTCCTTTCCTGATCATGCCTTTATGGCATCTTTCTGCCCTCTTTCCCCTCATAACTGCCTCATTCGGTTCTTCCCTGATTCATTCTCCCTCTCACTAGCTCCACTAGTGGGCCACAGAGGTTGGCATGGCTAGAAGGGTCACATTGGCAACTCCTCACCTCTTTCCACAGATGGCTGTGCATAGCATCCCCTTTCCAGCTTATTTTCTTTTTCAGAGGTTCTCTCCTAATCACCCCACAGTAGAGCTTGTGAAAGAATGCTTTCGATCACCTTTTTAAAAAAATTAAAAGGCAGTTGAGGGATTATTTTGGAAGGGTGGGGGATGTATTGGTATTTATTCTCCTCAGATACCCCTGTTTCAGCTGTGTGGCTCTATCCTTCCCTACAAGGGGTAGGTGGAGAAAGAGGAGGTGGAGAGGCTGTCTAGGAAGGAGCTTTCATAATGGAATGAAAGGGGGACTCAGAAGATGAAATTGACACAGGAGATGAATTGACACAGAATTGAAAGTTTGGGGATCTACAGCAAGGAATCTCAAGAACAAGTGGGAAGATTTAGTTGTAGAGTCAGAAAGTCAAAGACCTAACTTCATTGGCAGTCCAGGAAGTCCAGGGATTGGTGCTCTGAAGAGGTTGTACACACTGCTTTGGCCTTCTCAGAGATGCCCCAGCCCATCTCCCTGATCCCACCACCAGGGCCAGTGCTCTCAGCTCTAAGGAGGCTGTGGGTTTCTCAGGCCTGGGGTGGGCATGCTCCCAGTACCTGGCTGATGGACTGGGAGAAAGATTGACCTCCCTAGCATGCTTCCCTGGCTAGAGAAGGAGGAAGTGTGCTTTTGAGGACTGTGATTGAGAGTTCGAATGCAGAAAAGTCAAACTTTGTTAAGTCCAATACTTTTATAATATTAATATGGCACTATTCCTAAAATAAATAACAGGTTTAATAGATCATGTTTCAAATTCTAAATAAGGGATTTAAGCTGAGGTTTTGGAACACAACTGTTTTGTACATAGGGAACAAACTGCCAATGTAATTTGACTACCCTCTTGGTAACTGGTTCTCTGAGTGTAGTCGTGGCAACCAGGTTTATTTTGTACTCCCTGCCTCTTTCTTGGTGATCTCATTTTTGTCCCAAATATCCTGGGGAGTGTTGTTTAAGAGAAACACAAACTTTCCTTGTCGTAGTTTATGTCACAAAATGAGTGAGAGCATTACAAAACAAATAAAGACCTGAGAATTAGACTCAAGAATTCTCATTCCTAGTCTGCTTTCCTAGCTACTATTTTTTTTTCCTTTTTTCAGATAAGCAATTAGACATACTGTTGAAGAGAGAAAAGAGATTAACTATCTAATTAAAACGAATTCCTCAGCTTTATTCCAGTGGTTTTTTGTTTTCAAAGGGCCATAGTCACTTTGGTAATACTGAACCTTGCTAAGGAGTACAGAGCCCAGAGTCAGACTGAGTGATTTCATATCCCAGCCCCACCTTAACCGTTCCCTTCTTTAGTTTACTTGTCTGTAAAATGAGGATAATCATAACTCCTACTTCATAGGGTTATTATGATAGTTATATGAGTTAATGTATACAGAATTCTTATATAATATCTGAGACATAATGTAAAATTTGTTTTAGATTTCATTTTTAGAATGAGCCATTTATTTACTTTTGTAATATTTATTTCATAAATATTTTTCTCATTGTTTTAAAATTTTAAGTGGGTAAAATAGAATTTTTCAAAACTCTCTGAATTACATGTGTAGCACTTAGAAAAACAGCCTTTGAAGTTACTGAACCTCTTTTTGAGATACATGATATGTTTGTGGAATTGAGTTTACCCTGATGTCACCACTGAGCAGCACCGTGACACAACTGTCCCTGATGTGTGTTTCCAACATTATTGACTCTGGGTCCAAAAATGGGCATTGTTTGAGCTGTTTGTCTACTGGCAATGATGGATCTGCAATGAACGCTGTGTCCTGGTTCTGTGACACCTGGTGGTGTGTGTTCTACAGTAGTAGGCTTTTGAAGAAAAACACTAACCTGCCCTTATGGGTGAAAGCTGATATCTTGACCTTGTCCATTCTATATTTCTTTGTTTTTGGGGATTATTATTGTTATTTTTAATGTATCTAAGTTTTTAAAAAGTTGTCTTTTAACTTAAAAAATTATGTCATGTTTTCCACAAGTTGTTAGGTTGGTGCAAAAGTAATTTGCCGTTACTTTCAGTGGCAAAAAGTGCAATTACCTTTGTGCCAACCTAACAGTTTAGATTTAAAGAAATATGCACCGATGCAGACACATACACACGCACACACACATAGATATAATTTGTACAAATCTTACTTGTTTGTTTTCAAACCTTTCTTTCCTTCTGATGTAATTGTAATATTGCAAAAGGTCGTCTCTGGGATAGTCTAAAAGCCTGTTTGTAGGTACATTTATACCTTTGGCTACTTTGAAGTAAATAAGTTTAGATAAGGAATGTGCTTACCTAAGATATTATCTTTAGAATAGAAACTTTATGATCATGTTTAATTGCAACAGTAATTGCTGTTATTTTATTGCAGTTAATAAAATGTCAAGTGTCGATGAAGCAATTTTATTGTAACTAATTCTACCTTCCTGTCCTCACAAGTATATGAAATTTTGCTATCTTTTTTTTTTTTTTTTTTTGAGACGGAGTCTCGCTCTGTTACCCAGGTTAGAGAGTGGCGTGATCTTGGCTCACTGCCAGCTCCACCTCCCAGGTTCACGCCATTCTCCTGCCTCAGCCTCCTGAGTAGCTGGGACTACAGGCGCCCACCACCACCACGCCCAGCTAATTTTTTGTATTTTTAGCAGAGACGGGGTTTCACCGTGTTCGCCAGGATGGTCTCGATCTCTTGACCTCATGATCTGCCCGCCTCAGCCTCCCAAAGTGCTGGGATTACAGGTGTGAGCCACCGCGCCTGGCCAAAATTTTGCTATTCTTAATACTCCTAATTTTAAAAAAAATTTTCCTAAGTTATTTTTCCTTTATTTCTTTGCTTTGCCAGAGTATGCTGAATGTGAAATCCTGACATTATAACTAACATTATAGTGCACACTCTTGTACATGGACAGTCTTTCATGCTGATATTTGCAAAGCCTTCTTCCAGCGTATGAGGGATCCATGGGCCTTTTTGTTTTAAGAAAGGAGTATAGCAAATGGAAGTCCAACATGAGAAAGGCAATTTGTGGAAGCAGAGTGTAAAAACAACCGTGGGGGACTCGTATCCAGAATATGTAAAGGACTCTTACAATTCAACAATTATAAAAAGAGAAATCCAATTTTAAAATGGGCAAGGATTTGAGTCAATATTTCTCCAAAAAGGATAGATAAATGGCCAATAAGCACATTAAAAATATGTTACTTAGTTATTAGGGAAATGTAAATCAAATCACAATATGATATTATTTCATACTCATTAGGATGGCTAAAATAGAAAAGACAAACAATAATAGTACTGATGAAGATGTGGAGATATTGGAACCCTCATACACTGCTGGATGTGAATGTAAAATGGTGCAGCTGCTTTGAAGAACATCTAACGGTTCCTCAAACATTAAACATAGACTTACTGTGTGACCCAGCAATTTCACCCCTATGTATATATCCAAGAGAATTGAAAATATATGTCTATACAAAAACATACGCGAATGTTCATAACAGCATTATTGTCAACAGCCAAAAAAGTAGAAACAATCCAAATGTCTTTGAATGAATGAATGAAAAAATGAAATGTGGTAAATCTATACAATAGAATATTATTCACCCACAACAAGGAATGAGGTGTTAGTACATGCTATGACATGAATGAACCTTTAAAACATGTTCAGTGAGGCCGGGCGCGGTGGCTCAAGCCTGTAATCCCAGCACTTTGGGAGGCCGAGACGGGCGGATCACGAGGTCAGGAGATCGAGACCATCCTGGCTAACCCGGTGAAACCCCGTCTCTACTAAAAAATACAAAAAACTAGCCGGGCGTGGTGGCGGGCGCCTGTAGTCCCAGCTACTCAGGAGGCTGAGGCAGGAGAATGGCGTAAACCTGGGAGGCGGAGCTTGCAGTGAGCTGAGATCCGTCCACTGCACTCCAGCCTGGGTGACAGAGCGAGACTCCGTCTCAAAAAAAAAAAAAAAAAAAAACATGTTCAGTGAAAGAAACCAGACACAAAAAACAACATATTTTAAGGCTCAATTCATATGAAACAGAAAGTAGATTAATGGTTGGGGGCATGGAGGTAATAGGGAGTGACTGCTAATAGGTACTAAATATTTTTTTGAAGTAATGAAAATATTCTGGAATTAGACAATGGAGATGTTTGAAAAACTCAGTGACTATACTAACAACCTCTTAATCGTACACTTTAAGTGTGTGATTTTTATGCTATGCAAATTATATCCATAAAATGATTATTAAATCAAAGAAAGAACTGTGAAATAATGGCAGCCATAGCTTTTTTAAAAGTGCACTAATACGTGGATTTCTCTGAGTTCTGTGGATATTTTATGTGTACGTGTGTGTGTGCTGAGCATAACATATAATGTGATATGTTGCTATCTCACTGTGTAGGCAGTATAATGTTATAGAATATTTTTGGCTCCAAATTCTCTTTTGTTAATAAAACTTCATGGAGACCTTAGTGATTTATTTATGAAATGACCGCTGTGCCCTTACTAAAGGATACATCCTTTCATCTCTGGAAATTGTGATTACAAATGATTTCTTTAAATTGTTCTTTGTCTTTTCTAGGATTTCCTGAGAAGATAACAGTGAAACAGCGTTATCGCCTACTTGGAAATAGTCTCAACGTGCATGTAGTAGCTAAACTAATCAAAATCCTATGTGAATAATTTCGAAATAACTGTGAAAGATGGTCATATGATATTCCTTCATTTTTGGAGAGTAATTCTGAAATTCTATTTTGGACTAATTCTGGTGGAATTTAGCTAAATTATTTTAATCTGTCTTTAATAAGAAATTTGGATTTTATAAAAAAATCCACTTGTTTCTTCAAATTTATATTACTGTATTTTATAAAATACAAACTATTGGTATGCTTTATGGAGAGTATATTTGCATATGAAACTGGTAAATATATATGTGAAATATTCTTTTTAAAATGATTTCATAAACAAATCAAGGAGCACTAGAATTTTAGTGTCTACATGAGTATCTTGTGCAGTGTCATAACAGGCATATTTTTATGTTAATTAAAGAAGTTTTTTATTTCTAATTTTAAAATAATGATTCTAATTCTAGCCCATTGAATGTTTTATTTAATTTCCAATCCTGTAAACACTTCTTTATTTCATCTAAACAAATGCATATGATACGTAAACCAAATTATCATTATTCAATTTATACAGCAGTCTGAAGATTATGTCAGGAAAAACAATCCTAAATGTTTGATTATCTCTCCATCAAGCGGTACAGAAAGTGTTGGTGCACATTATCTACATTTTCCTCAGTCTGTCTGAAGGACAAAACTCATTTTTCCTTCTTCATTTTGTATGTACTTTCCTTTAGTTTGCTATTATCAAATCTTGTTTTTGTCTTCTCAGCTTCTGAGTTGAATTTGCCTTTGCACGCTGAGGAATGTAGCATGGCATTAAGATTTCAGGGAGGAAGCTGCCCTCTGATCCCATGCCATATGACACTACTGCCCTTCCCCCAATTGTTCTTTATTGTGGCAACATACACTCTGAATTAACTTTTATGACTTTTAACTTTCTCTGTCTCTCTTCCTCAGTAGACCTCTTGGAATTAGGGTTTCTAATCAAACTAAGTCTTGTATCATAAATTCTGTGGTTTGTGATAAAAGCAAGTGACAAAGAGAAGAGAGATGAAAAGAAACAAGTCCAGAAATCGTATTACAAGATTTTAATTCAAATTTTTCTTCTTAAAAATCAACTATTTTGAGGTGGATAAATTGGAAGTTTGTGCGTTGCTTGTGGGAACGTAAAATGGTTCAGCTGCTGTTGGAAAACAGTATGGAGGTTTGTCACAAAATTCAACATAGAATTACCCTATGATTCAGCGATTCCACCTCTGGCTATAGACCCAAAAGAATTGAAAGCAGAGACTTGAACAGATATTTGTACACCAGTGTTTATAACACCATTATTCACAGTAGCCAAAAGGTAGAAGCAGCCCAAGTGTCCTCCCATTCACCCTTGAATGGTTGCATGAAATGTGTTCCGTGCATGCAGTGGAATGGTACCAACCTTCAACAGGAAGGAAATTCTGACATATGCGGTGACACAGATGAACCTTGAGTACCTTACGCGAAGTGAAATAAGCCACTCTGTGGGAAGGGAGAATGGGTAGTTAGTGCTTACTGGGTACAAAGTTTCTGTTTGGGGTCATGAGAAAGTTTTGGAGGTGGATGAGGAGGATGATTGCACAACAATGTGAATACTTAATGCCACTGCAACTGTATATTTAAAAATAGTTAAAATGATAAATTTTATATTATGTATATTTTACTGCAATTGAAAAAAATCATAGTCTATTACCAATTTTTCAGAACTCATAGATAAATATGAATATAGGGAAGCTATAAGCCAGCCCATATACAGAAATTATCACTATCTACATTTTTCATATGTGTTCAAAGACAGAGCCTATTAAAAGTCTCATAAATTTCAGTAAACAATCGGAAATTATTTTGGCACACTTTCATGTAGGTTCTCTTCACTGCTGAAAGATTCTAAATAAAATGGTTTAGAGTTTTACTGTAACTCTATGAATAATTATGCTATAATTATAGTATCCTACATTTGGTTGAGCAACATTATGCAAAATAAGTGTCAAGTTACTGTTCACCAACTATAAACACCTGAAAGGCCTGTAGAGACATTTGCTTACAAACTGGAAGACAGAAGGTAGCTTTGTGGAATTTTTAAATTATGGAAGTGTATTCACAGAAGACGGTGATTCTTGCCCTTAATTCATAATTGAAAATATACAGTAACAAGCATAAAATTCACATCTTAATGAAGATGTATCTACCAGTGTCATTCAATTAGCAGATGTATATGTATGCATAATTAATTTGGAAAATGTTATTTTATGGAATATCTGCTATATGCTTTTGGTAATAATGCTATATATAAAATTTGCACTGGAAATTCTTTTTCCTGATATTTGGACTTGTACGTTTATTCAGATATTGGAAAACATAGCTTCTCATTTTCAAGAGAATAATGTGTAATTCAATCTTCACCATACCTAACAGTAAACTGATTTTTCATTCCCCTTTTCCCATCATTCCTGCTCTTTTAAATGGCTTACCAGATAATTCTAAGGTATTTATTACCCTGCTTCATATTTTTAGTATGTCTTCAGGATCCAAAACTAATTCTAAAAGATGATCAGATCATTTAATGTAAACAAAATGAGTCATAATTGGAAAATGATTTTGAAGAGGTGGGTAGTCATTATAGGAGGGGTCAGAGCCTGACAATCCTCAGTGGCAGGCAAGAAAGAGGAATGACAGCATCACCTTCATAGAGGACCCTGGACATGGTGTTCTGGCTATTAAATCAGACCTGCACCACGGGCACTGCCCTGTGCCTGGAAAGGTGAGAAAATGCCTCCAACCTTCAGCCAACTTTTCTTCCTCAAAAAGTAGAGCCTTCTACAGAGGCAAAAATGGTAGTTGAAATTGTGAACAGTGAGGGTCCGCACAGCACTTTTTTAGAAGTTTGAGGGTAAACTGTTGCTTGAAATGATCCAACTTTTCAAAGAGGTAAAGTTATTTAGTAGAGAGGCTTTTAAGTTGCCCTGAAAAGCTGTTTTGCTACCATGTGGGATGTAAAGTTGGATGGAGTTAGAGGTGAGTGCAGGCAATTCAACGCATTGGTAGGGGTGGAATTCCTCAGCAGAAATCACCATCTGGGTTTTGCTCCCATCTCAACCTAGTTCAGGTCTAGAGTAATTAAGTTGGAGACTTCTGAGGAGAGAGAAATGAACTAAAGATAAATAAAACTGATTTAATTTTAGCTATAGCAGAACAGAACAAAGAAGCAACCACCTTTCATCTAACATCAAGCACCTACTAAAGGATGCATTCTGCAGGCCAACTGTGTCCGCATCCAAACCAAAGTCACTGTGGTTGCTCTTTTGCTTTAATAAGAGTTTAGAAACAAGACGTTTCTAAATAAGCCAAGATAACACAATAAGGACCAAGTTTTAATCCCACATATACAAAAAGATTAAAGTGAGTTTTCCTGAATTGCTTATGTTATGAACAGAAGGTTACCTTGTCATAATTTGGCCTTCGGCTTGAAATTCTGATTCTTTTAGGCCACCAGTTATGACACTGACTTAGTAATAGCTTTGGACTTTGAAATTGAGTGAGGGTCATATAGCGTCAGCAGTTTTCTTGTAGCCTGTGATTGCACTGAGATATAATTTTTAAAGACGTGGCCTTTGGACCTCTGTCTACTAGTTAATCTCTCCCATCTACCATTCAAATGTGCTATATACAACTATCATATCAACTTCTTAGCAAGCACTTTTCTGGTCCTCCATCACACCCAGCGAGATGTCTAGTTATGCCTTTCATTTGAGAGTTTCCCCTTTTTTTTTTTTTTTTTTTTTTTTTTTGAGATGGAGTCTCACTCTGTTGCCCAGGCTGGAGTGCAGTGGTGTGATCTCAGCTCACTGCAACCTCCCCCTCCTGGGTTAAAGTGATTTTCCTGCCTCAGCCTCCTTAGTAGCTGGGATTACAGGTGCGTGCCACCACACCTAGCTAATTTTTGTATTAGTAGAGATGAGGTTTCACCATGTTGGCCAGGCTGGTCTCAAACACCTGACCTCAAGTTAATCCACCCACCTTGGCTTCCCAAAGTGCTGGGTATTACAGGCATGAGCCACCATGCCCAGCCTCCCTTTGCATATCTTTTAAAAAGGTATTAAGCATCTTGCACATGTTCTTTGGTTTCAGTTTGCATGAGTCAACCTGTCTGCATCATTTTCCCTTTCACTATTTCTTGTCTTTGATGGTAAAATTTTAAAGCTTCAATTTAAAAAAAAAAAAGTCTTTTTTGTTGTTGTTTCTATCTTCCGTTTCCTTCTTTAGACTGTCTAGGAACATTTTAAGGTACTCATGCTCTTCAAAATCTTACACAATCAAGATCCAAACTCCATCACCATTTGTGTCTTAGCTTGTGAATTTCTTTCTTTTTAAATAAAGTTGTTCAACAAATATGAGCATGTGCAACGAGCTGTTTTGGCTTTGTATTCCCCAAGTTCTCATATAAATTGGCTTTATATTTACCATAGATTCTGAGTCTTGCTTTCCGCCACATCCAGCACTTACTGAAGTCTCCCTCAAGTACACCACACTTGACTCCTAAAGCTTCCAAAATCTCATTTTTCCTATAAATATGAGACTGGAAATTTTCACAAAAACTAGAAGATAGGAATTGAGTTCTCCCATAGAAGAACTCTCCTCTGAATAACCCTAGGGTTTTTCACTTCTTTGCTTGTACCTAAGCATGGCTTCAGTGTTTACTTCAAATATTTGCTGTGTATTTTGTTTGCATTTTGATTTCTGTTTTTGTCAGGACAGATTGAAATTATAAGAGTGTACACAGAGAACATGTTTGTTTAGCTAAATTAGCACTATAATCAGATGAGATCACCTAGAGGGTCAGAGGATGAGAGTGAAAGAGAGAAAGAGAAAGAGAAGAGCAGAGGCTTGGAGCTGACTTATCTGAAGATTCAATCCTCAGGTCTCTTTCTACCCTTCACTTTTCAAGACACTTTTCTCAGAGATGCTCACCCTTTCCTACAACTTCAGCCATTTTGCCAGTGACACCCAGATGACTCTAAATCTGCTGTTTTCCTAAGCCCTATTCTAGAATCTTCATGCTGGTACATTTTTAACTTGGATATCTTGCTATTAAAGTTGTATCAAATTTGCATCAAATTTAGCATGTTTGCAGCCTCAGCACTCTCCATTCTATAGTCAGTTCCACTTTAATATTTATGGTACGGTTAGTCTCCAGATCTTCCAAGTTCAAGCCTCATAACCAAAGATCGTCTTCACCTTCCTTCTCACTCTGCATTCCATTGGTCAGCTTCTGTTAAAACAGCCTTCCTAAGGCAGGCCTTCTCTGAACCATCATCTATTTTTAGGAAATCTTATAAAAAGTCACTGAGATTTAAGAACACCCACACATATATTTGCAATCATATTTGTGTGGTTGGTTAAACATGTCAACATTTAACAGATTTGAGCCTTCTAAATTTAATCTAGCATGAATGTCGTTTTTACTAAAATATTTGCTATTTTACTCACTTAGCTGGTTCCTTACACAAGTCCAGTTAAATTTCACATATGGAAAAATGATTGAAAACACCTAATGGAATGCGATACTCCTTGTGTAGTAGAAATGAGTTGAGTTTCATATTTGAGAGCCGATCCTATGAATGAATAGACAATAAACTGAATAGTTGTTATGATCTGGGTTTTAAAAATGGAAAATGTTTCATGTTTTACAGAATGTAAATGTCCACAAGGGCAGAGATTGTTAAGACATTTTTTCCCCCAGTGACTTAAAACAGTACTGGCACGTAGTAAGCACTCAATAAATATTTGTTGAATGAGTGAATATAGGAACCATACTGGAATCGATATTGAAGCTACATAGAAAGCATCACACTGCAGAGTTCAAACAGTGTCTTTAAGTTGTTCTCTTTAAAACTATATAATTTGTCTGTTACTGCCACTTCTTCTGTGCCCAGAGGAACAGCCAAAGTTACTCAAGTCCGGAAGACAAGATTTAAAAATAATTCTGGGGTAGGCTTTTGGCTTTTGGAAAGTAGTGCAAATAAAATTTTTTGAAATACTGTATTCTGACTTCTGGTCTTGACAAGAGAGTGTAGATTTATTTCTCCCTGCTTCTCCCTGAAAAGTACAGTTATAAACTCTGGGTAAGTATAATTATAAAATAATGCAAGAGGAATCAGAAGGAGAATTCTGAAAGGCGGGAACAGGAAGACACACTGGCGAGGGACCCCAAGACTAGAGGAACAACATGGTTCCAAGACATCTGACCCCTCACCCAACAGAGGAAGGTTACCCAGGCTTGGTGTTTCCCGACCTACAACCTAACAACAGAAGGCAGCCCAGAGAGGCTCATTCCTGCAGAAGAGGGAACTGAAGTCTAGTCAGTAATACCAGATGAGTCTGGCTCTACCAGCACGGGGGATATATCAGGAACCCCACTGACAAACATCCAGACCTGAGACTTGTATATTGTGCTGAGAGATGAGCACCCAGGGGCCTCTGGCCAAAAGCATCCAACCCAGGAAGATTTTTTTGTTACCCTGAGCCAGAGACTCCCTTCTCCCAGAGGTACCATGGGACCCGGCTTGGGGGAAAATCCTTCTTTCCCTAAAGTAGCATCATGAAGGACCATTCGGGAGCCCCAGCAGCACCAGATAAACCAAGCAGACCAAAATAACACTGCAAAGGCTTTAAAAACTAAATTACCGTTGGAGTCATAGCCCACAAAAACTAAGCCAGGGCTTGCATGCTAAACATAAATGGAGTGACTGCCCACTAAAAATAAAATATTAAAATAACAGGCAAAATGTTCAGGATACAAGGTAAAAAAGCCTGTCATACCAAGAACCAGAAAAATCACAACTTGAATAAGAAATGATGGTCAACAGATGACAATACTGAGACAAATCAGATGTTGGAATTACTTGACAAGGATTTTAAGCAGCTCTCATAAAAATGCTTCAACGGGTAATTACAAATTGTCTTGCAACAAAAAATAGAAAAGCTCAGCAAAGAAATAGAAGTTAACAAAAGAACCATTGTGATAGGTGCACTATATGCCAATTTTTAAAAATAGAAATAAATGGCAGTTATGTAACTGAAAAATACAATACCGAAATAGAAAACATTCTGTGGTAACAGATAATTTGATTAGCTCCTGGACATTTTGTCTGTTACATTAACTTTATTTTCAGAAATTTAATTTTGATGTATCTTGGCATGAATTTCTTTCAAAGTGGCAGATATTTCAAGGTGAATGTAATGTCCTGTTTGGTATTCATTCAGCTTCTTGAATCTGTACATTTATATCTTTTGCTAAATTTGAGATCAGTAGTAGAGAGGAAATGACAGAAGATAGAAATCAGTGAACGTGAGGACAGATCAGTAGAATTTACCTAATCTGAATGACAGGGCAAAGATATGCTGACAAAAAAAAAAAAAAAATTAACAGAGCCTTGGGGACCTGTGGGACAATAACAAAAGAACCAACATTTATATGTTTGGGGTACCAGAAGTAGAGGGGAAAAAAATGGAGCTGAAAGAGCATTCAAATAAATAATGGCTGGAAACATCCCAAATTTGGCAAAACCTTAAAAGCAGCTGGAAGCTGGGTGTGGTGGCTCACACCTGTAATCCCAGCATTTCAGGAGGCCAAGGTGGGCAGATCACAAGGTCAGGAGACAGAGACCATCCTGGCCAACGTGGTGAAACCTTGTCTCTACTAAACACAAAAAAACTAGCCGGGCATGGTTGTAGTCCCAGCTACTCGGGAGCCTGAGGCAGGAGAATGGCTTGAACCTGGGAGGCGGAGACTGCAGTGAGCCGAGATCACAAGACTGCACTCCAGCCTGGTGACGGAGTGAGACTCTGTCTCAAAAATAAAAATAAATGCAGCCGGAGAAAAATGACACGTTGCTATGGGGTGGGGGACACAATTTGGAATGACAGTAGACGTCTCATCAGAAACCATGAGGACCAGAAGGAGGTGGCATTGTCAACTATGAATTCTGTATCTAGCCAAACTATCCTTCAAGAGGTCTCTCTTATATCTATATATGTATAGATACACATATTCCTCTATGCAGCTCTTTACAATTATTAGGGAGAGCAGGTAGTTACATGGAATTAGGCTTATGTGATATGTGAAATAATCAAAGATGAGAGGAAGAGACCTAACGTATAACTAATGATTATAACTGTGAAGTTACTCATCTAAAAATAGATTGGAATAAAATAATGATAGCAGTTATGTTAGGGTAATAGCATTTTAATTTTTCTTGTTTATATTTTTCAATTGAATGTAATCTTTTTTGTTGTTTTTGTTTTCATCAATGTGGCATAATGTTAGTTTTATAATTTAAAATGTTCTTTCTTTCAAAACACTCGATTTCAAGTCTTTACTGTAGAGTCTGGTCATTGTAAGCTTGTAAGTTGCTACTTCATTTGCATCTTGATGCTGTGTAATATAATCTCCTTCCCTGCTGACTTTTTTCCTCCAGGGCAGAGACTACATCATGCCCATTTGTGTATCCCCAGTACCTTGCTCAGACGCTGACAGATAGTGGGTACCTAATAAATAATTGTCCAATTAACTGATTTAGATATCAGTATGCTGAGTATGATAATAGAATTGTAGGTTCTTTTTTTTTTTTTTTTTTTTTTTTTTTTTTTTTTTTTTTGAGACGGAGTCTCGCTGTGTCTCCCAGGCTGGAGTGCAGTGGCGCGATCTCAGCTCACTGCAAGCTCCGCCTCCTGGGTTCATGCCATTCTCCTGCCTCAGCCTCCGAGTAGCTGGGACTACAGGCGCCCGCCACCACGCCCGGCTAATTTTTTGTATTTTTAGTAGAGACGGGGTTTCACCGTGTTAGCCAGGATGGTCTTGATCTCCTGACCTCGTGATCTGCCCGGCTTGAGGGATTGTTTGAATAATTCTGTCAGCTAAAAAGACAAGAAGCACTGAGCACAGTGTCTCACACCTGTAATCCCAGCACTTTGGGAGGTCGAGGTGAACGGACCATGAGGTCAGGAGTTCGAGACCAGCCTGGCCAACATGATGAAACGCTATCTCTACTAAAGGTACAAAAAAAATTAGCCGGCATGGTGGCATTTGCCTGTAATCTCAGCTACTCAGGAGGCTGAGGCAGGAGAATCGCTTGAACCTGGGAGGCAGAGGTTACAGTGAGCTGAGATCGTGCTATTGCATTCCAGCCTGGGTGACAGGGCGAGACTCCGTCTCAAAACAAAAAGTGTTACTGGAAGAATATTTAATGCCAAAATTGTGTATAACTCCTAGCGTATTGTTTATGTCTCTTCTAAACATAGTCTAGGAATTGTTGACAAAGCTTGATTTAGCAGTGTTTCTCTAATAAATATAGTCCAAGTCACTATAAAGAAAACATACAAAGGTCTTTTTATAGATCTTAGAATAATGGCACCGAAAAAGACAGAAGTGAGGTCATCTCATCCTTTCTGCCATTGATGACAACACCTTAAATCTTCCCACAGATCTATGTGGCACTTCAATTAACAAATCCCCTGGGAATGATGCCCTTTGTAAGGCATCAGCCTTGTTAAATCACTCCTCCCACCGTAAATCACATCCATAATGCAAAGCTTCCTCTCACAAGATAAAGATGCCTGTGTGCACTGCTTCTGTGTCTGTCTTCCCAATTAAAGGTACAAGAGGCAGAGTCTGAAGAGTGCCAAGTATCCCCAAACTTTGTTTTCTTTTTCTTTTTTTTTTTTCCTTTTTTTTTCTTTTCCTTCCCAGAAGAGAACCAAACTGTTTTTTACTTCCCTCCTCCGTGGTGACACCCTCACATCTCTTGCTCTCCTCCCCTAATATAACACAAAATTTGTCACAAAGATGTACTTTCCCCTTTTCCTAAGATCAGATCCAATATAAGTTGTTTGCAGTTATTTACCACCTACGTTTCTTCTGTCATTCATGCTGAAGTCTGAGTGCAATCAGACACTTTTCTTTGATTGTCGTATGAATGGTACCTAAATATTTCACTTCACTGCCTTGTTTGGGGGAATTTTAGGGGTCACCAAGTAGAAAACTCATTTTGTCCTTTTTAGGTTGATTTGGAACAGGATGGCAGCACGGTTCACTTATGGTAAACTCTGGTTCACTGCTTCACACCTTCTTGGAAACCAAGCTTGGATTAATCCAGTGGAGTTGCTGAATTCTGGGAGCTGTTGGAGGTAGAGAAAGCTCTATTGATTTTTTACTAGCTTTTGGAGCCTTTAATCCTAGCACTTCATATCTCCTCTGCTATGGCTGATCCTTAACCACTCCCTGTCTCACAATGACACAAGACCCTTCAGTGCATATTTTATGTTTTCTGTAACATTTGCTTGAGTTACAATTAGGAAGCTGGGTGTGCACACATGTGTATACATGTGCCATGAATACCCCTGTGCTCCTCCTCCGAAGCCCTATTCCCCTGTTGCATTTCTCCCTCTGGATTTGAATTTTGTTATTGTATTCTCATTTTTTGTGAAGGGATTATATTACTTAAAAAAAAATTGAAAAAAGTGGAAAAGTTCTCTAAACTCTCAACAATCTGCTTTCTCAGGAAAAGCTCTGCCAAACCTCCATAATTTAAATGGTAATGATTAACTCATAATTCTTTTTCATTCTACTCAAAGATAATTGTAGTCATTGTAGTAATGAGCATGGAGAACAAATGCCTGCTTTATGTGCCCTGAGCCAAGACCACAGTGCTTTCAAAGAGATCAGTTCATCACAGAAGTGGACTTGGTAATTTCCTAGGTGGTAATGCACTTCCCATGAAACGAGCAAAAGAATAGTTTTAAATGTACATCGATTTCCATAATTATTTTATGTAATCCTTCATGGAAAATGAATGAATTGGAACAATGCTCTATTGCCCCAAAATTTTGCAGAAAATCACAAAACTGACATATGTAAATGTATCTTTTAAGCAATGTTATGTCCCTGAAAAAGAGAATGAATTAAGTGTCATGAAGGTTAAAAGATCGTTCTATTCACAAATGTTTCCATTAACGACTGAAAACCAGATTAATTCTACAGTGTTCTGTTTCAAACTGATATGAAAATGAAAAGGGACTAAAAAAAAGCACAAAAGCCAGATTGAAGCTATAAAATGTAATGGGAGCTAGCATTAGGGGTATGAGAATCTTGCCAATTTGTCCATCTTCCAACGCACCTCTGCATCTCAACCCTCTCTTCATTTTTATGACTCCCACATTGATCCAGCCCTCCAGATAAATTCAGCTGGCCTAGCAGAAATATCACATAAGGATTATTGCACTCAAGATAAAAGAACAGCCCCCTATTAAAAAGATTAAATTAACATTCTTTAACCTGCCACTTAAGGCCTTCTATCAATGTCTCTTCCTTTACCCAGCCACTTTCCTCCAAGGTCACCCTGCTGGACAAGTGGAACCACCTCTTTTTTTTTTTTTTTTTTAAAGGTGGAGTTTCGCTCTGTTGCCCAGGCTGGAGTTAAACAGCGGCTCTCAGCTTGCTGCAACCTCCACCTCCTGGGTTCAAGTGATTCTCCTACCTCAGCCTCGCCTCCTGAGTAGCTGGAACTACAGGCATGTGCCACTATGCCCAGCTAATTTTTTTGTGTTTTTGGTAGCGACGAGGTTTCACCATGTTGACTGGTCTCAAATTCCTGACCTCAAATGATTGGCCCGCTTTGGCCTCCCAAAGTGCTGGCATTACAGGCACCAGCCACTGGCACTGGCCAGTAGAACCACTTTCTATAGTGTGCCCATAATGGACCTTGGACATCTTTCCTAGTTTGGTACCTGCTGTTTTACTTAACAGCATGTTACTGTGTATTCTGTACCATCTTGTCACACTTGTCTTTGTAATGTTGCCTGACTCTGGCTCTCCAGATTTGTGCATTATGACTTTATTGTAAATCAGAGAAAGTCAATAAATTTACTTCTTTAGAATTTCCCCCATGGTCAAGGACTTCATATATCTCCACTGACTGCTTATTAAGGCTCTAAAACAATGGAATTTGGATAAAGCTGGTAGGAATAAAAAGTGAACTTTGGTATAAAAAATAGCAGTGAAATATACTAATGTAGTAATGAGATGCTCTTCAAGAATTTAGAGAAAAAAATAGAAAATAGAAAATAAGAGGGTAAGTAAAGTCTGTACACTTAGTATAAAATCTCCAGCCACCTTTACTAGTCCAGGTAGAAAACTGAAGAATTTTTTTCTGGACAAAGTGAACGTCTCCAGGGAAAAATGCCTTCAAAGATGGGCATTTGGGGTTCTCCAGTGAAATTGTCAGTTTGCCATTCAGTCACTCTGTGGCAAAGCCTACCAGTTATAAACACCACCCATGCACACAGAGCCTATCATTCACTCTGTAATGTCTTATTTTTAAATGTCAGTGAACATATAAGGATCCATAGGTATTTGAGGAAAGCCTCTAGCACCAAATAAAAGACCTAAACCAGCAAACCAATGGGAGAAAAACAAATTAGAGAAAACAGAGCCCATACAGGAAACAAGAAAACGTCAAAAAGCAACTATCTAAAAATTACTAGATGATGTTACAGCTTCGAAACGAGAACAAAAAAGGGGTTTTCAAATTTAAAATGATAGCAACATTTTAAAACAAATTGCTAGAAAATTAAAAGATAAATACTTTCTCAGAAAGTATAACAAAACAAGACAAAGAGGTGGAAAACAGAAAATTATTTAAAAATTGGAGACTCAATCTAAGAAAAGTGTAGAAATGGAAATGCAGACGCAGTGGCAGGGACCACTTGACTCTCTTCATGAGTGAAAGTGTCTTCGTGCTCCTAGGTCACTTTAATGAGTGTACAGATAATTGGCAGGGAGGGGGATCTTTGTAAAATGCAGATTCTAATTCAGCAGGTTGGTGGTAGCACCTGAGATTTTCCATTTCTGACAAGCTCCTGAGTGATGCCTGTGCTGGGTCCGTGGACCACACTTGGAGTAGCAAAGTTCTACCCTACGGCATCTCTACGTCTTCCCCACTCCCATCTTAGATGATTAAACCACTTGCAGGGAGTAAGGCCTGTGAAGCAGCAAAGAGTGGTGGATGTTCCTTAGAGCTCTATGCATCCAAATCTGAACTATCTTTCCTCCAAAATCTTCTTCCCCTGATTATTCTCTTACTCACTTCATGACGTCTCTTTCCTTCCAATTTTCCAAGCAAGAAACCTCTGCATTAACTTGTTAACTTTCCCCTAGTTCTTTTTTTTTTTTTTTTTTTTTTTTTTGAGACAGAGTCTCCCTCTGTTGCCCAGGCTGCAGTACAGTAGTGCAATCATGGTTCACTGCAGCCTCCGCCTCCCGGGTTCAAGTGATTCTCCTGCCTCAGCCTCCCGACTGAGACTACAGGCGCATGCCACCACACCTAGCTAATATTTTTAGTTTTAGCAAAGACAGGGTTTCACCTATGTTGGCCAGGCTGGTCTTGAACTACCGACCTCAAGTGATCTGTCCACCTCGGCCTCCCAAAGTGTTGGGATTATAGGCATGAGCCACTGCACCCAGCCAACTTCCCCCTTTAATAGTTCTAATGAAATATTAACTGCCCAAGTATTTCTTTAGGATATCCTGTTTTCTGAATATCTCTCTCACTGTCTTCTCATCTGACTGTCCATTGCCTTAAGCCTCCCCAGGTCACCTCTCTTTAAATGTACTCTAGGCCAGGCACGGTGGCTCACGCCTGTAATCCCAGCACTTTGGGAGGCCAAGTTGAGCGGATCAGGAGGTCAAGAGTTGGAAACCACCCTGGCCAACATGGTGAAACCCCATGTCTACTAATAATACAAAAATTAGCCAGGCATGGTGGTGTGTGCCTGCAATCCCAGCTACTTGGGAGGCTGAGGCAGGAGAATTGCCTGAACCCAGGAGGCAGAGGTTGCAGTAAGCCGAGATCATGCCACTGCACTCCAGCCTGGGTGACAGAGTGAGAATACGTCTTGGGGATAGGGGGATGAGAAACATGTACTCTAACCTCCTTACCAACTCTGGGTCTCAGACGTGGCTCCACAGAGATGCCTGTAAAATGCAAACATGACCATGTTAATCTTTTCCCTAAGAGACTCTCATAATTCTCCAGTATTAAAAGTAAATAAAATCTAAGTTCATTAAAATGATATTTCAAGGTCCTTCTTGATTTGGCTTCCTGTCCATTTTTCAAACTTCATCTCCCACATATGCACACTGCTGTAGCCCTGCCGAGCTACTTTCTACTGAAAAGCTTTGTATATGCCATTGCTCTACCTGAAACTCCTCACTCCACTATTCACCTGGGAACTACTCAGATGGGCTCCTGGGAAGCCTGCATTTCCCTTCCAGGCAGAGTTAATTCTCTCCTCCGTTATTCTCCAATAAAGGTCTCTCTCTCTCTCCCCACTCTGTTTTTGTCCTTAGCCATATTCTGATTACCATGACCCCTTCTTAACCCTAAATTCCCCTCATGCGAAATTCTAGTATACTGGGATTAACTCTCATCTATGTTTTTGATGGCCATGGGAATGTTTATTTGTGAAGTGTGTAGGAATTATTTAAAGGAGCAGCAAAGAACGGAGCGTTCAGAATATAAAGGGAGGAGAAGTGGATGCCACAGAAGGAGAAAAGGTTGTACAGAGATATCTTGAAAAAGATTTAAAAAAATAGGAGAAAGGAGTAGTTCATTCTGATTCTTACAACTACCTTCAGGTGGGTTTGGGAGGAAGGAGGGAGGGAGAGAAGGGAGCTAAGGTTTCAGTGAGAAAGGCTGTGGAGCCAGGATGAGGAAGAAAGAGAAAGGTGAGACCACAGGACAGGACCAGGGGCAGAAGTCAGAAGGTCATGAATTATGGATGAGCAGTACACTGGACATTTGGATGCCACCCTCATTCCATGCACCATGTATGATATCAGCAACAATGCAAAATACATTTGCGTGCATCTTGCTGAAGAAGTCAAAGAAAGTAAAGGCTGATGAGTAGAAATCAAGAGTACAGCAGACACCATTATAAACTTAAAAGTCTACAACATGTCATTGATGTTATCAGTGTTCTGACCTAAGGGTTTTATTTTATTTTATTATTTTATTTTATTTTATTTTTTGAGATAGAGTCTCACTCTGTCACCCAGGCTGGAGTGCAGTGGTGTGATCTCGGCTCATTGCAAGTTCTGCCTCCTGGTTTCAAGCCATTCTCCTGCCTCAGCCTCCTGAGTAGCTGGGACTATAGGCACCCACCACCATGCCCGGCATGTATTTTTTTGTAGAGACTTTTGTATTTTTAGTAGAGATGGGGTTTCACCATGTTAACCAGGATGGTCTCGATCTCCTGACCTCGTGATCCGCCCGCCTAGGCCTCCCAAAGTGTTGGGATTACAGGCGTGAGCCCCCACCGCGCCCGGTCCTAAGGGTTTTATTTTAATGAATGCATACAAATGTGCATAAGGGTTCCTTAGGTAAACTCTCCACCTCGGTGCCCTCCTCCAAATGCTGAGCAGCCCCCCAGAGCAGACCCTCCCTGTTCAAGGGCTCCATTGCTAGCACCCCACAAAAAACCTTCCTCACCCTGGTTACTCAGTTCCACTCAAAGGTGATACTGTTTCTTTTGGATTGCCTGCTCTTAAAAACTCTTGGATTTAAATGGAATCTTGCTTTTTACCCACCAATGTAGAGTTGCTCTGTGCTTCCTGGAGCCACCTTGCCTTGTTCTTAGACACCAGTTAACCTTTGCCTCACACCTCTAACTCCAGGTCAGCTATCATCTGCCTCACTCAAAGTCCCCAATTCATCTCTCTGCTCCGAAATCCTCTTTTCTAGGAGAGATGATCAGATGCCCTTGCTTCTCCTTGTACCCAAGATTATAAAGACAGCTGTGAATTCTTCTTATCATTTTTTCTTTTAAGGAACCTAAACCCAAGAGAGGATAGAGGAGGGTGAGGATTATTTTATTTCTTTACATGATATTCATAACAGCTTATATTTAATGAATATTCATTTTGTGCCAGAAACCGAATGTGCTGAACATTTTACATATCTTCAGTGCTGTTATTATCTGTCTGCTGATGAAGAAACAAGGTTCCATGGACAGTAAGTGATGGGGCCAGACTTTGAACGCACATAAATGAGCTTCAAGCCCACGTTCTTAACCTTCAACCATGCGGTCTTCCCTAGACTGGAGCCTTCAAAGGAAAGAATCTGCAATTTATTATATTTCATATTCCTATCATCTTATAGATGGCTAATATGTAAAGGGCACACGCAGAGTATTAGTGGAATGCATTCTAGATTAGGGAACAGACAGGAGCGTTACTAGTCAATGAAAGATAGAATTTCAGGTCTATAGAATGTTTACCTTGGGGAAGGAGTAGAAGGGAGGTTATTTACCATATAGATCTGAAGGTCATAGATTCTAAAATTACTTTAATTCATCTTTGCTGAAGAAATTCTGAATAGAGTAAGTAAACAGAATGAGTGACAGTGGCTTGGAAACAGCAATTGATTTTTATATTGCTTTTCACAGAGTCGACATATGCAGACAGTCTGACTTGCCTATTGATCTGAGCTAGAGTTGAGTGAATGAGCTGGTTGTAAAATTCCCTAACTCATCACTAAAAGTCAGTCAGACCTTGAAAGACTGTTACTTTCTTTTTTTTTCCTAACATGGAGGACAATGAGTAATAGAATGCCCAGATTGGGAGCTGAGAGATTATCTTTACTTTTAACAAAACAGGAAAATCCTTTCAAAGAGGAAGTCCTCATTAAGATCGTGCTAGAGGCCTTTTCTATTCACTGGAAAGATTAGCTGAGTTCAGTGGTCTTTAAGAAAGTATAATCATGAAAATAGTTACGTCCAGAGCTCAGAGAGTTTGAATTGTCCTTTTGGTTGGAAGATTCTAGCCCAGCCTATTTTATCCTATTCTAAACTTGCCAAAAATTTCATATTGTCAAGCTTTCCCTCCACCCCATGCCAAGTTGTTAAGCTTTCAAACAAATTTATTATGATAAATTTCATCTCTATTGATGTAAAGGCTATTGGACATCTTTTCTTGGCATTTAATTTAATACCAAATTAATATTTTGTATCATCCTGATATATGAAGACACTTATAAATATAGAAGAGAAATAATTTTAATCAGTTTTATTGTGCTATAATTTACATCTACCAAAGATTATCTATTTTAAGTATACAGCTTTATGAGTTTTGACAAATTTATACAGTCATGCAACTACCACCACAATCATGATACAGAACATTTTCATCACCCTTAAATGTTCTCTCATGCCTCCTTGCAATCAGTCTCCTCCCTGATTCCTGTCCTCTGATTTGTTGTCTATCAATGTAGTTTTGGCTTTTTAAGATTTTCATATGGAATCATACAATATAGAATCACTTAGGAAGTAGTCTTTTGTGTCTTACTTATTGTTGTTCTTGAAAAATATTTTTAAGCAAACAAAATGACATGCCACAGGTTGGCAGAAAAATAGTCGCAAAATATGTATTTGAAAATTCTTGTATCTAGAATATATGAACTCTTATATTCAATAAAAGACAGGCAATGAAATTTTAAAAAATAGGCAAAAGATCTAAACAGACAGTTCACCAAAGAAGGTAGACAAATGGTGACTATACATAAAAAGATGACTAACATCTTTGGTCATTAGGGAAATATAAATTAAAATCACAGTGAGACACCTATGTTCACACAAAGACCTGTTCACGAATGTTCATAGCAGCTTTATTTATAATAGTCCCAAACTGGAAATAACTCAAATGTTTATCAACTGATGAGTAGAGAAGCAAACTATGGGATAACCATATGATGAAATACTACTCAATAATAAAAGGGAACCAATTAATGATATACACTACAGCACAGATGAATTATAAAAGCATTGTGTTGACTGAAAGAAGCAGATATAAAAGACATATAGAAGAAATTTGGAAGGTTTAAAAAATTTTTAAAAGCAGTGACTATTTGAGTATCGCAAGTAAAGTATTATATGCTATGGTACATAATGATCCTGTCCTCAAAGAGCCTACATAAGTAAGACACAAAATAAGTAAAACACAAAGAAGCTTGTCCTGAAAGAGCCTGCAAGGGTATTAACCAATGCAATGGTAATTACCTAGAGATTTTTCTTAGAAGTGAGATTTTATAGCTCTCCCTCAAATTCAGTTTTGTCTGTGTGCTCATGGAAAGTTTGAGTGCATCAGTAGTTGATTTTACAATCGAAATGTAGAATATTTTCATCACTCTAAGTGGTTTCTGTAGTCCCAGCATAGAGTCAGTGGGGACATTAATGCTGCACGTCCTCAAACCATATATCCAGCTGGAAGGGTGTACAGCACAGTGTAGAAAGTGGGAATGGATTCCACAGCCATCCATAGGTCCCACAGGGATGAGGAAAAGTAAAAATTCCTGGAGCCGAGACAAGGGGCTTCACAGATCTTGGCAAGTAAGTGTCACTATTTTTCAGGTTACAACCTAGATGTGGTCTCCTCATAGAAGCCTGTCCTGGCCACTCACAATAAATATGAGTGACTTCTCCCCACCCCCATCACTCTATGGCACGTCACCCTCTTTTATTTCCCTCAACATTCATCAGTACTTGAACTACCCTGTTAATATCTTTCTTTACTTTTGTTCCTGTTTTCCTGCTCCAGAATTCAAGCCCTTTGAAGACAAGAATCTATGTCTTTTAGTAACCGCCATATCCCAATTCATAGCATTGAATCTGAATCTGGCACAAATTAGATGTTCTCAGTATGGATTCGATGGAACCAAATACAATTAAATTCCAATGGGTTAGATAGCAATGAATAGTAAGGATGTGGAGACACTGAATAAAAATGAATCTCTAAACAACTATTTCCTCATCTGTTTTAAGGACAAAATGATATATGAATTACTCCATACAATGTCTGGCACATAGCAAGAACTTGAAACTGTAGCAGTTACTAATAATAATGAGATAGGGATAAATCACCTCATTGTAACAGTAGATAAAACAGACCTATTCCTCCCTTGGTTCCATCACTCTAGAGAGAAATTTCTTTTCTTCTTTTTAGAAAGTGTATTTTCTTTATTTAAATGTATTGTTGCTGCCTTACCTTTTTTTTTTTTTTTTTGATCATTGCCCAAGAATGTTGGGAGTTAGAACCAAAACCCCAAACTTGAAGTCTTCCTTCTGTTTTTCATGTCTTAGATCCTAGAAAATTTAGAAAAGTTTTAGTTCTGTTTGGTTTTCTAAATTGAATGATGTGGTTTGACTGCATAGTGTCATGGTAGAAAGCAGATTTGGACTACTGTAACTTTAAACTCATGTATTCAACCCAAAATACCATTTGTTGTATTAAATCTGTTATTTTTTTTTAAACAAACAACAAAACCTCAAAATACCCCTCATCACTTGACCTCAATATCAGCTCAGGGAAATAGCAACTTGCAAGCCATTTTTGTTTTTGTTCTACGGTAGTGGCCGAATAGAACAGGTATAAAACAGTGTTACATTTCTCCATAACATCAAATGGCACAGCCTTATTTAAGAAGATAATTTTCTAGAGATACTATTTAAGATTTTAGATGGCACTTCAAAGTTCATCAGATTGTCTTTCTGAATTTTTGAAAGGAGCAAATCTACGTGAAAAAGTATTTTTTTCTTTTCTTGAGACAGTTTCTATAGCAAGCAGTTCCTGTCCCATTTTCCTAAGTATGGATTCATTATTTAAAGATTGTTATACAATACACATAACATAAAATTTACCATTTTAGTCATTTTAAGTGTATAATTCAGTGGCATAAGTATATTCATATTTTACAACCATCACCACTATCCATCATCAGAACTTCTTTTTATCTTTCCAAAGTGAAACTCTGTATCCATTAAACAGTAGTTTCCCACTCTTTCTTACTCCAATCCCTGGCCACTATTCTACTTTCTGTCTTTCTGAATTTTAGCATTCTAGAAACCTCAGGTAAGTGGAATCATATAGTATTTTTTCATGTAACTGATTTATTTCTCTTAGTTTAATGTCTTCGGTTTTGTTCATGCCGTAGCATGTGTCAACATTTCTCACTTTTTCAAGGCTGAATAATATTTCGTTTGTGTATATACCATATGTCATTTATTCATTCATCTGTTGATGGACACTTGCGTTACTTCCACCTTTTCTGGCTATTGTGAATAATGCTGCTGTAAACATGGCTGTACAAATATCTCTTTCACTTTTTCCTTTCAGTTCTTTCAGATATATACCCGGAAGTGAACTTGCTAGATCTTATAGTGTTTCTGTGTTTTATGTTTTGAGGCATTGTTATACCATTTTCCATAGTACCTCCACCACTTTACATTCCCACCCATAGTGCACAAGTGTTCCAGTTTCTCTGCATCCTCACCAACATTAGTTATTTTTGGTTTTCTCAGTAATGACCATGTTAATGGGTGTGAAGTGGTATCTCATTGTGGCTTTGATTTGCATTTCCCTAGTGATGACTGATGTTGAGCATCTTTTCATGTGCCTTTTTTTTTTTTTTTTTTTTTTTTTTTTTTTTGCCATTTTGCTGTCTTCTTTAGAGAAATGTCTATTTGGGTTCTTTGCCCTTTTTTTTTTTTTTTTGAATTGAGTTTTTTTTGTTTTCTGTTGTGGGAGTTCTTTGCACATTCTGGATATTAACCCATTATTGTATATATATGATTTGCAAATATTTTCTTCCATTCTGTGAGTTGCTTTTTCACTCTGTTGATGTGTTTTTTGATACACAAACGTTTTTAATTTTGATGTATTCCAATTTATATATTTTTGTTGTTTTTTTCTTTTTTTGCCCACGCTTTTGGTATCATACTCAAGAAATCATTGCCAAATCCAACATCCAAGGTCATGACTTTTTCTACTTTTCTTCTGAGTTTTATATTATAGTTTTAGAGTTTTTGAACCATTGTGAGTTAATTTATAGTTTTAGCTCTTAGACTTAGATATTTGAACTTCTTGAGTTAATTTTTGTGTATGGTATGAAGAGAATAACTGGCCAATTCTGTTCTGTGGCAAATGCAAACTGGTCACATCGCCACATATCCTTGGTCCCTTCCTTCCTTGCATCCCCTGTGGAGGAGTTTCAGTTCTACCCTCCATGCCTTCTCTGGACTAGGGTGCATTCCTAGTCCAGACTTCAACTTCTTTTGCATGTGGATATCTAGTTTTCCTAGCACTGGGTAGAACTGGAACTCCTCTGCAAGGGACGTAAGGAAGGAGGGGAGAAGAGAAAGGTGTAGATAATGACCAGTTTACTTTTGTTGAAACATAGTTACTTCTTAAGCAAAGGTTGTTTTCCTGGATGTTTTCAAAGCTGCTTGTTACTGTTTCAAAGGTCAAATAGATAATGATTAAGTTGTGCATCACTTAAGGTAGATTTTGACCTCTCACAAGTTGAAGAGTACTGAAGATCTAAGATCATTTACATCCCTCTGGAAGAAAAAATAACATAGCCTTCTAGGGCAAAGAAGGAAAAACTGAATAGTTACAGGATATTCCGTGGTTCAAAGTACACCTGCCTGGTTTGCTGTTCTCCAAAATCCCATACTCAGTTGGTTGGAGTGGCCTCACTCTTACCTGCCAACCCGGGAGGTTGGTGATGAGCATGTCTTTACCTTTTCTTTGGAGTTTGGTTACCTTATTGACTTTTGCTGAATTAAATGGCGAAGCTGGAGGACTTGAGCTGCAGAGACAGAAAAGAAGCGCCAATCTCCAACAGTAAGTAAACACATGGGTCACTCCTACTCAGGGACTAGGCTAATTCCTCACCAGTTTTCCCAAATAGCCAGATAAACAAAGGTGCAATTTTTCTTGAGGAAAATTATGTTGAGAAGCAAACAGGGAAAAACATTTAGACTGAGGTATGAAATTACCTTCCTATGCACAAATTATTATCTGTCGTCTTGCAAATAATATGTTTGCAATTGCCAGGGGGTATCTCCGAGAAATGTGCAGAGAAAGAAATGGCAGATGAGCAGGGGCAGTTGGGTTGAGTTGATCAAACAGTGAAGATGTATTTGGCCTGTAGTTATTCAGTAAGAAACTTTGTTATTTTGGTTTAAAAATTGTACCTGCTAGTTACTGATGCATTCTCTGGTTTGAATTATATAGGCCTCGAATGGCTACAGAGAGGGGAAATTTGGTGTTTCTTACGGGGTCTGCCCAAAACATTGAGTTTAGAACCGGATCCCTGGGAAAAATTAAATTAAATGAAGAAGACCTTGGCGAATGTTTACATCAGGTAATACCCTGGAAATATTTTGAAATCGTTTTTGTATATCCATATATGGTGACTTAATTGAACAAGTCTAAATTAATCTGTACCTGGAATCTTTTCTAATTATTATTTTTTATTAATATGTAGTAGATGCACATATTTTGGGGTACATGTGATAATTTGATACATTCCTTTAACGTGTAAAGTTCAAATCAGGGTAATTGGGATATCCATCACCTTAAATATTTACCTTTTCTTTATGCTAAGAACATATGAATTGTTTTCTTCTAGCAATTTTGAAATGTACAATAGATTAATGTTAACTATAGTCACCCTACTGGCCTGTCAAACACTGGATCTTATTTCTTCTATCTTACTATATATTGTACTCATTAATCAACCTGTCTTCAACTTCCCTCCCCCTTCCTAGTGTACCTTGAATCTTTAGCATAGAGAACATAATTGGACATCAGACATGTTCTTGTAAAGGGCAATGGCCTGGCTTAATGGTGGGTAGAGGGAGTGTGCTAAAAGAAGGAAGCTCATTGTGCCAGGCAGTGCACCCTAGTCCAGAGAAGACATGGAGGGTAGAACTGAAACTCTCCACAGGGCATATGAGGAAGGAGGGGACCAAGGATATGTGGAGATGTGACCAATTTGCTTTTGCCACAGTACAGAATTGGCCAGTTATTCTCCTGCCTTACTGGGTGTTTTCAGTTCCCAGGAATCACTGCATATTTCAGCCATAATGTTAGAAGTCAGCATTATTCAGAGCTTACTGTGGGCCATCCACTGTGCTTAGCACTGTATGGATGTTATCTCATTTGACCTTCACAGCTGTCCAATGAGGTGGCCTTTATTGTCACCCTAGTTTTATGAGAGGTAAAGAAACCCTGAAGCAGTTAAGTAACTTTCCCAGGACATGCGATAAATAGCTGAGCCAGGACTTAAAACCTAAACAGTCTGCTTCCAAGACAGGTTTCTTAATAAGCACCCTAAACTGGTATTATAGGAAAACATACAAATGGAAAATACCTTGATCTATTGTTACTGAAAAGGATAAGTGGAATTAAGCTGTGGCTATTTTAGCCCAGTGTTTATTACACGTGGTGTTGTTTTGGTTTTTATAATAATAGGCAAGATCTTAGTGCTTAAAGTAGAATACTACTCAAGTTTTTAATTATATTACTGTAAGATAAATATGATATTTTCACTAGTGCTCTTCATTTCTTCTTCTTTTTCTAAAATTAGATCCAGAAAAACAAAGACGATATTATAGAGTTAAAAGGGAGCGCAATTGGTCTGCCTCAAAATATATCTAGTCAAATCTATCATCTTGATTCCAAGGTAAGTCTGACATCCACATCGTAAGAACTGATGAGTTCTCCCTAATTCAATGTTATAAGTAACCGTTTTGTAGGGGATATGCCAATTTTGCGTGCTCTTTAGAGATTTAGCATGTAACTACCACACTGTTTGGTTAAATGGCGCAGCTCTAATGGAGGCTGTAGAAGTGATGGGCAGAAGGCAGGAAATGCTGTGCAAGCACTTGTTGCAGAAGTAGGCCTTGGGCCAGGCACAGTGGCTCACTGCAAGTGAATGGATAATTAATATCAAAAACTGCCATAATCCCAGCGATTTGGGAGGCCACAGAGGAAGGATTGCTTGAGCCCAGGAGTTTGAGACCAGCCTGGGCAACATAGTGAGACCCTGTCTCTACCAAAAAAAAAAAAAAAAAAAAATTAGCTGGGCATGGTGGCATGAGCCTGTACTCACAGCTACTTGGGAGGCTGAAGTGGGAGGATGGCTTGAACCAGGGAGGTTGAGGCTGCAGTGAGCTATGATCATGCCACTGTGCTCCAGCCTGGGCAACAGGGCAGGACCTTGCCAAAGAAAAGAAAGAGAGAGAGAGAGAGAGAGAGAGAGAGAGAGAGAAAAGGAAGGAAGGAAGGAAAGAAAAAGAAAGAAAGAAAGAACAAACGAAAGAAAGAAAGAAAATAAGCCTTGCTGAAGTTTTAAGAGCAAACTTCTTACTGGTGAAATGGATGTATCACTGACATTTATGAACATTCCCATAGTCACTGTGTACAGAGAAGCAATCAGTCAACTTAACAGTGGGTTGTACTTAAAAAAAAAAAAAAAAAAAAAAGGCTAAAAAAAACCCCCAGAAATCTGTGACAGGACGGAACAGGAAGGAAGAAAATCCTGAGGGGAGAGGAATGAAGAGGAAAAAGGCAATAAAAGCAGGAATGAACAGACAAAGTGTGTCCCTAGCAGAGGGCATTAGGACAATATGTCAAGGCTGTAACATCACCTGTGCAATGCCTTTGAACCAGCTAACTGAAGCTTTTTCTTCCCCAATGGCAGCTGGCGGATCTTGACAGAAAATTCCAAGGCTTGCAGCAGGTAGGTCTCATCCTACTACACATCCAACATCTTTCACAGAAAACATACTAGAATCATTAATAGAGCCACTATTCTTATTTTAAGGGTGAATGGATGATTAATATTAAAAACTTGCTTTTTCCCATAACTTACTTCTCATCCCAGCATATGCTTCCCAGGATGCAGACGCAGAGCTGAGTCTAAGACAGATGAAATGATAAGGCTGAGGTCTCTGAGCCTGTTAGGGCTTCTAACCCTGAGTTTGCAGCCCACAGCCCACATCCTTTACCATCACCCTTTAGCTCTGTGTGCTGTGCTTGGTCAGCTGGTGATCTCCCAACTTGCTGATTCTCCCATCAGGGACTGGGGCTTGGAAAGCAAGCATCGTCTCTGACGCTAAGCTCAGAAGTCTAGGTGTATCACAAAATATTCCAAATTTTCTTAACACTACATTTGCTGGTAATTAAACTTGAACAGTTTCTTAGAGAAAACATTCTATAACTGTACTACAAACTTGGAGACTGATCTATGTAAACTTAGGCTTTTTACCCCTTTTGTAGGAAGCTGGCCTTTTTAAGACTTTCATGGAAGCCATAACCTTCTATGCAGAGAAATGTACAGAATCTCTTCATATTTAAAATTTTGCATAAAAGCCTGGGGATTCCAGCATAAGAATGTCAGCACAAATATTTTTCATCTGTTTTGCTCATACTTCAAGCATTTCCCTCTACTTTTAAGTTTGATCTGTCCCACTGTGAAGGACAGATATAAAAAAAAGGACTCATACAGATTGAGGCAGGTTCCACCGTTCCGGCAAGGATTGCTGCTGCAAACCTTTTTGTCATTTGATGAACAAGTTCGTGTATTCCTTTTCTCCACTTAGATAATACATTGACCCCTCAACTGTCATTTTTTAGAGAGTAGTTGAGCAAAAGAAAATGAGTAAAGAATAGTGCTGTGGACCATGACACTGCACTCAAGTTTTGTCTCCTGGAGGGCTTCATTATTTTAGCCAAAGGTCAAAGACTAGAGGCCATGCTCAGCCGGTCCTCCTACCCCCATGCCTCAGGAGGAACATTGAGTGATTTTCAAATGTGAATGCCTTTGTGCCTTTGGATAGGGTAAGTGCTCTCTGGCCACCACAGTCCCCACCACTCCCTATTGTCTTCCTCCTGACTGCTGATTTCATTTTCTACTGGGCCCCTTTAGGCTTTTAAATTTTTAGTCCCCAGACAGTGTTGCTTTTGTCCAACAGAAAACCTTTCAATGAGTTTGTGGTTAATGTTCTAAAGAGCATTCTATGATGGACAGAGCCAATTGTGCTAGCACAAAGAGAAAAATAGAACAATGGAATAAAACAGGTTCATGAAGAGACCCCCAGATGTATGGTCATCTAATTTATGACCAAAGTGGAGAAGGAATGTGCTTTGCAAAAAATGGTATTGAGTTGGCTCTCCTTTGGCTTTCTATTTCATCTGTAAAATGAAGGAAACAGACATAATTTTCTTTGTGAGTCACTATATATATAGTATGTTGTGTTTGTATGTGTGTGTATGTGTGTGCCTATAGACACATATATAATATATATGTGTGTGTGTGTGTATATATGTATATGAAATGTAATGAACAGTTTGCCCCTATTTTAAGTTTTTAAAAGCAGAGGATTAGGTTGTGTACGGTGGCTCATGCCTGTAATCCCAGCACTTTAGGAGGCCAAGGCAGGTGGATTATGTGAGGTCAGGAGTTTGAGACCAGCCTGGTCAACATGGTGAAACCCTGTCTCTACTAAAAGTACAAAAATTAGCCAGGTGTAGTGGGACATGCCCGTAGTCCCAGCTACTGAGGAGGCTGAGGCATGAGAATTGCTTCAACCCGGGAGGTAGAGGTTGCAGTGAGCCGAGATCATACTACTGCACTCCAGCCTGGGTGACAGACCCAGGCTCCACCTCAAAACAAACAAACAAACAAAACAACATCAACAACAGCAAAAAACCCAGACAATTGGACTATGAGTGAAATTCATAAAATGGCTATCATTACATAATCAACTGTTCCCTCTAAAGATGTTTTCTCTGGCCGGGTGCAATGGCTCACGCCTGTGATCCCAGCACTTTGGGAGGCTGAGGCAGGAGAATGATGTGAACCCGGGAGGCGGAGCTTGCAGCAAGCGGAGATTGCGCCACTACACTCCAGCCTGGGCAACAGAGCGAGACTTAGTCTCAAAAAAAAAAAAAAATCAGAAAAAGAAAAAAAAAAAAGTTTTCTCTGCACCCAAAGGCAATAAAAATCTTACAAGATTGAAACTGGTAGCTGACATAGGGTCAGATTCCCCAGGTTATGTAGATGTAGAGGTAGACAAAGGTAGGTTTGTTTGTGATCTGGGCTGAAAGCAGTCAGGTGAGCACCACGGTGAAGGCTGTGTCTTAGCTGGCTACATTTCAAACAAAGGACTTGGAGCAGAAGGAGTCCAGTCACCTTAACCCATGGGAGGAGGGGCAGCAGCAGCAGATGCTAATGTTTCAAAGGCTCACCTGGAGGGACCAAAGATAAGAATCACAGGTAAAAGAACCGGAATCTCCGTTTTCTTTTCTTTGTGCAATCGGAACATCCATTATTATTTTCACACCTGAACCTTTACTCTTGTCCACTGAGGTCTCTTTCTCAGGGGAATAATACTTTTCCAAGACAAAGTGAGATTCTTCTCCCCTCAGACCTCATCCCACCCAGGGTCAAAAGCATGTTGAGAGTTAAGGAATAGGAACAAGATTGATAATAGGAAACGCTTTCTGTTTTTTCACAAGAGAGGTGATTTGAAGAACGTAAGTAATGGCTTTAAAGTCTGGAGGGTGACCCCCATTGACTAAGAGTTAAATGTAATCCCACGTACACACCTACATGGTAACATGCCTTTTGCTGCTGCCGACTGCAAGTCATCTCATTGACTGTCCTGTCTTTGTTTCAGACTGTTGACAAAAAGGTTTGCAGCAGCAATCCTTGCCAGAACGGAGGAACCTGCCTCCATCTGCATGATTCCTTTTTTTGTATCTGTCCCCCACAGTGGAAGGTGAGTCACTTGCTCTTTGGTTAAGAATGATGGCGGGTCAGCATCTGTGGTTTCCTTGGAATCATCAGGCATATTTAATTATCCATCCGAAGTTTCTAGGATTCTGTGGCCTCCAGAATCAAAATGAAATACACCATGTATGCTAAAATCCAAACAGTGGTGAGTTTGATTGTATAACCCAGTGAATACTAAAGCCATTGAAAGGAGAGGTTCATGTGATTGGATAACTACCTGGAAGAGCACAGCATTTCTGTTAACATTAATTTAAATCGTTCAGCATTGGACGGTACCAAACAAATCTTGACATACCTATGTACATTTTCTTGTTTTCTATGTTTGGTCTTTTTTTTTTTTTTTTCCTGATAATGGCGAAACTGTCCCCAGCATGCACATAAAAAAAAAAGTAAGTATTCCCAGACATAGCACCCCTGTGAACTGAGGATTCTATAATGTTTAGATAACGATTCTCCTCCTGTGACTGCTGTGATCTTAGGAAGAGCTCTTTGGTTCTATTAGGTGAAATCTGAGTTCCAGAGGAAGAATAGCCAGGGATTAATATTAGTATTATTATATTTGGCTTTACTGAGGACTTATTTACTGTCCACGTATAAATCCTTAAACATATCATGTGAATGTTGGCCCCAGATACCTCTCTGACCTTTGGCACCTGACTTTGTTCCTTATACGATCACAGGGTCCTCTCTGCTCAGCTGATGTTAACGAATGTGAGATTTACTCAGGAACACCCTTGAGCTGCCAGAATGGAGGCACATGTGTTAATACAATGGGAAGTTACAGGTAACCTTTTTTTTTTTTTTTGGATAAATATCAGGTATATTTTTGAAGGCCTAAAATGTCCCATAATTAAGAGCATCCTAATCTAATTATCTCTATTCCAGCAAAAATTGATACTCCATGAGGAAATGTTTAGCTCTTACTTAATGTCTACATAGCTATTTTTACTTAATTGAAGCAAAGCTCATGAGTCCTTTACTCTCACCCCGTGAAGAAATCCTTGCTCTAACATCCCCAAGGAACTGGAAGAAGGCTGCCGTGATTGGCACAGAGAGTAAGCATGGCCTGATACAAGAGGAGCTGAAGCCTTAGGAAGAGCCAGAGCATCGAACGGGAGCCATTGAATGGCCTTAAGTAGAAAAGGGGACATCCCACCACACCAGTGCTCCCCGCCGTACTCGTTCCATGTATTAGCAAGCTCGTAGTTTTGAGTAAGGAGAGCTTTCTTCAATGCTATGTCAAAATGTGACCATAACAAGGTCAAAGATGAAACTGAGGTTCAATGAATGAAGTAACTCTCTCTGACCACAGTCATCATTACAGCTCTATCTTCTCTTCTGATTTATTCTGTCAAGTGACTTATCCACAGACTTCTCCTGCTCAGCTCAGGCATCATTTTCTGCAGGAAACCTTCCCTTCCCTTATTAAGCGGAGTGAGGCATCTCAGGGCCTCTGTGTTCCCATCATGCTCTAGGGATATCTGTCATCAAAGCTTTGCTGGGGACACACACATTGTGTTTCTAATAATGAAGTCCAAAAATTCAGGGCAGATCAATGGCAAACTTACTTTTGTACCGTTCTTTAAAGTCACCTTTTAAATTAGACATTGTTTTTCCTCGTAGTTTGGTTGGTCTCTTTTACTGTGTGATTTTTAAAAGATTAATAAATAAATTCTGTTTTAGAATGAACAAACCCTTTCAATACCCTGTAGTAGAATCTCACTGGATTAAAGAGCAATTATTTGCTCTCTCACTGGTGTCTCCGCTATCTTGTTCTTCAATTTCCTCCTAACAATATCCATTCTAGTCTTTCCAGCAAAAATGAGTGCAGTAATTTTGTTTGTTAAACCATCGCTGTTCTTAACGCACACTCCTAAAAATGCAGTCACAAGCCTTCTCTTTTTATTTGATACTTTTGTTTTTTGATCTGATCTTTAAAACTTTTACTCATTCCAGGTTGTAAACTCAAATCATTCAGACTTCTGCTAGATATGTCTATGAGTTCAATCATTATGCAAAAGTAAAATTAACCACTTCTGACTTAAATTTAGTATTATGTTATTAAAGAGCTTTTTGCTTCCAGGACTCTGTTACTCATTTAAATGAAGCCTCTTTTCCCTGCTTTTATTAGGCTTGGGTTGGAAGCAAAATGCAGTCTAGTCTTTCATTTCCTTGAAGCCATTATCTCCTGATTTCCGTTTATGGGCATTTATCAAGGAGGATTGCTACGTAGAGGTATCGGTGGCAAATGTCCAGGCTTCTAGAACTTCTGCTTTCTGACCTTCCTGATATCTAGGAATGTCATGGAGGTTAGATTTCACTCCTGGTCTTCCTTTATCGTCACTGTCTTTTGGAGTCTTGTGGGCCAACAGAGAGACAAGTATTGGCAAACTGCGATGAGATCCATAGAACAAGCGAAAGTTGTTGCTGTTGCTGTTGCTGTTTTCAGCATATTATTTTTTTTCCCCCTGCAAAATTAAAAACAAAACAAAAACCCTTTTACTATTCACCACTCTTTGCAGCATGTCAGAGGTTAGAGTTCTTTATCCAGACACATACATATGGTGGAATGAGAGCTGGGAGGGAAGGAACCATTTATTTGTTGAAAGCTGCATTTCTAAATGACAGATTCAACTTTGCAAGAGCAGTACCAAATTCTGTCTTGCACTCTTTTGTAAAGGACAGCAAGAATGCAGAAGAACTGATGATGTGTGGATGGCTTTGGAATGATCTTGATTCCTAGTCTCTGCCCTTCATAGATTTGCTGGAGGACATTAGAGAACAGAGCATTTAAATCAGGTTTCTTTCTCTTGGTAAGGGAATAGTTTCTGAAACCTCATGAATCCCATTTCATTATCTACACTTTAAGTCCTCTAATTCAGGCATATGTTGGAGACTTTTTGAGGGAATAAAAGAAAATAAAAAAAGGTGCATGAGCCTAAGATTAAATTATTGCTTTGTGTAATCCACGTGTAGAGAAACAAGTGGACATTTAGATTCTTTCTTGAGTTCTGTTAATTATGTGAGGTTAAATCCTTGTTAATCAGGAATTTCACTGAGGCTAGAAAACCCTTTGGGAAACTTCAACACACATTAGCTAAAAGAAAACTTGAGCCTCAGAATCATCTGGACCTGCAAAAATGTAGTCATGCCATCGAAGTTCACTTTGGAGTTTGAACCTCCTTCAGTTTCTTTAACTCTTTGAGCTCTTTTACTTGGACGGAAAAAGGAGTCTTTAACTGGATTAATACTTTGCCATTGTAAAGACCTCTGAAAAGGTGCAAATACTCATTCATGGGAAGCCCTGTTTCATACCTGTTTCATAGGTAAACTTCTGGTAGAAATTCTTTTTTAGAACAATGATTATAGCACAAGAAACATCATTTTCTGTTTCCACTGATTCTTTTGGCTTGAGGTCTAGACCCAGAGCTTCAGACAACTAACACAATGATATTTCGTGACTTCTCCATGCTGTTACTGCCTCTTTGTTCTGAAGACTTGATTCTTATTGTTTCCCTGCTTACTTTGTTTTGTATTGTTTGTTTTTGTTTGTTTGTTTTTGAGACGGAGTCGCGTTTTGTCACCCAGGCTGGAGTGCAATGGCTGCAACCTCCGCCTCCTGGGGACAAACGATTCTCCTACCTCAGCGGCCCGAGTCGCTGGGATTACAGGCACCTGACACCACATCTGGCTAAGTTTTGTATTTTTAGCAGAGACAGTGTTTCACCATGTTGGCCAGGCTGGTCTCAAATTCCTGATCTCAGGTGATCTGCCCGCCTCAGCCTCCCATACTGCTGGGATTACAGGTGTGAGCTACCACGCCTGGCCTCCCCTGCTTACTTTGGATTAAACACAGCCCTTAGGATCTGAACTTGCCATGCATGGATGGTATGTGTTGTACATTTAGGGCTCAGATCTAGAAGGCTTTCCAGAAAAACAAAAAGTTGAGTTTGTCTGGTTTTCCAGAAACGTGATGATTAGTAAATTTTATTTCATTTATTTCCATTCATATCACTGGTAGATTTTACATCATACGGGGCTTAAAAAATGAGGATAATCTGGTTTTAGCTCAGGTGGTCGTTAGGTATTAAACTTATTACCTTTTTCAGTCCGTCAGTAAAATTAGTATTGAACCATGGACTCAACACAAGTTAAACTGTGACTATCAAAGTGTGTTAAACCTCTTCTCAATTGCCAAAATGCACTTGCAGTGTTTTCAAAGAAAAGCCTAGCTTTGTTCTGCTGGAAGCAAGTCGGTAATAAAAGGTCATTAGAAAAGACACTTCTGCTAAATCAGTAACTAATAACTATAGCAGGGATAGTTGTAAGTTGGTTTTAAAAATACAATATATCGCTTTTATTTTCACTTAGGGAGGTATCTAAGTAATTGTTCATTTTTTAAAGGCCATATCAAGACATTTGAGAGTATATTTTGCCTGTAAACCTTGTTATGTTAACAAGGCACATAAGGCTGGGCACGGTGGCTCACGCCTGTAATCCCAGCATTTTGGGAAGCCGAGGCGGGTGGATCACCTGATGTCAGGAGTTCAAGACCAGCCTTGCTAACATGCTGAAACCCTGTCTCTACCAAAAAATACAAAACTTAGCCGACGTGCTGGCATGCATCTGTAGTCCCAGCTACTTGAGAGGCAGAGGTGGGAAGATTGCTTGAACCTGGGAGGCAGATGTTGCAGTGAGCCGAGATCGCACCACTGCACTCCAGCCTGGGCACAAGACCCTGTCTCAAAACAAAACAAAACAAAACAAAACAAAACGGTGCATAAAAATGCAGCATCTTCATATAACTCTACTTATCAGAATGTAGGAATGTAACATGCAGAAACAGTGGTGCAGGAGTCAAGTAGACCTAAGTGTCTAATTATCTTCTGCCAATTACTCATTTTGTGTTTTTGGGAAATGTTAGTCTGTAAAATGGGATTAATAATACTTGTCTTGGAGGATCATTTCAAGGAATCCTATGGTTTACTTGACTTTCTTCCTCCCTTTCTCTGTCTTCTCACATCATCTAAACTTAAATGAAAGAAGTGTACTTTGTAGCTATTTAGATAACAGAATAGGATTAATGCCTACTCATCTCCCAGTGATAATAGCAAGGATGAAGGAAGAGAGAGAGAAAGAGAAAGGATTTAACTGCAGGTCCATGAACCAGACTCTCCTCTCAAATCTTGCATCATTTTGCAATAGTTAAGCACTTAGTGATAAAATAAAGACAATCTTCTTAGCACTTCCTACAGGGGAATGCCTTTAGACTGCAATATGACCAAGTTCACAGAGATTACCAGTATTATTCCATAAGAAACTGAGGCAGAGGGAGTTAGTACTTTGTATGGGTGAACAGTTAACAGGAAGGACCAAAATTTAAACCTAGGCAGTCTTATCCCAGGGGTTCCCAAACACTCAGATCTCCCAGATATAGAAAATAGAAAGCTAGTAACAGTTGGTTTAAAAATTCTTCGGCAGGGCGCAGTGGCTCACGCCTGTAATCCCTGCACTTTGGGAAGCCAAGGTGGGTGGATCACCTGAGGTCAGGAGTTCGAGACCAGCCTCTACTTCCAGCAAAGAGACTTCTGCTAAATCAGTAATTAATCAGTTGGCTTCGCCAACGTGGTGAAACTCCATCTCTACTAAAAAATAAAAATAAAAAATTAGCCAAGTGTGGTGGCACACACTTGTGGTCCCAGCTACTTGGGAGGCTGAAGCAGGAGAATTGCTTGAACCTGGGAGGCAGAGGTTGCAGTGAGCTGAGATTGCGCCACTGCACTTCAGCCTAAGTGACAGAGTGAGACTTCATCTCAAAAAAATAAAAATAATAATAATAAAAAAAAGATTCTCAAGCATTTTTGGCAGGTGTTGGGACTGGTGGCGAAATAAACTGTTAGTAGTGAAGCCTCCTGGATCAAATGCTCAAATATGTGTCTGAACTGTTTTAAAGTTCCATAATCCTCAAGAGTCTAAATTAAATTGTCTGTACAAATATTCTATGTAAAGATGGGGACAAAGAGGAAAGAAAACAATGTGAGAAGGAAAATAGAGAGAGATGAGGGGAAGATAAATGGCTATGGGTGGCGATGGATAATTCAATTTCTCCTTAAGTTTAATCATTTATGGTTATTTTCCTATGGCTTTATCTTAATGAGAAAGGCAACTTTGGAATGCTCAGAAATGTCATGTATTAATGAAGCAGCTTTTATGTAAATATGTACTGATGTTGTAAATTGCATGGAACATATTTATACCAAAAAATATTCATTTATTGGAAACTCACATTTAATTGGGCTTGCTGTATTTTTATTTGCTAAGTCTGGCCTCCCGACATGAGTGCATGGATGATGTTCCCCGCATTCTTACTCTCCATCTCTGGCCACACTCATTGCTCTCCTCTTCCTTAGAAACTGCCAAAAAGCTGCCACCCAGCAATTGCTTCTGGGGCCCACCACGGGCAAGCTGAATCCTGTGCCTGGAGTTTGGTTCTTGATGACTTTCAAACAGTCAAATGCTAATTTCCCACACTGTCATTCATACATTGTCATCCATGGACATTACTAAGCTCCTTGTACCTTACTGTGTCTTGTTGAAAGAGCTCTTCTCCTTTGTAGAATGGCATGGGAGGGAGGCCTGGCCACGCAGGCGCTCCCTGTTCCTTGTCTCTGACTGCTGGCACCATCAGTCATTTCCCCCATGAGAGCTTTTCTTGCCAATTCTGCTTGAGTCCAGCAATTGGCAACCTCTGGGCCTGGCCCTCCCTCTCATCAGATGTGCCCAGGCATGTGCGGATAGGCTTAGGCTTCTGGGACTCCCCTTCCCTCCTCCTCCCCCAGCTCCCATACTCAGACCATAGACATTCCCATTAAGCTGCAAAAATAAGGCTAAAGCAGCTTTAACAATGACAAGGGTTTAAAACAACATTGCTTATTTGATTATTACTGGACTAAAATCTTCTAGTAACAAAGCGCCCACTGCTAGCTTCGGCATAATGTAATAATTACCACATTTTGTTGGAAATTCAAATGTGCCTATGAAAGAATGTCACTGTGTTATATTATATAACTACACTTTTTACGGATAGAAGACATATTGCCCTTTGTAATATAATAATAACGATCATAGACTATGGGGTGTGGACACTGGGTTGCGTGTGGGGTCATATAATCCTAGGGAGCATTTGGGAGTTATCAGTGTAGCCCACATTGCCTGTGCTTCGTGGCAGGTCCAATTGGACAGATGATGAATGGATTTGCTGATCTCTCCCTTTACCTTCTTGAACTAACTCTATTACCTTTGGCTGATACACATCTGACCTTTGAAAATGCTGTTTGATGACCTGATAACACAAGAATTTATAGTGCTAGGCTTACCAGGTGATAAGTTGTGATTCTCTAACATTGTATTTACTCAATCCACCACTTGGAGCAGAGCAGAGCGATTTTCTCCCAAGACTCCAGTCAGTAAATTTGCATTTCTGGCTTATGATTCCATGTTAACATCGTTGATTTGTAATTTGAATTATTTTCCTCACTGATATTAAGAGACAGGCACTGGCCCCAAAACACAAGCCCTTACACTGTGCTCTTGTGTAACCAACAGTTGTCACTGCCCACCTGAGACGTACGGACCGCAGTGTGCCTCCAAATACAATGACTGTGAAGGGGGTTCTGTGACACGCTGTGTCCATGGCATCTGTGAGGATTTAGTCCGTGAGCAAGCTGGAGAGGTGGGTCCCTTCCCTAAATGTGCCTCCTTGCAGAGAGCCATGGTTAGTAGCTCCTCCTCCTCCTATGCCCACTGTAAACAAGCACTGCCTGGAGCTTGTAGAGGTGAAGTCACTTCCTGCCTGTAAGTGGGACGTAGGTGAGGAGGGGAGATGAACCGTGCAGGAAATAGGACCCAGAGATTAAGATGTCATTATTTAAAATAGGACCTTTTTTTTTTTTTTTTTGAGGCGGAGCCTCACTCTGTCACCCAGGCTAGAGTGCAGTGGCACGATCTCAGCTCACTGCAACATTCACCTCCCTGGTTCAAGCAATTCAATTCTCATGCCTCAGCCTCCTGAGTAGCTGGGATTACAGGAACATGCCAACATGCCTGGCTAATTTTGGTATTTTTAGTAGAGATGGGGTTTTGCCATGTTGGCCAGGATGGTCTTGAACTCCAGGCCTCAAGTGGTCCACCCACCTCAGCCGCCCAAAGTGCTGCAATTACAGGCATGAGCCACCACACCCAGCAGAAATAGAACCATTTTTATTATCCCGTCATGACTCTCTCTGAGATAAGACCTTCTCTTGGCCTTGTAAGTTTTATTTTAACAGTGACAAAACACAGGAATATAAAAGGACCAGTCTTGTTGGCAACATGTGGTTTCAAAGAGTCTGACTTTTCCTGACCTGAGTCTCGGAACTGCTGCAGACTCTAAGAGCCCACTCCCCAGAATACCCCTCCATGCCCTAGGTCCTGATGACTTTGAACCCTGACCCTTAAAGTTGTCCAGTCTTGGCTGGCTTGGCTCTTCATGAGAACTTCAATTCTTTATTTTTAGTTCTATTTTTTCTACCCATGTGATGGAAAATAGTTCCCATCCAATGATGGGGATGGAAGGGTTGAGGAGGCGGGTAGGAGGAAGAATTTTCCAAAGAAAAACAAACAGAATTGAGTGTGCAAGGTCTGTGCCTACATGGGTGTTTTTCCCTCTAAAAACATAGCAGGCTGAGTTGATTGACTTTAATTATATTGACTTACGGTTCTTGATTGTTGTTACTCTTTCCCTGGCATCTTTGGGAGAAATTATAGCTTGCTTTTACTCTGAAATAAAGATGTTTCCCTTTTTGCATGGTCTGGTCTAAATGCTTAATCATATGGGAAGGAAAAGAGAAGCCAGTGGATTGGCTGTATGGAAATGAACGTTAGAGGATAAACAGCTTGGGGCTTGATGAAATGTTCAAAGGCTTTTCTTGCTGATTTTCATGATTGTCTTTATTCATGCTGTTGTCATCCTGCCAGCCCAAGTACAGCTGCATCTGTGATGCTGGGTGGATGTCTCCACCAAACAGCCCTGCCTGCACGCTGGACAGAGATGAGTGCAGCTTCCAGCCCGGGCCTTGCTCCACACTTGTGCAGTGTTTCAATACTCTAGGCTCTTTCTATTGTGGGGCCTGCCCAACAGGTACGTTCTCAGGGCCACATGCCAGGCTCTGCATGCCAGGTTGGCGAGGTGCTAGAATCAATTTTCTTTCACTATTGATGAGTAAGAAGACCATTCTTAGGAGGTGTTCAAATCCAGTTTTGTGTGCTGGTTCACTAGCTTCTGCTCGACGATCTCACTGCTATCACAATTCCACGACAGAAGGGGGAGGCTTGTCCAAAACTGTGCTAGAGTCAGACTTTGGGGCAAGGTTAGCCATAGAATTTGTAAGTTAGACAATGCATTGCAGTGACCGTCAACCGACCGGATTTGAGATCAAAAGAAATACTCTAGTCCCACCTTTCATACTAACCAGATGTTTGTACACATGGGGAAATTATTTGACCTCTTTCCATCTCCACCACAGTCCAGTAGCTCTTGCCTGGGTGTGTCATTAGCGTATCTTGTGGACTTGACGTAAACAGAGATATCCAGCTCCATCACAGCCCTGCAGCAACTGAATCTCTAGGGACACCGGATGTTGAGTCATGGAAAACCTGGGCTCTGTTAGTCAAAGACTGCCTGGGTTTGAATCCAAGGGCATCTTTTGTTCTATGAGATAGTCATCATCCATTCCACACATATTTTTTTGTAGGATGCCTACTGCGAGCAAAGCACTGTGCTGGGTGCATTGGTAGGCAATTAGCCAGACCTCAGGTTTATCTGCCCTCCAGGGGTGTTCTTAGAAATGGAGCACAAAGATAATGTAATAATAGTAGCTGGTTTTCTTTTGCTTTGTTTTTGTTATTGTTTTGAGACAGAGTCTCTCCCTGTCACCCAGGCTGGAGTACAGTGGCATGATCTCAGCTCACTGCAACCTCTACCTCCTGGGTTCAAGCAATTCTCCTGCCTCAGCCTCCCGAGTAGCTGGGATTACGGGCGCAAGCCACCATGCCCAGCTAATTTTTGTAGTTTTAGTAGAGACGGGGTTTGCCATGTTGGCCAGGCTGGTCTCAAACTCCTGGCCTCAAGTGATCTGCCCACCTTGGCCTCCAAAAGTGCTGGGATTACAGGCGTGAGCCACCATGCATGGCCTGCTTTTTATTTTTAGTAAAAGTGTTATTAAGGCACTGTATAAGTAATTTTTAATTCTTTTAACTACAACAAAACCAAGACATGGTAAGAATAAGTATTACTCACATTTTAAAATATGATAACTTGAGCTTAAAGAGGTTGAATAACTTGCCCAAGATCACATAGCTTTACAGATAGCCAGAATTGAAACCCAAGTTTCTTGGCGAGTTTCTTCTCTCCAAGAAACCCCACAAACCTATTGCCCAGGTAGTGATTTTTGGTTTAGTGGTTTTCTGCGTGTATATATTTAGATCTTGTAAAACTGGAAAGAAATGGAGAAAAACCTATGAAGACTTTTTCCCTCTTAGTTCTCAGGGGCAAGCATGATTTGCAAGCAATCACATTTTGAAGGTAATTTATCATGCACAATCTTTAAAAACTATAAATCGGAAAAATAAATTATTTAAATTAGAGGATTGGCAATGTGTTTTTACATTCTTCTTTTTATTGTTGGAGAAGAAAAAGAGAAACAATTTTGTTCTTGTTTATCACTCTATTTTTCCTGCAATATACAGCAGTTACATTTTATAAGCAGCAAAGCAATATATGCTGCTTATAAAATATCACTACAAAAATACGGAAAAAATAGAAAAAAATACCTTTGATCTTATCACACAGAGGACCATGATGAACATTCAGGCATTTTTTTCTTCCAACTTTTTTCCTGTATGCATTTTGCCTGCACTAATATGATAATTTTCTTAGGAAGAGTCTTAGAAGAGGATTCTGCTTAAATTAAAGAATAGAAATATTTTTAAGTCTTTAAAGGTTTTTGAGGATTCTTATAATTGTAATAATTTGAATTATAAAAGTAATACAAATCTACAACCATTGAATAAAATGGGAACCACTAAAGTAAAATTATTAAATCTCATCTTCCTAATGACACCATTAGTCATTTGTTCTCCTTCCTCTTTTACCTTATTCTTCATTCGTACAAGCACATGTGCAAGAGTTTAAAAAATTCTTTCCCAAAATTAGGAATATGAGCCCAATCCTCCATATGATTTTAACAGTTAGTTTCTTTTTGTTTTTGTTTTTGAGACAGAGTCTTGCTCTGTTGCCCAGGCCAGAGTGCAGTGGTGCAATCTTGGCTCACTGCAACCTCTACCTCCCGGGTTTGAGGGATTCTCCTGCCTCAGCCTCCCAAGTAGCTGGGACTCCAGGGGTGCACCACCACGTCCAGCTAATTTTTGTGTTTTTAATACAGATAGGGTTTCACCATGTTGGCCAGGCTGGTCTTGAACTCCTGGCCTGAGGTGATCTGCCCACCTCAGCCTCCCAAACTGCTGGGATTACAGGCATGAGAACCACCTTGCTCAGCCACGTTTAGTATTTTAATTAATGTATATATAAAAATTCTTTCAGTGTTTGTGTGTATGCACATGTAGGTATATAGGTGTGTGCATGATATTAAACAATGTTTTTAGTGTTCGGTCACAAAGATGAGTCATAAGGTGTTCAGCTATGCTTCTATTGATGCTTGAGGGGTTTTTCCCAATTAAACAGCGCTGCAGTAGACATCCTCTTACCTACATCTTAGTGTGGTGGTAGTTTTATCACAATAGGCTGAGTTTTAATAAGTGCAATTGGTAGTCAAAGTCTGCGTATTTAAAAAATGTTAGTGAATACAGCCAGAGCTCTTTTCAAATAGGTTATATCAATTTAATGTGTAACTATCAGCATATAAGAGGAGCCCATTTGCCCACTTTGTTGCCAGAATTTGATTTTAAGAATTCAAAACAACTTTTGCCAATCTGATAAGCATATCTCATTTTTATTTTATAGTTCCTTAGGTGGAGAAAGTTTTAATATGTTTTGACTTGTATTTCTTCCTTGTTGACCTGTCTATAGAGCTAAACTTTTAAATCTTCTTGTTTTTCTAGGCTGGCAAGGCAATGGACATGTTTGCGAAGATATCAATGAATGTGAGATAAATAATGGCGGCTGTTCTGTGGCTCCACTTGTTGAGTGTGTGAATACGCCTGGGTCTTCCCATTGTCAGCCCTGTCCACCAGGTGCTGCCTCGGTTCAGTGTCAACCTCCTGACCCCAGTACAGGGAACACAGACATTTGAATATGGAATCTTGTGCTCCATTTAAAATATGATTTCTGGCTGAGCGCAGTCGCTCATGCCTGTAATCCCAGCACTTTGGGAGGCTGAGGTGGGTGGATCACATGAGGTCAGGAGTTCGAGACCACCCTGGCCAAGATGGTGAAACCCCCTTTCTACTAAAAATACAAAATTAGCTGGGGGTGGTGGCGCGTGCTTGTAATCCCAGCTACTTGGGAGGCTGAAGCACAAGAATCACTTGAACCTGGGAAGCAGAAGTTGCAGTGAGCTGAGATCGCGCCACTGCACTCCAGCCTGGGCAACACAGTGAGACTCCATCTTAAAAAAATAAAAAATAAAATATGATTTTTGTCTTAGGAGAGAAAATAGTACAGAAAGTTTTGTTTATCTTGTGAATTCAGGACACATTAGTATAACACTCTGATAAGAAAGAAAAAACATTTTGAATATCAATGGAAAACAACAAACTTTACAAACTGTCAGATAGCTACAGAGATAATGCAGAATTTGAAAAGTTTTCTGAGTGGATCACAGACTTACTGTTCCATTGCCCTCACGAATAATTTATTAATATCGTGCACTCCGGAGTTGTTTTGTATACCAAGTTTACTAAACCACAGGCATCACAGTAGGCACATTTAGTAATTGTTGGTTTCCCTCCTTTTCTGGAAAGAAGTCTTTTCTGCTATTCTCTAACCTAAATCAAATTACTATCCAAGAAGTTCAGGGAGTACTAAGGGATAAACTGAAATCTTGTATGTTTTAATAACATGGAACTACAGTACTTTGGGCTGCTATAATAATTGACGTCTAAGAACATCAGAGTCACTGTAATGTAAAAATATTAACTTTTTCAGTGTCAGCACTTTCTAAGTCTACCAGCAGTTTTATACATATTTTTTCATTAGAAACAACCCAGAACATTGTTTAGGAAATCAAGTTACTAATTCTTGTTATTTTTCATATTTATGAAATTTCATTTGTTGATGACATTTTATACTTATATTTTTTGTTTTGATGAGAGAGGATCCCTGATTGGTCTGTTTCATGATATTTGAATCCTAGACAGGCATTGTCCTCCCATCTTCTTGACATTGTTTCTTATGCCCCTGCTCTTGTTCTCATCAGGGTACCAGGGTGATGGAAGAGTGTGCACACTCATAGACATCTGCTCAGTCGGTAATGGAGGCTGCCACCCAGACGCCTCATGCTCCTCAACTCTAGGTAATGACTCATTTCTCTCTTTGGCTTTGGGTATTGTAATAAGACCCTCTAAACCAATTCAACATCTTACACACAAAATCCTCTGTTCTCAAAATTATTATTTTGACCTTCAAACCTAAAATTAATCCATGTTACAAAACTACATGTTTGAGTTTCTTTTTTTTGTTTGTTTTGAGACGGAGTCTCGCTCTGTTGCCCAGGCTGGAGTGCAGTGGTGCAATCTCGGCTCACTGCAAGCTCCGCCTCCCGGGTTCATGCCATTCTCCTGCCTCAGCCTCCTGAGTAGCTGGGACCACAGGCGCCCGCCACCACACCCGGCTGATTTTTTGTATTTTTAGTAGAGACGGGGTTTCACTGTGTTAGCCAGGGTGGTCTTGATCTCCTGACCTCATGATGTGCCCGCCTTGGCCTCCCAAAGTGCTGGAATTGCAGGTGTGAGCCACTGCACCTGGCCGGATTTCTTAAAAATGTAATAAGCTATGCTCTTTAATGGTCTGCTCTAATTTAGGAAATAAGGTAATTAAGCCAACTAATTAATTAATGACTGTATTCCAACAAGCAGGCAGGAGAAAAGGAGGAAGAAGGCTATGCCACCTTCTTTTAAAGGACTCTTCTGTTTTTAGGCTGTTGCTTAGAACTGAGCCGACTGGCTAAACCTGGCTGCAAAGGGAGGTTAGGAAGTACAGTCTATATTTCGGGCATCCTGAGTCCAGCTGAAATGAGGAGTTCAGAATGAAGGAAGGAGAGAATGGATCTAGGGTGGCAACCAACAGTGTTTGCAATACTACATAAAAGGGTTTAACCCTGTAATTTAACAAAATATATACTGCTGAACTTTCTCCAAGAAAGGTTGTATCAATGTATGTATTCACCGGCAGTATATAAAAATACATATTTACTCTTTGACAATAATAGATATTATTATTATTTTTAATCTTGGTCAGTTTTATATGCAAAATTAGTTTTTCCATTATTTTCATTTATACTTTTTGATTACTAATAATTAATATTTTCCACATTTTCACTGGGCATTTTTTTATTTGTTCATCCCCTTTACTCTCTTTCTTTCTTACTGATTGGCAAAATCTCTTTATGTACTAAAGACATTATCTCATTATATATCTTATGTTTTATAAATGTTTTTCCTGGTATGTTGTTTTTCTTTTAATCTTATGGTGGTATTTTCTGTAAAGTTTAGAATTGTTATGTAGTCAAAAAGATAAATCTTTTCTCTAATAATTTCTCCCTTCGCAGTCATGTTTAGGAAGGCCTTCTTTACTGAACTCTTTAAAAATTGTCAAGTACATATTCTTTTATACTTTTATGGGTTTCCTTATGGTAAGATATTTTATATTTTTAGAATGTGTTTTTTATCTATAGCATCAAATAGAGATCTGGCTTGGTATTTTTGCTCAAATAAGTGGACCCAACTCCATCTCTTGAATAATCGTATCTCTTGCTATTTCAAGATACCACCTTTATTTTTTATTAATTTGTCATATACTTTCATATATAGAAAAGAATATATATGTGTATGTAAACACACACACACACACACATATGTGTGACTAAATGCTTATTAATTGATTATCAACATACCAAAGTGGTTAGGAGCATGACTTCTAGATAAAGACTGCTCTCATTTTTCCCTGGGCTCCACCATATTTTAGCTGCTTGTCCTCAGTCAAGACACTTAATCTCTATGCTTTAGTTCTTCATCTATAAAATGAGGATAATAATAGCACCTGCCTCAGGGTGCTTGAGATGATTAAATGAGTCCTTATATGTAAAGTGCTTGTAACAAATATTATTACAAACTTAACTCTTTCTTTAATATGGAAGACAGTCATAATGTTGATGACATGAAGTATTAATAGCACTTTATGTACTTTTAGGCTGCCCTTCTTTACTGCAACCTGTAAGCTTACCCTGGGAACCTTAAAAAATTTCTAGGCAGAGCTGCAACAGTTTTAGAGCTTACTTACTCCATTTTTCCCTATAAATATATTTTTTTCTCTTTCTTTCTGTCTTTCTTTCTTTCTTCTTTCTTTCTTTCTTTCTTTTTCTTTTTTTTTTTTTTTTTTTTTTTTTTTTGAGTTGGAGTCTCGCTTTGTCGCCCAGGCTGGAGTGCAATGGCACAATCTCGGCTCACTGCAAACTCCGTCTCCTGGGTTGAAGCAATTCTCCCACCTCAGCCTCCTGAGTAGCTGGGACTACAGCCATGTGCTGCCACACCTGGCTAATTTTTGTATTTTTAGTAGAGACAGGGTTTTACCATGTTGGCCAGACTGCTCTCGAACTCCTGACCTCAAGTGATCCGCCCGTCTCGGCCTCCCAAAGTGCTGGGATTATAGGCGTGAGCCACCGCGCTCCGCCCAAATATTTTTAAAAGAAGTAGTTAACTATAAAAAATGCATTTCTAGGCAATTCTTTATTTAAAAAAGATATTTGTGTTTTTAATATTTAAATGGAATCTTGCAAGTAATATAAGCTGAGAATATAAAAAACTTATATCATCATTCAATTCTACTGTAAATCTGTCACATTGTATAATTTGTTCTATTTTCTAAATTATTCAGCAGGGTTTTTCTATCCATCTTAAACAGTTCTTGCTGATGGAGAAATGTAGTTAAGCGCCACATTGATTTCCTTGTATTATTTCAACCATTGTACAATATAGTAGAACGAACATATATTTCTGCAATGAGATGTGGCTTTTTGCTATTAAGTGAGAAATCTGGAAAAGTCTCTGGATATTAAATTTAGTACAATTTTGTGATGTCTATGATGAGTATTTTTTTACTTAACATTGTGTAAGAAAACTGTCAAGACACTGAATGCTCTAATACTATTGTTAGCTATTATCTCATGTACATCATAATTAATCGTGGATGTTAATTCATGTTTTAAATAGACTCAATCATTTCAAATTCCTTTCAACCAAGTTCCTTCCCAATCCAATTCGATTGCCATTGTTTTAACCTTGTACCATGGTGATGAGGAGCTCATCAGAAGTGTGGGAGAAGTTTTGGCGCTGGTATTTGGTTGATGTCCCCATATATTTATGTTACTGTATTATCTTCAATCTGTGATTTTATTGCAAACATCTTTTAGAGACTTGAGTTCATTCTCTGATGGCTATTTAGCCTGTTTAAAACTGGCAGCATACGGGCCGGGTGCGGTGGCTCAAGCCTGTAATCCCAGCACTTTGGGAGGCTGAGGCAGGTGGATCACGAGGTCAGCAGATGGAGACCATCCTGGCTAACATGGTGAAACCCCGTCTCTACTAAAAAACACAAAAAATTAGCTGGATGTGGTGGCAGGTGCATGTAGTCCCAGCTACTTGGGAGGCTGAGGCGGGAGAATGGTGAGAAACCGGGAGGTAGAGCTTGTAGTGAGCCAAGATCACACCACTGCACTCCAGCCTGGGCAATAGAGCGAGACTCTGTCTCAAAAGAAAAAAAACCAAAAAAGAAACAAACAAACAAAAAAAACCCCACCTGGCAGCGTACAATCTGCACGTCCAGATAACTGGGGAAATGTGGCCTGCCCGTGTAAGCTACACACCCGTGCAGATGTGCCATAGGCCCCCTACACATGAGGGGGCTGCTTGCTCTCTGGGCTCCTCTTCATTCTAGCTGTGTGTCCTTGGCCAGGACAGTCTGTCTGTGCTCTGGCTTCATCTATAAAATGGGGATTATAAAAGAATATCTACATAGGCCTTTTTGTTGTTGTTGTTGTTGAGATGGAGTCTTGCTCTATCGCCCAGGCTGGAGTGCAGTGGCGGGATCTTGGCTCACTGCAACCTCCACCTCCTGGGTTCAAGCAATTCTTCTGCCTCAGCCTCCTGATTAGCCTGGACTACAGGCCACCACGCCCAGCTAATTGGTTTGTATTTTTAGTAGAGACAGGGCTTCACCGTGTTGGCCAGGTCAAACTCATGACCTCAAGTGATCTGCCTGTCTCGGCCTCCCAAAGTGCTGGGAATACAGATTCCATCGTGCTCTTTATTATTATTATTATTATTATTATTAAAAAAATTTTTTTTTGGAAATGGAGTCTCACTCTGTCACCCAGGCTGGAGTGCAGTGGCGCTCTCTCAGCTCACTGCAACCTCTGCCTCCCGGGTTCAAGTGATTCTCCTGCCTCACCCTCCCAAGTAGCTGGGATTATAGGCGTGCGCCACCACACCCAGCTAATTTTTATATTTTTAGTAGAGACAGGATTTCTCTATGTTGGCCAGGCTGGTCTCTAACTCCTGAACGCAAGTGATCTGCCCACCTCAGTCTCCCAAAGTGCTGGGATTACAGGTGTGAGCCACTGCACCCAGCCCTCTATTGGGTTCTTGAGAGGATTAAATCAGTGTAAATCCAGTGCTTGCAACAGATAAGTTTCATCCTAAGAATCTCCTTTTCTGCTGTTAACTCCTCCATGATGAGGAATGTCTGTCTTCCCCAGGTGCCCCTCACCTTTATGCACAGCTCAGGACCATCTAACATATGGGCTGACAGCACTGATGTCAACCCAATACTTCAATAATGTATTGACCGCATTTAATGGCTTTCTTATTTTAAGATAAGAAATAAAAAAATAAAGATTCTAATATTTTCTCCTCATACCTGGTTTTATCTGCCCGTCAAAATATGCAGACTGGATGTTGGTGGCTCCTTGTTTATACAGCATATTCTGAGTTTAGATGCTGCATCTGAACAGAGGAGGAGAACTGTATTTACACGTTTGTTTTTATTTCTGAACAGGATCCTTACCTTTCTGCACGTGTCTCCCGGGTTATACTGGAAATGGTTATGGGCCAAATGGATGTGTGCAGCTCGGTAATATTTGCCTAAGTCACCCCTGCCTAAATGGACAATGCATCGTAAGTCCTTTGTTCTTCCTGTGGACAGAGAGTACCTGAGAATAATTTTAGTTTCATGCCTATAAAATGTATCGTTATAGGATTCAGGAATGTTAAGATAATGAGTCAAGTTTCAGATAAGGAACTGTGGAGAACTCTCAGATAAAAGATAGATAATGATTTTAGTTCTCAGGAAAAAACATTGAGTTAATTTTTTGTCTCAGTGGTTTATGAAATACTAAATTACACCTGCAGTTTGATCTAAATAAATCTGACTTATACTTAACAATTACCATTTAAACTTATTAATAACAAGTTAGACTACTAGACAATACCTATATATAAATACATATATATTTGTAGCACCTGTTAAATATATCAATAGGCCAGGCATGGTGGCTCACACCTGTAATCCCAGCATTTTGGGAGGCTAAGGTGGGTGGATCACGAGCCAGGAGTTTGAGACCAGCCTGACCAACATGGTGAAACCCCATCTCTACTAAAAAAAAGTTAGCCAGGCATGGTGGCACGTGCCTGTAATCCCAGTTACTCAGGAGGCTGAGACAGGAAAATCACTTGAACTCGGGAGGTGGAGGTTGCAGTGAGCTGAGATCACACCACTGCACTCCAGCTGGGGTGACAGAGCGGAACTCCATCTCAAAAAAAAAAAAATTATTTTATATATTTTATATATAATTTTATATATAATTATATATTTTATATATATTTTATATATAATTATATATTTTATATATAATTTTATATACAATTATATATTTTATATATAATTATATATATAATTATATATATTTTATATATAATATTATATATAATTATATATTTATAGTAATTATATATGATATATAATTATATATTTATAATAATTCTATTATTATAATATAATTCTAGTGAAACTAAAATATATTTATAATAATTATATGTCATATATAATTATATATCTTATATATTATATTATTATATATAATAATTATATATAATATTATATATATCTCTCCATGGCACTACATTCCTATTATTTGGATTGATTCAAGTTTATTGTCTATCCATTTGTTTTATGGTATTATGTGTTTTTTTTTTCCTTAGGACACAATCTCTGGTTATTTTTGTCAGTGTGACTCAGGTTGGACAGGTGTCAACTGTACAGAAAACATCAACGAGTGTTTGAGCAACCCCTGTGTGAATGGAGGAACTTGTGTTGATGGCGTTAATTCTTTCAGTTGTGAATGCACACGTCTCTGGACTGGACCTCTCTGTCAGGTTCCCCAGCAAGGTACAGTCAGCATGTCTTATGCCACAGATGCTCACAGCATAACAGCAGCATCCTTTAGTGAGTCCCTCAGCAGATGCCTTTGCTGAACCCACTTTTTTGTCCAGTTGCTCAGATACTGAGAACTAAATCTTTCCTTGCAGAAATGGTATACAATTCACAAGGTGAATATTTATAAATCTCACTGTAAGCCAGGCGCTTTTCTTCCAAAGAATAATTAAATTGGTATTTGCCATTTGCACTATGCCCTTTTTGAATATAAAACATGCTAAGGTATTGTCTTTCATGGTTTTCTAAGGGGAAGTTTTGTGAGGAGCAGCCACTTAATTTCCCTAGAATACTGCATTTAATCATGGCACTCTGCCTTTCCATGATACACAGTGGCTTCCCGTTGCCTGTTAAATAGAGACTGGGATTATTTTTCGATGATCTTCTATAACCAAGTCTCACTGGATCCATCTAACCTTATTTTTCACTAGTTCCCTAGAAATACCTTCACTCAAGCAAGTTTTCTTTTGTCACCGGACCCCTGTGCCACCATGAGTATTTTCCACCGTGTTCATTTATTTGGGATGTTTCTCCCGACAAACCTCCTCACGTATCTTCCCTGTTTCTCATCCAGATGTGTCTGTCCCTCAGGAGCACTTCCCCCTCAACTTCCTCCATAAAGTCACTTTTGACTCTTCTGCCCCTCATTTGAGACTCCTGATTTGGAATCAACACATTTATTGAGAGGTTGTTATATGTTTAGGACAATAGTAGACCCTATGGAGAAATATGAAAGCATAAAATACTGTCTCCACTTATGAACCGCTCACCTTGTGGTTGAGGAGACAAGACCAACCCCAATGGGAGAACAGATACAAGAATTAAAGATATGAGCTACGTTGTGTGGGGTGAAATCGGGTGTCACAGGGGCATAGGGAATGGGAATCAGTGGAAACATAGGACGGCAGTTCATGGAGCAGGTGATGAGGCATCAGCTGGGCTTTGAACAAGAGGTGGGATTTCTATGGAAGTTTGCAGAAAAAGGGGACAGAAAAGAGGGAATGCCAGGGCTTTTGTCTCCAACCTTCATTACTCATATTTTCTCTAAATGTATCAGCAGCAGGGTTACAGTTGCCCAACCTCTTCCTTTTAGGAAACTCTGAAAAGCACAGTTCATGTTTTCCTTTGTAGTTTGTGGAGAGTCCTTGTCAGGAATAAATGGAAGCTTCAGCTACAGGAGCCCGGATGTTGGTTATGTTCATGATGTTAACTGCTTCTGGGTTATCAAAACTGAAACGGGAAAGGTAAATGTAGTAACTCCTGTCCAAATACATATTATATTTGTATATATAAATATGGAGTATGTTTATATATTACATAAAATACATACAATGATAATTCAACTATCATATATTGAGTGCTTACTAAGTACAGAGTGCCAGGATTTTGGCTAGACATATACCTACCTTTCTATAAGTGTACATTAATTCTTTGAAATAAGTAACAGGGGTTGGGCGTGGTGGCTCTCGCCTGTAATCCTAGCACTTTGAGAGGCTGAGGCGGGTGGATCGCCTAAGGTCAGGAGTTTCAGACCAGCCTGGTCAATATGCTGAAACTCTGTCTCTACTAAAAATACAAAAAAAAAACAAAACACAAAAAAACAATTAGCTGGACGTATTGGCACATTCCTGTGATCCTAGCTACTTGGGAGGCTGAGGCAGGAGAATTGCTTGAATCCAGGGGGTGGAGTTTGTAGTGTGCAGAGATTGTGCCACTGTACTCCAGCCTGGACAACAGAGTGAGACTCCATCTCAAAAAAAAAAAAAAAAAAAAAAATGGTAACAAGGCCAGGCCTCGTGGTTCACGCTTGTAATCCTAGCACTTTACGAGGCTGAGGTGGGCGGATTGCCTGAGGTCAGGAATTCAAGACCAGCCTGGCCAACATGGTGAAACTGTGGCTCTACTAAAATGACAAAAATTAGCCAGGTGTGGTGATGGGTGCCTTTAATCTCAGCTACTTGGGAGGCTGAGGCGGGAGAATCATTTGACCTCAGGAGGCAGAGGTTTCAGTTAGCCGAGACTATGCCACTGCACTCCAGCCTGGGCAACAGAGCAAGACTCGGTCTCAAAAATAAATAAATAAATAAATCCTCTTTTTATAGATGAAATAATGAAAAGTAGGTGAAGCTAACCATTTTTTGTTAACACTTCTTAGCTTGTAATTGGAATAGTTGAATTTCAAAGTCAAGTTTATCTGGTTCCAAAGTCCATGCTTTCTCCGGTATGAATGATTCTCTACACTGGTTGACTGACTGCAAGCCACTAGTTAATTTGTAAAATCATGTTACTGAGACAGTATTTTAGAAGATGGTCACTCAGTATTATGTTGAATATTATGCAAAAATGGCCACTGATATGAAGATAGTTTTCTTATCAAGTGTCTTCACTCTGCTGTGTTCTAGGCTAAGTGCTTCATTACAGCATTCCATTTTTAACTCTCATAACCCTGAAAGATAGAAATTATTATCTTCATTTTGCACATGAGGAAACAGAGCCTAGTGCCACTGAGAAGTGTGTCCAGGTGCATGTGGTTCGAAAGTGGCATGCAGTGACTCAGACACAGACCAGTCACCTCCAAATCCTGTCACTCTGAGCCGCTGCATGAACGCTTTTCAAATTAAGACCCAAGTCCAAGGTTTTTAGTGCTTTTATACCCAACATTAATTACCCAGGCAGTTCTAAATATTGTTTCTCAACCACCTCCTGGACTCATAAAAATGAAGTGGTATGTCTGAATAGATAAAATTTTCCCTTGAAATCCTATTAACTTTTTCCAGCAAACTATTACAGAGGGCATTGTACAAGGGTCAAAAAACATTTTTTTCCCTTGAGGAGGGAGGACTATTTGGGACCTGGTAACCTCACACTAAAATAAACTTCAAAATAAATTTCCCAGTGGGTATGCTATGTGAATTTCCTTCCTTCCATTTAGTTTTCATGAATTCTATTTCCTGGCATTGAAAACATTCTTTTGAAAAAAATATTCCTAGGTGAGAAACTTGTAATACTTTTGTTACCAATTTGTAAGAAAATTCATCTTGTTTTTTTCTTGATTATTGTGATTTTTTATCTTCTCACTTATAATGGACATGGTAGAAAATATATACAAATCGGGATAGTTCAATTAACAAACATTTGAGTTTTGTTTAAACTGTTTTAAGAGAGAAAGTCATGTAGTAGTAGGTAACTGATCTTAAAATACCCTACCACAGAATTTCAAAAATTCCCGATATTCTTTTTCATTAACTGAATATTGTTGTGATTTTAGGTTCAGATGAAAATTAAATCTGACAGCCTTCTTTTGATTGTTTATCTCAAATGAGGTTGTCAGTACATTATAAGTTATATTACTGTATTTGAAGTCTGTATTCTAATCCATTCGGACACATTTTTGTGTTTATTCTCTTCTACTTGTATGCTCAATATTTTTTCCTATTACCTTCTTCTCATTCTCTACTCTTGGTATTACTCATCTTTTAATTATATCCAGTCCCTGAAGCCTTCCAGGCCTTGCATGTCTACATCCCGCCTACTCTGCCTACACCTGAGCGTGTCGGTCTGGGCTGGCATCAGAATCTTAGCCCCTCTGGAATCAACATCCCTGGCGGGCAGTGATGAACATCTGTGTGTTTGTTACAGGCCACAGGTTATTCAGGGAGTCAGGATGTACATTCTTGTGAATGGTAATATTAGCCAGTTAAACTTAATTCAGGTAGATTTTCAAATCTCCAATTTATTTTACTGCTTTAAAAACAATGTCCGTTATACATTTGAAATACCTTGGTCTGGTGGACTTGACAAGTGTAATGAAATCAGGGTAAATCTATGTTAATAACATTAATATTTTTTGATATATTTCGATATTAGTTGAAGTTTGTTTTTAATGATATTTAGCACAAGTCATTTAATATGTAGATTGACATCTGCACTGGTGGATAACTAGGAAATGATAGATCTAGCTCTTGAAAGTGCCTCAGTATGAATGCTGCCTAGGAAGTGGGAGAAATACTTTAAAATTCACAAGGAAGTAAAAGATAATATATATGGCCTTTGTATTTTTAGGTCCTGCGTATCACTTTCACTTTTTTCCGATTAGAATCCATGGAAAATTGTCCACACGAGTTTCTTCAGGTTTATGATGGAGATTCCTCTGCCGCTTTACAACTTGGAAGATTTTGTGGCTCCAGCCTCCCTGATGAACTCCTCAGCAGTGACAATGCTCTCTATTTTCATCTCTATTCTGAACATTTAAGAAATGAGGGAGGCTTTACAGTAAGATGGGAAACACAGCAACCAGGTATGTATGAACCTGGAGGAAAAAAGAAGCAAAATTTTGAGGTTATTCAGTTTTCTTAATCAGTGTTAGACTTTTGGATACATGAGATGTTTTGGGATCTGAAGATCTATATTTTATAATTATTTTATTTTTTTCATTTATTTATTTTGAGACAAGGTCTCACTCTGTTGCCCAGGCTGAAGTGCAGTCACCTGATCACGGCTCACTGCAACCTTGACCTCCTCTGCTCAAGTGATCCTCCCACCTCAGCCTCCTGAGTAGCTGGGACTACAGGTGTGCACCACCATGCCAGGCTAATGTTTTGTGTGTTTTTTGTAGAGATGGGGTTTCTCTATGTTGTGCAGGCTGGTCTCAAACTCCTGGGCTCAAGCGATCCATCTAATTCAGCCTCCCAAAGTGCTGGGATTGCGAGCATGGGCCACTGTGTCCAATCATAATTACTTTAAAATCAAATCAATCTAGAATGAATTAGAATATATTTTGTGTCTAAAGACAACAAAATTAGCATGAAATAGAAGGGATTAAACATGAGTCTTAGTTGGTCCCTTGTCAAATTACTGAACAGCCTTTTTATAAGCTCTACTAGTAGTTTACTGCAGAAATATTGAGGACATTGTCCACTCCTTCATGTAGTATTCCTTCATCTTAATGACCACTCAGTCGTTTTTTCTTTTTGTTATTATTTTGTTTTAATTATTCTATTTTCTTTCAAGTTTTTACTATGAAAGTTTTAAACAAATAAAAAGTAAAGAGATCAGTATACCAAGCCCACAATTCATTCATCAATACATCTGTGGATCAATTTCAGCATTTTCCCATCTTTTTAATTGGTGTTTTTATCTATCCTGATGCTGCCTAGACTTAACTTCTGAAGCTTGAAATCTGAGAGTGTAATTTCAACTTTGCTCTTTTCAAAGATTTTGGATATTGTGCATTTCCATATAAGTTTTTGAATCAACTTGTCAGTTTTCCCAAAGAATTTTATGGGAATTACATTGAATCTATAATTAACTTTCGAAGAAATGACCTCTTAAAAATACTGAGCCTGCCAATGCATGAAAATAAACTGTTTTTAAATTCAGTTCTCTTTTAATTTATCCTGGCAATGTTTAATAACTTTCAGTGTGTAAGTATTCCATATCTTTTGTTAGATTTATTTATAGATATTTGATGTATTATGCTTAGTGAAACATTAATTTTCTTTCTTTCTTTTTTTTTTTTGTCTCTGTTGCCCAGGCTGGAGTGCAGTGGCGTGATCTCAGCTCACTGCAAGCTCCGCCTTCCGGGTTCATGCCATTCTCTTGCTTCAGCCTCCCGAGTAGCTGGGACTACAGGCGCCCGCTGCCATGCCCGGCTAATTTTTTGCATTTTTTAGTAGAGACAGGGTTTCACCATGTTAGCCAGGATGGTCTTGATCTCCTGACCTCGTGATCCACCCATCTCAAAGTGCTGAGATTACAGGCATGAGCCACTGTGCCCGGCCTAGTGAAATATTAATTTTCTAAAGTTTAATTTTTCACTTGTTATGTAAAAATATGTATTTTTTAAATATTTGATTTTGATTTCATATGCATTGTTAAATTCATTCAATTCTAATTATTTTTTGTAGATTCTTTTGGATTTTTTAACATACATAATTACATCATCTGTGAATGAAGGATATTTTTCCCCTTCCTTTCCAGTCTTTGTAACTATTATGTCTTTTCCTTGACTTATTGCCCTGATTAGGACCTTGAATACCACACAGAATAAAAGTGTTCAAAAGGAAATTCTTGCCTTTTCTCCAGCGGCACGGGGAAATGCTCAATATTTCACTGTTGAATATGATATTAGCCGTAAATTTTTGTAGATAACTTTTATCAGATGAAGGGTGTTCTTTCCTGTGTCGACTACTATTGCTGTGTAACAAATTTACCACAAATTCAGTGTTGTAGAACATTAATCATTTGACTTTGTTTCTGATTTTGTGGACCCGGAATACTGAAAGAACCCAACATGACGGTTGCTACTTGAAATCTATTCAGCAGTTATAAGCAAGTGTCAGCTGGGACTGCAGCTGTCTAAAGGCTGGACTGGGCTGAATATCCAAGATGGCCTACTCCAATGGCTACCAATTGATGCTGGCTTTCAATGAGAGTTCACCTAGGCTATGGACCTGAATGTCTACATATGGCTACTCTAAAAAGGTGGTCTTAGAATAGTGAAACATTTTTCGTGGCAATTGGCTTCTCTCAGAGCAAGCATTACAACAGAACCAGACAGATGCTGAATGGGATTTTTTCAGCCTGTGTTTGGAAGTCATTGTGTTATTTCTGCCATACTCAATGGGTTAAATTAGTCACAATGTGACGCAAATTCAAGGGGAGGGGACATAGGCCCACTTCTAAATGGGAGAGGTGTCAGAATTTATAAACAATTAAGAAACACACACCTTTTGTTCCTAGTTGCCAAGAATTTTAAAAAATCATGAATGAATGTTGAAACATATAAAATACATTTTCTGACTCTATTGAGGTGATCATGTTTTTTGTCCTGTATTCCGTAAATGTAGTGAGTTAAACTGATTGATTTTGAATGGCAAATCAACTTTGCATTCATCAAATATTTTCCATTTGTTCATGGCAAGTTATGCTTTTTATACATTGCTAGATTTTATTTGCTAATATATAGTTTTAGAATGTTTATATCTATATTTAGGAGATATTCTTTTGTAATTTTGTCAAGTTACAGGTAATATCAGTCTTTTAAAATTAATAGAAAAGTGTCCTCTCTTTTTATATTCTCTGGAAGAATTTGTGTAAGATTGGCAGTATTTCTTCCTTAAGTGTTTGAAATAATTTACCATAAAGTTAATTGAGCCTGCAGGCTTCCTTGTGAGAAGGCTTTAAATTATGATTCAATATATTTAATATAGATCTATTCAGACTTTACATTTCTTCTTTTTTCAGTTTTGGTAATTGTTTTCTCAAGAAACTCATCTATACTTTCAGAATATTTTCGTACTATGTTTTAGTGTTCGTGGGCTCTGTAGTGATGTCCTCTGTTTTCATTCCTGATATTGATAATTTATGTTATCTTTTTTACCTTGATAAGTCTTACTAAGGGTTTGTTAATTTTCCTAATCTTTTCAAAATTCCAACTATTAGCTCTGTTAATGTTTTCTGTTGATTTTTATTTCATTGATTTTCTTCATGGTTTTATCATTTTCTTCCCTTGTGTTATTTTGCACTTAACTTACTGTTAGTTACTTTCAAATTTTTTCCTAGCTTCTTGACTTGGAAGCATTGAGAAATGAGTTTGAACTTTTTAAAATTTCTAATGTATGCACTAAAGCTAATGCATTTTCCTTGGAGAACTTTTATTTGCATCCCACAGGTTTTAATATGTATGTTTTCATTAGCATTCAGCTGAAAGTATTTTCTCATTTTTATTTTGAATTCTCTGTGACCATAGGTTTTATTAAAATTATACTGTTTATTTACTGATGTGATCACTAATCATGCAGTGTATTATTTCAATATTTTGAAAGTTGTTGAGATTTACTTTATAGACTAAAGTCTATTTTGGTGCATTTATTGTATGGACAGGAAAGAATGTATATTCTGCAATGGTTAGATGTAGTCTTCTACCTATGTTAACTTAGTAAGTTGGTAAACAGTGTTTTTCAAATATTAAATTTCTTTACTGATTTTAAAAAATATTTGCTTTATTACTTAGTGAGAAAGTTATAGTAAAATCTCAAACTATGATTATAGATTTGCCACCTTTTTGTTCTGAAACTTTTGCTTTATGTATTTTCTTATATTATTTTTATCTTCTTTTCCCAATATTTCAAGCATTTATGCTTTTCCAGCTTTCCTGGAGCCTAATTGACAAATAAAAGTTATATATATTTAAGATGTACAATGTAATATTTTGATATATGTATACCTTGTGAAATGATTACCACAATCAAACTAACATATGTATCATACATAGTTACCATTTTAGTCAATATGGTGAAAATGTTTAAGATCTACTCTCAGCAGTTTTCAAGTATATAGTACAATATTGTTAATGATAGTCACCATGCTGTACATTAGAACCTATTCATTCAAGAGAACATAAATGTTTTACCCTTTGACCAACATTTCCCTATTGCCCCCACTTCTCAGCTCCTGGCCACCACCATTCTACTTTCTGCTTCTATGAGTTTAACTTTTTTTAGATTTCACATATAAGCGAGAGCGTGCAGTATTTGTCCTTCTATGTCTGGCTTATTTCACTTAGCATGTCTCCCTGTTTCATCCATGTTGTCACAAATGACAGAATTTCCTTTTCTTTTTAAGGATAAATAATATCCCATTTATGTCTGTGTCTGTGTTTGTGTGTATTTATATATTGCACATTTTTCTTTATCCATTTACCTGTTGATGAGCACTTAGATTTATTCCATATCTTGGTTATTGTGAATGTATTGGGAATAATGCTGCAATGAACATGGAAGTGCAGATAGCTCTTCCAGATATTTATTTAATTTTCTGTGGATATATAACCAGAAGTGAGATTGCTGAATCATATGGTAGCTCTGTTTTTAACTTTTTGAGGAACCTCCACATTGTTTTAAATATGGCTGTACCAATATACTTTCAATCAGGGTTCCCTTTTCTCCACATCTCATCGATACTTGTTATCTTTTACCTTCTCGATAATGGCCATTCTAACAAGTATGAGATGGCATCTTATTGTGGTTTTGATTTGCATTTCCTGGATGATTACTATGTTGAGCATTTTCTCATGTATTTGTTGGCCATTTGTATGTTTTCTATTGAGAAATGTCTATTTGGATCCTTTGCCCATTTTTAAGATTGGGTTAATTTGTTTTGTTGATATTGAGTTGAGTTTTTTATATATTTTGGTTGTGCTTTTGTGGTCATACCCAAAAAAATCACTACTCAGACTAATGTCATAGGGCTTTTCCTGTATGTTTTCCTGGATTAGTTCTTCAGTTTCAGGCCTTATGTTTAAGTCTTTAATTTTGAGTTGACTTTGTATGTGGTGTGGGATAAGGGTTCATTTTCATTTTTCTGCAAATGGATATCCAGTTTTTTCAGCACCAATTATAGACTCTCCCTTACATGTTGTGTGTTCTTGCCATGTTTGTCAAATATCAATTCAGCATAATGTATGGATTTATTTCTGGGCTCTCTATTCCATTCCATAGGTCTATATATCTGTCTTTAATGCCAATACCATACTGTTTTGATTACTACAGTTTTGTAATATATTTTTAAATCAGGTAGTGTATTTTTATTTTAAATATATTTTAAAATTAGGATGCCTCCAGGTTTGTTCTTTTTGCTCAAGATTGCTTTAGCTATTTGAAGTCTTTTGTGGTTTCATATGAATTATAGGATTCTTTTTCTATTTTGTGAAAAATACCATTGGAATTCTGTTAGAGATGGCATTGAATCTGTAGACTGCTTTGCATAGTATGGACATTTTAACAGTATTCTTTCAATTTGTGAACACCAAATATTTTCTTTTTTTCATTAACGTGGTATAGTTTTCAAAATGCAGATATTTCACTTTCTTGGTTAAATTCATTCCTACGTATTTAACTTTTTGTCACTATTGTAAATGGGATTTTCTTCTTAATTTCCTTTTTGTATAGTTAGTTGTTAATGTATAGAAATGCAACTAATTTTATATGTTGATTTTATATCCTGTAACTTTACTGAATTAGTTCATCTATTAGTTCTAAAAGTATTTTGGTGGAGTCTTTAGGGTTTTCTATGTATGAAAGATCCTGCCATTTGCAAACAGACAATTTTACATTCTAATGGGATCATTTTTCTTCAGCCTGAAGAACATATTTTAATATTTCTCACAGAGCCTGTCTGCTGAAGTCAGATTCACTCAGCTTTTGTTTAAGAATGCATTTTTCACCTAATTTTTGAAGGATATTATTACACATAGAATTTTAGGTTGACCGTTTCCTATTAGCTCTCTAAGAATGCCACATCAGTGTCTTGTGACTTCCATAATTTTGAGGGGGAGAGGAACCTCAGCAATAATTCTTGCTGTTCTCCTGAAGATAATGTGTCTTTTCCTCCCCCCTCACTGCTTTTTTGTGTGTTTATACTTAATTTTCCACAACTTGATTATGGCATATCTAGATCTGGTTTTCTCTGTGTTTGTCCTGCTTGAGAGTCACTGAGACTTTTGAATCTATAGGTTGCCTTCTTTTATACAATTTTGAAAATTTTCAGCCAATATTTTTTCAAATATTGCATTGCCACTTTTTTTCCCTTTCTTCTCCCTCTGAGACTCAAATTACACATATGCTAAAAGTTTTGACTGTTTCTAATAGCTCTTAGGGTTTTATATCCTTGCCTTCTTTTTTTGCTCTGATTCTATTTGGTTATTTTGTTTTGGAAAGTCTGTAAGTACAGTAATTCTGTTTTCTGCTGTGTCCAATCCACCATTAAAACCCACTCACCATGGAAAGAGTTCTTGTTTTCAGATGCTATATTTTTCATTTCTAGAATATCCATTTGATTTTTTAAATATAGATTTTAATTATCTGTTGAAATGTTCTTCATCTATTTTGTCAACCTTTTCCTCTAAGTTTTATCATAGTTATTTTGGAGTCATTGTTTGGTAGCCTCAGTATCTGGAATGTTTCTGGCTTTGCTCAGATTGCCTGTTTTATTTATTATTGGTTATTGTTTTTTTTTAACTACTTCCTCACAGGCCTAGTCAGTTTTTATTGTGAGCAGGACATTGTACGTGATATGTTGCAGGGATTCTGGATTATATTATCTTCCTCTCAGAAGGGTTGGGTTTTGTTCTAGTAGGCACTTATGTTCCTAGCAGATCACTTTCATTCAATCAAGGCTTGAATTTACAGGGGACCTATTTCACATTTTTTGTGAATCCTGGTGGATTGCCATATTTCCTAGAACATGAATCTTACTCCTGTAGCATACTTTTCTGGCATTTTAATTCAGTTCTCAGGGTTTTCACAAAAGTATCTCCTTTCTGCCTGAATGAGGTAACACATCCCTTCAGTATTTATTATGCAGCCTCTCTTCAATTCTTAGCATCTTCCCTCCCCCCAAAACTGTTCTCTGTTAGACCTGCCGTCTTCTCTGTGCATTTGCAGCTTGCAAGTGAGCTAAGGACCTAAGGAAATGCCTGTACATTTTTGGGGTGCCATTTCCATGCAGCTGCTTTCCTTACAGTATGCAGCTCCAAAACCCCAGATGCTTTGGTGGCCCTAAATCGTGAGCTGTTTGTTTACAAACAGGTGTTGCCGTCTCCTTGGGCTTCACTTCTTTGAATTCTTGAGTGTGTATGGGACATACTTCATATACTTCTCTTTTCAGAGATTACAGTACTTTGCTGTTTGTTCTCAATGCCTGAAAATGATAAAAACTAAAACAGTAATTCCTCACTATTATCAAACATTAATCGTTGTTCATTTTTTCTTAAGTGAGAGCAAGTTTATTAAGAAAGTACGGAAATAAAAGAATGGCTACTCCATAAGCAGAGCAGTGGCACAGACTGCTTGACTGAGTATACTTAACAGTTATTTTGTGATTATTTGCTGAACAAGGGGTGAATTATTCATGAGTTTTCTGGGTAATAGGTGGGCAATTCCTGGAACTGAGGATTCCTCTCCTTTTTAGACCATAGAGGGTAACTTCCTGCTGTTGCCGTGACATTTGTAAACTGTCATGGCACTGGTAGGAGTGTCTTTTAGCATGCTAATGCGCTGTAATTAGCATACAGTGAGCAGTGAGGATGACCAGAGGTCGTTTTCCTCACCATCTTGGTTTTGGTGGTTTTTGGCTGACTTTTACTGCATCCTGCTTTATCAGCAAGGTCTTTGCGACCTGTATCTTGTGCTGACCTCCTATCTTATCCTGTGACTATGAATGCCTTAGACTCCTGGAAATGCAGTCTAGTAGGTCTCAGCCTTATTTTATCCAGCCCCTGTTCAAGATGGAGTTGCTCTGGTTTGAATGCCTGTGGTTTATTTCTCCACTGCCTTTTACAAGGGCACCTTTAATCCTAAGGGTTGTAGAGGGACGACGGTCCATTTGCTGTAACTCCTTCAGGATAAATAGGGGTGATGGTATTCCTGCCTAACTATTAGGGTCTCTTGTATTCAGGGTAGAGAGGAACTTATTCAGAAAGTGTCCGTATGGTGAGGCCCACTCATAACTCTGATAAAAGGTGATATCTGCAGTCGGCCAATTGGTGCTGCAGTCTGTTTCCTGTGGGTTGGGGGTTTCCTCAGTATTGTCCCTGTGGAGTTTGCCAGGAAGATGTTATCAGAAAGGAGTCCTGATCTAGACCCCAAGAGAGGGTTCTTGGACCTTGCACAAGAAAGAATCTGGGGTGAGTCCATAAAGTGAAAGCAAGTTTATTAAGAAAGTAAAGGAATAAAGAATGGCTACTCCATAGGCAGAGCAGCCCATTGTTCAAATTTGTTTGTGAAATAAATGGGTTGTTTGTTCTGTAGATCATCCCACATCTTGGATTTTGCTGTTTGTATTCTACCTGCCATTTGTCATGTTGTTTGTAAACTGATACTTATACCAAAAAGTTTGGTTAAATCTAGGGGGTTTATTTGGTAAAAAATAATCTTTTCAGGAGCTATATGAAATCTGCTTGTCTATTATGATGTTATCATTGGTCAGAGTATTCTGATCTCCTCAGGTTGAACTTCCTATTAAAAGCCTCTTTTGCACTTCCTCTAACGCTTTTAGCATTCTTTAGGTTCATTATTTATGAACCTAAATAATAACCTCATATTTATGAATATGAGGTTAGAATAACCTCATATTTATGAGTTATTCTTTGCCACCTACATGATCATAGTTTGATTTTATTATTTCTTATTTATTTATTTATTATTTGAAGTTCTTTAATAGAATCGAACTTACTCATATCAGCTATTTGGTTGCTCTCATACAGAGATCATGTAGGAAAGGTAGGATAAATGCTTGATTTTCTCTCTTTTTCTTTCTGTTAAAAGTATTCAAATTAATAACTTGGTTCCTTAGCATTCTTCAAAATGGTCACTTACTCCATTTTATTTTGTTTTGTTTTTGATATCTGTACATTTATATATTGTATCATATTTGATGTGCTTTAATCAATTCTAGGCGTTTAAAAATGTTCCATTTTTCCATATTATGTTTGTTATGTTTGTTAATAATTTGTTTTCAAAACTCTGGAAAGTTTTCCAGTTAGTTTCTGAACTTCTTTAACCAAACTCCAGTTACCTTTGAAAGCTTCTTTGCTTTCTGGTCTAAAAAGATGTTCTAGGCTCTTCCTGCACATTATTTACTCTCAGGACTGAAAACCCTGATTTCCCTAAAGAGCTGCGACTCTTACCATGGGAAATGGTATTTAGATCTCACAGCCTGGGTGCTACAGATGGCTGTTGTTACTGGGTGTGTCATTGTCCCTAGACCTTTTGGTGGACAGAATTAGAAAACACTGTTTTGTTGTTTTTAAAGAAAAAATACACTATATATTCATAGTGATCTTACACTATTGAGATTACAGAGTTGCATATATATATATATATATATATTTATTATTATTATTTTTTACTTTACATTTGTACCTCTTCTCTCATACAGTGAAAATCTTGGTTCCCAATGACATGAACATGTTATTTATGTACTTAGTCCTACTGTATACATTTTCAAAATAGCAATACTAATGTTATTACTAGTAGTATGATAACTGGAAACCATTTAAGATTTCTTTGCTCTTTTTTGTGTATTTAAAATATGTTTTGCTTGAGCAGTATAGTCAAATTACAGTGTTTAAGGTCCCCTGGAATATTTCCACTCTCTATGATTGTCAGCTCAATGCAATTATTTCGTCAGTTTCACTTCACTTGTGATTTTAAAGAGTTTTTTCATTTCCTTCGAATTTTGCTTTATAATTATGTGAAATATATTTATAGTTCCAAAGCCAAATCAGTGGGCTGGTAGATTGAGAGAAGTCTAGCTTTTTTTCCTGTCCCTTCTACTCTGTTCTTTCTTCCCCCTTAGAGAATAGTTTTTATTAGTTTTTGATTTATCCTTCTATTTAAAAATAAGCAAATGATCACATATAATTGTATTTTCCTCTGTCTTAGATGAAAGGGAGCATAATATACACACTGGTCTATAGTTTGCTTTTTTTCACATCATATATCCTGGAGATTACTCCATAATCAGAGCATAGTATGCTGTTATGTGATGTCTCATTTTCTGTTCAATCAGTACTCTATTGATGGACATTTGGCTTGTTTCCAGTCTTTTGGTCATCTTCTTTTTAGTCTTTTATTTTTTATTTTTGAGACAGGGTGTGATCATGGCTCACAGCAGCCTCAACCACCCAGGCTCAAGTGATCTTCCTGCCTCAGTCTCCCCAGTAGCTGGGACTACAGACACACACCACCATACCCAGCTAATTTTAATTTTTTTTATTTTTTGTAGTGATGGGGTCTCCCCATGTTGCCCAGGCTGTTCTTAAACTGGGCTCAAATGATATTCCTGCCTCGGCCTCCCAAAGTGCTGGGACTACAAGCATGAGACACCATGCCCAGCCTTGTTTCCAATCTTTTGGAATTCCAGATGTTACTGCAACAAAATACCTTATTCACTTGTCATATTGTATTTTTGCCAATGTACCTTTGGGATATCTTTCCAAAGGTAGTATTGTTTGGTAAAAAAACAAAAAAATGAAATGCATACGTTTTTGCTAGCTATTGCTATATTCTCTTATGCAGTGACTGTACCATCTTGCCTTCTCTAGCAATGTGCGAGAATGCCTATGTCCCCACAGCCTCTCCAATAATTTGTTTTCAAAACTCTGGATTTTTAACATTCTGAGCGGTATCTCAGAAATGGCATCTCAGTGAAGCTTTTATTTGCACCTTCTTTGTGATGAGTGATGTTGAACATCCTTTCATATGTTTAAGAGACACCTGAACTTTTTTCAGTGCACTCTGTTCATATCTCTATTCTTTTTAGAAGTTCTGTATATTTTGGGATAATAACTCTTTGTTGTGTATTGCATTTTTTCTTGTCATTAATCTTTTACTTTGCTTATGGTATTTTATGCATTTAAAACTGGTAACTTTTAAAGTATTACATTGGGAAATGCATCTTCTTCTGAGGAACTGAGATGTTTTCCCAGTAGGAACCATGAGACTCATGGAAGTAATTTTTTTTCATTTTTTACTTTGACAGCAAAATTTTTATTTGAACAACCTGTATAGCTATGTAAATTTCATATCTTGCTCATCTAAAATGTCACCTTATCGCACTTATTTCTAATGTCTGTATTAGTACATGATAGTTTTTTATTATTGTTTCTATCATTTAATTTACAGTAGCATTTCTCATAGAAATCTAAGTCACTATAAATTCTTTGTTAAATAAATGTGGGTATTAATGAAGAACAGGTTCTTCCAGTCACTGGTCAGCAACGTTAGGGGGCCGGTGTGGTATAATGAGGATGGTAGTGGGGTCAGCATCAGAAAGCCTGGCTCAGTCCCTCACTTGCTCCATTCTTGGAACACTGGCTCGGTCACTACAGACATTTGAATTTTTTCATTTATAAAATGAATGTTTTAACTATATGATAGTATTAAGAAACCTTCTCAAATGAAATTTAGGTAGCACTTAACCATTTTAATATGCAAAGTGATCTGATTTGTTGAAACACATAGGGGTTGGCAGAAGTTCTGGAATTCTTTACAATTTCACATACAGAAATTAATATCCTCAGAGTGAAAAAGATGACTCTACAATCCTGGTATTCATCCCTCAGATGGTCCAGCCCTGTTTAAATTGTGTCAGCATGTGATGGCTCACAAGCACAGAACTTGACACATGGGTGATTCATTTATTTATCAGTTGATACTTCTAGACTTATAACTTCATAAAACTGGAAAATATAAGTCGTGTTTAATTTATGAGGGTGTGTAAAACCACTCATAGTTATTTAAACAAAGTTTGGCTTCTTACACCAAGGACTCTGATCATTCTCCATGAATTATAACATCTATACAAATGTAACATTATTTTTCCTTCTTATTTTAGAGTGTGGAGGTATACTGACTGGTCCTTATGGTTCTATTAAGTCTCCGGGGTATCCTGGAAACTATCCCCCAGGAAGAGATTGTGTCTGGATTATTTCAACTAGTCCTGACCTCCTGGTAACATTCACTTTTGGGACCTTGAGCCTTGAGCACCATGATGACTGCAACAAAGATTACCTTGAGGTAAATAATTATATTTAGATAGAACATATCACAATATGATTAGGACTCAGGGCACTATGGTCTAGCCATGCCCATGGATGATCCCAAAATATTGGCAATAGTTACGTGTATTTCTCAATAGTCAAATCAGTATCTAAGTCTTGTGAAGTCTCTATTTTTAATTGTGCCTGTTTGTTGCTTCTTCTTCTGGGTTTCATTTGAATCTGGGAAACAGATTACCTTGCCCTGCTATGGTGTTACCTGGAAGCCCACACCCCTGCCATGAGAATGCAGAATTTATGAAATAAACACTCAGTAATAGCCATCTCCTTCAATGCAGATTCAAACCTTCAGTTGTCTGTGGCAAACTGGCAAAGTCTTTTACAATGTAACTGTAGTATTCCATGAAGAGGCCAGGCACAGTGGTTCAAGCCTGAAATCCCAGTACTTTGGGAGGCCGAGGTGGGTGGATCACTTGAGGTTGGGAGTTGGAGACAGCCTGGCCAACGCGGTGAAAACCCATCTCTATTAAAAATACAAAAACTACCTGGGCCAGGTGGCAGGTGCCTGTAACCCCAGCTACTCGTGAGTCTGAGGCAGGAGAATCGTTTAGACCCGGGAGGCGGAGGTTGCAGTGAGCTGAGATCATGCCACTGCACTCCAGCCTGGGTGACAGCGTGAGGCTCTGTCTTAAAAAAAAAAAAAAGAAAAAGAAAAAGAAAAATGATAGTGATTGTGTTGAACTGGTTTAGGTTCCTGGAATAAATTAATCATTACTGAGAGGAGAGGTATCAGCCGAAGCTCATTCTGCCTACCCAAAAAGATTAAAATATGGAGAAGGAGAAAAGGCTCCTATACTCAAATGCCATTTATACGTAGGTGTATCAAAAAGTGTTGCTCTTCATTTGTAGACTGAAAAGATAATGGAGAAGATTGAGTTCCTAGGTTGTCCTGTATTTTTTTTTATCACCATAAATCTCAGCCACTTGCAGTAATGCTAAAAAGACAATATGCATTTCCAAGTCCATTAGAGAAGAATGGAGTTCAATGGAATTATTCATAAAGGATAGAAGGATGTGGCTGTCAAAAAGGGGCTCCGCAAGTAAAAGTCATTAGTAATTCAGCAATAATGGATTTGAAACCTTTGGGAATGACTGGAAGATCTGTCTCTCTCTGGAAAATTTCTGCAAAATGGTCATTTAAATGTTGACAGAAAAGTGAGTTATCTTGAAATTAATTTTCAATAAATTCCATCAAGTTAAAATTAGAGGCTTTAAAAAATTCCTACACATTCATTTCTGGAGACCATATGATAGAAAGTGTCAACCACTCTGACAGTATTGAAATGTCTCTCATTTCTCTTTAAGCTACAGTATTTCAAAGAACCAGTTAAATATTAGAATAAAGTAATGCTGCCATATAACTTTGATCTCAGTAAAAAAAGTAATTTGAGGCCGGCCAGGCGCGGTGGCTCATGCCTGTAATCCCAGCACTTTGGGAGGAGGAGGCAGGCGGATCACCAGGTCAGGAGATTGAGACCTTCCTAGCTAACATGGTGAAACCCCGTCTCTACTAAAAGTACAAAAAATTAGCTGGGCGTGGTGGCAGGTGCCTGCAGTCCCAGCTACTTGGGAGGCTGAGGCAGGATAATGGCGTGAACCCAGGAGACGGAACTTGCAGTGAGCTGCGACCACGCCACTGCACTCCAGCCTGGGCAACAGAGGGAGACTCTGTCTAAAAAAAAAAAAAAAAAAAAAAGAAAAGAAAAGTAATTTGAATAGACAAAATTGACCATATTAAAATATTCTTCAGTTCATTGACTCCTCGGTGGTCTATATAGTATAGAATTTGCAATTACAACAGAATTGTAGAGAGATTGACATGATTATAAAATGGATTAAAAACCAACAATTAAAAAAGGATTTCTAAGGTCACATCATTATCATTGTAGTACTTACTATCAAAGTTGCATTTTTAGATTCACTAACCTGTCTTTGTATTGTGTCTAATCTGATGGCACTTCCTCTCTACCTCTGATTCTTCTGAAACCTGAACCAAGTTATGAATCAGTTGGCATCAGTGGTGTTCCTTCTTCTGTTTTCTTTGCTTATATTCATTTTCTTCTAGATCACTAAGAATTTATAATGAAAAACAATCAAAGGGGAAAGATATTTGATTAGTAACATCATGAGAAAAATTCAAACTATATGTCCAGCCTTGGAATTGAAATCCAGTCACAGGCCAGGAGCGGTGACTCCTGGGGAGTCCCAGCACTTTGGGAGGCCAAGACGGGCAGATCATGAGGTCAAGAGATTTAGACCATCCTGGCCAACATGGTGGAACCTCGTCTCTACCAAAAATACAGCAATTAGCTGGGCGTAGTGGTAGGCGCCTGTTGTCCCAGCTACTTGGGAGGCTGAGGCAGAAGAATTGCTTGAACCTGCGAGGTGGTGGTTGCAATCAGCTGAGATCGCGCCACTGCACTCCAGCCTGGTGACAGAGCAAGATTCCATCTCAAAAAAAAAAAAAAAAAAAAAAAAAAAAAAAAAAAAAAAAAGATTCAGACAGAGAGAAGGCATTGGGGTGATGGGAGAAGGAGACACCCTTTGCTGAACCTTAGCCATAAGTTAGATTTGGATGTGATGGGTAAACTTCCTTGAGCGATCACTTTTAAATGACAGATTTTCTAAAGTTAATATCCAAAGTGACCTAGTTTGTTAAAAATCTGACCACTTTCAGATTAATGATTCATCCTTTTGTTTTAGATTCGAGATGGTCCTTTGTATCAGGACCCCATTCTTGGGAGGTTCTGCACCACTTTCTCTGTCCCACCGCTCCAGACTACTGGCCCGTTTGCCAGAATTCACTTCCATTCGGACTCCCAGATTAGTGACCAAGGCTTCCATATCACCTACTTAACATCACCTTGTAAGTAACCTACCAGTTGAGAGCTTAAGAGGGACTTGAAGGCCAATGCTATGCTTACATCTGTTTTATATTTTAATGTGATTCAGAGGATGACTGACTGTCTTAGACCAAGAACATTTCTTTATACATATTTCTCTCACAGCTTCAGATTTTTTCTTTATCTTCTCAATGCTCTATTATTAATACTGCAATATCCTTTGATCCCTAAATTATGGGATCCACATCATTATAAAGATGTATGAGGCACCCAAACTTAAATAATTCAGGACGCCAGTCCCTCGTGGTGTTTGATGTTTAGTTGTGAGAGAGGTTTGTGCATGTGAGCAGTGCAGTCTCTCTGGATTTTATCCTCGAATCGAGTCCAGCTGCGCAGGGGCTGGGACTGGCTTCCAGCATCACAGTGTCCCAGACTCTAGAGCTTCACTTCCAGCCAAATACTATTAGCTGTTAGGAACTCACTTGCTTTGATACCTTAAAACAAACAAAACAACAAAACATAGGAAATACTCTATGATTTGGGTTTTTTTAGGGAAGTGGAGGATTTTGTTTATGACATCTATTATTGTGCCCTTAATAAGCATTCACAGAAAAAATACCTTTTAAGTTTCAATATCAGGAAGAGTAACAATGAACATCTTTACTTATCCCCTTTCTTCATTTCCTTTTCTTTCTGCAGAATCTGGTGCCAACCTCCTGTTCCCCTTTCAATTGTTTTCTGTGCAAATCAACTCCCCCTGGCTACATCTTGCTATTGTGTATTCATTTTTTCTTTAATCTGCTTCATGTATACAGTTATATAGTTCATTTTGTTACATTTTTTATAACCATCTCAAATCTTATTGGAATGAAACAGAGCACTAATGTATTTAAAAAGCAATTTATGAAGAGAATAGTAGATTGGAAGCTAGATGACACATCTCTGCATCTATTTCTTTAAGCCACTGCAGGAATGTCCCACAAACACATCAAATTGAAAATCTTAAAATTAGAGGCACAAGCCTATGGAGGGTGAATAAAGCGGGTATGTGCTTGTGTGTGTGTGTGTGTGTGTGTGAGTGTAAATTTTTAGAAACTGGATCCAATGCCTGCGAGCCAGAGCAATGCCATTGGCATGACCTGTTCGTGTCTTCCCTGTTCTTAGCGGATCTGCATTGTGGTGGGAACTACATGGACCCAGAGGGTGAACTCTTCCTGCCTGAGTTGTCTGGGCCTTTCACTCACACCAGGCAATGCGTCTATATGATAAAGCAGCCTCAAGGAGAACAAATACAAATCAACTTCACCCACGTGGAGCTGCAATGCCAGAGTGACAGTTCTCAGAATTACATCGAGGTAACTTTTACTACTCAATCGCCCTTAGATGACATTCATCAACGTTTTTATATTCTGCAGAGTGATGGTCTTCAAAAGATTGTTGGGCCACCAGCAGCCAGATCACCTGAGATCTAGTTAGAAATGCAATAATAACTAAGCTCTAACAACTAAGGTGCAGGCAAATAAGTAAGGCTCATAGGATATACTAACGATATACAGATGTATTATCTAGAATAATTAATACAGGAAAGAACTCAACCCAGGAAAGTGAAGGGATTTGCCCAGATGACCCAGCTAGTCAGTGGTAATGAAGTTTAAGTGTTGAATGATCCTTGTTTTGGAGGTTAGGGTTTTTCCTTCATTTATTCTGCTTGCTCTCCTCCAGATATCTTTAATTGTGATTTAAGTGTGGGTAATGATTGTAATACAGGGAATATTTGAAATAGAGACAGGCCGTTTTTGTTTGCTGCACCTGGTATTTATTTTGCTTAATGATTGGTCAAGCCACAAATTAAAGTGTTGAGCAAGATAAAACATTGTTTTTTGGGCACAATCATTTTACATAAACTAGAGAAGAATTTACAATTTGGTTTGTTTGTGCAAATTAAATCCATTTATTCATCCGGGAAAAACCTATGTGACCTCCTGTCCTCTTCTTTCTACATTTAGACAGAGGAAACAGAACTGTAGCATAAGATCTAGACCTAGTTGAAGAAGTACATTGGCCATAGCACTACAGCAATATGTATGTATATATGTATCAATTTTTTTTTTTTTTTTTTTTTTTGAGATGGAGTTTCGCTCTTGTCGCCCAGGCTAGAGTACAATGCCGTGATATCGGCTCACCGCAACCTCCGCCTCCTGGGTTCAAGCAGTTCTACTGCCTCAGCCTCCCGAGTAGCTGGGATTATAGGCATGTGCCACCACACCCGGCTGATTTTCTATTTTTAGTAGAGACGAGGTTTCTCCATGTTGGGCAGGCTGGTCCTAAACTCCCGACCTCAGGTGATCTGTCTGCCTTGGCCTCCCACAGTGCTGGGATTATAGGCATGAGCCACCACACCTGGCCTGTATTTTTTTTTTTTAATGCTCCATTTTTTTTGTTTGTTTTTTGTTTTTTTTTTTTGTTATACTTTAAGTTCTAGGGTACATGTGTACAACGTGCAGGTTTGCTACATATGTATACTTGTGCCATGTTGGTGTGCTGCAGCCATCAACTCGTCAGCACCCATCAACTCGTCATTTACATCAGGTATAACTCCCAATGCCATCCTCCCCGCTCTCCCCCCCATAATAGGCCCCAGTGCATGATGTTCCCCTTCCTGAGTCCAAGCGATCTCATTGTTCAATTCCCACCTATGAGTGACAACATGCGGTGTTTGGTTTTCTGTTCTTGCGATAGTTTGCTGAGAATGATGGTTTCCAGCTGCATCCATGTCCCTACAAAGGACATGAACTCATCCTTTTTCATGGCTGCATAGTATTCCATGGTGTATATGTGCCACATTTTCTCAATCCAGTCTGTCACTGATGGACATTTGGGTTGATTCCAAGTCTTTGCTATTGTGAATAGTGCCACAATAAACATACATGTGCATGTGTCTTAATAGCAGCATGATTTATAATCCTTTGGGTATATACCCAGTAATGGGATGGCTGGGTCAAATGGTATTTCTAGTTCTAGATCCTTGAGGAATCATCACACTGTTTTCCACAATGGTTGAACTAGTTTACAGTCCCACCAACAGTGTAAAAGTGTTCCTATTTCTCCACATCCTCTCCAGCACCTGTTGTTTCCTGACTTTTTAATGATTGCCATTCTAACTGGTGTGAGATGGTGTCTCATTGTGGTTTTGATTTGCATTTCTCTGATGGCCAGTGATGACGAGCATTTTTTCATGTGTCTGTTGGCTGTATGCATGTCTTCTTTTGAGAAATGTCTGTTCATATCCTTTGCCCACTTTTTGATGGGGTTGTTTTTTTTCTTGTAAATTTGTTTGAGTTCTTTGTAGGTTCTGGATATTAGCCCTTTGTCAGATAAGTAGATTGCAAAAATTTTCTCCCATTCTGTAGGTTGCCCGTTCACTCTGATGGTAGTTTCTTTTGCTGTGCAGAAGGTCTTTACTTTAATTAGATCCTGTTTGTCAATTATGGCTTTTGTTGCTGTTGCTTTTGGTGTTTTAGACATGAAGTCCTTGCCCATGCCTATGTCCTGAATGGTATTACCTAGGTTTCATTCTAGGGTTTTTATGGTTTTAGGTCTAACATTAAAGTCTCTAATCCATCTTGAATTAATTTTCGTATAAGGAGTAAGGAAAGGATCCAGTTTCAGCTTTCTACTTATGGCTAGCCAATTTTCCCCAGCACCATTTGTTAAATAGGGAATCCTTTCCCCATTTCTTGTTTTTGTCAGGTTTGTCAAAGATCAGATGGCTGTAGATGTGTGGTATTATTTCTGAGGACTCTGTTCTGTTCCATTGGTCTATATCTCTGTTTTGGTACCAGTACCATGCTGTTTTGGTTACTGTAGCCTTGTAGTATAGTTTGAAGTCAGGTAGCATGATGCCTCCAGCTTTGTTCTTTTGACTTAGGATTGTCTTGGAGATGCGGGCTCTTTTTTGGTTCCATATGAACTTTAAAGCAGTTTTTTCCAGTTCTGTGAAGAAACTCATTGGTAGCTTGATGGGGATGGCATTGAATCTATAAATTACCTTGGGCAGTATGGCCATTTTCACGATATTGATTCTTCCTATCCATGAGCATGGTATGTTCTTCCATTTGTTTGTGTCCTCTTTTATTTCACTGAGCAGTGGTTTGTAGTTCTCCTTGAAGAGGTCCTTTACATCCCTTGTAAGTTGGATTCCTAGGTATTTTATTCCTTTGAAGCAATTGTGAATGGAAGTTCATTCATGATTTGGCTCTCTGTTTGTCTGTCACTGGCGTATAAGAATGCTTGTGATTTTTGCACATTAATTTTGTATCCTGAGACTTTGCTGAAGTTGCTTATCAACTTAAGGAGATTTTGGGCTGAGATAATGGGGTTTTCTAAATATACAATCATGTCCTCTGCAAACAGGGACAATTTGACTTCTTCTTTTCCTAACTGAATACCCTTTATTTCTTTCTCTTGCCTGATTGCCCTAGCCAGAACTTCCAACACTATGTTGAATAGGAGTGTTGAGAGAGGGCATCCCTGTCTTGTGCCAGTTTTCAAAGGGAATGCTTCCAGTTTTTGCCCATTCAGTATGATATTAGCTGTGGGTTTGTCATAAATAGCTCTTATTATTTTGAGATACGTGCCATCAATACCGAATTTATTGAGCATTTTTAGCATGAAGGGCTGTTGAATTTTGTCAAAGGCCTTTTCTGCATCTGTTGAGATAATCATGTGGTTTTTGTCTTTGGTTCTGTTTATATGCTGGATTACGTTTATTGATTTGCGAATGTTGAACCAGCCTTGCATCCCAGGGATGAAGCCCACTTGATCATGGTGGATAAGCTTTTTGGTGTGCTGCTGGATTCAGTTTGCCAGTATCTTATTGAGGATTTTTTCATCGATGTTCATCAGGGATATTGGTCTAAAATTCTCTTGTTTTGTTGTGTCTCTGCTAGGCTTTGGTATCAGGATGATGTTGGCCTCATAAAATGAGTTAGGGAGGATTCCCTCTTTTTCTATTGATTGGAATAGTTTCAGAAGGAATGGTACCAGCTCCTCCTTGTACCTCTGGTAGAATTCGGCTGTGAATCCGTCTGGTCCTGGACTTTTTTTGGTTGGTAGGCTATTAATTATTGACTCAATTTCAGAGCCTGCTATTGGTCTATTCAGGGATTCAACTTCTTTCTGGTTTAGTCTTGGGAGAATGTAAGTGTCCAGGAAATTATCCATTTCTTCTAGATTTTCTAGTTTATTTGCGTAGAGGTGTTTATAGTATTCTCTGATGGTAGTTTGTATTTCTGTGGGGTCTGTGGTGATATCCCCTTTATCATTTTTTATTGCATCTATTTGATTCTTCTCTCTTTTCTTCTTTATTAGTCTTGCTAGCAGTCTATCAATTTTGTCACTCTTTTCAAAAAACCAACTCCTGGATTCATTGATTTTTTGGAGGGTTTTTTGTGTCTCTATCTCCTTCAGTTCTGCTCTGATCTTAGTTATTTCTTGCCTTCTGCTAGCTTTTGAATGTGTTTGCTCTTGCTTCTCTAGTTCTTTTAATTGTGATATTAGAGTGTCAATTTTAGATCTTTCCAGCTTTCTCTTGTGGGCATTTAGTGCTATAAATTTCCCTCTACACACTGCTTTAAATGTGTCCCAGAGATTCTGGTATGTTGTATCTTTGTTCTCATTGGTTTCAAAGAACATCTTTATTTCTGCCTTCATTTCGTTATGTACCCAGTAGTCATTCAGGAGCAGGTTGTTCAGTTTCCATGTAGTTGAGCAGTTTTGATTGAGTTTCTTAGTCCTGAGTTCTAGTTTGATTGCACTGTGGTCTGAGAGACAGTTTGTTATAATTTCTGTTCTTTTACATTTGCTGAGGAGTGCTTTACTTCCAACTATGTGGTCAATTTTGTGATGTGGTGCTGAGAAGAATGTATATATCTGTTGATTTGGGGTGGAGAGTTCTGTAGATGTCTATTAGGTCTGCTTGGTGCAGAGTTGAGTTCAATTCCTGGATATCCTTGTTAACTTTCTGTCTCGTTGATCTGTCTAATGTTGACAGTGGGGTGTTGAAGTCTCCCATTATTATTGTATGGGAGTCTGAGTCTTTTTGTAAGTCTCTAAGGACTTGCTTTATGAATCTGGGTGCTCCTGTATTGGGTGCATATATATTTAGGATAGTTAGCTCTTCCTGTTGAATTGATCCCTTTACCATTATGTAATGGCCTTCTTTGTCTCTTTTGGTCTTTGATGGTTTAAAGTCTCTTTTATCAGAGACTAGGAATGCAAGCCCTGCTTTTTTTTGTTCTCCATTTGCTTGGTAGATCTCCCTCCATCCCTTTATTTTGAGCCTATGTGTGTCTCTGCACGTGAGATGGGTCTCCTGAATACAGCAGACTGATGAGTCTTGACTCTTTATCCAATTTGCCAGTCTGTGTCTTTTAGTTGGACCATTTAGTTCATTTACATTTAAGGTTAATATTGTTATGTGTGAACTTGATCCTGTTATTGTGATGTTAGCTGGTTATTTTGCTCGTTAGTTGATGCAGTTTCTTCCTAGCATCGATGGTCTTTACATTTTGGCATGTTTTTGCAATGGCTGGCACTGGTTGTTCCTTTCCATGTTTAGTGCTTCCTTCAGGGTCTCTTGTAGGGCAGGCCTGGTGGTGACAAAATCTCTAAGCATTTGCTTATCTGTAAAGGATTTTATTTCCCCTTCACTTATGAAACAGTTTGGCTGGATATGAAATTCTGGGTTGAAAATTCTTTTCTTTAAGAATGTTGAATATTGGCCCCCACTCTCTTCTGGCTTGGAGAGTATCTGCCAAGAGATCTGCTGTTAATCTGATGGGCTTCCCTTTGTGGGTAACCCGACCTTTCTCTCTGGCTGCCCTTAACATTTTTTCCTTCTTTCAACTTTGGTGAATCTGACAATGATGTGTCTTGGAGTTGCTCTTCTCAAAGAGTATCTTTGTGGCGTTCTCTGTATTTCCTGAATTTGAATGTTGGCCTGCCTTACTAGGTTGGGGAAGTTCACCTGGATGATATCCTGCAGAGTGTTTTTCGACTTGGTTCCATTTTCCCCCTCACTTTCAGGCACCCCAATCAGACGTAGATTTGGTCTTTTCACATAATCCCGTACTTCTTGAAGGTTTTGTTCATTTCTTTTTCCTCTTTTTTCTTTAGACTTCTCTTCTCGCTTCATTTCATTCCTTTGATCCTCAATCGCAGATACTCTTTCTTCCAGTTGATCGAGTCGGTTACTGAAGCTTGTGCATTTGTCACGTATTTCTCGTGTCATGGTTTTTATCTCTGTCAGTTCATTTATGGCCTTCTCTGCATTGATTATTCTAGTTATCCATTCTTCCATTCTTTTTTCAAGATTTTTAGTTTCTTTGTGCTGGGTACATAATTCCTCCTTTAGCTCTGAGAAGTTTGATGAACTGAAGCCTTCTTCTCTCAACTCCTCAAAGTTATTCTCCATCCAGCTTTGATCCATTGCTGGTGATGAGCTGCATTCCTTTGGAGGGGGAGATGTGCTCTTATTTTTTGAATTTCCAGCTTTTCTGCCCTGCTTTTTCCCCATCTTTGTGGTTTTATCTGCCTTTGGTCTTTGATGATGGTGACGTACTGATGGGGTTTTGGTGTGGGTGTCCTTTCTGTTTGTTGGTTTTCCTTCTAACAGTCAGGACCCTCAGCCGTAGGTCTTTTGGAGATTGCTTGAGGTCCACTCCAGACCATGTTTGCCTGGGTATCAGCAGCGGAGGCTGCAGAAGATAGAATATTGCTGAACAGCGAGTGATCCTGTCTAATTCTTGCTCTGGAAGCTTTGTCTCAGGGGTGTACCCCGCCATGTGAGGTGTGGGGTGTCAGTCTGCAGCTCAGTTGAAACTGCAGAAATCACCCGTCTTCTGTGTCGCTCACACTGGGAGCTGGAGACTGGAGCTGTTCCTATTCGGCCATCTTGATCCGGGGACCACAATAATAGCACCTGTATTTTTTTTAATCCAGAAATTTTTATTTCAGGTCATTTCAGAATGGGTATATTTATTGAATTTAGGTTTTCTAAAGTCTATTACAAAGTATATTAAAGTTTTAGGCTATGGAAGAATTTCAAATATTTTTATGTAAATCAAAATTAAATTATCAACCCTTTTTTTTTTAACTTTTGAGAACAGCAAAATAGCTCTTCATTAGAGAGTGCTTGCTATACTCTGGGCACTATTATAAGACTTTAAAATAGTATAACAAGTTAAATAGATAATGATTATTGTCAGCTTACTGCCTGCCATGTGTGGTAAGTGCTTTTCATGAGTTAATTCATTGAATCCTCACAACAACCATTATTATTTCTGTTTTAATCTTAGGAAACTGTAGCCCAGAGAAGTCACTTGTGCACAGTTACATGTCTAGCAAGTAGTGGAGCTGGGATTCAAATTTAGGAGATCTAGTTATACTGATCTTCAGTAAGAACAGAAATGCACTTGTGCGACTTTGACTACAAGAGGTGTCTCATCTTCCATAGGGAGAAAGGTCTTGTGAATTACCCAGTTCCATACCTGGCTCTCCGATCATGAGACTTTTAAAACATGAAGCCAAGCATCATGATTTTCTCAGATAGGCAAGAATGTAACAAATTTTCAGGGAAATTTGTGGCCCTTTCTATTAAAACCTTCATGGCAGTTCTGTGGTTCTAAAGAACTATCAGTACCTCGGAATGGTTCCTTCTCTCTGGCTTTGCAGAACACTAGAACTGAATTTCAGTGAGTGGTTCCATGAAGTCCTCTGAATTGTTCTGAAAAGTTAGCACAAAAAATCATAAAATTGGCTTTGGAAGATTTAATTTCATAAACCGGAACGGTGGAATGTTTTGTAGCCAGAAGGTGATTAAACTTAGTTCATCTAACTTTTTATTTTAGTTCATTTGTCAGATGACTGTATAATCTTGGACAATTCTTTATCTGGATGTTTCAGTTCCTACTTCAGTAAGATACCCTATCTATTTCTCTAAACTTTAGGGGTAAAATCAGGAAATAAATGATAAAAGAAGCTTGAAGAGTTAAAAAATATTATTCAAGTGCAAGGTTTTTCTGGACCAAAGTTTTAACTCTAGCCTTGAATTTATCAGTTCAGAGACAGCCAATGTGGCTCTCACGGTTGGCCAGCGAGGTATCTACATTCTGGTGTAACCATATATCGTCAAAGTCTTGACCACATTTCCCTCAGGGATTGTTGATGGAAAAAAAAAAAACTGCATTATTCAGAAGGACAGGTCATGTATGGTGATTTAAATATTAATAGTTTGATAGATTTTTCTATTATATCTTTGACCAACCAACCTAAAGGAATACAACCAGTGTATCTGTAGAATTTTGGCATCAGCAAGGACCTTAATTTTACAAATGAGATAATTGAGGCTCACAAAGGTCAAACTCTAGTTATTGTCAAAGTAGAACTTAGATGTACCTCTATGAGATTCTAGATAGACATACATTGACTTTGGTTAAAGCTCTTGTGTTTAAATCATCTGTATCCATTGGGAAAATTTGTGAACTGAACTCATTTTCTAGAAAGTGTATTCACTTCTCTTGATGTTCTTCAGATAGTGGTCATAGAAGAAAGTGACACAGGAACCAAATTCTAATGATGTTATTATGACTCAATATATTGTTCCCTAAAATGATGACTTCATTTTTTTTTTTTTTTTTTTTTTTTTTTTTTGAGACGGAGTCTCGCTCTGCCGCCCAGGCTGGAGTGCAGTGGCCGGATCTCAGCTCACTGCAAGCTCCGCCTCCCGGGTTCACGCCATTCTCCTGCCTCAGCCTCCCGAGTAGTTGGGACTACAGGTGCCCGCCACCGCACCCGGCTAGTTTTTTGTATTTTTTAGTAGAGACGGGGTTTCACCGTGTTAGCCAGGATGGTCTCGATCTCCTGACCTCGTGATCCGCCCGTCTCGGCCTCCCAAAGTGCTGGGATTACAGGCTTGAGCCACCGCGCCCGGCCGATGACTTCATTTTTTAAAGCTATCTCTAAAAAACGAAAGATTTATGAAAAAGAATTTTAAAAAGAACGTTGGTATTTCCAATACTTTGGTGGTTTAGAGGAGGATGACTTTGTCCTTTACTAACTCCATTGATGAGTAAAAGCAGTCCACCCAAAATTTTAGAAAGAATGGAGAACAGAAAAGAAATTCTACAGACATGTGGGAGAATGATCCTAGGGACATTTACTTTGAGTGTGAGTAGGTGTACTTTTAAGAATCCTAGATCTTCTCTTTATGTGGTTTTAGGTGCCTTGGTTGCCGGGCAAACATATCCTTCAAATGAAAATTAAGGTACCATTGCTGAGTGTGTATCTTTCATGGATACTGTGGTTCTGAAAGACTTACTTTTGCTCAGCAAGAGAGTTCCATAAGCATTCATTAGAGAATAGATTTTAACTGCAAACGATAAGAATAGTATTGACCTAGTGTAGCATATCTTTCTTTTTTTTTAACACAAGAAGCAAACATTAACATATTAATTCTTAGATTTATATATCTCTCTCAAGTGAAGTTTCTACTTTTAAAGATACACATTACCTATGGAAGATGTGACATGGCTACAAATGAATGAATACGAGAACAGATCAATTGTTAGTTCATCTGTTTTTGTCGAAGAGAGCTTTTAAATTGTATGGAATAGTTCAATGAAGGTGATGGAAGCATCTTTCCAGAATAAAAAGCAGCACCTCTCATTAATATTTCATAAGTGATTTAAGTCATCAGAACTCTGAGTGAAGGACACATAGGTAGTAATGAAAGTTTAATTTTTAATCCCAGAGAAGGGAAGTCGTAGGCTGAATAATAAATTCAGAAGGCTATAGGATGTTAAGGTGAAGGCTTGAGGTAGGATACGAAGGGAAATGAGTAGAATTGTTCACCCATCAAATCTCCTTGACCAGTCCCGAAGTATCTGGCTCCTCTCCCCGAAGACACTGAGGAACTGGAAAGGGAGCTCTACTAGAGAGGCTGATAAGGGGCAGGGAGAGTGATGTGCCTTCTGGAGAAAGAGAAGGGCTTTTGAGAAGTTGTTCTTTCTTAGATGTGGAAAGCAAACACAAACAGAAAACTTGAAAACATAATCAATAAGACAGGAAGGAGTAATTTACATTGAATTTGATTTCTGAAATCCAGGGAATATAACTGTTCTACAAGTGACATTGAACCCCAAATTCTTCATATTTTAGACCTCTATGACAATCCCAGTAAATTAACAAAGCAGAAATTGTACACCTCTTCACAATATAACATAATCCAAAATTATTGATAAACATTTTAAAATGCCCAAGTGTGTGGAAGTATGTGAACTCTCTCCAAAATAATCATTAGATTGAGAAAGAAATAGAAAAATGAAAGACTATATAGAAAATGACAAACAGGAAATGCTGTGTACCTGTGAGATGTGATGAAACTCAACTCCCTGGTAAAATCTTTAAGATTTAAAAGAAGAGAACCAATATAATTGGGAAAGTGGGAGAGCAGAAGCTGAGGCAGGAAGGTCTGTCCTCCTCCGTCTGAACCTTTTCTTTCACCACCTTCCCCTCCATCCTTTCCTCTACCTTCTCCTCCCCTCCAACTCCTGCTTTGCCCTAAGCAGCACTCCCGCATCTCCTGCATGTCTTTAGATGAATGCAAATTCACAAAGGACCTCCTTTTGTGACTTCTTAGGCATTGAGGTGATTCCGCTATGAGCTTGGGATTGGGTGGGGGAGAGCCAGGAATTGTGGAATGCACGAGGCACTTGCTTCCCTCGAGTGGACCTGCTGCTTAGAGTCTCATGGCTGCAATTCACAGAATACACACCTAAATGTCAGAAAAAGAATAAGGCCTGGAGCAAGCAAACACACCACGTAGGCTGAATAGTATTGTGTTTTTCAGTTAAGTACATATTTGAAATTAATTGTAGGTCAGAAAAACATCTTTCTAGAGAGGGTAGGATGAAGGGAAAAGGGGGAGATGCTCAAGAGTTTGCATTCTTGGCCGGGCATGGTGGCTCATGCCTGTAACCCCAGCACTTTGGGAGGCTGAGGAGAGAGGATCACCTAGGTCAGGAGTTTGAGATCAGCCTGGCCAACATGGTATGAAACCCCATCTCTACTAAAAATACAAAAAAAATTAGCTGGGTGTGGTGGCGGGCACCTGTAGTCCCAGCTACTTGGGGGGCTGAGGCAGGAGAATCACTTGAATCAAAGAGGTGGAGTTTGCAGTGAGCCGAGATCATACCACTGCATTCCAGCTTGGGTGACAGAGTGAGACTCCATCTAAAAAAAAAAAAAGAGTTTGCATTCTTGAGCATATTGAATTTAGGGTTTTGACAGAGACTAGGAACATTTGGTTAGACTCTGAGCTCTGTTGTTGTCAGCACAGCTTTTCCACAACTGCTGGGCCATCCTGATGCTTTTTAGTGAAGGAAGAAGATAGGCCATTCCTCTAGTGAAATAATTCTGCAGGTTGGAGTAGTGGGAGGCAGGAAAAAGACTGAGAGATGATAGAACACCTAATTTGGAAGTGTGAGAGGATGTAGAGAATACATTTTTGCTGTGTTTGAAGGAGTTGCATGCTCATGTAGAAATTGCAAACCCATTGAACATGCGTGATGTAGAGCGGTAAGTAGGAATAAGAGGATATGGATGGATCATTAATCAAGAACATTACAAACTCCTAGGTCAAATAGAGGGTGTGGCTAGTACTTTTCTGATATAAGATGGAAATAATATTGCATGGACACATGATACAACCCTTCAGCTCTCTGCATTACTAAAGGCAAGATACCTGTAAGCCACAGCTTCCTCATGTGTAATAGGGATAGTAATAGTGCTTTCCTAAAAGGGAATAAAAAAGACCATTCATTCATTTATCTATTCATTCTCTAAATATTTATCACACCACTTAGGTTCCAGTCACCATGCTGGGAATGGGTATGTAAAATAGATATTAAATAAGTAAGCATACAATACATAATTTCAAGAGGGGATAAGTATGGGCAGGAAAGAAACAGTACTGTGAGAGAAAAGAACAGGGCTACTGACTTAGTGGAGCAGTTTGAGATTGCTTCTCAAGGGTGTTTGTATGGCTAACTCGTTCTCATCTGTAGACCCTGTATGTGGGATCTGCAGATGAGGAGTGTGTAATGCAAAGAGCTGAGAGAAGGAGGACTCCAGGTAGAGGTGCTAACCCAGCCCTAGAGACTGAAGTCAGAAAAAATAAACTAAAATAATTGAAAATAGACCAGGGTGGCTGGAATCACACAGGGATGGAAGAGAGAAATGTGAGTTAGGCAGGAGCTAGACCCTGAAGGGTCTTCAAGGCCGAGATAAAGAGCCTGGGTTACATTCTATATGCAAGGACAAACAATTAGAATGGTCCTTGTACAGTGCCTGTCACACAATGAATGCTCACTAAAGTTAACATCATGATGATAATGATGATGACGATGATGATGATGATGATGGAGAGGAGAAGAGAGGGCAGGAGAAGGTGACCTACTGGAATTTGCAATCATAAAGGAAGGCACTTCTAGGTAAAACTTACTCACATGTTCTTGATTTTGGAATATCAGATCTTAAAAGATCAGATAAAGATCTTTATTAATAGAGATGTTAGATTTATTAAATTTATTAATAGAGATGTTAGAAGGGACACTTTCACACAGCATGAAAAGGTTTAAAATATCAACTCTAAAATCATGAAACATACTAATAAAGAACAAAGGATAATAACAAAAGTAAATGATTTTGAGATCCTAAATGGCTTCTCTCATCTCTTATCCTCCTCACCCCTTATTCTCTCATCAGAGGCAGGGCCTCATTCCTCTCCTGCTCACCCAGATTAGCTCAAGGCTCCTCTCTAAGATCCAGTCTTCACTTAGCTAAGACTTATGTCACTCTGAAGCTCACTTCACAGAAAGCCACATGTTAAACACTACCATACGGTGTGGTTCTGTTTTCAGCTCTCAGATGGACTAAGCGTAAGTGCCAGCATATTTGGTTGGCTTTGAATTAAAATTTAATGCTTCTTATTTTAGAAATTGTAGTATAAAACCAAATCTGGATTCATAGCAGAGGAAGACAAATGAGCATGCATATTAAGACAGGGCTTTGGGACTTGACTCGTTCCAGATGTTAAAGCTCACGATTCACTGGGCTCAAGAGCCCACATTTAAAATTTCATGTAAATGGTGTTTCTCAGCCCAGTAAATTTTAGTTCTCTCTATAGAAAATCATTCCTTTACAAAAACTTTTTTTTTTTTTATGAGTAGTTTGTCTTCAGGAACTAGTTTAATCTGATGAATGTAAAAATTGGAAGCCATTTGGAATACACCATAGGCAAAACATCCTGGGACCTGAAACCTTCAGTGTTTCCTGGACGAATAAGGCAAGGCAATCCACAAGAAATCTGAACCTGGTCCATGAAACACTAGAAGTTTGAATTGGTCCTTGTTGTTTCCTTGCAAATGCGATTCACTAAAAAGAATGAATTCACTGTGACTCTTCTGCAAGTGATCACGGCATGGCTTCACCTGACTTAGAAAAATTCAGTTTTTCTGAACAAACCAAGCTCAGATATTAGTCATCTTTCTCTAGGTTATGCTGCAATAACAAACAATTAGTAACAACAACCAGAAAGATAAAAAACAATAACAAACCAAAAGCATCTGTGGCTTCCAACAATGTATGTTTATTCTCTGCTCACGTTAGCATGTTGGTTTTGGATCCGTTGCAGTTCTGTTTCCTATGTCTGTTTCCTGTGTCTTCACCACCCCGAGACCCAGGCTCTAGAGCTTGTGAGGGGAAAGGTAAAAGATGGTTGAATTATGCAGTGACTTCCAAGGCTTTTACTTGGAAATTGGTGTATCACTTTTGCTCATGTTCTGTTGGGCAAAGCAAGTCCTATGGCTAAGCCCATAGTCAATGGGAAGAATATGTATTAATTCTCCCTATAGCGATATTGCAAGTCACATGGCAAAAAGCATAGATAGTCAATCCTTTTACAGGAAGGGAAGTGAATAACTATGTAAAATAATGCCATCCATCCCAGTTCATTAGCATAAAGGAAAGAGATTTTTTTTTTTTTGGTGGGGGTGCAAATTTATCAAATCCTAGATTATTGAATGCAACACATGCTGCAGAAGTAGTTAGGGTCACTTTAGAACATTTGATGAATTTTATTCTAGTATCTCTTTCAAAGGAGTCATAGTTAAAGTATTGCCATGTCTAGGATCCAGGGAGAATATAGGCTTTCAGAATTAATAAGGTTTCATTTCCACAGAGAGAGAGAGAAACAGAGCCAAAATCAATTGCACCTTCTAGGTTCAGGGCCCTTGAGCCCTATAAGTTCCTCTTAAAACATTTGGACTACAGCTGCCTTTCTCCTTGCTAAAATCCTTGAATTTCATTAGTCAGGGCCCAGGGGAATGACCCACTTTAGCTTGCAGCAATGCTATTTGGCTGGTTTTTTTTTGTTTTTTTTTTTTTCTTCTTGTCATCTTCTAATGGGGAAAATAGAAAAGAGAGACTACAATCTTCGAGGAAGCAAATAGAACCCTGGAGGATTAGAGAGCAGGAAGATAACTTACTCTGTGTTTTATGCTTTCTAGTTTTCAAGAACTGCAGTATGTCTGTATCTCTAACAAAAACTGAACCATTATACTGTACCTTAAAATTAATGAATCAACAAGAATTTGTCAAATACCTATTTGCAAAGTTTTTTTATTAGATGCCGAAGGGCAAACAGAAATTTTCCCTTCCCTCAGAGACTTGCTATTAGAAATTTAGCATAACTTTACTATGATATGTGAAATTTGTGTTACAGATGTTGTAAGAGCTCAGAGAAAGGAAGTAGTATGAGCCTGAGTCAGTGGAGAGGCATGTGATTTTTCATGTCTGTGTCAGACTCTATCATATGGCTGAATCATAATTTATTTAATCATCTCACTATTATTAGGCCTTTAGAATGGTTTCAATTATTGTCATTAAGAGCATACTTGGATGTGGATCTGTGTGTGTCTTTTCCTGCATGTTGAATATCCTTGTGATACAGCATTAGAAGGGAAATACCCTTAATACACATTGTCAGGTTATTTTCCAGAACTTTATACTTCCACCAGTTATGGATGAGAGTAACTGTATCACCATATCCCTACCAGCTTTGAATATCATCCTTTTAAAATCTTTCCTTTACTGGCTAGGCACAGTGGTTCACATCTGTAATCCCCGCACTTTAGGAGGCCAAGGCAGGCAGATCACCTGAGGTCAAGATTTCAAGACCAGCCTGGCCAATGTAGCGAAACCCCATCTCTACTAAAAATACAAAAATTAGCTGGGTGTGGTGGCGTGACCCTGCAGTCTCAGCTACTTGGGAGGCTGGGGCAGGAGAATTGCTTGAATCTGGGAGGCGGAGGTTGCAGTGAGCCGAGGTCATGCCATTGCACTCCAGCCTAGGTGACAGAGTGAGATTTCATCTCAAAAAAAAGGAAAATCTTCTCTTTACTACCTGTTCTGCCTGTTCTCCTTGGCCTAGATAACTCCTACTTGACTTTCAAGTCTCTGCTTAAAGGTTATTTCCACTGAGTTTTCCAAAATCCCCTGGGTAAGTTCAGAGTCTTTGGTTAACCCAGTGGTTCTCTACATTTTAAGACTTTTTTTATATCACCCCTTGATTACTCAGAAATGAAATTCACTGATATAACCCCACTGGACACATTATATTTAAAAATATGTAAAGTTGTAAGAATAACATTAAGAAAAAATAAAGTAACAGAATAAAATCACCTTTATTTCAGTATCTGAAAAGCTAGGCAAGCTGTACTTGAAGACAAAATAAATTAGTCAATTGTCTGGACCCTAAATTGCTATGAACATGACAGTACAAATGCAGGCTGACACAGTTATGTGGGTTGGTGAGTAATTTTTCAGAAATAGTGACCAACTCTTGACAGATTTCCAGGAGAAAGAATCTTCAATTTATACTCTACTTGTAATCCTGGAAAATTCAGCATGCATTAAAATTGCACAAAAATACTTTGTGCTTAATATGTAAAATAGAGCAAGATTTTACACCCAACAACAGAACTTTCACTTACGTGAGTGTCACACAGGCTCAGGAGAATTCTTGCGGTGTGTGATTCTCACATTTCAGGCTGCCTTGTGTCTTTGGTCCCTTGCTACTCACTAAATGCCAGTAATGCCCCACCATTGCTGTGATCATCATTAACACCAAACTAAAAAGATACTCTCGCACATTTCCCCAATGCTAAATCGTGGTCCCTGCTGAGAACCATTGGTTAGGTAACAACGAAGCATCCTGTGCTTCCCCAAACATGACACTCATCATGCTTTTCAAAAATGTTCCTGCCTATTGTAAGTTCCCTGTGAATGGTGACTGTTTCATGGTGCTGTCACCAGCACAGGTCCTGACATTTATTCATGCCTTGATAATGCTAATGAAGTGAATGAATTAATATTTGGATGGCTAGATCCTTCAGAATAATTTTACTGAACAGCGGAGGTATGCATATCCATTGAATAATTCCTACCCAGAGTAACAAGCCTCCAGTGTTTCACCTCTAAAAATGTCCAGAATTACAACAGCTATCCTTAGTCAACGTTTTCTATTACCAAGCATTTGGCTAAGGAATTCTCACTATTGTTTCAGCTGTTTGCTTCAACAACCCCATGAGCTTAGAGTAACTTGCTTAAGGTTATTAAGTGAGGTGGTTTGTAAGTGACAGAGGTAGGTTTTGAACCCAAGTCTATAGACCATTTTCATGGCTACTATACTATCAGAGCTGGCTATTGGGCCAGGCGCGGTGGTTCACGCCTGTAATCCCAGCACTTTGGGAGTCCGAGGTGGGTGATCACTTGAGGTCGGGAGTTTGAGACCAGCCTGACCAACATAGAGAAACCCCGTCTCTACTAAAAATACAAAATTATCTGGGTGTGGTGGCGCATGCCTGTAATCCCAGCTACTCGGAGGCTGAGGCAGGAGAATGACTTGAACCCAGGAGGCAGAGGTTGTGGTGAGCCGAAATCGTGCCATTGCGCTCCAGCCTGGGCAACAAGAGCAAAACTCCATCTCAAAAAAAAAAAAAGCTGGCTATTGATTTAAAACCAGTAGTCTATTATATGAAGGAAATTTCTTTTTTCTTCTAATAAAACAGGAATGCTAACAATGTTTTTTGAATTTATGGGGCTATCATATGGCTTGTCTTATTTGATCTACTGAGGAAGTTAATTTATAGTTTATAATTTCTAACCTTTCTTGCACTATTATTATTCCCATATTTGATCCGGTATATAAGCTGGCAATGGACTGTGAATTTATTTTTCTAGAACTGTGTTTAGGATTTATGTATCTATATTAATAGGTGACATCAGTCTATAGTTTTTATTTCTATAATGTATGTTGGGATTTGGTAACAGCTTTCTGACAAAAATTAGTTGGGAATTATTCTATGTTTGAGGAAGGCTTAGAATAAATTATACGTGGGAATTATCTCTTCCTTAAAAGTTTAAAAGAATGTACTAAGTAGAGCATCTTATGGGAGATTTTTCTTTTTGGAGATTGAGGGTGGGATGGGAATAATTATTTGATAATGTTTTTAATTTTATTCATGACTTATGTCTGTTCAAATCTTATTTTTCTTCTCCTTCAGATAATTTTAATGTTATACTTTTTCTGAAAATAACCCATTAAAACATTCAAATATATTAGCATAGAGTTGTACATAGATTTCATGTTTAAAAACATTCTTAGTATCTGTGTCTTTGTCATTTTTAATTTTGTATATTTGTGCTTATATTTTATTTTCTTATTAGACTTGCCAGAGATTTGTCTTTTATATCCCCACCCATAACCTTCCTCAAAAAAACAGTTCTTGAATGTATTTATGAATTCCACATTCTTTTGTATTTCATTTATTAAGCTTTGCTCTTATTTTTATTGTATTCTTCCTCGTTTTACGGATTTTTTTCTAACTTAAAAAAATTGTACGTAGAGCTGGGTCTCACTATGTTGCCCAGGCTGTCTCCAATTCCTGGTCTCAAGGGATCCTCCCACCTTGGCCTCCCAAGGTGCTGAGATAATAGGTGTGTGCCCCCGTCCCTGGCCTTTTTTCTAAGTTTTTAAGTTGACTCCTTACATTCTTTTACTTTCTCTCTCTTTTATCAACTTTTCTTTTTTTCCTTTTTTCTTTCAATGGCAAAAGTAGTTTAGTCCATAACTTTCTTTGATTGCACATTTGGCTAACATGTGTGTTTTTTCATAGGTAATATTCTCATTTTTTGTTGTTTTCCAAGTAGTCTAAATTGTGAATTTATTTCCTCTTTGATACTGTGAAAATTATTAGGAGGACATTGTTTAAATTCTTATGCTTTTGGGCTTTATTGACTTAAGATTTTATCAGCATTTCATGTTATTGCATTGTGCTTAAAAATGACCCACTGCTTTCGAAAATAATAGAAATATGTAACTCAAATTAGACTATCATTCATTTTGAATCTGCCGTTTTTTCATCTCCAAGTAATGCCACCATTGCCGATGTAAGTGTCTTGATTAGAATTACATCTCTATTTTATTTTTCTCTTTAGGTTCGAGATGGTCAAATCTTACTTGGAAAAGTCTGTGGCAATGGAACCATCTCTCACATTAAATCCATTACTAATAGTGTCTGGATCAGGCTTAAAATAGATGCTTTTGTTGAAAAAGCTAGTTTCAGAGCTGTTTATCAAGTCGGTAAGGAAACATTTAATTTTTAAATGTCTGATTTGCCTGATTGTAATATTTTAATTCTTTGAAATAATTTAGCCATTTTATGTCCTCAAGTGTTAAGTGGAAAATATTCTCATAGAAATGTTATATTCGGTTATCTCCTTAGGCAGTATTAGATTTTGCAATAAAATTGAGATAACATTAATGTATGGACAAACACTACTATAATTTTTATGCTTACAGCTTGTGGGGGTGAATTAACTGGAGAAGGGGTCATTCGCTCGCCTTTTTTTCCTAACGTATATCCTGGAGAAAGAACCTGTACGTGGACCATCCAGCAACCCCAAAGCCAAGTCATTCTCCTCAACTTCACTGTCTTTGAAATTGGAAGTTCTGCCCACTGTGAAACAGATTATATTGAGGTAAGAGGGATAAAATCTTTGATTTTGTATTTGGTTGTATATTATAAAAAATATTATGGGTTGTTGTCTTCAAATCTGTTACAGGAAACAAAAGTAGTTTATATAGACCAATATGTCTTATGGATATATATGTGAAAATCCTCAACAAAATACTGGTTCAGTGAATCTAGCATAAAAAGAGGATTTATATACCATGATTAAGTTGGATTTGTCCCGAGAATTCTAGGTTGATATAAAACCCCAGAATCAGTTAATGTAATACATGGTACCAATAAAATAAAGAATAAAAACTCCAGGATCACCTCAACAGATGTGAGATCTGGATTTTGTGAGATTTGATAAAATTCATCATCCTTTCATGATGAAACATGAAACAAACTAGGAATAGAAGGAACCTTCCTTAATCTGATAATGGACATTCATTTAAAAACCCACATCTAACATCATATTTAATTATGAAACACTAAATGTTTTGCCCTTATGGTCAACAAAAAGACAAGGATGTCTGTCTGTTCTCACTGCTTCTATTCAGCATTACACTGGAAATTCTAGCTAGAGCAATTAAGTAAGGAGAAGAGAGAAAATGCATCCAGAATGAAAGGGAACGAGTAAAACTCTCTCTATTCACAGATAACATGACCTTGTATATAGAAAATCATAAGGAATCCACACACATAAAAAACTATTAGAACTAATCCATTCAGCAAGTTGTGGGTTATGACATCGAAATATAGAAATCTTTCTTCTTCTGTACACCAGCAATGAACAATTTGAAAATGAAATCAGGGAAACAATTCCATTTACAATAGCATTAAAAATAATAAACATCAAGGAATACAGTTTTAAAAATAAGTGTAAAACTTGTTCTCTGAGACTATAAAACATCCTTGAAGGAAATTTAAAAAGACCTAAATAAATGGAAAGACATTTCATGTTCATGGATTAGAAGACAATATTGTTAAGATGGCAATACTCCCTAAAGTGAACTAAAGATTCAATTCAATCCCCATAAAAATCACAGCTGCCTCTTTCAAAAAAATGCATAAGCTGATTGTAAAATTCATATGAATATGCAAGGGAACCAGAATAACCAAAATGTTCTTGAAAAATTACAAAGTTGAAGGATTCACACTTCCTGATTTCAAAACTTAGAACAAAGCTACAATAATCAAGGCAGTATCTTATTGAAGTAAGGATATAAATATAGATCTATGGAATACAATTGCAAGTCCAGAAGTGAACACATACTTTTATGGCCAATTGATGTATGAAAAATGATGCCAAAGCATATCAATGGAGAAAAATCATTTTTTCAACAAATGGTGCTCAATAGCCACATGCAAAATTATGGTGCTGGACCCCTTCCTCATAGCATACGCAAAAATTAACTAAAAGTGGATTATAGACCTAAATGTCGGAGCTAAAATCATGAAACTCTTAGGAGAAAACATAGGAGTAGTCTTTATGCCCTTCAGTTTAGGCAGAGCCTTCTTAAATATGATGCAAAAAGCACAAACAAAAAAAGAAAAAATAATAATAACTTGCTCAAAATTAAAAACAAATAACTTGATTTTTAAAATGGGCAAAGGAGGCTCACACCTTATCCTAGCACTTTAAGTCAAGGTGGGTGAATTACTTGAGCTTAGGAGTTTGAGACCAGCCTGGGCAACATAGTGAGGCCCCATCTCTACAAAAACATTTAAAAAATAACTGAGTGTGGTGATAGATGCCTGTAGCCTCAGCTACTCAGAAGGCTGAGGTGGGAGGATCACTTGAGCCTGGGAGGTAGACGCTGGAGTGAGCTATGATTGCCCCACTGCATCCTAGCCTGGGTAACAGAGTGAGACCCTGTCTCAAAAACTAAAATGCCAAAAACAAGGGAACACACCCATAGGATGGCTATAATAAAAAGAGTCAGATAATGGTGTTGACAAGGATGTGGAGAAATTGGAACCCTTATACACTTCTGGTGGAGATGTAAAACGGTACAACCACTTTGAAAAACAGTTGACAGTTCCTCAAAAAGTTAAACATAGAGATACCATCTGATCCAGCAATTCTACTTTTAGATATATTCTCAAGGGGAATGAAAATATATGTCCACACAAAAATTTGTATGTGAATATATCTACAGTCATCATCTATAATGGCATATACAAATAGCAAAATGCAATCATTATTTTTGATTTTAAAAGTAGAGATAACTTAAGTGTCCATCAACTGGTAAATGAATAAATAAAATGTGGTATATCTTTACAGTGGAATATTATATGGCCTTAAAAAAGAATGAAGTAATGATCCATGCTACAACATGGATGAACTTTGAAAATGTTATACAGTGTGAAAGAAGCTATTCACAAAAGACCACATATTGTATAATCCCATTTTGTTTCAAATGTCCAAAATAGGCAATCTATACAGACAGAAAGTAGATTAGTGGCTGCCTGGGGCTCTGGTTTCAGGGGAATGGGGAGTGACTGCTGAAGGATATGAGTTTTTTTGAGGGGGGGTGACTAAGATGTGCTAAAATGGATTGTATCCTCAAATTGATTTGTACTCTATTAAAAAATTTCATAAATAATTATTCTTGAAGCAGTTTTCAAAATTGATATACAACATAGTTGAATATATCTTCTCTAATTTTAGATTGGTAGCAGTTCCGTTTTGGGTTCTCCTGAAAATAAAAAGTATTGTGGTACAGACATGCCTTCATTTATAACATCTGTGTACAATTTTCTTTATGTCACATTTGTGAAAAGTTCTTCAACTGAAAACCATGGTTTCATGGCTAAATTCAGTGCTGAGGATTTGGGTAAGAGATTGTCTCTTTTTATTTTCCTCCTCTTAGGCTTGTATCAGAATAAGTGAATGATAGAAATAAATTGTATGAAAATCACCTATACTGTGAAAAATTTTAAAGTACACTCAAAGACAAAGAATATATATTTTCTAATCAACATTTATATCAAAAGTTAATTGTTATTTATTAGTAAGAGAAAAATCAAGTTATCTTAAGTGGCATCTAAGAAACATTTTTCCTTTTAATCTTTGAAGAGGTTATTATCAGAGCATTTTAATTTGAAATCCAGGTAGCTTGGTTACTTGCTGTGGTAATTATAATTTTTATTTCAACAGCATGTGGAGAAATTCTTACAGAATCAACAGGGACCATTCAAAGTCCTGGCCATCCAAATGTCTACCCCCATGGTATCAACTGTACTTGGCATATATTAGTCCAACCTAATCACCTGATTCATTTAATATTCGAAAGATTTCATCTGGAGTTTCATTACAATTGCACAAATGATTACTTGGAAGTTTATGACACTGACTCTGAGACATCACTTGGAAGGTAAGGTTATTTTTGTTTTTTAACAATAAAACTTCACTGTTTTCCTGCTTCCGTGAAGGATCTTAAAATCGACCACGTTGTGTTATAAAAACCAGGTGAGATCCTCATGCTTCTTAATGACCATTTCTACATCACTACTCTGTAGTTTTGGCCTGTAGACATTAAATTTTGACATCTTTGTATATTCATGAAGTCAAAACCAAAATTAAAATAATGTGTATATCCACAAAACTTTTTTCCTTTCCATTATAATTCCTTGCTTTTGCTCCTCACCCCCACCCACAGGAAACCACGAATCTACTTTCTATCCCTGTAGATTCATTTGCATCTTATCTAACTGGAATCATACTATATGTACAGCATGTTTTTCTGGCTTTCCTCAATCAGCATAATTTTTTTGTTGGATGCAAAGATTTGTAGTTTTATCAAATTGGAAACATTTTTGGCCACTGGTTCTTAAAATACTTTTCTATCTTTCCTCCCCATTAGGGACTCTGATTTCATATATATTATGCACTTGAAATTGTTCTACAACTCACTTGATAGCCTGTTCTTTGATTTCAAGCCTCTGTTCTGTGTGTTTTACTTTGGAAAGTTTCTATTACTATATATTCAAGTACACTCATCTTTTCTTCTGCAATGTTTAATCTGCTATTAATTTTACCAAGACATTGTAGTTTTCATTTCTAGAAGTTCAATTTGAGTCATTTTATATATAGTCCATGTCTCTACTTTACACATGAATTTTTTTTCTCTAGCTTTAAAAATCTATGAGATACAGTGGTTGCTATTTTAATGACTTTATCTACTAATTCAAACATTTGGATTGTTTCCTGCTATGGTTTTATAGATTGATTTTTCCTCTCTTTCTGAGTTATACTTTCCCACGTCTTTTCACATCTGGTAATATTCGATAGGACACCAGCCATTTTCAGTTTTATGTTTTTGGCTGCTGGACATTGTCATATTCCTGTAAGTATTCTTGAGCCTTGTTCTGGAAAGCAGTTAAGCTACTTGGAAACAGGTTGATCCATTTCAGTTTTGCCTTTGAACTCATTTGTTTCCTGTCTCCGAAGGTTTGTTGTCCTATATTGCTTGACCTCCAGTGTTTTGAGAGCCATTGTTTTATATTTTTTTGGTCCAGGATTTTTGTTGTTTCAGGTGCATAGTTAAATCTAGCCCCTGTTGCATTTCTGTTGGAAATGGAAATCTCCTGGTATTTTAAAATTTCTTTATCTTGCATTTTATTTTCTTTATTTCTCATTCATGCTTTAAACATCTTTCTTATCTTAATCTTTCATCTTTTTAACTTTCTTCTTTTTCTTTTTTGGGAAGGTACTTAACATATCACGACTGCAAAATACAGAACGTTTGCTGAATGGCATAAACTATAATGATCGTCCTCAAATTTCAAATACATGGGCATATATGGAGGCATTTAAAATATCAATTAGTTCACCTACTTTTATTTTGATCAAGATATTAAAAATTTTTTTCACACTGCAATGGTATTATACACCAAATTTTCTTTGTTCTTCTCCTTTAGCAATTAACTTATCCATTTCCTGTACTCAACATTTCCTCTTTTTTTGGTTTCTATATTTGTTTTCTTTATCATTTCTTTTGGTTAATTTTACCAAATGTGCTTGATTTGAGATTTCTATTTTATTGTCACTTCTTCCTACAGGTATTTCTCTAGATGAAAGCTCATGGCATTCTGTCTTTTATCATAGCTCTCTTTTTAACATTAATAGAATAGTTTTTCTGAGCTAAACTGTTTTGTTCACAGAAATGTGGCATGGCTGAATCATCACTCTTATCTCTTTATAAGTGAGCTGTTTAAGGACAATAGATTCCCTCTATAGGGATTACAATTCCAGGCACTGTTCTAAGTGCTTTATATACAGGATATCAACTCATCACATTCTCAAAACAACTCTATGAAGTAGGTACTGTCATCATTCCCACTTTAGGGATGAGGAAGGCAAGGCACAGGGATTGCGTGATATATGAGTTTAGATTAGAGAGATGACTCTATGATTGTATGATATATTGTTTCCCTTTGTTGTATATGTTTATTACATTTCTGTTAAAAAGTGTATTAATATGCTATATGGCAAACTAGTGTAGCTTTTACTTACTGTTTTACTAAACTTCTCATACATGACAACTCACATAGCCAGTCACACACCTAAAACCATTTCAGGGATATAATCATGAACAGGACAATCTTTAGAAGTTTGCAAATTTTTTTTTGCCTGAAATATATTTGTGTTTTAAGGTTGATGAGAGGTAGAGAACAAAACCTATTATTATATTTATATGTCCTAATTTTTGGTACATCATTTTCAATATACCAAACGTTTTAAAATACACACATCTATCCTTTCTTGGTTTGGAATAGATACTGTGGAAAATCAATCCCGCCTTCTCTTACAAGCAGTGGTAGCTCATTGATGCTGGTGTTTGTGACTGACTCCGACCTCGCTTATGAAGGATTCTTAATAAACTATGAAGCAATCAGTGCAGCAACAGGTAACAAAATAGCATTGCATACTCGGTTTTATTGACTTCATTACAAAACAGTGCTAATAGCTAAAATGCAATGAGAATACAACATCCTCAACGTGTGGCACACAATGAGAGCTTGATTTAGAATAAAGGATAGTGACTTAAATACCTTCCTTATTAAAAGTAGTGACTAGATAAGAAGAGTGTATCAATATTAAATCTTCTCATTTTGGTAATTGTACTGTGGTAAGAGCCTGTGCATGGGATTGATGAAGGAGTCATATTTTGTTAGACTCATGTTTCCCTAGGTTGTGTTCTTTTTTAGATACTCTGAGCTTTCCTTTTGCATCATTGTATTAAAGGACCCAAATAACATCCAGCAGAGACCCGTAGTAGGCATATGGTGACTATGCTTCCAAGCATTTCTCAGCCTCAGGATTACCCCAGCAGCATGGTACAATTCACTGAGCTCCCTCCAGAAAGAACTGGTAGCTTTTCCTATGTTGGGATACGCACCCTCTGACACACTCTTGCATCCTGAGAACCCCAGATGCTTATCTTTTAAAGTCCCCACTCCCTAAAATAAATAAAAGTTTAAACATCTCCCACTCAAAATCTTTACCCAATTTCTCATTTATTTCTCCTTCAGAGGGGCTGGCCACTACTCTTCATTTCAGGCAAAACTCTGCAGCAGTTCAAGTTCTATGTTTGAAACCATGGTTTTAGATTTCTCCAGAATCCTGAGTGTGAGAGAATCCATCAGTACTTTTCCCCCAGGTGTGAACCTCTGCAGGAGCAGTTCATTATCCAGCTCAAGCACAAGCACATGTGAAATGGAATCCCTGGCAGTTACAACAGGCTATCGTGTGTGATTGACGTATTCACTGGACTTCATTCAGGTGGTTAACATCCAGTGACCAAAACTGGTTTCTTAAGAAGTTATAGGGTGCACACAATTTTTCATGCTGCTGTAGTTTTATCTGTCTCGTATGTTTGGCCCCAAAGCACACTGAATATTAGATCAGGATTTGGAGCAAGTCACTTGAACTCTCTGGGCCACAGTTTTCTCATCTGTAAAATTAAGGAATTGGATTTGGTAATCCTTGAGATGACTTCTGGCTTTAATCATCTATGAACATAATTTTAATTTGCTGCATGGATAAACTGGCCGTATCTTAGATAACATATAATACAGGCAGGGCCTCCTGAAAATGTGGAAATCTTTGTAATGATATGCAAAGTAAGACATACCTTTGTAAAACAATTCTATTGCCACCCTAGCTTGTAAGGCAATATTTTGTGCAGAAAGAGCCAAGAGCAGTTAAAATAATTGGACAGGGAGGATATTAGATTTTAGTTGTAAAAGTTTTCAGAAAGACAAGATACAGGTAAAATAAAAATGAGTCAGGAAAAGAGATAGAAGCAAACTGTACGGGAAAGGAAACTATAAAGAAGAGCAGAAGAAAAAGCAAGTGATAAAAGCAAAGGGGAGGCAGCGTTTTCACAGAAACTCAAAAGATTCTCCAGCCGGCTTCCCTGTGTGATAATCGTTACTTTGGCCTCTATTTGGTCTGCACAAGGCTGAAATCACAGGCTAGGGAGTGTTCGCTTTCTGTCCCTGGGCTGAGCCCGGCTGGTCACTGTGCCCGCTTGTTGTTGGATGAACTCATAGGTCTGACTAACACAGTCAGGCCATTCTAAATAGCAATCAGATGACGAGATCCAGGAAAACACAGCACACCTTCTGTTTATAATTCTGGAGCCTGCCACAGTTTCCCATAGATCAAGACATGAGTGACTGGCTCTCATGCGTTGCTGAGGGGGGGCCCTGCTGCATTTTTGAGGGAAGGGCTGGTGTCAGGAGACTGAGCTGGGGTTGGGTTGGTGACACCAGGTGGTGGGCTAGTCCTCTAAGGCAGTGGCTAGACCTGGAAGGCAGCCGGGGTCAGAGTGAGCTGCTGGTGTGGAAACACAGAGATGCTAGGACTCATTCTTTTCAGGCGTCATCGTATGTTGGATATTTTCTGCAGAATAAAATAGCATCAGGGAAAAGCATCAAGGGAAGCTCAGTCATTGGCCCTCATCTTACTTTATTGCTCTAACAGAAGTTATTTCCAGAGCAGTAATGTTGGTATTTTGTTGTTGATTTCTAGCTCCTCGGCCCAACAGGCGCGAGTTTGCCTGCTGTAGTGTTTCCTGTCTTCATCTCCTAAAGGTGAACTTTCCGGATTTGAGTTCGGATACTTTTCCATCTGTAGTTTGTGCCGTGTGGCTATGATGTCAGCCCCAAAATATGTGTTTGAGAGAAAAAAAGATTGGCTTCTTGTGATTACTTAGACTTCCTCCCTTGTTATTTTGTTTCTGCCTTTATCCAGATGTGCCTGGGAAAATAGAAAGAAAAGAACTAACAAGTACAAGGTTAGCAGGTTAAAACTCTTACGAAGTTCTTAATAACTACAAGACTCAGCTTTAATTTAACATATTAGATGTCGCTCATTCAAACTACAAAATATTTGAATCCTGAGAGAATGTAATTGACTAATGTTATCAATTTAAAGTAAAATTTTATATTCTATTAACATCTGTTGCATATACATTAATATATAATCCTGCTAAGAGGGTACTTTAAAAGTCTAAACAGGAACAGAGAAATGCACCTGATTCATTTTCAACTTTAATATTAGAGGAAAACCTATTTAACGTCTAGTCCAATGTTTTTCAAGCTGTAATTCATGACTCATTCGTGAGTCATGACATTAATTTATTCAGTTGCTACTTGTGATTGTTAAAAGTATGGAGTAGAATAGAAAGGAATAGGAGAGAAAGTATCAGAGTTTATCACACCAACTTAGGTGTCGCTTCATGAGACCCATTTGCAGTATCTCTGCGCGCATGTATGGTTGATGTAAACGTATATTTTAGGGTATGTCAATAAGGTTTGAAGCACACATCTATTCCAGTTACCTTAATTTTTAAATAAGGGAGATAGAAGTCTAGGATGTTGAATTTATCCTCCCAAGAATACATAGCTAATTGGTTTGAAAGTCAGACTAAACAATTGAGTCCCGTCTTAGAATCCATTTCTTTTGCCATGTCTAGATTAGCTCTTAGAAACGCTCTAAATGAACTGCATATAACAGGTAGTAACATTTAATTCAGGGCTATCACCAAACTGGGGAGGACTTTTCATATTTCCTGCAAAGAGAAAACTTCACAATTATCCAGGGAAATGGCCAAGGATGATCACAACATCAACACAGGATTAGAGATGAGCCCTATTGGGCTTTCTTGGCCTCCCTCCTTCCCAAGGCAGGGTTCCCACCTAGTCATTAGTGGGTGGTTAGGGCTGTTTTTTATCAGTCATCCTGAAATGAGCTCAGAAGAGGCATCTAGGAGTGCAAAGTTAAGAAATGATGACAAGCATGCCCAAAGAGGGCTTCTTTACAATAAAAGGATAAAGAGAGTTCTGTTTCTATTTTAAAACTTCAGTTTCAGAGGGTAGTGTTCTCAAATTCTAGTGTTCATAAGAAATTTGAGATGGGGGATTTTCTTTTTATAAATTCAGGCATCTGAGCGCCACCCAGAAATTCTGATTAAAATAGGTCTAGGGTGCTTGTTAAACGTCAAGCAATTCAAGGGGTTCTAAAGAAACTTTGTAGTTTATCAAGGACTCTGAAGGTCAAATCTTAGCATGTGAATTGCTGTAGAATTACAAGGGAGATATGATAGTGGGTTGGACGGTACAACTGCTCATGATGGAAGGTACTATTCATGACACAGGGAAAGGGGATGCTGTAGGAAGGTCAGAAGTCTTGGTCCTACTCTCAACCTTGATACTAATTTGGAATACTTCTGGCTTGTTTGTTTTTGTTGTTCTTGTTTGTTTGTTTGTTTTGTTTTGTTTTGAGATGGAGTTTTGCTCTTGTTGCCCAGGCTGGAGTGCAATGGCAAGATCTTGGCTCAGTGCAACCTCCGCCTGCTAGGTTCAAGTGATTCTCCTGCCTTAGCCTTCCAAGTAGCTGGGATTACAGGCGTGGCCACCATACCTGGCTAATTTTGTATATTTAGTAGAGATAGGATTTCACTGTGTTGGTCAGGCTGGTCCTGAAATCCTGACCTCAGGTGATTCCCCCGCCTTGGCCTCCCAAAGTGCTGTTATTACAGGCATGAGCCACTGCACCCGGCCATAATTTGGAATACTTTGGACAACTCACAAGCCTCTCTGATTCTTTCTGTCCACCTTGAATTCTGTATTCTTTGCTATGAGAGATTCAGCTATTTTCTCTCTGGAAAAGGTTTTAAAGTAAGTCGATTTGTCTTTTAAAGATTTACTTTCTTACCGGCTACTGTTTTCTCATAATTTTGTATGTACAGGTGTCCCAGCACTTCTCCGCTCGGTTCATTTATCTTGTTTGTTACATTTCTTACTCCTTAGAATAAAAATGCAACAAAACACTTCATCGTGATATTCTGAGTTCCCTACTTGTCTTCATCCTTAAATTGACATTTCCTGTGTAGAAAAACCAGGGATTGTGGCCAGGTGTAGTGGCTTATGCCTATAATCCCAGCACTTTGGGAGGCCAAGGCGGGCAGATCACCCGAGGTTGGGAGTTTGAGACCAGCCTGACCAACATGGAGAAACCCAGTCTCTACTAAAAATACAAAATTAGCCAAGCGTGGTGGCTCATTCCTGTAATCCCAGCCACTCGGAAGGCTGAGGCAGGAGAATTGCTTGAACCTGGGAGGCGGAGGCTGCAGTGAGACAAGATCACATCACTGCACTCCAGCCTGGGCAACAAGAGTGAAATTCCTTCTCAAAAAAAAAAAAAAAAAAAAAAAAAAAAAAAAAAAAAAAAAAAAAGAAAAGAAAAGAAAGAAAAGAAAAGAAAAACCAGGGATTGTTAAAGAGAATAAGATTTGGAAAGAGAGGACTTGGGTTCAAATTTTATCTTGGCCATGTCTGAAATAAGTATCTTTTAGAATTTAATCTGCAGGAACCTGAGATCTCTCATCTACACCTCTCTAAAAAGAGGGGAGATAATGCCTGGCTGTTTTGCAAAGTTGAGAAAGACAAAATGAGACATTCAAAGTGAAAATTACATTATAGTTGTAAAGGACCATGACTTTGCCAGATATAAAATATGATTCTCAATGTTTTTTTCTCAATTTTGCAATAGCTGCTTTGCTTATTTTTATATGAATCTGCACTGGTCATCTGAGAGGGAAAAGAAAAAGCAATGACCATGACCACCTAGCAGAAAATTGTGGCAAAATGTTGAGTTTAATTGAGAAGGCTTCTTCTTTCTTAAGGGAGAAACTGAACCTGTAATTATATCTTCCCTTGGGTCTTCATTTTGAAGGATGCTAAACCAAATATGTCTGTGGGAGCAGATGATGGCTCCTGGGTTGGCTGTTCATTTAGCACATTCCTAGAATATCTGAGGTCATATGGATTCGTTCAGAACCCAAACGTTTCATAAGTGATTTCAGAAAGCATAGCCTAGAGATTGAGCCTCAATGTAATTGGATAATCACATAAATCATCCCATAATGCAAAGCAGGAAGGAGCTGGAGCAGTTCCCCATAATCTAGGGTCTCCCTGTGAGATGCATTCCTCTCTCCACAGGATCAGTTTATCCTATTTCTGTGGCTCAAATTTTATGGGACTGATATCATTGTTGCTTTGTGGTTTGGAGGGTTATACATGTTTCTCATTTTCCCCTTTGATAATGAGCTGAGTCCTGTGTCACAAAAACTTATTTGAAAAATTTTAGTGAAGGCAGAGATACATTGTAAGTTTTAGAAAAATCTAGTTTTGTGACTTTTGTAATGGTCCATGGAAGGCATTTGTGTGTTTTCTCTTTTCTTTCTTTACTTTTTTTTTTTTTTTTTTTTTTGAGGTTGGTCAGAAAGAAAAACATGTGAGTTCTGCCAACAGTTGTCTTTGATCTTCAGAGATACGCTTTTCCATTGCTAGTTCAGTTGAACTTAGGGGATAGAAGAAATGTACTTTGATTTTTCATTTCTTTGTAAATGTCCTTAGACCATAATAAAAGGCTAAACTGATACTGGATATGAATTTTCCTTTGACTATATAAGATAAAATAAAAAGCATAGATACATTTTTGTCTTTGCATTTTGTATTGATGTAATAATAAGCATCATGCCAACACATAAATATCCTTGTATGGAAACACATTCTAATTTAATCGTTTGTGCTTTGCTGAAAATCACAAGAGGAAACCAAAACTTAGTATTGATATTTTTCAGTATTACTACTATTCTAGAAGGAGCCATTTAGATTGTCAAGGGAAGAAATGTAAACATCTACAGAGTTCAGTGATAGTTAAGAGGAGTTTTTAATTTTTCAAGAAACAGATATGTTAAGTTCAGAGAATAATAATTTTTCTCTCTATGAAGTTTGAATCTCATAAAACTAACATCAAATTTTAAGATTAAATATTCTAGTATTTAATATGTATAGCAGGGATCCCTTCAAATATGGTGTTTTATTTCTCTATTTCAATTTTATGTATTATTTATTAGATATCTGAATTATTTCTTGGACTTTCTCTAGAGAGTGCAACCTGTCTGTGCACAGAACTTTCAAGCTTTTAACATAATATGGATTTTTTTCCTGTAATTTCAGTAAATTTATCCATAATTTTCAGAATTGTGTACACCCCTTTAACCACCTCTCCATTCAAGCTATCAAATACTTCTGGCCCTCCAGAAGGGATCCTCATGTTCCTTTGATTAGTTTCCTCAACACCCTCTATGTCAGCAACCACAGACCTGGTTTCTACCAATACAGAATAGTTTTAACTGTGCGAAAGGCAGCTGTGAACAGGAATACATAGTGTGTCCTTTTTTGTGTCTGGCCTCTTTTTTTTTCTTGAGACGGAGTCTCGCTCTGTCACCCAGGCTGGGGTGCAGTGGTGCCTCAGCCTCCCGAGGAGCTGGTACTACAGGCACGCATCACCACCCCCGGCTAATTTTTTGTATTTTTAGTAGAGATGGGGTTTCACCATGTTGACCAGGCTGGTCTCGAACTCCTGACCTCGTGATCTGCCCAACTCGGCCTCCCAAAGTGCTGGGATTACAGGCGTGAGCCACCGCACCCAGCTTGGCTTCTTTCATTTAGCATAATGTGTCTGGAATTTTTTCACGTTGCTGGATTTATCTGTTCTTTTCTTTCTATTGCTGACTAGCCTTCCATTGCATGGATATATCATAATTTGATTATCTGTTCACCTGTTGTTAGACAGTTGGGCTTTTCTCAGTTTTAAGCTATTACAAAAAAGCTACCATGACCATTGACATGCAAGTTTTTTGTGGACTTATTCATTCTCTTGAGTAAAATACCTAGGAGTAGAATTTCTGGGTCTCATATGATAATGATATGTTTAACTTTATAAGAAAGTGCCAAATTGTTTTCCAAAGTGGTTATGCCATTTTATATTCTCACCTATATGAATGACAAATCTGAGATAGGAGTTGGGGCTCAAAAACCAGACCACATGGAAGACTGGCTAAGACGGGAAGAGACAGAAGCACCTCTTCATAAGACATGCCCAACAGCTCCATGACAGTTTGCCATTGCCATGACAACACCCAGAAGTTACCATCCTTTTTCTAGAAATTTCCAAATAACTCACCCCTTAATTTGCATGTGGGTGTCAATATGACTGCACAACTGTGCCACGCTTCTTCTCTCAACACGTTGTGTATGGGGTAGCCCTGCTCTGCAGGAGCAGTCACGGAACTGGAACACTGATACCTCAGTGAAGCTGATTTTTTTCTACCACCGGCTCCCCCTTGAATTCTTTCCTGGGCAAAGCCCAAAACCTTCCTAGGTGGAGTCCCAATTTGGGGGCTCATCTGCCTTACGGCAATTCTTTTCCACATCTTTCCCAATCTTTAATATTGCCAATCTTTTCATTTTTAGCCTCTGGTGGTTGCATAGTGGTATCTGATGGTTTTATTTTGCATTTCCCTGATGACTAATAGTGCTGAGTCCTTTTCACATGCTTTTTGACAATTCATTTATTTTCTTTTGTGAGGTGTTCATTAAAACCATATTGCTCATTTTTGTTTGTTTCTTATTAATGAGTCATATGTTGTATATTCTGCATACAAATATGTCCTTTGTCAGATAAATGTATTGCAAGTATTTTCTCCCAGTGTGTGGCTAAACTTTCCTTTTCCTTATGGTATCTTTTGAAGAACAGAAATTCAATATATCCTTTTATCCCTTTTATGCTTAGTGCATTTTGTATCTTGTCTAAGGAATATTTGACTACCAAAGTTATCAGGATCTCCCACATGCATCCTTCTAGAAGTTTTATAGTTTGAGATTTTATATTTGTTCTATGATCCATTTTGAATCAATTTTTCTATATGGTATGAGTTATGTATCCAAGTGTGTTTAGCAAATGGTATTTAATTGTTCGAGCACCGTTTGTTGAAAAGATTCACCTTCACCCCCACCCCCACTGAATTGCTTTTGCATTTTTGTTGAAAATCACCTGCCTGTGTTCATGCGTAGGTGTGCTTCTGGAATCTCTATTTCATCACATTGATGTACATATTTACATATGTACTATAACAATAGGACATTATATTAATATTACATAATTTTATATTGTATATTAAAGTCTGGAAGTGTAAAACCTCTAGATTTATACTTCTTTTTCGAAATTGTTTGGGCTATCCTAAATTTTTTGTATTTCCATATTCATTTTGGAATCAGCTTTTCAATTATATAAAAAAACTTGAGAGTTTGATTGAGATTGCATTGAATTTACAGACCAATTTGGGGTGTAAAGGTCATTTTAAATTCAGTCTTCCAGTCCGTGAACATACTTTGCCTCTCCATTTATTCATATCTTCCTTCGTTTCATTCAGCAATAAAGTTTTCAGTGTAGAGTTTGTGCATATTTCCATTAAATTTTTATCGAGCATTTCATGTTTTTATGCTGTTATAAAATGACATGCCATATTATATTATATACGCTATTATAAAATGACATGCCATATTATATCTACATATTATAAAATATAGAATTTTAAAATTTTACTTTCTGATTGTTTGGCTGATTTATGCAACATAAATGGATTTTTGTATACATATCTTGTATTCTGTAGTCTTGTGAAACTAGTTATTAGTTCTAATAACTTAAATAAATCCTTTAGTATCTACTACATAGATGACAATAACTGTGAATAAGTTAAATAAGTTTTATTTTTTCCCTTCTCTCTTTTTCTGTCTCTCTGTTTCTCTGTGTATGTGTATTGCTGTGACGGCTAGACCTTTCTGGGCATTCTTGAACAGAAAGGGTGAGGTTGGCATGGTTGACCTTTTTCTTACTTTTGACAGGAAAGCATTTAGTCCTTTACCACTTAAGTATGATGTTAGCTTTGGATTTTCCATAGATGCCATTTATCAGTTTGTGGAGTTCCCTTCTGGGCATACTTGCTGAATTTTTATCCTGGATGGCTGTTGAATTTTTCTTCATCTTTTGATATCTCTCAAAGCTTTTCTTTTTTATTCTGTTTAGGTGGTAAATTATGTTGATTTAGTTTTCTATTGTCAAATCAATTTTATATAATACATCAGAACTCCACGTGGTTCTGATCTATTATAATTTTTATGTATATTCAGAATTATTATGCTAAAATTGTGTTACGGATTTTTGCATCAATGTAAGACATACTGAACTGTAATTTTTTTTGAATTTCTTTGTCTGGTTTAGTATAGGAGTGATATTGGTCTTGTTAGAAAATATCTTCTCTATTTTCTGAGTTTGTGGAATATAAACAATTTATTCATTGTTTGATACAATCTCACCAGTGAAATTATTTGAGCCTGTAGTTTTCTTTGTAGGAAGGTTTTATATTACAAATTTAATTTCTTCAATTAATAGAGACTATTAAAGCTTTCTATTTCCTTTTGAGTCAGTTATGGGAATTTTGAAAGAATTCATCTATTTTATGTAGGTTGTCAAATTTATTTGCACAATTTTTTGTAATGGTGTCTATTATTTTAATGTCCGAAGATTCTATAGTGACGTCCCCTCTTCATTTCTGAAAATGCTAATTTGTGTTTTTTCTCTTTTTTCTTTGATCAGTTGTGGTAGAATTCTATCACTTTTAATAATTTTCTCAAAGAATCAATTTTTGACATTGTTTATTTACTCTATTGCTATTGCATTTTCCATTTAATTGATTTCTGTTCTTATATTATCTCTTTTCATTTTATTATTGCCTTAGTTAGCTTTTTTCTAGTTTCTTTAGATAAAAATTAACTACAGATAGATAGATACAGATATAGACTTTAAGCACTACTTCATCTCCAAAATTTTTTTTTTTTTTTTTTTTTTTTTTTTTTTTTTTTTTTTTTTTTTGAGACGGAGTTTCACTCTTGTTGCCCAGGCTGGAGTGCAGTGACATGATCTTGGCTCACTGCAACCTCCGCCTCCCGGTTTCAAGTGATTCTCCTGCCTCAGCCTCCCAAGTAACTGGAATTACAGGCACTGGCTGCCACGCCTGGTTAATTTTTGTATTTTTAGTAGAGATGGGGTTTCATCATGTTGGTCACTCTGGTCTCGAACTCCTGACCACGTGATCCACCTGCCTCAGCCTCCCAAAGTGTTGGGATTACAGGAGTGAGCCACTGCGCCTGGCCACCTCCCAGATTTTAATGTTTTATTTTCACTAACTTCCAGTTCAAAATATTTTCCAATTATCTTGTGATTTCTTCTTGGATCTATGGATTATTTGCAATTGTATTATTTAATTTTTAAATATTTGCAGGTTTTCTAGTTGTCTTATTGATTTATAATTTCAGTTTTATTGTGGTTAAATGATATACTTTCTAAGTTTCCAATTGTTTAAAATTTATGGAGAATTGTGTTATAGCCTCGTATGTGGTCTATGCTGCTGAACGTTTCATGTACGCTTGAAAAACTCCATTGTCTGCAGTTACTAAGGGTAGTGCTCTCTGTCAATTAGCTTAAGTAGGCTGATAATGTTGGTCAGATTTTCTATACCCCTATTTATTTTTATCTGTTTCATTTTCAGTTACTGAGAGAAAGGTGATCAAATCTTCAGCTCTAATCATGGTTTTGTTTTTTTCTTTAATTTTTGCCTTTTCACTTTCCTTCATGTATTTTGAAACTTTTACTTCGTGCGTGCACATTTATGATTATTATATTTTACTGATAAATCATCCCCTTTGTCATTATGAAATGTCTTTCTGTAAATCTAATAATACTGTCCTTCTTGAAGTCACTTTTTTTGATGTTATTTCAGTGATTTCAGCTTTCTTGTATTTACTGTTCATATGGTATATCTTTTTTCATTCTTTTACTTACAACCTAATTTCACCATTATATATAATGGTGTCATTATATATAATGTGCATGTATAGAAAAAACATATAATTGGGTCCTGTTGTTTCTGTTTAAGCTGAAGTATTTAGACCATTTACAACAAATGTAATTATTGTTATGGTTGAATTTAACATACCATTATGGTAGTTGTTTTTCATTCTTCTCTTTTTATGTTGCCATTAGCCTGTCTTCATTTTGGTTTACAGAATATTATTAGTATTCCGTTCTATTTCCTTCATTGTCTTTTTAATGATACCTTTTTGTTTTTGTAGTTTTACACTAGGGCTAAAAATATACTCCTTAGCTTATAAGCAAGTTTTCTTAGCGTTAATATGCAGCTGCTTTACATTTCATACCTTCTAATTCATACCTGAGACTTCATATTACACACCACATTCCCCTTTATACTTCACAAGTGTAATAATCTCCTACTAGTGTAATTCCATCTACCTGTCCTTCTGTGTGCTGTTTTAGTTATATCTTTTACTTCTCTCTATATTATAAATTCACCTTACTATTGTTTTTGCTTTAAATCATTCATTCTCTCTCTCTCTTTTTTTTTTTTTTTTTTTTTTTGAGACTGAGTGTTAGTCTATGGCCTAGGCTGGAGTGCAGTGGCATGCTCCTCACTCACTGCAACCCCCACCTCCCAGGTTTAAGCAATTCTCGTGCTTCAGCCTCCTGAGCAGCTGGGGCTACAGGCATGTGCCACCACGCCCGGCTAATTTTTGTATTTTTTTTTAGTACAGATGGGGTTTTACCATGTTGGCCAGGCTGGTCTCAAACTCCTGACCTCAAGTGATCTGCCAGCCTTGGCCTCCCAAAGTGCTGGGATTACAGGCGTGAGCCACTGCACCTGGACTACTACTCTCTATATTATAAATTCACCTTACTATTATTTTTGCTTTAAATCACTAATTCTCTTTTAAGGAGATAATGAAAAGAAAGCCTAGCATATCTTATTAGATGTTTTTCATAAAATTTAGGAGAATTTTAGCCACTATATCCTTCTCTTTTTTTGACCCATTTTTATTTTCTTCTCCTTCTGGTTCTCTAATTGCATGTGTGTTAACCTATTGTTTTTTCTTTTTTTTTGTTGTTGTTGTTGTTTTTTGTTTTGTTTTTTAATATGTGTTCATCTTCCTGGAGTTCTTTTCTCTTTGTTCTTTAGAGTAAATTAGGTATATTGATATATATTAAAGTGTACTGACCTTTTTTCTTCTACCTACAGTTTACTATTAAACTCATCATGAAGTTTTAATTTCAATTAGTGTAATTTTAAGTTATATAATTTCCATGATTTCTTTTAGTAATTTCCTCCTTTTTGGGCCAAAATTTCTTATCTGTTTACTTTTTAAGGCTTTTTTCTTTAAGTCTTTGAACATATTTTTAATAGCTGCTTTAAAGTCTTTCTCTTTTAAATCTAACATCTAGATCATCTTTGAATCACAGGATCACATTTTTTTATCAACTATGACCACATTTTTCTTGACTACTGATGACATTTCTTGATTTGATTCATATTTTCTAATTTTTGTTTTGTTTTGTTTTGTTTGAAATGAACTCTCAGTCTGTTGCCAGGCTGGAGTGCAGTGGCACGATCTCGGCTCACTGCAACCTCCGCCTCCTGGGTTCAAACGATCCTCCTGCCTTAGTCTCTCGAGTAGCTGGGACTACAGCACCACCATGCCCAGCCAATGTTTTGCATTTTTAGTAAGGATGGGGTTTCACCATGTTGACCAGGATGGTCTCGATCTCTTGACCTCGTGATCCACCCACCTCGGCCTCCAAAAGTGCTGGGATTACAGGCATGAGCCACTGTGCCCGGCCCATATTTTCTCATTTTTTTAGCATTTATAGTAATTTTGGGATTTATAGTGGACACGATAGGTTGGGGCATGATATGGGTGTTCCATATCATGAGGGTAAATTATGTGTTGTAGACACTCTGTATTCTCTCCTCCTCTGAAACTAGTTTGATATCTAGCTGATTGCTTTGTATCTGCATAGGTTTATATCTTTATTCGCTAAAGAATATTTGTGAACATCCCTGTTTCTTGAGCCCCTCTAACTTGGTAGGTCTCAGCCTCCAACTTCTGTGATTCCTGCAGGTCTTGTTAAGACTCATCCTTTGGTAGGGAAGTTCTAGAGAGCCCTACTCTTGGCCATGGTCTTCACTTGTAAGATATGGCCTTTTAGGTGTCTCATATGAATGCCTGAGGTGTTAAGGAGGTATCCCCATTCTGGAATGGGAGAGAACTCTAAATGATCTTGTTTCTGCTTCCAGCCTAGTAGCAGCTCCTGTCTGACATGCTTTTTGAAGTCTCGTCTTATGTATTCTCAGCCCACGCTTAGCTAAGAATCCATGGGAAGCCCTGCTCAGCTGCCTGGCTTTCCTCTCTATAAACTTCTTCTCTGGAGAATATCCTTATAGTTCCAGCTGCTTTGGCAATCCTAATCTTCGCATCATCAGCTCAGTAGGACTGTCATTCACTACATGGGATTCAGCTCCCTTCTGTGGTCAGGAAATTCTGCATAGGTAGAAAACCAAGGAAATCAAGAGTCATACATCATAAGTTTCCTTTCTGTCAAGAATCACAATCTTGTACTGCAGATTGTCCAGTATTTTGTTCAGTTTTACAGTTCTTAAGGAGAGGAGCTAGTTTAGTACAGTTGCTTGTCATAGTTGGAAGCAAAAAAATATTAAAGAACCTCAGCCAACCAGGATAGAGTATAGGAAGGAGAGAGAGAGGAAAAATGAGGTGAGAAAAATAGAGGGATTCGTAGGATTGGGGTATAGGGGTAGCTTGAAAGAGAAGAACTGAATGGAGTAGGGAGAGGAACTTAGATGCATCTACCAGTCCCCTTTGTTTCCAACACCTCATGTAATAATATTGCAACAACTACTTACTAGGACCTCATCTGGGCCAGGTACTACAGTGATAGTAAATAATGGTTAATAAGGTCTTATTCATATCCCAAGGTTTAGTATGGTAAATATACTCACGTAAAAACAATTACAAAATATGTTTGGGACTCAAATTGCTATTTACATACAATTTTATTATGTGAGATAAATTAGTTCTGCTTGGTTGGGAAAGGTCTCAGCCAACCTTAAATGATGGGTAAGAGTGTATATGTTAAACCGTGTATTGGCAGGGGTTGTGGGGCAGCGGGTTAGGTAAAGGGTAAAGCATTTCAGACAAAGTGAATGGTGTAAATATCATTGGAACGCATCAGGAACTGTAGTTTACTTTTGTTCCAGCAACAGAAAAGAAACTTGGTGAGTAAATCAAAATTTCAGTAAAGATTAACAGACTCCCACCAGTTGTTCCAGAATAATCACATGCATGTAAGCAAGATGAAGGAAAACTACTCATCGTAATTGCCCCAAAATATCTTTAATTCAGGTTCCACCACCTGAGAACCTGATCACACTTAACATTCTCCCACAGACAAGTTGCATTAGAGATATGCAAGACAATTGTATTTCCCCTCTGGGAGTACAGTGAGTAAGCAAGGAGCATTGTCTCTTTAAGAACAAGCGAATGAACAGATAATTTCCTCTAAATATTTGATTTACTGGCTAAAGCTCTCTGTGTGTGGGTCAATGAGTCTGTCTATTCTGTCAACTCAGGGATACTGGGTCACTGCTTTCATTTGATGTCCTTTTTTTCGCTTAGTAATTTTCATTAGTGGGTCTGAAATATTAATAGACCAATGCTATACTCCTCCTGCTCTCTTTATCCCTCTTTTCTACCTTTCCTGTTGTCTCCCTTCTGTCTCTCTTATTCCCTTCCTCTCTGCCTTCCTTTCCACTTGTGGAAATTTTTTGGCAGACTACAGAAAAGCATACTTTTCTATACTTTTGGAGTTAAACATAATCTTTGGTGTTAAATGTCACTGTGAATTCCTTCAATAAAGTAAAGCCTTGATAGCTTGCTGTTTAAAATAGAGTAAAATCAAATATCTGGCGAATGCCCATTACTTTGAGGGCTATACACAGGTGGTAGAACCTATAATACGTTCTATGCATCTCTATGTTTTCAATACCAGTGATTCTTCTTTTCTGAGTATGATTATATAGCAGCAACTAGGGAAACAGCATAACTAAACATCTTACTATTCTTCTTCTTTTTTTTTTTTTGATTCACAGTGAAACACAATAGTTTATTGTATCCAAAACCTTTCAGTAGGAGACCTCTGTCTACTCCTATACCCTAGATTTAGGTTATGGCTGGATGCAATTGGAAATACATTAAAAATGCATGTATTTGCTGGGCATGGTGGTGCATGCTTGTAGTCCCAGATGCTGGGGAGGCTGAGACAGGAGAATCGCTTGAACTCAGGAGGCAGAGGTTGCAGTGAGCCAAGATCCCGCCACTGCGCTCTAGCCTTGGCGACAGAGCAAGACTCTGTCTCAAAACAAAAACAAAAGCATTCAAACCAGATTTTATTTGTAAAATATTTCCGATTTGGAGGGCATAGGAGATTGAGTGGGTGTTAGTAAACACAGAATCGACTGAATAGGTAATGTTAAAACTATTAAACCAGAAAAGTTTTTAAAGAAGATATTTATTTAGGACTTCAAAATTGTCCAGGTCCTATCCTAAATGTTTTATAAATGATCTAATGTCTTCCTTATAACGTAAATGACCACCATTTACTGAGCGCATATCAATGGGCCAAGCCCTTGTAATGCATTATCTTTAACTCTTAAACCTACACTCAAAGGTAGCAACCCTCTTCATTTGAGAGATGTGGGAACTAAGGCTTAGAGAAGTACAGTGACTCTCCCAAGGCTGCAGAGCTTGTCAGTGTTTGAGAGGTTTTTCCTTCAAGATCAATCTGGTCCTTGAGCCTGGGCCCCTATTGTTCACCCCATGGTGGGGGCACCTGCTTTGTCATTTCTCATAAATACATCCTTTGGCAAAAACCATTTTAAAGGAAGCTTATGAAAAGACAAGACTGAATTATTTCTAGGCCCTCCTGCAGTGAATCCTAATTTTTAATGTGTATGGTAATTTGCAAGGATTAGAAAAAAGTAACACTTTCAAGATTTAAAGGGTTGTTTACTCAAGACATATGTAACAATTTCCACTCCATAGCTTAGATTTACTGTTGGTAATTATTTTGTCTTTAAGATTACAAAAACTGTTTCAGAATGAAATCTTTATTTGCACATCCAGAATGGCCTATTGAAAATCAAGTATAGGCACAAATTAATGAAATACATATTACTGGATGTATTATAAATGTAACAATATTTTCTATTTTCTCTCTATGGTCTGTTTCTGTTCACAGCATGTTTGCAAGACTACACAGATGATTTTGGGACATTAACTTCTCCAAACTTCCCCAATAATTACCCCAACAACTGGGAATGCATTTATAGGATCACAGTGAGAACTGGCCAACAGATTGCAATGCACTTCACAAACTTCTCCTTGGAGGAAGCCATTGGTGGAAACTACTATACAGATTTTCTGGAAATCAGGTAAGCACTTTTATTTATTTCATTATAATCTTTTCATTATTTATTCTCATTAATAATCTTTCCTACGACTATTAAGGAAAAAATATGGTCATTCTCTGCAAAGCTCCCTGCTGTGCACTTTCTTGCAAGAAATCAAGTTTGTCATTTGGAGCCTGACTTAGGAGAAATACAGGAATTGTGTAAGATTCAGTGGTTATTTTGAAGTGATTCTTTTATTGGAAATACTTGAAAATAAACTCCAGATTTTATCTGGGCAAAGAAACAGATGTGCTACTACTCTGAAATGATGTAACTTGCTGCTGTTGAATACCTACTTTCATTATGTAAAATCAATGTAAATTTTAGGCTGTTTGCTGTTCATTTAATCTAATTATATTATAAAATGATGGCAGGATAGCAGTCTTAAAGTTTTCACACAGTTTTCCTGTTCAGGTAATAAAAGTCTAGGCTTGTGAATTTCAGTACAAGGCATTATTCTTTCTTATTGTCACTTTGAAAGAATGTATTTAAAAAGTTATATTTGCATTAAAAGTAAGTTCACTTATATGTTGTTATCTCTCTATGCCACTACTTTGAGTTAAATTAGGCTAATCATTCTGGTGGGCATCTATATCAAATATTTTATTTGGGATTTAAAATCTGGAATCTTATGTATTATAATAAATGCTATTCTATAATATAATGTAAGGTATTAAAATAAGAAATCATAATTGGACCCTATCATACTAAAATGACATAATTTTCTTAATTTACAGCAGTTACTCACTGTACTTCGGTGTTGAATAAATCCCTTTTTTGTTGTTTGTTTGAAAAAGCTATAGATTATAAACTAGATTTAAGGGCCCAAGAGTTTTTAGGAAAAAATTTTTTCCAGAATTTTGCTAAATATATCAAATTTCAAAAATTTCCAAATCAGAAGGAAAACATTGAAAGATTCTCTGTGAAATACAGCAGTATGTTTATATTGTTAATAGTATAGTTTCTTTATCCTGTTTTCTCTGATACATTTGCCAGAGGCTTTATTTGAAAGGTGAAGATTAAATGCATTCTCTCCCTTTGCAATTGGTTATATAAAACACCATGCCAACCATGAATGATGGTCATTCTTTATGAAGTCATTCAAATACCATTTAAAAAAATTTAAAAGTTAAAATCGTGTTTTTTAGAGTAAGAGTAGTGTTTGAGAGAAATTGCTTCATCTGATAAACTGCTAATGTTTGCAATCCCAAAGTTCAAATTATGTTAAATGTTTATACAGTAATATTTTCAGTAACCCAATGCATTTTAATTTCTGTATTCTGCCAGAGATGGAGGCTATGAAAAATCACCATTGCTGGGAATATTCTGTGGCTCAAATCTACCCCCAACAATCATCTCTCATAGTAACAAACTATGGTTAAAATTTCAGAGTGACCAAGTAGACACGAGGTCTGGATTCTCGGCTTATTGGGATGGGTCGTCAACAGGTAAATAGCAAGAGCTTACTGGAGAAACCGATCTGATTGGTTTCTTGATTCTGGGATTGTCGTGCTCTGTTCACCACTTGTCCATTTTGCCCAGCTGTATTTAAACTTCAGTATTGCAAATATTTTAAAATTAATAGCAGCCATTTCTTTTTAATAGACAAAGGGAGAAAGTTCTAGTTTCTTTTTATCAATAAATAAGAATCCTGGTTAGAATAAGGAAATTGCATTAATGGAAATTGGGGCTGGGTGCTGTGGCTCACTCCTGTATTCACAAACACTTTGGGAGGCCGAGGCAGGGGGATCACCTGAGGTCAGGAGTTCAAGACCAGCCACCAACATAGTGAAACCCCATCTCTACTAAAAATACAAAAATTAGCCGGACGTGGTGACAGGTGCCTATAATCTGAGCTACTGGGGAGGCTGAGGCAGGAGAATCGCTGGAACCTCGGAGGTGGAAATTGCAGTGATCCGGCCGGGCGCGGTGGCTCAAGCCTGTAATCCCAGCACTTTGGGAGGCCGAGGCGGGCGGATCACAAGGTCAGGAGATCGAGACCACAGTGAAACCCCGTCTCTACTAAAAATACAAAAAAAAAAAATTAGCCGGGCGCGGTGGCGGGCGCCTGTAGTCCCAGCTACTCAGGAGGCTGAGGCAGGAGAATGGCGGGAACCCGGGAGGCGGAGCTTGCAGTGAGCCGAGATCGCGCCACTGCACTCCAGCCTGGGCAACAGCGTGAGACTCCGTCTCAAAAAAAAAAAAAAAAAAAAAAAAGAAATTGCAGTGATCCGAGATCATGCCGTTGCACGTCAGCCTGGATGACCCAGTGAGACTTCATCTCAAAAAAAAAAGAAAAAGGAAATTGGGTTTGTAGGCTAACTACTCTTTCATGATGCTGTTTTGCTGTATAACTTGATTTAAAGGATAGCAGAGTGGCACCAGTTTAATACAGACAAAAGGATTCAATTCCCCAAAAGGAAAAGGGTGTGTGTCATTCCATTTCTTTCTCCTCTAGGTTGCGGGGGTAATCTCACCACTTCAAGCGGCACGTTCGTATCTCCCAACTACCCGATGCCCTATTACCACAGCTCTGAATGCTACTGGCGGTTGAAATCTAGCCACGGCAGCACATTTGAACTGGAATTCAAAGACTTTCACTTGGAGCATCATCCAAACTGCACTTTAGATTACCTGGCTGTATGTATAATGTTTCCATTGTGTCATTCCCTGCTCCCATCTCACCCAACACACAATGCGCTTATTTTTATTTTGGAGATTCAAGAAAGGGGAGCATCTAAACAGAACATCCATATAAAAATTCAAACAAAATAGAAACATACAAGAAATTTGGTGAAAATGACCATCTTCGAAGAATTGAATGGCTCGATACACTAAGTATTTAAAATATATTGACCATAGACTATTAAGATATGCTGAAAATCTCCTGAAAGGGGTTATGGGATTTATTATAATCATTATTTATATAATTTCCACATATGCATTGAAAAAATCACAATTTAGAAGATAGTTTTGATGAAGTAGAGAAGATAATTGGAGTCATTCAACTAGGACTTTTCACAGTACGGCAATTCACCATTGTTCATTTGTTAAAAAGCTAAATAAAAATGTATTGAAATGTCATGAATCATAAACTATGGAATCAAAAACAAGGAGGACAATTGATATCAGCTGTGGCATTACAATGTGTATTAGGCTTTCATTTTCAATTTTCAGCCTTCAATGTAGGCTCACACGTTTATTACTGCTGCACATATCCACAGCTTAATTGCCTGAGTTTATGGCCTGAATTTATAAATACCTAAATATAATTTGTAAAGTTATTTTATTTCATGACTATTCTTTTGTGATGTCATATATATAACAAAAAATATATTTATTATATATAGATATATATTTATTTTATGCATATCTATGTTTATATATAAATATTTAATACATATATAAATATATGTATTAAATAAATTTATATTATAAATATATAATTAATATTTATAATATTATATATATTTATATATAATTACATATCATATATTTATAATATATATACATAGTAAAGATATATATATATTATATTTCTCACTTCTGGATTATAGTCCTTTACATAATGTTGATAGTCTCAGCCATCTAACATTCAAAATGTTTTCTTAAAGGTATATGATGGCCCAAGTAGCAGCTCTCATCTGCTAACTCAGCTTTGTGGGGATGAGAAACCACCTCTTATTCGTTCTAGTGGAGATAGCATGTTTATAAAACTGAGGACAGATGAAGGTCAGCAAGGACGTGGCTTTGAGGCTGAATACCGGCAGAGTAAGTGTGAATACTGGCAGAGTAAGTGTAAATACCAGCAGAGTAAGTGTGAATACTGGCAGAGTAAGTACGTATACTGGCTGTTCAGTGCCTAGAGTGGGCCTTCAAACTCTTGAAACAAACTGAAATAAGTGTAATGCATTGGTGTGAGCAATTGAACTTCATCTTAGTTTCTTACGTGAAAAATTTAACTCCATTTGAGGGAGAAATACTTATGTATTAAATTTAATCTCATATAACTAAAACATCTGGCAAACTATAGAAACTTAAAAGAGTATTTAATATGCCGAGAGAGTTGCAGTTCAACGAAAGATCAGTGTAACAGACTAATGACCAATAACTTTTCATTTGCATCACACATTGCAATCTTGCAGTGTACATTATATTATTCCAGTGTACATAGTATTCTTTCACACTACTCTCTACCTTAAAAGGTACCTTAATTTTATTAAGGAAAACTGTGGTCCATGTGATTCGTGCATGGAATAAGCATGTTCTTTACAGTAGAAAAATCTGGCTATTGTACAGACGCCATTTTAAATCTACTTTTCCCATATAGCAACATGGTGAAATTAAAGGAACATTGAGCAAAATGTCAAGGGGCCTGGGATTTGTTCTGGCTCCTAACCCTTGAGAAGATCACTTTCCTTTGTGGTCCCACAGTTTCTTCTTTTAGAAAAGGAGATTAAATTAGCTGGTCTCTAAACCTGCATTCTATCTCTAGAATTAAATGCTTTTTGAAGTTAGTTCCAAAATGGACATTCAAGAAAAACTGTCAGTATTTTCTTGAATTTGTTATTTGATAAAGACTTTTACTTTATCAAAGTAAAGTCTAGGTTTTGGAAATATAATTCTACTGAATCAAAATTTATCCATAATTTTACACAATTATCTTTTCCCACAGAATCAAAATTTATCCATAATTTTATGCAATTATCTGAAAATGGAATTAAAAGTCACAAAATTATTATCTGAATACACAATATCCCTTGAATTAATTGAAAGAGTAATAACATTTAACCTTGATTATGTATGAATTTTAAGATTCACATTCATTTACATCTGGGGATTAGTCTGAATCCTAGATCATTTATATTGAGTTTTAATATATAGCTTTTTTCTTCAGAAATGTATCACTAGTGTATAAAAAGGTTTCCCAAATTCTATCAGAGATACATCTGTTTTACTATATAATCATTTCTCTAATTTTATTACTGCTGTGCTAATCTATTTCTTGGTTATAATCAGATTGTTTAAGGGTTTCTTTTTTTCTTTTTATTTCTGAGATATTTTACTTTTCTCTCATAATTTCAGAACCCTGAAAGTGTAAATGAGTGCACATAAGAGGAAAAATCAGAGCAAACTAGTGAGATTATCTGTAAAATTTGCCATGGGAAATTGGAGATTTACAAATAGTGTAAGGTCTGAGTGCTGAGAGCAGCCCATGTGGTTTACCGGAATGTATTTTCCTGGGCCCTGTGTTGCCCCAGTCATCGAGGCACGTGATCCCTATCTGCCTAATAGGTGTAACTTCTCACAGGCTTCTAAAACAATAAGATTATTCTTTAGAAATCCTTTATGTACAAAGCTGTGACCTAAAGATTTTCAAACAGAATGGGTTTAAGTATTCTCCCTGCTCCAACAAAGCAAAGTTTGAAGAGCCACAAATGTACGCTTTTTTAAACCAAAGTTATAAATGGTGTTCTACCCACCCTCAGAAAGCATGTTGTAGTAGGAATACATCTATGAACCCCACTTTCAGAGACAGCTCATTCCTTATAATGTTTATTTCCCATTCTCTTTTATTGCACATCATAGAGATAATATATTCCTTGTTTAAGTCATTAGGATCGGCTGAATTGGGCACCCAGGATTAGACATACTTAGAGGTATCTAGTTTGCTTTTGTTGAAAACTCAGCTCAAGAAAATGCCACCATTGGATTGAAGGCTTTTTTTTTTTTTTTAAATTTCACATTTTCATTTCTTCTTTAAATCCTTTATACTCTGTCTATTCGCTTGGTACTTCCTGATGACTAACTAGAGGAAGAACGGAGCCTTTGTTGTGAATTTCACGCAGACTTTTGAATGTTCAACAAAGCCATGTTGTTACTCGTTTTTAGCACTCACATAAGATTTTGGGTTTTTAAACTGTTCAATTTAAAAGTCAGAATTTCTGTCCCTTCCAAATGTTAACATTAAAAAAGCAGCAGCACAGAGCGTTGAATGCGCTTCTCTAACAAACAAATCAGACTGATCCCTGAATAGAATCAAGTTATTCTGCTCTCCACAAATTCAAGGGAATTCGATGCCTATTTTAATATGACTACTTAATTTTCATGACTCTTTAGTTTGAATTCACTTCAGTATTATTTCACATTTCTTCTAAATGGAAATCCTTTCACTATGAAAATACTGCACCAAATATATATGTGTGTGTCTGTGTGTGTGTATATATATACACACACACACGCACATCCTATATATGTGTATACATACATATATGATTTTTATCTTTTTTTTAAAAGGAAAATCTCGGAGCAATTATGATGTATATAATAGTGGTTTTTAACAGTCATTTTTTTTTTCCAGCGTGTGAGAATGTGATAATAGTCAATCAAACCTATGGCATCTTAGAGAGTATAGGGTATCCAAATCCTTATTCTGAAAATCAGCATTGCAACTGGACCATCCGAGCAACTACAGGCAACACTGTGAACTACACATTTTTAGCTTTTGACTTGGAATATCACATAAACTGCTCCACAGATTATTTAGAGGTATGTATTATAAAGCTTAATTGATCACTGCATTTTCAGATCAAGTTAGAATCCATCATGCTTTTTGGAATCAAATCCCTAATTCTGCCCGTGCATCTATAACACACCAACCACCCATGGTATTTGAACAGGTATATTTCATATTTAATGTATTAAATTGTGAATACAGAGAACTATCTGTGTTTTTAGGTTTCAGTGTAACTTCTGGACAGATTGACCTCATATTATTTAACTTATATGGAAGGAGAGTAATAACCTCTTTTTTTTGTTGATTGTTTTTATGTTTGTTCTTTGTGTATAAGAGATCAGAAAATGTTTAGGTATCTTGGATTTATTTAAGATGTCATTTGCCTAGTATGAGGTATCATGGTTTTGATTATTGTTTTTATTTTTAAATGTAAGTTCATTTCAGTATATTTTTATTTTTGTAAAATTGAAGTTTCAATTGTTATAATGATGACCACTAGTAACATTTTATTGAACTGTCTATATGTAATTTTAGGCAATAAATGTTGCTTAAATATTAGGCAACCTTGAATATAAGGTGATCTGCTATTTCTGCAATAAGAAATTTTATTTTAAAAAGCTTTTTGATAACTTGCATATGTAACTTTTAGGGCTATAAATTGAGAGATTATTTTGGCATCTACATTTCATCATCAGTAAAATCACTTTTTGGGTCATCTAACACATTATCTTTATTTCTGTCTATATTGTTAATACATAATACTTCAAAAACTCCACATATAATGTTTGCACTAGATACCCTTTCTGAAGTGATAAGTACTTGCTCTGATAACAGAACATTTTTTTTCCCACCTGCCCACCTACCAGCAGCCTGGTGACTTAAGGTAGTTCTTTTTAAGGTGGTCAGTGATTTTTAGAAGTCTTACTTACAAAGACTTCAACATCCATTGCTTGCAGTTCTGGGGTCATATTCCCAGAAAAAAAAATATGTTGTAATATGTTCTTAATTGTGTTTTTACAAGTTCTATAGGAAAATTGGCATTGGTTGAGGTTTGAGGTTAACATATAGTTTCCAAATAGCACTTTTGTTTGTGAAAACAAAGCATTCTGCACTTTGAGAGACTCTGTGAGGTCCTAACTATAAGGAGATTCCCTTGTTTTTCAGAGATAATTTTTTGGGAAAAAATTTTGCTTTACATCTACAAAAGTACAATATTATAGAAATATTAGCCATAGCGTTTACCCATTAGAAAGTTTTGTTTACCAGTATTCTAAGAAAATATGACACAACATAAAACAAACTTACAAGCACATACTTGGCAATGGTTTTAAAGTCCACCTTCCTTGACCTGGAGCTCGACTGATCTCCTTTCATTTACCTAGATTAGGTATCCATTTCTTCACATAGCGAGACCTTGTTCATGTTTTAGAAAAAGCAGAAAAGTTGCTTTCAAAGCCCGTTGTTTATACCGTGAACACAGCAGTTGGTCATACCTCTTTTTACCAGTTAGGACTATCCTGATTCCCTCCTGGACTGTGGGCTTCTTGAAGGTCTGTGCTGTCTCCTACTAACTTTGTCCCAGTCACTAATTATACAGGTGAGACATTACAGGAGTTCAATCAGTTCAAGTTGAAATGAGTATCACAATCTCATTTTAGTATCAGTTGAATGATAGCTACTAGTTAATGAGAAAGATTGAATTCCAAACTGGCGTTTTTGTATGACATCCTACACATTCAGTGCAATCCTACAGATTTGAGCACAAACCGAACTAGAACTCATGACCTTGCCGAGCGTTGCACGTGTAACAGTGTGCTGGGCACCACAATCATGATTTGGTAAAGTGTAATGGAGAAAGCTACAGAAAGGAGGATGCTTTTGAATTAGGCTTTAAAGGAGGCTTTGGCAGAAAGAGTGGGGAGGAAATGAGATGAAACATTTCCAGGACCTGAACTCCACTTCTTTGAACTCATTTGAGGATGGAATGGTAACAAAAAGGTGTTTAAAAACTCAAATTAAAAAATGCTTGTTCCAGCAACTGCAGAGTAGCTCATTAGAGCCCCTTATGGATGACGTGCCTGTCATGTTATGGTCATGCCATTTCTCTTGTGCAACATTGATGGTGAAAGAGCAAAAATACAAAATGAGAACCAGAAGTTCAGAGAGGCCTTCCAAAAAACGGCACCGTTGCCAGAGGGAGGAGATTGTTTTCCATCTCTGCGAGCCAAGAGGTCAGACCAGAGCAGTAGCTGTAATAGCTGATCTATGATGGAAATTTTAACACACAACCAACCATTAACAGAGAGAAAACTCACAAACACAGAAATCTAGCTTCCATTATTTTAATCGCTTCTTCTAGTTACAGGGTTTTTTTCAACTGACTTCCCCAAATCCCAATTGGATGACTGTTATTATAGCCAGAATTTAGTTAGTCTGAACTAATAAAATGGAAACTATAAAAAGACTCAATAGGTGCTGGTCAGGCACTATCCCGGCTTGATGAGAGGTATGGATTGGTAAAGGTTCCATTGGAAACCAAATCCATCCTTTATTATTTCACCCTCTGGGCAAAACAAAATGTTTCAGATCCAGAAATAAAATATGCAGTGGGAGAAGGGACCGTTTGCTTAAAGGAGTAAGACCATTTACCCATGCAAACATGGGGAATCAACCTGAAGAGTTCTGGCTGTATTTTACAGCTTGATTTCAGTCTTCCATTTTATTTTGAGTCTGAGTTTTCATGCAGAAGAGATTTCAAACGAGTGATTGAATATAGAAATGGAAATGGTAGATTTGGGAGAAATCAACACGGAGATGTATAGGAAGCCCAGATATTTGCTAAGTCAACAGGGAGCATGTGTGTAGTGAGAAGACGAAGTAGGAACACTAAGAGGTGGTTGTGGCTGGGTGTGGTGGCATACGCCTATAGTCCCAGCTACTCAGGAGGCTGACGCAGGAGAATCACTTGAACCCGGGAGGCGGAGGTTGCAGTGAGCTGAGATCGCACCATTGCACTCCAGCCTGGGTGACGGAGTGAGGCCCTGTCTCAAAAAAAAAAAAAAAAAAAAAAAAAAAAGAGGTGATTGTGTCATGGGAGCCAAGGGAAGAGCAGTCGAGAGAGCTCATGGTTCAGAAGGGTCCTTTGGAGATAAGTGTGACTCTGGTCAGAGCAGTGTTTGTGGGGTGGCGAGAGCAGGAACCAAACAGTGCAAAGAGGCATGAAGAGGAGAGAGTGTAGAATGAAGTCTAGCTCCCTGAATTCTGAGGCTCTCTGTAACAAACCAGAGTAAGTGATGGCTTCTTTTCTCCAATCCTTATCCTTCATTTCCCTAACTGGTCCTCATCTAGTTTGCCTGTGTGGGACATACTAGGTTGCATGTTCTCTTGTATGTCAGTTCCTCTTTAAATGTGGCCCCAGAATTGGATGCAACAGTTCAACTAAACCTGGCTAGGCCCAAGTAGGTTGGAACTATATTATCCAGTTCATATATTTCTGGTGTTGTATGCTGAAGTTAAATGGGGTTTATTGTAGCTAAGTCATAATGTTGGCCTATATCAACATTTATAATCTCCATATCACTTTTACACAAATTATTATGACTTTATAGCCTTAGCTCATATAATTTTAAAAAATCTAAACAGAGATATTGTTCCTAATGAGTCAGATTTGATTTTGTCTGAGAATCATGACCTCCCTAAATCTTCATTCATTCCTTTTCAGAGCATTATTCATTTGCATATAGACTCTGTGGCCACTGACCTAGTACCTCTTCAAAAATAATTGATAAAAATGTCAAACAAGATTGCATCTATTTCAAATACTCTTAAACAATAGGTTCTTTTGGTTAAAACTGATCTGTTATTAAGTGCTTTTGGAATAGCACTATTCAAACTACTAGGTAATAAAAGCTAATATCTATTCAGCATGTATTATTTGCTAGATAATTCTCACAGCAACCCTGTATTATAAGAAATATTGTCCGCATTCGTTAGGTGAGAAAAGTGAGACAGATATAGGTTGTCCATATTCAGAAAAATTGTAAGTGTCAAGGCAGGCTTTCTAGCAGGCACTGTGACTCCACACCGATGCTCTCAGCCATAACACCACACACCGCGGGGGCACTCTCACAACTTCCTGTTACTCTCACAGGGATCGTGGGGGGGTGTTCCCGCAGCCCCCAAGTCTACCATTCTATTGATACTCTCGCGAAGAGAAACCAATGTTTTGCCTGACTCCATAAATAAGCAAGTGTCATTTATTATAATTACCTCTTTCTTTGCTTCATGTTGACAAATTATTTTTAGTGTCTAATTTAGAATTTTTCCAAAAATTACTCTTAATCTTACTGACCTACGAGATTCTAGAATGAATCTTTCCCCATCTTGGAAGCTGGAACGTTTTCCCTTCAGCCCTCTGGCAGCCCTGCTGGTTCTCCTTGCCTGGGCTTGCACTCTTGGTTGCGGCACCGAAACACAATCTGAGCCACATGAAGATGACAGGCACGTGTGACAGTCTGGTTACTCTGAGAAGGCTCACACCTCCCCCCACACAGGAGAGGCTGAGAAGCCCAGAGAAGGTGGGAAGCCAAGGCAGTGAGGTGGATTCTCCACTCCCACTTCCTGAGGCTCTGCTCCTGCTCCCTGATTATTCCCACCCATTCCCGTCTCTCCCCAAAGGCTCCCTCTGAGTTTCAGCAACCTCAGAATTTCAGCTTCAACAACGTGGCCACTCCAGCCTTGACCCTACAGGATCATTGACCTTAAGTGCTTGTGGTGACAAATCCCCAGCACAGGGAGCTCACGTGTTTGAGCTCGACAGCAAAGGCCTGGGTCTAGCCTGCCTATGGACGGTACCCCTTAGGGCAGTGCAACCAAGCCCTCCAGCCAGTGATGTTCACAGATTATGTTCTGGGCAGAAGCAGAACCTGTGAGCAGGGGCACGGATTCTGCTGAAACGCTAAAACTTTTTTTTTTTTAATTTAACTTTTAATTTCAGGGTATGTGCACTACCCTAATAGTAGTACACATACCCCGAACTTATTTATTATATAGATAAATTTGTGTTACGGGGGTTTGTTGCACAGATCATTTCATCACCTAGGTATTTAGCCTAGTACTTATTAGTTTTTTGGATCCTCTCCCTCCTCCCACCCTCCACCCTCAGGTAGGCCCCAGTGCGTGTTGTTTCCCTGTCATGTGTCTATGTGTTCTCAGCACTTAGCTCCCACATATAAGTGAGAACATGCAGTACTTGATTTTATGTTTCCTGCATTAGTTTGCTAAGGAAAATGGCCTCCGGTTCCATTCACATTCTTGCAAAGGACCTGATCTTGCTCTTTTTTATGGCCGTGTCAAAAACATTAACCATGAATTAAGCACCCATGAATTCACCGAGATTACAAAATCAGCCCTGTGACGACTATACCTTTCAGTGCCGTGGAATGTAATTCCCTTAAGCCTGGAAAAGTTCACTGAAAGGAGTTGACTGTTTTATCTTCTAAACTGGAATTCCATGTGTCTTCTTCCAGTTTCAAAATCAAACTAGGCATGTTTCTACCTCCTCTTCATTGACATCACACTCTCTTCTGAAAGCATCAATCCCATCCATGTTTCCATCTTTCATTTGCCCTAGTCATAGCCTTAAAATTAGACATTTTTTTCTAATGTTCAACGATATTTTTCTGTGCCATTTCCCAAAGTTTAGCTAGTTTGTATGTGTACCTGTAAAATGGTCAGAACGTTCCCATGTAGACCCTTGGGTTTCTGCTTAGATTGATTTCTTTAGAGGGTTCTCCTTTTTTTGCACCCCTGCAAAATTATTCCTGATTTTGTAGTGAGAATTTAGGTTTTCAGAATTTGCCAATTTTCTAGAATTTTCTTTCCTTTTTCAATTACTTTTTCATTTGTTTTTTGCTTTTTTTTTTTTTTTTTTAATCTATAGGTTTATATCTTGTTTTGAAGTTTGAATCCCCAAAACCTTAGTCCTGTTAAGTGGTCAACCATCACAGGCTCTAAGTTAAGGCAAGGGATCACTGTCTTCTAATGTTTTGGTCACTTCCGTATTAACAACCACTTCTTTGCTCGCCAGAATTAGTACAGAGTTGCACTTCTCTTCACTGTCTCCTTTATATGAGGAAAGCATATAAAGAATTCAACAAATGCTACATTTTTTTGGGAAGAAGACATGTCATAGGTGTCCATATGGTTGAAACAGCCTCCCTGTTACCACCCCTGTAGATCTCTTTTGGTACATTAGTGTTGATAGATTTCCTTTTCAAATGATTGCAGTCTGTACTGAAAAGAAGCTGAGGTGGGAAGATAAAGTCCTTATAACTGGTTACCAAATCTGGCTGCATTCCAGAATCATCTGGGGATCTTGTTAGAAAAATTTATTCCTAGTCCTCACCCCAGACTTAATCAAATCCTTGAGGATTCCCCAAGAGCAAGCTTTGCACAAGCCCCTGGTCTAGCACTTGAGACCACTGTTCATAGCCCACTTCCACCAAAATAGCCTGTTTTATCCTCACTTCAATGCTGTCTCCTGGGGAGGGAAAAGTATCTTAATAGGCATCTTCTTAACATACATTTGCCTGCTATTAAATGTTACTTTCCAATGAGGACTTGCTCTTCCATTGCTATGGCTGAGTTATGTATTTTATCTCACCAAGGCCTGGTCATACTGTTATTACATTTACCTCATTATATTAAAAATGTCAGATTCACTTTACGGTTTTTGTATTCTGATTCTAAACTTTCTCTCCCTTTTCCTTATCGGGCACCTTGGCCACTGTCATCTTCCATTAACTGATTTTCTTATTCCTTCCCCTTTTCCACTAAAGTCCATTTCAAGTCCTCCTGATTGTGTGGGGGACTTCGATCAAAGGCATTTCCCTCCAGTCTTTATAAGGTGCATTTCATCTCTTGCCAAATCCTTGCTGATGTCATCCTGTTCACCCTAGATGCTTATATCACAGTTTATTGCACTCCCATGTCCTCCTTTCGGTTGCAAAATAATGCATTCCAAGTGGACGAATGGATGAAGAAAAATCACCACTATCCCTGAATCTTTCAGTTTCACATCCATATTCTCCATGTCTATAGCCTGAACAACATTTTCCATATACCACGACCGAGAAACATCAGGCTCATGGGATATTGTCAATACTTAAAGTGATGCTAGCTGTTATGGAGAACTCATACATTAGCAGATGCTTACTGCAACACTAGGTTATTTCTAATCACATCAGAGTCAAAGGCAGGTACGTGTTCCTGGCTTCCATGTGGTAGTTCATGAAACCAAAGGAAGGGGAAGTCAATTTGCGGAAGCCACATAACTGTCTCTGCCACAAATGTTGATAGATGTTTCACAAATAGAGACCTACATTCTAATAAATCTGGGATATGCCAAATTAAACACAATTAAGCAGGGTTTGTTGTTTTGTTTTGTGTTTGCTGTAGTATTTCCTCAGGCTGTCACTATCCTAAATATACATTCTTCATTCCTTTATCCATGCATCCAGTCAGTAGGATATATTTTAGACACCTAGGCTGTGGACATATGACTGTTTTATCATCAGTTTTCCTTGTAATAATGGAGAAAACACACTTTAATCAATTTATCACACAATAAAAATTTAACCTCAGACAGTGTTAAGTGCTGGGAGGGAAAGTTATGGTGTAACCAGAAGGCATGAGATGGGGACTGAACTCCTTTGTGGGTCAGGAAAGGCCTCCCTGAGGATGAATAACACACCAGGTGCCAGGAGGCTTGAGATGTGAGGGACTGGAAGGAGAGCAGTGTGAGGCTCTCAGGTGGACGGGACCTGGCCTGCAGAGCAGGGTGGGCACGTTAAGAGTTTCGGTGACCTCCTGGAGAGCAGCAGGAGGTCTTTCAAGGGTGTGGTCAGATCTGCACTTTTAAAACAATCACTCTGACTGCCAGAATAAACTGGAGGGAGGTAAGAGTTATGGTGAAGACCCAGTAAGAGGTTTGCTATAGGCCAAGGGAGAGAGAGGGCTCCAGGTCTTCACCATTGCTGGGGAAGAAGCATGTGATTGAAGGATTTAAGAGAACTTAGGAGGTACAATTGACAAAGATGGATGAACAACAGGATGAAGAAAAGGGAGACATTAGAATATAGCCTGATAGAGCTGCATGCAGGGACAACCACCAGTGGAGATTAGTCCCAAAGAGATCATCTTTGCCCAGAAGTCTGATTAATGAACATCTATTGGATATTTGTATTCCACATTCTCAGGAAAACATTATTCTAGAGATATTTTCCAAGTTTATTTCATTTTCCCCTCATACAAACAAGCAAACTTTGAAGTTCATGAGGTATTAGAGAGTTCTTCGCATCTCAGATGTTTATTTTGAGAATTGCAATAATATTTGTCATTAATGGAATGCCCGTCATGTGCTAGACACTACTACGGATACTTTGATAGATATAATTGCCTATCCCCATAGTAGTCCAGTAACTGAGTATAATTATGCCCACAGGAGAGCAGGGACTGAGGATGGGAACCATATCAGTGCAGGAAGTGTCATCACTGCAGAAAGTGGTGAACCTATGTTCACACTCAGTGCTGCATGAATAGAGTGTGGGCTCTGGAGTCCACCTGGCTCCAAAGCTCTTTACCAGCTGTGATCTTGGGCAAGGAATTTAACGTCTGGCTGCTTTGGTTCTCTCGTGCGTAAAATGAAGATAAGAATCCAGACACCTGGAAAATATTGAGTCCTCAGGAAATGCTTATTACTCCCCTCCACGCCCCTTCTGGAGAGAGCCCAGCTCCTGCCTGGCCATTCAGCTTCTTCCTGGGACACTTCAGGAAATGGTCCTCACCCTTACACCAGCCGACCTCCATCTCTTGGAAATGCCTTCTCCATTCCTGGTGCCCTGCCAGTTAGGAGCGGTGGCTCCTCCCTGGCGAGGTCTAGCTTCCTTTCTGGGCAGAGTTCACATTTTGTTTTCTTTCTCTTCTGAGTTCCCTAACTTGATTCATGGACATCTCCATAAGGGCTTTACTTTCTCTGTGTGCCCTCAGAATCTGTTTAAAGGCAAATTTCTTCTGTCCTTGTAAAGGCCTTGCGTCGTCTCTAATAAGTGAAGCGTAAATCAACGTTTGTGTTTGCAGTGCACATCACTGCTGGTCACATGACGGCATAACAGACTCCAAACAGGTGCCAAGGACAATTCTTCAGTTTCCAAATTGCTTGGTTTAAAGGTAAACCCCAGTCTTTAGCTCCCTATTGAAAACAGCTCCAGGCACTGTGCTTTCTATTGTTTTAGAGGGGAGTTGCTGGAATTAGAACTGCCTCAGCCAGCACTCTTTTATCTGCTGACTATGATGGGATGCTAATGACAAAGATGTAGTAAGTCCTCTAGCACTCACTCACAAGAGAATGTCTTCTGGGCACCCAGACACATGATAGAATGTGCTAAATTGGTAGTCTCTGTACCTGCTTCAGAGCGAAGCAGGTAACTTCAGAATGAAGTTTAAAACCCAACTCCACTACTTAGTAGCTAGGTGACCTTGGGCAAGTTCCTTAGTGTCTATGTGCCTCACTTTCCCCTTCTGTAAAACGAAGTAATAAGAGTCAACGAGTCCATATATGTAAAGAGCCAAAACAAAGTCTGGCAAATAGCAAACACATCTATAAATGTTCGCTGTTATTATTTGCACTGATGCTAATGTAGGAGAAACACCTTAGTAAGGTATAGAGAAATTCACAAATAGAGAGCCTTCAATTCTGTAGCTTGAGACATAATTAATGATTCATTTCTAACACATTTAATTTTCCTCGTTTTCTGCTTGCTGCCTGCTTGGTTAATGCATTTTGACCCTTCTCACTAAGGATAAATGACAGATGATAAAACCAACAATTTTTGTCCACTTATTTTACTCAAAGCTCTGTTAAGAAAAATAATGAAAAAAATTTTAATTTCAATGACTAACAGGAGCATTCGTATTGTCCCTATCTTTTTAAAAATTGTTTTGGTTACTCTCTATTTTTAGAGAGAATAAAGACTTGCTGTATCCTTGAGTTTAACAACGCTTATTTTATTTTATTTTATTTTTGAGACAGAGTCTTGCTCTGTCGCCCAGGCTGGAGTGCAGTGGTGTGATCTTGGCTCACTGCAGCCTTTGCCTCCTGGGTTCAAATGATTCTCCTGCCTCAGCCTCCTGAGTAGCTGGGATCACAGGCGCCCGCCACCACACCTGGCTAATTTTTGTATTTTTAGTAGAGACGGGGTTTCACCATGTTGGTCAGGCTGGTCTCGAACTCCCGACCTCAGGTGATACACCCACCTCGGCTTCCCAAAGTGCTGGGATTACAGGCATGAGCCACCATGCCCGACCAACAATGCTTATTCTTAAGAAAAGAATTGCCAATGAAGTAAATAGGAAAAATTCTTCTTGAGTAGTTGATGCCTTTTGAAATATTAAATTACTAAACCTCTACCTACCTCAGTTTCCAGAACTCTAAAATGGGGATAACAATACTATCTGCATTACAGAGCTGCTACGAGTTTTAACTTACAATAATGACCAGCACGGAATAAGTGCTAATACATGTTACCTATGGTTATTTTAACATAAACATAGCCTCATGGATTATTTTTTGCTCTCTGAAGCAGGAGACCCCAATCTTTTTGGCACCACGGACCGTTTTAGTGGAAGACAGTTTTTCCACGGACCGGGGTGGGGTAGGAGGGTGGTTTGGGGATGATTCAAGTGCATTGTATTTATTGTGCATTTTATTTCCATTATTCTTACATTGTAATATATAATGAAATAATTATACAAGTCACCATCATGTAGAATCAGTGGGAGCCCTGAGCTTGGTTTCCTGCATTAGACGGTACCACTGGGGGGTGATGGGAAACAGTGACAGATCATCAGTCGTTCCATTCTCATAAGGAGCGTGAAACCTAGATCCCTCCCATGTGCAGTTCACAATAGGGTTCATGCTCCTATGAGAGTTTAATGCCACCAGTACCGGTCTGGGGATTGGGGTCCTTGCTCTATAGCATGTTGCGGTAAATAAATCTGTGGTTTCCAGAGCAGCCTGCCCAATTGTAATTAACATCAATTGGCCCCACTGTGTGGAAAGTAGTGCTGCTTCTCCTGCCTTCCAGTTTTCCTGCAAAAGCCACTGGGATTGTAGATAACATCCTGTTTTCCAGTTGGCGAGACGCAGAGAGGCAGATGAGATTTCGGCTGAGCAGCAGTGGATCTGAGCCGACTTTGATTATGGCTCCACCTCCAACGCTTCCTGGGCAGATGAGTCATGCTTCCTGGAACTGTCTGTCAGAGGAAGTTTGCTTCTGGGACTTTTGCATTTTGCTTAGAGCTTAGAGATAAGCTATTACAATTCTAAGTTCAGCTGCTATTCAAAAACATGCATAAAAGCTGGGAAGAGTGTACCAAACATTTCAATTTATATCTTAATACCAGATATGAGTCTAGCTCCGTACTAAGCATGATACCTGGATTCAAAAAAAGTTTAGAATGAAATATATCTGTTAGTGAAGCCAGATGCTTTGTAGTGTCATTGAGTTTAGCATGAGGCATTTTAGAAGAAATTTTGGTTTTAAGATTGCCTGAGGAAAATGTGATTTTTTTAATTACAAAAAATCGAAAGGAGAAATGTTATTTCAGTGTGATCAAAATCCCTTTCCTTAAAAAGAAATGCTGATCTTTTCTGAGCATCTTTCACAATGAAGGATTTTCATATGATTGCATTAATTTGCAGCAGTTAATGAACCAAACATTCCAACCTTCAAAAGAGCCTCTGCTCTCAGATTCAAAAGAAACTCTGCGTGTTTCCTCTCTTCAAACGTGAAGAACAGAATTAGGATGAATAATAATTAAACCTAAAATAATTTCTAAACTACCCTGAAGCAGTAACAATTCCATTAGATCCTCAGAACTTGAATTGTCCTATGCACACTGCCTTTGCTCGTTGACCTCAGGTTGCTCTCCTCAGACTGGCCAAAGGCAGGGTGACCGAAAGGTCTCTTCCGCCATCAGACAGGATCACGGTATGAATAAGCATGCATTGAGCAAAATGCTAAATGTTAAACACTGGTAATCACAGTTGTGGATTTCAGTTAACTATATTGACTTTCTACTTTTTAAAGTGGGAAAGATTTCCAATTGCAACATTACAGAATTTTGTTTAAACACAACATCTTTACCCAGCAGTTCCTACATTGGCTCTTTGTTTGTTTGTTTGTTTGTTTGTTTATTATTTTCTCTTTCTTTCTTTATTTTTTTTGAGATGGAGTCTCACTCTGTTGCCCAGGCTTGAGTGCAGTGGCACGTTCTCAACTCACTGCAACCTCCGCCTCCCAGATTTGAGCCATTTTCCTCCCTCAGCCTCCTGAGTAGCTGAGATTACACGCGCCCACCACCACGCCTGGCTAATTTTTGTATTTTTAATAGAGACGGGGTTTCGCCATCATGGCCAGTCTGGTCTCGAGCTCCTGGCCTCACAAGATCCACCCACCTTGGCCTCCCAAAGTGCTGGGATTATAGGCGTGAACCACCATGCCTGGCAGGCTCTTTATTTAATAGACTCTCTTTTCCTGCTGTCACTGTCTACAGGGAGAACCCGGATGGCAGTCCTCCGGGTTCTTCCAGCTCAAAGGTCTATGATTTCACGTTGTTCTATGAACCAGGTTCTTTGTTCCTGAGACCGTCTGCAGCAGGTGGTGAGAATTTTAAGAGGCAGAATAATAATAATAATAATAATAATAAATGTTCAGTGTTTTACTGTAGCAGGACAATTGGTAGAGGGAAGGCTGAGGTTTATGGAATTAAATTTTCATGTATACACAGGAGAGTATGCTTGGCTTTCAAAGCATTTCACTTACCACTAGGGAGGGATTTAGAAGCCCTTGCTCCATCAGTGACTATTGAAATTTATGTTTACATGAAGCTGTCAGTCCCTGAACATCTGAAGACATTATTATTTTTACAAACTTTTAATTTTATGTGGGTACATAGGTGTATATGTTACGGGGTACATGCTATGTTTTGATATAGGCATGCAATGGGTAATAGTCACATCATGGGAATAAAGAAATAATTTTTTATAAATAATTAGTCTAATTAATAATAAACTAGTTATGATAAAAGGAAGCATTATAGGCAAAATATGATTTTAAATTAATGCTGGAGCAGATTACCTTACATGGTAACATTTCAGTGGATTAATTTTTACGTATAACCTTGAGATACATAAGAAAAGATTATGGAGATAGACAATATAATATTTTTAGTAGGCCCGGTGTTTATTTGAAATTCTGAAAGGGTTTGAAATTCTGAGATTGGAGAAGCATTACTAATGCATATCTCTATTGCCATGTCAATAGGTCCCCAAAGATATTGCTTTAAAAATAAATTTATCAGATCACAAAGGAATTCATAGTCATTATAGGAAATTGGGAAAATGTAGAAAAAAACTAGATTAAAAAATCCTAAATTATATCACTATTACTAATATTTGGTGGTATTGATTTCCTGTCATTGCTCCTTGTATATTTATTTTATTTTAATATTCAAAGGAGATTATTCTGTACACACTAACCCATAATAACATTTTTCACCTAACAATAGCTTGTGACTATTTCCCCATGTTATTTATTATGTCATTTTCAACATTGCACATCCCATCATCACAATATAGCCACCAATTCTTGTTGTGAAACACTTAGAATCTTTTCAAATCTTTACCATTATAAACAGTTCTGAGATAAGTATCTTTGTAGTTAAATGTTTTCCCATATCCATGATTAGACAATGATTTAAAAAATAAACAGACCCAAACTGTGGCATCTAACAGGAGTAGTATATAGAAAGCAGAAATAAAAATGCAAATTCACTAGTAAGAGCAGACAGCAACTAGCCACCATATAGAAAGGAAACACTGGTTTTTATATGAGACAGACCTGTAACTCAGAGTGACACCAAGTAACTCAAAATGTGGTCTTTCGATGGGGTTTTTGCTCTCATGCAAAGCCCAGCATTATGAGTAATGGTTACTTTCAGATGACATTTCATATTTCCTGCCCCACCCTCTCGGCACATGGCAAGGCAGCTTTTCCTGTGCCTATCTCAGGGAGCATGCTATAAGTGGCCATGCGCCTTATGGAGGGGACTTAGCCTCCTGAGGGCCATCTTGGAGTCAGCTGGGATTAACCATGCTCTGCTTATCAGCCTTCCTCTATATTTGCCTCATTTATCCACCATGATTTGATTTTGCATTTGCCCCCTTGGGCATGACTTGTCCCAATGGGAGCCTTGTATCTCCTCTGTGATTCTTATTATTTATTTATTTATTTATTTATTTATTTATTTATTTATTGAGACAGAGTCTTGCTCTGTTTCCCAGGCTGTAGTGCAGGGTGCGATCTTGGCACCGAGTGATGCAAGCTCCACCTCCTGGGGTTCAAGCGATTCTCCTGCCTCAGCCTTCCAAGTATCTGGGACTACAGGTGTACACCACCATACCCGGCTAATTTTTTGTATTTTTAGTAGAGACAGGGTTTCGCCATGTTGCCCAGGCTGGTCTTAAACTCCTGGCCTCAAGTGATCACCAGCTTTGGCCTCTCTAAGGGCTGGGATTACAGGCGTGAGCCACCACGCCTAGCCTCTGTGATTCTTGTTTTACAATTTCTACTGTTGTTGCAGAAACATTTCAAAGCCCTTCAAATTTAAAGTAACCTAAACTTGGATAAAGTTCCAAGTTTTTCCAGGAGATGTGAGTGTAAACTTCAGTATCAACATTTTTCATGATCGCCCTATTGAGGCCTCTCCATAGATCCTGCTGTGGTGGTTGTTTGGGGTGGGGAACGTCCGAGCAGATGCCCTGAGAATTCCCTAGGTCCCATCCTTCTGGAGCTCCAGTGATTCAGCAGTGGGAACTACAGGGCTGGGTAGGACCCAGAGGGGAGGGGAGGCTGCAACAGGAAGAAATGCTTCTCACTTTTAGCACGAGAGCCACTTTGCTTGCCAATGGACTCTATCCACCTCACCATGGCAGCCTTAACAGCCTCTGGTTTTCTAACTCCTTTGCTGCTGTCCCCTGCATGATCTGTCCTCCTGCAGTCCCCGCCACACACACAGCATACTTATCTCCAACCCACACATGATGATTCGCCTTGGTTTCTGCATGGCTGTCCGGGATGCCTCAGTCTCCACCATGCCCAAGTTGTCATAGCAACACACTGCAAGGAATGGCCTCCACCTCCTCACTGAATCCATCACTTCCCCATCTGCCCTGCCAGTGATGATTTCTGTGAACTATTTTACATGAGTCAGCTCCTGTTCTCTAATCCCCAACATCTTTCTTTTCTCATAGCTATTTTGGGGTGGTTTCTCTGGAAAAAATGTTGATTCCCTTTGCCTCTGACAAAGAACTGTTAGAGTAACATTTTGAGCACATTCCATATGCCAGGCCTCATAGCAAACCTATTACACGGTTTATCTCATTTGCTGTTGGCAACAATATTATGACATAAGTATCATTATGGTGCCAAATTTATAGATAAAGACATTTTAGGTTGAAGAAGTTCAATAATTTTCACAAAATTGTGTTCTCTAAATTTTAGAACTGGACTATGAACACAGAGCCTGGCTCTGGCCACATTGACATTAATCTAGTACATTCTACAATAAAATGACTTTCCTGCTTGTGATTGAAATATAGTATTCTATTAGTGACACTGACTTCAAAATGCCATTCTATAAAATCATTGAGTATAGTTCTCAAAAATTTAACGATCATCTTTTCATTGACTAGAATTTTTATTCTGTAGAAAGAATAGGGGATTCTCTACTACATCTAAAATTTCTCCTCACAGCAGATGAATTATTTCAATTACATATTAAGCTCTAAAGAATAGAGATTTTTTGGAATTTGCAAAGATTTATAATTGGAAATGGGCCAAGTTATTCTCCAGAAGTTTCTCCATGCTTTAACGATATCATCCTAAAGAAACTCTTGAGTTGCTTTTTCTACATGGACTATATTTAATTCTTAAAATTGATCTATAAAAAATAATTTTCTTCCAGAAAACCTTCCAGGAAATAAAAGAAACAATATTTACAAACAGTATGAATTAGATGTCAATCTAAAACAGAAAAGCTGAGTTTTAATTGTCACTCACTGAGATTCTAAAATGAGTTTGGGGCTGGGCATGGTGGCTCACACTTGTAATTCCAGCTCTTTGGGAAGCCGAGGTGTGCAGATTGCTTGAGCCCAGGATTTCGAGGCCAGCCTGGGCAACATGGCGAAACTCCATCTCTACAAAAAATAAAAAATAGCTGGGCGTGGTAGTGCATGCCTGTAGTTTCAGCCACCAGAAGGCTTAGGCAGGAGGATGGCTTGTGCCTGGGAGGGTGAGGCTACAGTGAACTTTATTGCACCACTGCACTCCAGCCTGTGCAACAGAGCAAGATCCTGTCTCAGACAAACAAACAGAAAAATAGTTAAGAAAAAAATCTCTACATCCCAAGCTCATATATATAATTAATTAAAATTTTAATTTATTACAGTTTTAAATTTGTAGCCATAAAACAATTTAGCAAGCAAGGCACTTAAAAGGCATATTTTTGTTCTTGGAGATCCTGCAATTCATAAAGTTGACTTCTACTGAGGGGACAGGTGGAGTGGAATGCGTGGGTCTCTGCTCACTTAGAACTTGACTTGCAGTGACTCCTAAGTACCCTCAATCTTACAAAAAAATTGGATCTCTATCAGTGATTGACCACACTTGGTGTCTTCAGTTTTATATCCTACCCTTTGTTATGGGTCCTTCCTATTTAGAAGTCCACGGATCATTTCCTATTGCAACTGGAGTCTGAATTCACTAATGGTATTGTAAACTACGTGCCAAATTATCAAACCCGCACAAAGGAAGTAGATAGAAACTGGTTAAGTGTGGCTCAGGCAAGAGATTTCCTTCCTCTCTAAGTGTGTCAAGAGGAGTTGAGATATTTTGGGGTAGGGTGGGGGTGGGGGGACCTAAGCCACGAAAATCCTAAATGAATAATCTCCTTAAGAGAATAACAAAAGATTTCACCGAGGAAGGTTTTGTAATACACACATCTCCACATCTGAAGATACATTTAATGGCCAATTTGAAAATGTAAGCATTATTTTAGTAATTTAGAAAAATACCCGTAAACATAGTACAGAAATTAGATCTGCATATTCAAGGTGAGAATCACAATCTTTCTTAGGTTTTACTAGTTTCCTTTCTGTAACTCAGAACTTCAAGTATTGCTCACTCTGAGTAGATCTTTAGGCTCTCCAAAAGCAGGGCCACTGCAGCGTGCTTGTCAGTAGTTGCAATGAGTCACAGCTGGAACGTCCTGTGGTTAACATTCTGCTCTGAAAACAGAATCAGAATCCGTGAGACGGGTTTCCATGGTAACCTGTATTTGTATACTTTGAAAAATGCCTGTTCCTTTTTGTGTGGTTGTGGGTGGTCAATTTGTGCGAGAATGAATTGTAGAGATGACATTACCCATCTGTGTGAATATAAACAAAAAACCTGATTTTATTAACTACAAACTTTAAAAAATGAGTTATGAGTTTTTTTTTTCCTCTTCGAGACATTGTTCTATGCATTTATTTATTACTTGATTGGGCATTATATTTAAGCATTTTCATAAATGTCTATTTGATGTTTATTTTAATGCATAATTTTCTCCCCTTCAAAGGCAAAAATAAAAGAATTGTCATTCATCAGTGTTGCCCCCCAAACCTACTGCCTAACCCCTCCACCCCCACCCAGTACTTTTACAATGTGTTATAAAAGACCACTGAACAGCTGAGATTCAGGGGTCTCCTTCAATGCATAATCCCATTCGGAAGGAAGGAAGGAAAAAAAAAATCCCTCTAAGTCATGTGAAAATGCCACATCTCTTAACCTTGCAGAGCTGAGAGGCAAAAATGCTATGTTGTTCATGACCTTGTGCAGAATTGAAATATGATTCGTCAACATGTTGCGACCTAGTATTCCGTAAGGCCCATCGAGCTTAAGGTGATTGTAGTTATGGAGAAATCTTATGTTTTGTTGGATAAGGGTTATGATGGCTTAGCTTGGCTGGGAGGCCTGACAAAAATGAAATAATTTATGCTGTGGTCACTAAATTACAATCCGAAGGTTAAGATTTTGGGGGTGGAAGACGGTAGAGCATTGGCTTGCTAATTACTCCACTACTTGGGAGCAGTATGTTTGTTTCTGTGCTAATTAGTTTAGAACTGGACTTCATGCCCTAGAATTAAGAAAAACTCTAAAGCTGAGATGAATCTCCTGCAGGGAAGCAGGGATTTAGAAGCACAGACTGCAAGATTGGCCTCTTGCCCTCCCGTTTCTCCGGCTGCATGAGAGGGTGGGACTGAGCACTAAGGTGAAAAGCTTCTGTTCTGTTTCGTTTCCCTCTTCTTTTTATGTTGCTTTATTCTTCTCTCATTCTCCCCTCTTCATTGTAGGGGAGCTTTCTGATAAATGTGTAGAATATTAGAAACTTGATAATAAATATACACATTCAAAGCAGCGTATGAAAAACAGAAAAAAAAAGGGAAGCTACAGCAATAAACCTGAAAAATAAAACTTATCTTTATTCATTTGCTTAAAATGCTTAGGTTTAGTACTTCGGGGTGTATCACATAATGGACTTCTGAGCTTGTCTTTTTAAAAATCTCTGCCGACTTCCCTGAAACCTCACAAGCACGTATGATGAGCAGCCGATTTGAGAACTCAACGAGACAGGTCAAGGTTTAAAAATCTGCAATTTATCCTGACCTTGAACAAGGCCCTTGCCTGGTTCTCCCTTCTACTGAGTGGCACAAAGGATCCAAATCCTTTACGGTCTAAGAGGAGCCTGTTGAAATTGAGGATTGTATGGTATTACTACCTATCTAACTATACAGAGTGCAAGTAATCGTGCAGATTGGGTCCTAGTAAAATAGATACAGCTGGTGGGGGAATCACTGGGTTCATTCATTGGAGATGCATGGGGAAGCTACCTTTATCAAAGGCCTGCTCTGGGCAGTGAGGGGAAGGCCAGAGGTGGTCTGTGCTTTAAGGCAACTCACAATCCGTAGGGGAGGTAAGACACACAAGCCCATAACAAGAATGCCTGGGGATGTGACCATTTCCACAAAAGAAGCACAGATGAAAAGCTAAGGACTTTCAAAGGCAGACTAATTTATGCCTGACTGCAGGGATTAGGGGCGGCTCCATGGAGGTGCTTTGTAACATTTGGTGGTAAAGTTCTCCACACTCAAATCAATATGTTTCAAACAATATTTCATGTCATAACATTTTGTTCAATGAAAATAATTTGTCAGTCTGGAATTTATTGAATCCAGATTATACATTTATGCACGGATATGTGCAAACACACAGACATTCACATATACTCTTAAGTAGATGTACTCTCCAAGGGAATCCTCAAGGAAATCCACGAGTCCATTGCCAGGTATTTTCTGTTTCACTGACACGGGCAGCTTATCCCAAGGGTAACTGGAACAAAGTGTTTAAAGGGAACATGAAGGCGATTGGGTGAAAATGTAATGGCCTGAGTCCCGACGAAGCCAGTCTTGTTGGATTGCCATTACCTTTCTCAAATGAAGAGATATAGTAGAGAGGCTTTCAATTTTTATTTTTCAGTTTGGAGATATACAGCTGATAAAATCATTAAATGAGGTAGGTTAAGGGGACACAACCTTGCACCCTCCATTTCTCCTTGAGGATGTATAAATACCTCAATGGAAAATTGGGCAAAGACATCAGTAAACAATTTCCAAGAGAAGAAATCTAAATGCCCCTAAACATGAAAAAAAAAAAAAAAATCCTTCAATGTCAAAGTAATCAAAATAACAAAAATTAGGACAATTACCAAAGAGCAATTTTTCACTACCAGTACTAGTTTGAAATGTGATCGTCGTCATAATTGACAAAGCTCTGCTGAAAGAAACACCTCTGTTAACTGCTTGTGGGAGGATAAGTTGGTATAAACTTTCTGGTAAGAAATTTAATAATATTTTATAAAGAGCCATATGATTATACTGTTTGTTATTCCCTTTCTAGGAATCGTTTAAAAGAAACATTTAAAGTATCAAACAGCTATTTATATCAGCAAAAGATTGGAAATATCTTATATGAAACAACAATAGAATTATAATATAAATACATTATATTTGTGGCATTTTATGCCGAGGTTTACACAATTTAGTGATATGTTCAATGAAAAACAAGAAACACAATTAAATACGTAGCTCAAATGTATAAACACATATATACACCTGCACAAATAGGTATATTACACGTATATACAAATGAAAAAAGTATCAAGAGAAATTTTTGAATTTAATGAAATATTAACAGTGTTTGTCTTTAGTCGAATCAATGTTTGTATTTTCCTTTTTCATACATTTCTAAAATGTTTGATTATTTTACAGGTAGCATTTATTTTAAAAATTATATCTTGAGGGGATGGCTACCCCATTTTCTATGACATGATTATTACACATTGTATTACTGTGTCAAAGTATCTCATGTACCCTATAAATATATACACCTACTATGTACCCATAAACATTTTTAAAAATTTTAAAATTATATCTTTTTTTTTTTTTTTTTTTTTTTTTTTTTTGAGACGGAGTCTCGCTCTGTCGCCCAGGCTGGAGTGCAACTGCAAGCTCCGCCTCCCGGGTTCATGCCATTCTCCTGCCTCAGCCTCCTGAGTAGCTGGGACTACAGGCGCCCGCCACCGCCCCCGGCTAATTTTTTGTATTTTTAGTAGAGACGGGGTTTCACCGTGGTCTCGATCTCCTGACCTTGTGATCCGCCCGCCTCGGCCTCCCAAAGTGCTGGGATTACAGGCGTGAGCCACCGCGCCCGGCCTTAAAATTATATCTTATAATTATAATAGCTGCTATTCATTGAGCCCCGCTATGTGTTGTTAATATGTGAATGCCTACTATTTCCCTATTCTGAGCCTGACTTATACTTTGGACTTGATATGTTGACATAAAACCAAAAGTTACTAGTTGGGTTTCCAAATTTATTGGGCTTAGGAAGCAGACCCATCTCTAAAACCCTCTCTATGCAATTTTCAATTTTTAATTCTTATGTTGAGTTCTGTGTACTTGACCCACCTCAGCAGATTTATCTCAGGAACAGCTTTTGCTACTTGGGTAGACTTGGCTTTTTCCATCCAACAAACCATGTGTTTTTACATGGGGAAGTTTCTCTTCTATTTCAGCTCTATGATGGACCACGGTGGATGGGACGCTACTGTGGAGTAGACCTGCCCCCTCCAGGGAGTACTACAAGCTCCAAGCTTCAAGTACTGCTCCTTACAGATGGGGTTGGCCGCCATGAGAAAGGATTTCAGATGCAGTGGTTTGTTTATGGTAAGCCGGGTGCTGATCTCAGTTGTATTTGCAGTTGCTATTTGACCAATAATTTTTTCTTTTTCAGTTCCAAACTTAGAAACAATACCATGAACAAATAATGGAACCCAGGTAGTAATCTCATGCAAGAGTTTAAGAAATATACTTAGACACTGATGGAACTTGGAGAGTTAAGTCTGTTAGGATTAAGAGAGGAAGTGATATCAAAGTGGAAAGAATTTGGTTAATTGTATTAATTGTAGGTGTAGTAATGAATTGCCTTAGATAAAGAAAGAAGCAGAATGAAGTTTCTAGGGATAAAGAGTTGAACCTGGGTATAGCAAGTTAACTGCAAGGTGGGGTGGGAGTATCTCAGGTGCAATGGAATAGAAGGAGATTTAAGGCTCACCTTGACGTTAAGCAGAGAAGGGATAGGGATAGATGAGAAAGAATGAAAGTCAGTCAGACAGGGATGGGGAAAAGGAAGCGGCAGGGTTGGCCTGAGAGGAGGAGGATTTGAGCTGAGATGCACAAAGCCAGGGGCATGTGTTGTACTTGTCAAACAGGAAGGGGCATATCTGGATCCCACCTACAAATTGGTGGTTCAGGAAGCAGGTAGGGATCATCATTCCTCTGAAGATGGAAGGTCTCCTTTAACAAGAGGTCTGAAATTACTACAAATCTCAGGTGGGCCAATCTGCAAGTGGAGAGCCCCAGAGCAGTGGTTCCCAAAATGTGGTCCCTAGAGAGAGCATCAGTATTACCTGGAACTTGTTAAAAATTCAAATTCTTGGGCCCCATCCCAGGCCTACAGAATCACAAAACTCTGAAGTGGGTCCTAATAATCTGTGTCTTAACTGGTCTCCCTGGTGATTAAAGTTTGGAAACTACTGACAGGTGAAGCCAGCTGAACTTCTGGGTGGGGTGGAGACTTGGAGAACTTTTCTGTCTAGCTAAAAGTTTGTAAATGCACCAATCAGCTCTCTGTGTCTAGCTAAAGGTTTGTAAATGCACCAATCAACACTCTGTAAAAACACACCAATCAGTGCTCTGTGTCTAGCTAAATGTTTGTAAATGCACCAATCAGCACTCTATAAAAACAGACCAATTAGTGCTCTATAAAATGGACCAATCAGTGCTCTGTAAAATGGACCAATCGGTGCTCTGTAAAATGGACCAATCAGCAGGACATGGGTGGGGCCTAATAAGGGAATAAAAGCTGGTCACCCGAGCCAGCAGGGGCAACCCGCTCGAGTCCCCTTCTACACTGTGGAAGCTTTGTTCTTTTGCTCTTCACAATAAATCTTGCTGCTGCTCACTCTTTGGGTCCGCACTACCTTTATGAGCTGTGACACTCACTGCGAAGGTCTGTGACTTCACTCCTGAAGTCAGTGAGACCACAAACCCACCAGAAGGAAGAAACTGCGGACACATCTGAACATCCAAACAAACTAACTCTGGACACACCATCTTTAAGAACTGTAACACTCACCGTGAGGGTCCGTGACTTCATTCTTGAAGTCAGCGAGACCAAGAACCCACTGGAAGGAATAAATTCTGGACACATTTTGGCGACCCAGATGGGACAATCACCAAGCGGTGAGTACCATCGGACCCCTTTCGCTTGCTAGTCTGTCCTGTTTTTCCTTAGAATTTGGGGGCTAAATACCAGGCACCTGTCAGTCAGTTAAAAGCAACTAGCACAGCCGCTGGACTAAAGACATGGGTGTCAGACTTTCTGGGAAAGGGCTGTAAACAACCCCTAACTCTGCAGAGTTGGGAGCTTTGGTTGGCCTGGAACCAGCTTCCGCTTTTTCTGTACTTCTGGGCTGAGCTGAGGGTTGACAGAGAAGAAAGCCATTCAGCTCCAGGGTCCCAACAAGTTGGTTGACCCTGTGGCCATGAGTGGAACTCGCAAAGTCATGTCGCCCAAGCAAGACTTGTCCATCTATCCTATCTATCCTGACCCTTGCCTCCTGGGTCCTAATGCCTGTCAGACAAACTTCCTCTCGTTGCTCTTCTCCAAGGCTAGTCCCGCTTCTAGAAACCACTCCCTGTCTCTGGTGCTTTTCTAGTTTCTCCTGTAAGAATGGTTTCTAGTATCAACTCCAGGACTCTGTTCCCTTCTTTAGGCACCCAGGCTTACCAATCAGAAAGACATAATTTTTGACCAAAGCCCCATTGTAGTGGGGACTATCTGGAATTTGAGGATCCCTCCTCAGACAAGCAGGCCTAACAAAAGCTATTGCTGAAGCTAGGATATGGGGAGCCTCAGAAATTGTATCTTTCCTATTCATATAAGTGAGGACAAAAGGCATCACTCTTCCAACTCTGGAGCTCCCTTCCCTCCCTCAGGGTATGGCCCTCCACTTCATTTTTAGGGCATAACATCTTTATAGGACACGGGTAAGGTCCCAGTACTAACAGGAGAATGTTAGGACTCTGACAGGTTTTCGAGAATGTGTCAGTAAGGGCCACTAAACCTGATTTTTCTCAGTCCTCCTTCTGGTCTAGGAGGACAGGCAAGGGTGCAGGTTTTTGAGAATGCATCAGTGAGGGCCACTAAATCCGACCTTCCTCAGTCCTCCTTGTGGTCTAGGAGGAAAACTAGTGTTTCTGCTGCTGTGTCAGTGAGTGCAACTATTCTAATCAGCAGGGTCCAGGGACCATTGCAGGTTCTTGGGCAGGGAGAAAAACCAAACCAAAACCGCGGGTGGTTTTGTCTTTCAGATGGGAAACAGTCAGGCATCAACAGGCTCACCCTTGAAATGCATCCTAAGCCATTGGGACCAATTTGACCTGCAAACCCTGAAAAAGAGGCAGCTCATTTTTTTTCTGCACTATGGCCTGGCCCCAGTATTCCCCCTCTGATGGGGAAAAATGGCCACCTGAAGGAAGTATACATTACAATACTATCCTGCAGCTTGACCTTTTCTGTAAGAGGGAAGGCAAACGAAGTGAAATACCTAAAGTCCAAGCTTTCTTTTCATTGAAGGAGAATACAAAATTATGTATTATGTATTTATGCAGAACTTGCAATTTACATTCCACAGGAGGACCTTTCAGTGTACTCCCATATCCTAGCCTCCCTATTGCTCCCCTTGCTATTAATGATAAGCCTCCTCTAATCTCCCCTGCCCAGAAGGAAATAAGCAAAGACATCTCCAAGGGACCACAAAATCCCCCAGGCTATCAGTTATGTCCCCTTCAAGCTGTAGGGGGAGGGGAATTTGGCCCAACCCGGGTACATGTCCCCTTCTCCCTCTCTGATTTAAAGCAGATCAAGGCACACCTGGGGAAGTTTTCAGATGATCCTGATAGGTACATAGATGTCCTAGAGGGTCTAGGGCAAACCTTTGATCTCACTTGGAGAGACATCATGCTATTGTCAGATCAAACCCTGGCCTTTAATGAAAAGAATGCGGCTTTAGCTGCAGCCTGAGAGTTTGGAGATACCTGGTGTCTTAGTCAAGTAAATGATAGAATGACAGCCAAAGAAAGGGACAAATTCCCTAGTGGTCAACAAGCCATCCCCAGTATGGATCACCACTGGGACCTCGACTCAGATCATGGGGACTGGAGTCGTCAACATCTGCTAACCTGTGTTGTAGAAGGACTAAAGAGAATTAGGAAAAAATCCATGAATTATTCAATGATGTCCACCATAAGTCAGGGAAAGGAAGAAAATCCTTCTGCCTTCCTCAAGCAACTACGGGAGGCCTTAAGAAAATATACTTCCCTGTCACCCGACTCACTCAAGGGTCAACTGATCCTAAAAGATAAGTTTATTACCCAATCAGCTGCAGATATCAGGAGAAAGCTGCAAAAATGAGCCCTCGGCCCTGAACAAAATCTGGAGGCATTGTTAAACCTGGTAACCTCGGTGTTCTATAATAGGGACCAAGAGGAACAGGCCCAAAAGGAAAAGTGAGATCAGAGAAAGGCCGCAGCCTTAGTCATGGCCCTCAGACAAACCTTGGTGATTCAGAAAGGACAAAAATGGAGCAGACCAATCACCTGGGAGGGCTTGTTATCAAGGTGGTTTACAAGGACACTTTAAAAAAGATTGTCCAACAAGAAACAAGCTGCCCCCTTGTCCATGTCCATGATGCCAAGGTAATCACTGGAAGGTGCACTGCTCCAGAGTGCAATGGTTCTCTGGGCCAGAAGCCCCCAACCAGATGATCAAACAACAGGACTGAGGGTGCTCGGGGCAAGCACCTGCTCATGTCATCACCCTCACTGAGCCCTGAGTGCATTTAACCATTGAGGGCCAGGAAATTGACTTCCTCCTGGACACTGGCATGGCCTTCTCAGTGTTAATTTCCTGTCCTGGACGACTGTCCTCAAGGTCCGTTACCATCCAAGGAATCCTGGGACAGGCTGTAACCAGATATTTCTCCTACCTCCTCAGTTGTAATTGGGAGACTTTGCTCTTTTCACATGCCTTTCTTGTTATGCCTGAAAGTCCCACACCCTTATTAGGGAAGGATATATTAGCCAAAACTGGAGCTATTATCTACATGAATATGGGGAATAAGTTACCCATTGGTTGTCCCCTACTTGAGGAGGGAATCAACCCTGAAGTCTGGGCATTGGAGGGACAATTTGGAAGAGCAAAAAATGCCCACCCAGTCCAAAATCAGGCTAAGAGACCCACCACTTTTCCTTATCAAAGGCAATATCCCTTAAGGCCTGAAGCTCAAAAAGGATTATAGGATATTGTTAAACATTTAAAAGCTCAAGGCTTAGTAAGGAAATGCAGCAGTCCCTGCAACACCCCAATTCTAGGAGTACAAAACCAAACGGTCAGTGGAGACTAGTGCAAGATCTTAGACTCATCAATGAGGCAGTAATTCCTCTATATCCAGTTGTATCCAACCCCTATACCCTGCTCTCTCAAATACCAGAGGAAGCAGAATGGTTCACAGTTCTGGACCTCAAGGATGCCTTCTTCTGTATTCCCCTGCACTCTGACTCCCAGTTTCTCTTTGCCTTTGAGGATCCCACAGACTACATGTCCCAACTTACATGGATGGTCTTGCCTCAAGGGTTTAGGGATAGCCCTCATCTGTTTGGTCAGGCACTGGCCCAAGATCTAGGCCACTTCTCAAGTCCAGGCACTCTGGTCCTTCAGAATGTGGATGATTTACTTTTGGCTACCAGTTCAGAAGCCTCGTGCCAGCAGGCTACTCTAGGTTTCTTGAACTTTCTAGCTAATCAAGGGTACAAGGTGTCTAGGTCAAAGGCCCAGCTTTGCCTACAGCAGGTCAAATGTCCAGGCCTAATCTTAGCCAGAGGGACCAAGGCCTTCAGCAAGGAACGAATACAGCCTATACTGGCTTATCCTTGCCCTAAGACATTAAAACAGTTGTGGGGGTTCCTTGGAATCCCTGGCTTTTGCTGACTGTGGATCCCCAGGTACAGCAAGATAGCCAGGCCCCTCTATACTCTAACCAGAGGGCAAATACTCATTCTAGTAGAGTGGGAACCAGGGGCAGAAACAGCCTTCAAAACCTTAAAGCAGGCCCTAGTACAAGCTCCAGCTTTAAGCCTTTACACAGGACAAAACTTTTCTTTATATGTCACAGAGAGAGCAGGGATAGCTCTTGGGGTTCTTACTCAGACTCGTGGGACAACCCCACAACCAGTGGCATACCTAAGTGAGGAAACTGATGTAGTAGCAAAAGGTTGGTCCCAGTGTTTACAGGTAGTTGTGGCGGTGACCGTCTTAGTGTCAGAGGCTATCAGAATAATACAAGGAAAGGATCTCACTGTCTGGACTACTCATGATGTAAATGGCAAAGTTGGTGCCAAAGGAAGTTTATGGCTATCAGACAACTGCCTACTTAGATACCAGGCGCTACTCCTTGAGGGACCGATGCTTCAGATATGTACATCCATGGCCCTCAACCCTGCCACTTTTCTCCCAGAGGATGGGGAACCAATTGAGCATGACTGCCACCAAATTATAGTCCAGACTTATGCTGCCCAAGATGATGTCTTAGAAGTCCCCTTAGCTAATCCTGACCTTAACCTATATACTGATGAAAGTTCATTTGTGGAAAATGGGATACGAAGGGCAGGTTATGCCATAGTTAGTGATGTAACCATGCTTGAAAGTAAGCCTCTTCCCCCAGGGACCAGCGGCCAGTTAGCAGAACTAGTGGCACTTACTCAAGCCTTAGAACTGGGAAAGAGAAAAAGAATAAATATGTATACAGATAGCAATTATGCTTATCTAATCCTACATGCCCATGCTGCCATATGGAAAGAAAGGGAGTTCCTAACCCCTGGGGGAACCCCCGTTAAATACAACAAGGAAATCATGGAGTTATTGCACTCAGTGCAAAAACCCAAGGAGGTGGCAGTCTTACACTGCCAAAGCCATCAAAAAGGGGAAGGAGAGGGGAGAACAGCAGTATAAGTGGCTGGCAGAGGCAGGGAAAGACCAGCAGAAAGGAAAAAGAAAGAGACAGAGGAAGAGACAGACAAAGAGGGAGTCAGAGAGAAAGCCAGAGAAAGAAAGAGAAGGAGATAGAGAGGAAGAGACAGAAAGTCAAAGAGAGAGAGAGAGGAAGAGAAAGATAGGAAGTCAAAAGAAGGAGACAGAGAGGAAGAGACAAAGAAAGTCAGAGAGAGACAGAGAGAGGAAGAGACAGACAGAAAGTCAAAGAGAGGAGGAAAGAGAGGAAGACACAAAGGAGTCAAAGAGAGAAAGAGATAGAAGTAGTAAAGAAAAAAACAGTGTACCATATTCCTTTAAAAGTCAGGATACATTTAAAACCTGTAATTGATAATTGAAGGTCTTCTCTGTAACACTATAACACTCCAATACTATCTTGTTGTCAGTGTAAACAAGGGCAGAGCCAAAACACTGAGGCCACTGACAACTGGTAGCCTTCCTATCAAAAATCCTTAACCCAGCAGGTTTCCTAACAGGGGATCTAAATCTTAATTACCATACAAAAGTCCAACCAGACATAGGAGGAACTCCCTTCAGCACAGGAGGATAGATGGTTCCTCCCAGGTGTTTAAGGAAAAAGACACAGTGGGTGTTCAGGAAACTCTTATAGAAGCAGAGTTAGGAAAATTGCCTAATAATTGGTCTGCTCAAACATGGGAGTTGTTTGCACTCAGCCAAATCTTAAAGTACTTACAGAATCAGGAAGGAGTCATCTATACCAATTCTAAGTTAATACCGATGGAATGAGGTTTTATTAATAGCAAAGAAAAATTAAAATCCCAAGCTTACAAAGGTTTTCTACTAAAGTTTGCTAAAAGTTAACAGTGTAACAAGCATTATCCTACTACCACACACTCTCAAAGGATTTCTCAGACAGTTTGCAAGAAATAACAAAATCTGTCCAATAAGGATAGTAACTACAATCCCAAATAGACTGTGGCAGCAGTGACTCTCCAAAACTGCCGAGGCCTAGACCATCCTCACTGCCGAGAAAGGAGGACTTTGCACCTTCTTAGGGAAAGAGTGTTGTTTTTACACTAACCAGTCCGGGATAGTACGAGATGCCACCCAACGTTTACAGGAAAAGGCTTCTGATATCAGACAATGCCTTTCAAACTCTTATATCAACCTCTGGAGTTGGGTAACATGGCTTCTCCCTTTTCTAGTTCCTGTGGCCGCTATCTTGCTATTACTTGCCTTCAGGCTCTGTATTTTTAACCTCCTTGTCAAATTTGTTTCCTCTAGAATCAAGGCCATCAAGCTACAGATAGTCTTACAAATGGAACCCCAAATGAGCTCAACTAACAACTTCTACCAAGGACCCCTGGACCGACCCACTGGCCCTTTCACTGGTATAAAGAGTTCCCCTCTGGAGGACACTACAACTGCAGGGCCCCTTCCTTGTAGGAGCCTTCCTACAGGCTCCCTATCCAGCAGGAAGTAGCTAGAGCAGTCATTGCCCAATTCCCAGCGGCAGTTGGGGTGTCCTGTTTAGAGGGGGGATTGAGAGGTGAAGTCGACTGAGCTTCTGGGTCGGATGGGGACTTGGAGAACTTTTCTGTCTAGCTAAAGGTTTGTAAATGCACCAATCAGCACTCTGTGTCTAGCTAAAGGTTTGTAAATACACCAATCAGCACTCTGTAAAAACACACCAATCAGCACTCTGTGTCTTAACTAAAGGTTTGTAAACGCACCAATCAGCACTCTGTAAAATGAACCAATCAGCACTCTGTAAAATGGACCACTCAGTAGGACATGGGTGGGGCCAAATAAGGGAATAAAAGCTGGCCACCCGAGCCAGCAGTGGCAACCCGCTTAAGTCCCCTTCCACTCTGTGGAAGCTTTTTGCTTTTGCTCTTCACAATAAATCTTGCTGCTGCTCACTCTTTGGGTCCACACTACCTTTATGAGCTGTAACAGTCACTGTGAAGGTCTGTGGCTTCACTCCTGAAGTCAGCGAGACCACGAACCCACCAGGAGGAACAAACAACTCCGCACCATCTTTAAGAGCTGTAACACTCACTGTGAAGGTCTGTGACTTCACTCCTAAAGTCAGCAAGACCATGAACCCACTGGAAGGAAGAAACTGTGGACACATCTGAACATCTGAACAAACTCCGGATGCACCAGCTTTAAGAACTGTGACACTCACCGCAAGGGTCCGTGGCTTCATTCTTGAAGTCAGCAAGACCAAGAACCCACCAGAAGGAATAAATTCCGGACACACTACTGTCTTACAGTGATCTATCCCTGGAATGTGTAGTCCTTGTGGGTCTCATAGCAGTAGTTCTCAACCACGATGCTAGAGCTCATTGGTGTATTTCAATCAACTGGAAAGAAAAGTGGAGTTGCAAGATTATACCAGGAATCAAGCATAGACATCTAAGCTGTGCCCCTACTGTCAAAATCAGGGCTGAGCTCTAGCTGAGCACACATGAATGTGTGCAGTGGTTGACTCTTAAGGTTGTTCACATTCTGGTGTACTCATTATGTGAATGTCAGAGCTACATATAACTGAATAGCCCTATTATACACTTAGTTGAGCTGGGTGTTCTGAGATTATAAACTGGGCTCTGAATGCATTTCTGTTAAAATATGTGTGGGGCTTTCAGTATTTAAAAATAGTCAGTGGTCATCCACAGAGCTACTTGCAGCTTGAAACGTACATTATGATTTCCCAAAGTAAATGAGTTGTGATAATTAATCTTATAGAAGTCCTGGACCTTCCTCTTCATCAGGTGAGTAGATATTTATTTATTTATTTATTGAGATAGGATCTCACTCTGTCATCCAAACTGGAGTGCAGTGGTCTGATCATAGCTCACTGGAGACTTGAGCTCTGAGGCTTAAGTGATTCTCTCACCTCAGCCTCTTGAGTAGCTGGGACTACAGGTGTGTACCACCGCACCTGGCATTTTTTTAAATTTTTAGTAGAGTTGAGGTCTTGCTATGTTGCCCAGGCTGATCTTGAATTTCTGAGCTCAAGCAATCCTCCTGCCTTGGCCTCCCAAAGTGCTGGGATTACAGGCGTGAGCCACTGCATCTGGCCCAAGTGGGTGAATTCAACCTAAGTCAACTCATTGATCCATTAAATGCAGGGATTTGATTGATTCATCTCTATAATACAGATCATCTGTAGTATTACATGATTCTAACTAGAGACAGTGTGAAAAGAGACAGAAAGGACAGGAGAATCTTGGGAAATGGCCCAGATTTTCAAGGGCTGGGACATTCTCCAGAGCATACGTGCTTCCCAGATGCTCCTGTGCACATGAACCCTGGGGATGTTGTTGGATAGAGGATGGCAAGGCCCACGACTCTACATTTCTAATGAGCTCCCAGGTAATGCTGCTGGTGCTGCTCTGTGGACCACTCTGAGGAACAAGGTGAGAGCAAGTGTTGAGAATGGAGGAATGAGATCGTAGAAAGACAGTATCCCTAGGGACTGGAGGAACCTTCTGAGATGTTGAAAGGGCACATTGTACTGTTTGTTTTAATGACAGTAGGATAATGGCAAGATCTAAAGCAGAGAGAACTTTCCCCCAGGGACAGAAGTGTAGAAGGTAAAAAATGCTAACCAGGAAGCCTGGGCTCAGGGTGCTGGAGTGTGTTCTCAGCCCTAGATGCACCATTGGAATGGTCTGGGAGTTTTAAAAAGTGCCCATGCCTGGGTTCCAATCTCCAGAGATAGGATTCAATTGGCCTGCCATGGGGCCCTGACTATTGCTAATTTCTAAATGCTCCTTAAGTGATTCATCCTTACAGTCAGGATGGAGAGTTTGCGGGGGCAGTGATTTTGCTGATTACTTTCTCCTAGGTGGCTACTTCCTCTCCCCTCCAGACTGTTCTAGCCTTACTAACCCAAGGCCACTCTAAGGAGCTTGATTGAATGGTCATTGCAGGCTGCGCTCAGATTACTGTATCAATGGGCTCTTCCGGCCAACATGCTAAATCTTCTGGTGAAAGCTCTGAGTTTTATGTTGGGAACATTTTTTTCTACCAGTTCTACTTGGAATCTGTCTTCCTTTGGGAAAGTCAAAGGCACCCTCTGTCTATTCTCCTTTCCTGTTTACTATTTCAAAACTTTCTCCCAGTTGCTGGAAACTCGGAGCCAGAATTATGCAACAAAATGTTGCCAGCTGGGGCCAGAACTGAAATATAAAATTGTTTTTTTAACTCTGTTTTGCTCCCAATATGTAAATTATACTTGGGAAGAACTTTCTGGAAAGGAATTTTTAGTCATTTAGATCTACGCAAAATTGATTATAATATTCTATAGGTATGCAATACCATGGTACACAGAGTTTAATACTCTGCATCTGAAGTAAGTCTTTAGTTTGAGATAACCTGAGAAGGGGAGCCCACAGAGAGGGCGAGGTCTTCCGTCGGAGAGGTCCCACCATTTTTGATCCATTGGAGGTGAATACAAGACGTAAATCGTGAGGTATCATTCACGCATTTGTTCATTCCACAGACACTAAGGATGGTACTGTGCTGAGATGGGGAACACAGAGTGACTCAGACCAGCAGGCTTGGTTCCTACTCTCACAGAGCTAGGCTAGGTGGGAGAAGCTGACATCACACAAAAACACATTTAAATAAATAGAAAATCAAAACCGTGAGTAGTGCCAAGTGGGCACACACAGGGCATCTGTCCTGGGCCTGGCAGGAGGTCAGGGATGATCTCCATGCAAATGAGACCTCTGAACCAAAACCTAAAAAATAATCAGGAGTTAACTAGGCAAGCAGGAGAAGGAAGACCCTGTGACAGGAGGGAGCAGGAAGAGCCCGAGGGACCTGAGAAGTCAAGAGGCTGGAACTGAGTCCAAGAGGAATAGCGCTGCCAAGGCGCTGCAGAGCTAAGCATATAATGTGGCTAAGCACACACACACACACACACACACATACACACACACACAGAGGCAGGGATTCTGCAGCCATGGGGCCAAAATAAATTTAAAAATTACTCTCAATGCTCAAGGTACACACACACCATACACACATACACACATGGGCAGGGACTCTGCAGCCATGGGGCTAAAAAAATGTAACAATTTCAATGCTCAAGAGACACACCACACACACACACAAACGGGCGGGGACTCAACAGCCATGGGGCTAAATAAATGTAAAAATTACTCCCAGTGCTCAAGAGACACACCACACACACCACACACACACGGGCAGGGACTGTGCAGCCATGGGGCTAAATAAATGTAAAAATTACTCTCAGTGCTCAAGAGACACACACACTACACACACAGAGGCAGGGACTCTATAGCCATGGGGCTAAATAAATGTATAAATTACTCTCAATGCTCAAGAGACACACCCCACACACCACACACACGGGCAGGGACTCTGCAGCCATGGGGCTAAATTTAAAAATTACTCGCAATGCTCAAGAGACACACCACACACACACACGCAGGGACTCTACAGCCACGGGCTAAATAAATGTAAAAATTACTCTCAGTGCTCAAGACACACACACAGCTCTTACACACACACACATTTGGGCAGGGACTCAGCAGCTATGGAGCTAAATAAATGTAAACATTACTCTCAATGCTCAAGTGTAATTGTATTTTTTTTTTTTGAGATGTCATTCTGTTTCCCAGGCTAGAGTGCAGTGATGTGATCTCAGCTCACTGCAGCCTCAACTTTTTGTGATCAGGTGATCCTCCCTCCTCATCCTCTTGAGTAGCTGGGACTATAGGGGTATATCACTATACCCAGTTAACTTGTATTTTTTGTAGAGATAGGGTGTCTCTGTTTTCCAGGCTGGTCTCAAACTCCTGGGCTCAAGCAGTTTGCCCGCCTCGGCTTCCCAAAATGCTGGGATTGCAGGCATGAGCCACTGAGCTGGTGATAATATTCTTAAATGCATTTGTGTGAGTGTGTGTAACATATCAGAAGGAAAAGAATTAGGCTTCTCTCAGCACTGCCCCGCAAGGGCCGTTCTCAGAATCAGGGGGAGGGCTCAGGACAGCCCCCCTGATGCTGGCCCTGGAGTTGCTCTTCCTGCCCTGGCCAGGTCAAGTGGCTTTAAACTCCTACCCTCTATTCCTCAGAATCCTATCACCTTGCAGGCCCTTCCCCCCACCGCAGGCTCCCCTCTGACTCTTTTCTAAACTGTGCAGTACGATCTCCAGACACCAAGCAGAGAATTCAAACTCGTCAGTGACATTGTCTCCTGAGCACTGCTTCTGAGGAAGAGTTCCTACACACTGCATTCATTTCCCCAGTTCATGCATAAATGCATTTACAAAATATGCTGCTTTGTGAACGACACAAACCTTCTATTGGCTTTAAGAAAACGGATCTACAACCAGGCTTTATTTGTGGGCTCTTTCTGAACGTGGCCCTGTAGACATGAGACGAAGTAACATTGCAGGGCCTTTTATGCGGGTCCTCAAAGAGGGCCCCACCCTGGAAATAAAGAAATGGCCACAGTCGCCCTGTCTCTCTAATCAGTTCATGGTATTCAGCTTTGACAGCATTGTCCAGAGGCTGAATTCAGTCTTGGGGGCCTCCATCTGGGTTGCGGGGGGAGGGCATGGGGGGTAGGGGTGGGGAATACAGAAGTTTCTGCAGGCTGTGTGAAAAGCAGCCTCCCAGCCAGCTTCTGGTCGTTGCTCCCAGAGGCCTTCTTTCACTTAGTGATGGAATCCAGCATACAAACAAGGTCAAGGAGCTTTGTGAGCAAGAGAGTGACATTTGCAAAGGGAGCGAACCCTTCAGCTGGGAGCTCGCGGGGGCAGGACTAAGGGGCATGTGATCAGGAGGTGATGTCACCCAGGATTTCCACAAAGGAAAACGTGGCCTTTTCTTTGGGAAGATAGATGACATCAGCCTCTCAAATGGGGGCTGGGTCCATTTTATCCTCCTTTTAGCTATTAATGAGATTTCTGAAGCCTTGAGAAGTTTCAGAAATTAGTTTGAAGAGAACATTTTAAAAACCATGTTAAGATCTTTTATGACTGGCTCGGTTTGGATGTAAGCCAGTGCCTTCTTGACTACCTGTGGGCATGAAGCACTGTACCAAAGGGCTTTTAAAAAACATCCTTAGAGCACTGGCAGAAAACTGCCATGAGGTCAGCAGTGTTTCTCTTAAAGTTAGACCTTCGTTCCAGGTATCTTCTTTCAAATGGTCTTTCATTAGTCTTGGTTTATCACTGGTCTTTCAGGGGAATTCCTTCTCATTCAAAAATTTTATTCCTTTTGTGGCTTAGAGTACATGTAGTAGGATTTCTGGGAGGTTCACCCTTTGAAGACAAAGGTTTTATCTTTTGTAATTCTGTTATCCACTTGTCTTGTGTAAGAATGCCTTAGGGTGTGAGGGTGGGTAAGCTGGGCTATAGGAGAAGATCGAGGCCCAGCCTATAATGAACAGGCAGCTACAACTGTGAATCATGTTAATTACGTGATTATTTACATGTCAATTACACATAACCTCTGCAAGCAGATATTTTTTGAGAACAAGTTTTTCATTCATTCAGCCAACCAGCCAGCACATATTTTGGGCTTGGTGTCTGAATATAGACAGTATTAATTTTCTTGGGCTGTCATAACAAAAATGCCACAGACTGGGAGGTTTAAGCAACAGAAGTGTGCTGTCTCACAGTTCTGGAGGCTGGAAGTCCAAAGTCAAGGTGTCAGCAGGGTTGTTTTCTCCTGAGGCCTCTCTCCTTGGCTTGTGGATGCTGCCTTTTCCCTGTGTCCTCACATGGTGTTTTCTCTCTGTGTGTTCATCCTGATGGCTCTGTATGTCCAAATTTGTTCCTTACAAAGACACCAGTCAGATTGGATTAGAGTCCATTCAGCTCCATTTTAACTTAATCACCTCTTTTTAAAGGCCCTATCTCCAAAGACAGTCACATTCTGAGGTCTGGGAGTTAGAACTTCAATGTATGAATTTCGGCAGAGATACAATTCAGCCCATAACAGAAAGGAAGCAGATCACATTCTTGACTTTGGGGAGTTAGTCATCGGGTAGGCAAGGCAGGCAAACCAAGTGTAGAAATATATACATAATCCAGGACGCCATGGGAATGCAGAAAAAAATAGCTAGGTCAGCCTGTGGGATTTCAAAGGACCCTCCAGGCAGCTTTGACATTTGAACTGAGTTTTAAAGAATGGGCAAGAATTGATCAGACAAATATCTGGGAGAGGAAAGCATTTCTAAGTAGAAGCAGCAAGGCATGAGGGTACAAAAGTTTTGCAAAGTGCAAGTCCTTCAGCTAGACCACACATTCTCTGCATTCTCCACTGGCGAAGTATCAACTCCAAGGAGGTAAAATTGGCTCTTGGTAAGGGGATTAAGAAATTCTTACTCTTTAATGTATAAAGCATAAAGATATACAGTACATAACAGATATACAATATACTTGTATTAAATTTTCATGGTTGAGAATTTGGAAAAAAATGTCTGAACAATCTCCTCAGGGGGCTGATAATGAAGAAAAGGTGAGAAGCACTAGGGAAAGGGAGTGATAGAAGTTGAGGCAGGACAGGTTATCAGAAACCAATTGATAAGAAACATTGCCAGAATTTGGATTTTATTCTGCCATCAGGGAAAGACCACCGAGGATTTTTAAGTGGGAAATTCAGTGATGCAAACACAAGTACACTTTAGAATAAGAGTTCTGGTAAGTAGAGGGACGCCTAAGAAGAGGAAGAGACTGAGAGTTTGAGTGACTCATTAGGAGGCTATTATATCAGGGAGAAAAGAAATGAGTAGTGGGTGAGGCAGTGTATTAAAGAGCTGTTTAGGGCCGGGCACAGTGGCTCACACCTGTAATCTCAGCACTTTGAGAGGCCAAGGTGGGTGGACCATGAGGTCAGGAGTTTGAGACTGGCCTGACCAACCCCATCTCTACTAAAAATACAAAAATTAGCCAGGTGTGGTGGTGCGTGCCTGTAATCCTAGCTACTCAGGAAGTTGAGGCAGGAGAATAGCTTGAATCTGGGAGGCAGAGGTTGCAGTGAGCCAAGATGGCAGATCTGATGGTGGAGTAGATGTGTGTCAGTCTGGGAGAGAGAAGAAGGAATCATGGACAGCTCCAGCTTTCCTGTGGTATATGATTTGACACATGTTGGTGCCATTATTCATAGATAGGAAATCCCAGAAAAAGACCATGTTTGGGGGAAAATTGTGAGCTCCGATTTGAACATGCTGCATTTGAGATGTTCAGGGGATGTATCCTTTCAGCAATGGCCGGTGTGAGTATAAAAATTAGGTGAGGATTTGGGCCAGAGAAAGAGACTTTGGAATAAACTATGTGTTGGTGAATTTGGATTGGGAGCATGATGACATATATATCCAAAACTGTGCAAGATATTTTTAGGCATATGAAAGAAATACCACGTTAGTCTTTGTCTTCAAGCTGTGCATGATCAGTTAGGAAGCAGGTGTAGAAAACTAACAGAAGTGCTGAACTGTAAGGTGCCTATTGCAAGGCTCGTGAGGAGGCTGGAAGTCACTGGGAAAAATCTTCACGGACTCTGTGAGATTTTAGAGCCCTTGAAGAATGATCAGGGCAAGAATTGACAGATGGTGCCTGGATCAGCATGAGCAAAGAAAGAGATAGAAATAAGCCTGATGTAATGAAGACAATGGGGTATGAGGCTTCATAGACCTCCTGGGCTAGATTCTTTAAAACTCTCAAAGCCAGCCAGACAAGTGTGAACTTAATGTAGTAAGGAAAAGGGAACCACTGTTGTTTTAGATAGTGGAGTGGGAAATGTCAAGGGAGGAGATTACAGTTGGAGAAATCATAGATCACAGTGATAAAGGCAACCCCAGGGGACTATTCTGGGTCGTGGATACTGAGAGCGGGGAATAGAGGTCTGCAGAGCCAAGACAACTGACGATCAAAGGGGAGTAACATTCTGATAAATCCTCAGCAAAGACACTCAAGGGCTATGTGGCCAGTGCTGTGATAAATCCTGGCCCAGAAAATATTAGACCAATTGCCACATTCTCTCTTCCTAATAATTTCTTCAAAGTTATAACTTTGAAATACAGACTCATGATTACCTGAGTTTTCCAGTTTGAAAATGATTTTAGGAGTCTTTTTTGTTATTGAACAAGCAACTTTTGTTGAACAAAAAATTTTATTGAACAAAAAAATGTTGTTCAATTTAAAATTTTTATTATTGTATGTCCTTGATGCCACGTGGTGAAATAATTCACAACAATCTGGAAGTATGATGATGGGCAATGGAAGTGATTTATGAATTGTGGTCAGCAAAGATTCTAGGGCAGGTTCACAGGGCTGAACTGTGAATCACACTGTCTGGTTCTAATCTCAGGCACAGACCTTTCTCTCCGTAGGTGATGAAATTGCTTTCACAGTGTCGCTTCCTGCTAGGCTGTGATAGACATAACGTCACACAGAGAGAAATGGTAAAGTACCCATCCATCCGCCTCCAAAGTAACCTCAAGAATGTGATGTCAGATAAAGAAATCCTGCTTGGTTTTGGTAAAAATTTAAGTAAAAGAGAAGCTTTTAAAAACAACCAGCTCTGTTTAAGTTAAGAGATATTTCCCTAAATGCTGACTGTTCTTTCTCTCACATTTATATATGCTATATCCCATCCTGCGTATGATGGCTTTTTCAGCCTATTTGATATTTTGGGCTTTTGTCTTTGTGATAGTCTTAAAATATTTTTAAGCATGGAGACTGGAAATGAGTTCCATCTTAGTGTGGAACCAAAGCACAGGTTTCTGCGTTGTGATACTGAGTCTGATTTTTATTTATGACAAATTTTCGCATCTTTTCTGCAAAGAAATTCTTAATGGACGATGCTGATTAAGAAATCTGTTCTAAATAACTCCTTGTTGTAAAGTTGGGATAATGACCAAGAAAATCCTGCAGTTCTTTTGGCCTTGACTTCAGAGCTTCTCCAGCAAGGTCCCAGTGATCAGAGGCAGCATTAAAGCTATGCATATGCAGACCTTTCAGAATGAGTGGAAAAGCTCACTCCTGACATTTCTACCTCCTTGACGACAGCAGTAAATACACATCCACACAGTTGACCTTCATCTCATGTTGGCTCTGAGTCTCGTCACCAGCAAGGGCCTCTCAGGAGTCTCGCCTCCCCATTCCCATGTCACCACTGTTTGAAAAAGTTGGAGTTCTATTTCTATTGCCACTCTTTGAAACCGTTATAAAAAGAAAAAAAAAAAATAACCCTCAAACCACCATGACCTTCCCAAATCATAGATTGCACAATTTGTAATCACAGTCCTTGAGATCTGGGCCAAAGGAAGGGCTTTCTCGAAACTTCTGTTTGTGTTCTCAGTCCCTGGCAACAATATCCCAGATAGAGGAATGCATGTACTTTGCAGGGGATTCCACACTTTTTCGTATGACACAAAAACTGAAACCACACTTTTTTTTTTCAGTTTCAAATATCATAGCAACCAAAAATGAAGTGTAAAACTGAGTTCTAAGCCAACTCAGAACAAATGTGACGTTCAGCGTAGAACCTGAATTTTTGTCCCCAGAGGTTTCTCTTTTTGACCATTGACTTAAATGTTGCCATATTTGTCTCAAACATTACATATCCAAGGGCTTGTTTTGTGTGAATGCACTGTGTACTCAGAGAAACAGAGGAAGCAATGCCAGCAGCATTGTCTCACAAACAGAAAAAATCTGGTGGAGGACAGTAACTGCCACTTATAAGAGTTAGTAGAATTTGATAATCTGTAGATCAGTAATGACTATAATATACTTTGTCCCTGATTTTTTTCTCCTTCTAGTTTCACAGGCTACTCACATAATAGACTATTTTGACCCTGTGTACCAAAATAACGAAATTGAAGGAATACAGGATAAATAATATAGATTTTACCACCTAAATGTAATCTTAAATTTATCTGAAGACATTATGATAAAAATAAACTATATTGCCATATAAAGAGTGAATGAAAATATGATTAAACGCTTAGTGCATTGGTTTAATTGACATCTCATTCACTATTACTGTTGTTGATGTTATCATTTTAAAACATGACTCTTAACATATGTAAATTAAAAATATGATCTCATGTCTCATCCCAATAATTCTCTGAAATGAGCATTATCATTCCCTTATTGTGGGTGAGAAAACTGAGGAAGGAACCTAAGAGAAGTTAAGTAATGTGTCCACACTCACGAATCCACCAAGCAATAGAATCAGAACACAAAACCCAGTGTGTGGTGTCAAACTCAAAGGCCATGTGATAAATAGCACCACGGTGTCTGAAAGCAAATAATTTTCCCCACAACTTTTTGTTGCAAAAAAAGATCAAATGATACCACAATGCAAAGAAGGTCAGAGCTTAGAGTAGGTAATTTTATAAATTCCTGTAATAATAAATATTTTTAAAGAGATATGTGCAGTTTTTCCCAAGTAAATGGTGATCTAGTTTCAAAGGCTTCCCACTAAATGATACAATTCATTCTTTCTTCAGGTTCAAGTAGCAATAATATGTGGGTTGTAGTGGAGGGGTGCATTGCTTGGCAAAAGACAAGTTCCAAATAGCTAATGTTATTTGCAATCCTTAAACACAATTTCTGCTTTATTACTCATTTATAAAGTGCTGTTCTGGAGCTGCTATATGTTGCTGATGGAATTGACTGATCTGGGAGAAACCACGGAGATCATCTAGTCAGTTACCAAGGTTTAGTTACACAAAGTCGCTTACAAGAGGGAGAAGTTATATTAAAGTGAAGAGTGAAAGGGTAGCTGCCCCCGGAACAGCTTGGCCGGGCTGGGGTGGACCATGGGACCGGGGTGGAGCATGTGAGGATTTGGGTAGTTTAGTTGTTTTGCTTTCCCTAAGCTAAGGACCCAGGCTGGCTGGATGCAGGATTTGCCCTGCGAGGGGCCTGCAGCACGGGATGTTGTGATCACAGAAAACAACCTTGAGGTTCAGATTTGGACAGAGTTTAAAGGGTCACAGAACACCACTGCCCTGGACATGGTGCTGCCCACATGTGTCCATTTCCCTGGGTGGAGCCCACTCCCTGCAGAAGGAAGGTTAGAGGTTGGGGGAGGTGAGGGAAGGAATCAGGGAGAGGCCTGCAATGTAGGGCCCTGGAGGCTCTTTTTCCTGTGAGAGCCCTGTGTACCAAAATAATGAAATTGAAGGAATGCAGGTTTGAATAAATATTTCTAAATAGAAGTATGACTGTTGAACTTGGAAATTGCCTACAGAGAACATGTTTTCTCTGTCTTTGTTTGAGGGATTTCATAAAGAAGCTTTCAGTAGCCTTCGGCATGACGACTTATTTCAGGGGAGATTAGTACAGTTATCTTAGTCTCATTTCTTTCCTTGGATCTTTTTATACTAAACTGTGTTTAGAAGTCTTCAATCATTTCAAAAATATCTCAGGAGAGGGAAAAGAGATTGATCAAATGATTGATTTCTCCTGAAGAATTGTAAGCAAGGGATTTCTACTGGGAAACCATTTTTTAATTTGATTGAAATTAGTAGCTTAAAAGGAAACTGATAAGGTTAATCAGAGTGAAAAGATGACAAGATTGGCTAACTTCTCTGGGTTACGATGAAAGATAGTATCCTTTTATACAGGAAATTAAATTTATATTACACAGAAACTCCAAAATTATGGGTTTTTTGGATTTCTTTCTCTTTGATGATGTACTAAGGGGAAACACATCAGTATTTAGATCTAGGCCATCTTAGATAGTCAGATGGCTATGACAGTCTTAACTTTGAATATTTATATGACATCTTGAATAGGAATGTAAAGGTCATTTTACAGCAGTTAACAGCATTGATTTCTAAGCTTCTTGTATCTGTTTTCCAAGTCACTGACTTCATGCAATGACTTATTCTTTCATTCTTTTTTATTGTGTCTCTACCATTGAAACCTGACGTTCTACTTTATATCCACTGCTGTATATAAATTAGTCGAATAAAATGGATTATCACAAAATATGGGGCAGGGATGAAGTCTTTGTGGAACATGAAACTTTCTAAACCTTTATTGACTCTCAAATGCTAACAATTGTTATGACTTAACTCCCTGGTTCTCGGGTTTACCTATTTCTTCCTGATGTGATACCTGGCCTTGTATTTGCTGCTAGTTTTCTCAACAGTAGACCTTTTCTATTTTCATGAAAATTTTATCCTTGACCAACCATCTTCTAAATCTCAAGATGACAAATAGGAAGTAATAATTAAAAGATAAATACAGAAAGTTTACAAATGCACACTCTTTGAATACCACAGAAATAGTTGTTACCATTTTGTACCTACCTGGGAATTTGGCCACCTCATTTATCAGGAAAAGAATGAGGATATATTAGCTTCCTAGGGCTACTGTAAATAAGTACCACAAACTGGGTGGCGTGGGACAATAGAAATTTATTCTCTTTATTCTGGAGGCTGGAAGTCCAAAGTCAAGGTGTTGGCAGGGTCATTCCTCTGAAGGCTCTGGGGAAGACCCTTCCTTGCTTCTTCTAGCTTCTGATGATTGATGGCTGTCTTTGGCTTTCTAAGACTTGCAGATGTATAATTCCAATTTCTGTATCTATGCACACATGACCTTCTTCCTTCTTGGTGTCTGGGACCAAATTTCCCTCTTCGAATTAGGAAACCAAGGATATTGGATTCCAGTTCCACCCCAATCCGGTATGACCTCATTTTAACTTGATTACATCTGCCAAGACTCTTCCCTCCAAAAAGGCCACAGTCACAGATTCCTGGTGGGCATAAGTCTGGGGGCACAGCGTTCAACCCAGGGGCAACTCTCTCCTCTCCTGGAGTCACCATGTTTTGTCCTCTTCTTCCTTTTTTCTGTCTTCTTTCTTCCTTCTTTTTTCTCAGGGAAATTTTATGTTCCTTGGCCTTTATATTACTTGATTTTCTTCTGTGATTTCATCTCGTGATCACTCCAGTTTGTGTCTCCATCCTCACAGAATACATGCTATCTGACCAAATCCCTCAGAAAATTCATCTGCACATGCTTCATGTCCTTATGAATTTGAGGAGCTCCACCCTTGGCCTTGTGTTCAGAGAGGACTAGTGACCCCAGTAGGACAGATGCCTATCACTTGGCCACACACCTGTGAAATGTTGAGGAATTAACTGGTAACATCAAACCAGGAATTACTGACTTTTTGTGGTTCTCATTACATGTCAGTCACCTTTGAACAACTTTGGCCATTTTAAGGAGCCCACCACCATGCCCAGCTAAGTTTTTATATTTTTAACAGAGACAGGGTTTCACCATGTTTGCCAGGATGGTCTCAATCTCCAGACCTTGTGATCTGCCTGCCTCGGCCTCCCAAAGTCCTGGGATTATAGGCATGAGCCACCATGCCCAGCCCACAAGCTGCCTTTTTACACAATGAGGGCAAACTGGCCTCGCCAATGAGGCACATCTCAAGGTCTTGTGGAACAGAAAGAGTTTTTATTTTTAAGTTATAGAAAAAAGCTAGTAAAATATAAATTGACCATTTTAGTGGAGCATGTGAACATCGTCACTAATTATGTTTAAAATTTAATTATCTTTTACCGTGCCTTGGCTTTTTGGCTTCGTTTTAACAGCAACTGTTGATTTCTCAGGCATTTCCTTTAGGAATGAAAGGATAAGGGTGGGAGGGTGTCGGTGTTGGGTCACTTCTCTCTTCCTTTTCTCCCATCCTCGTTGGGCTTTAGCCATGTCAGTTTCAAGATGTCATTCCTCCTGATGCCATCAGTTTATGGCATATAGTTTCAGGAAAATGCCAGGCGCAAAGCGGTGACTGCATTTGAGCACTCACAGGGCAATACAGCCTTTACTTTTTAAACTTTGTGCCTCGGATTCCATTTAGCTGTTTCATTGCTGGTTTGCTTTTATTAAAGCTCTTATTAAAAACACACAGATATGAACTTAAAGATAGTACCTACATAGAAGGTTATTATTAAATGTTTCGGTACTGGAATTTTATAACTCATGGTTTGTTTTGGACAAAAACCAAAACAATATTAGCAAAGTTCTTTTATGAAGGTATTTTAAGTTATCTACACAAGTAAGCAGGTTTAGCAACAGCTTGTAACTCTTGGTTGTTATGAGTTCAGCAGATCAATGTGCTTCCTACAGATAAAGCAAGCACTTCCTTTCAGCTGATGACTGAGAGTTTGGAGGAAAATCAAGTCAAACAGATGATCAGTCACCAGTACTAAAACTTTTATAAAGATTAACTCTTTAAAACTGAAAAACATAGGCTTCTCTTCAGGGCATTATTTTATTCCAGTTCAGCTGATGTCTAATGATGTATTCTGTTAGATTTTGCCTCAAAGTCAATTAAAAGAGTTTTGCTTTGTTTACGTTTTCCAGGTTGCTATGGTGATTGTCTTCGGTGGAGGGACAGGACAGTAATGAGGGCAGTGTTCATCATTGTTAGTTCCATGCCTTTGAGCCGAAGTTCTCGGCAAGGCATAGGGGAGAGAGAACAAGAAGTGGAGGTCAGGATGGGGGTGGGTTGGTGTCAGAATAGGGTTTTGCACCCACATCTGCCATTCAGTAAGTGATATGAGCATGTTCCACAGCTTTCTTGAACCTCACTTTGCTCACCTCTACAATGGGCCTGACATTATCATTGTTACCTGCCTCATGTTGTCATGATTAATTTCAAATAAAATAATGCATTTCAAATAAAAATAATTCAAATAAAATGAAAGCACTTGAGAACTGAACTACCATACAAATATGGATTGTCTTTTAAAAAATTTCTATGCACTTTAATGAACAACCAATTTCTTACCTCTTCTTGAGCTATTCATGATAGCTTTTTAGCTAGTAATTCTTCTAGCTCCAAGTCTTTGTCTCAAATCTGGGGATAAAGTCTTGTGAAGATACAAAACACGGCCAGGTGTGGTGGCTCATACCTGTAATCCCAGCACTTTGGGAGGGAAAGGTGGATCACTTGAGCCCAGGAGTTCAAGACCAGCCTGGGCAATATAGCAAGACCCTGTTTCAAAATAAAAGAGTAAAAAAAATGTAAAGATAGAATACATAGCATGTATGAAAGGATTATGATATGTACAACATTTAGCTAAAAACTTTGGATTGTTCCATTTATTCTATGTAACAACCCTATGAAGTAACTATTCATACTGCTGTAGAGGAAAGAAAGGTTAGATTACTTATCGAGGAACTATCACAGCCAGTTTAGGAACCCATTTATCTGAACCACAGCCCATGCTTCCTCTGTTACACTATAATGTTTCCAAAAGTTTTGCAATCTAACATGCCAATTAAGCAGTTCTAAAATCATGTCTACTCCATGAATACTTTCTCTTACCAAAGTGACAAAGAGCCACTGTGTCTATTTCTCTCAAAACTCTTTATTCCTCATGTCACTGTTCCCTTCTTGGTGGGTATTTTCATCTTTTTTATTTTTGAGATGGAGTCTTGCTCTGTCGCCCAGGCTGGAGTGCAGTGGTGCAATCTCGGCTCACTGCAACCTCCACCTCCTGGGTTCAAGCAATTCTCCTGCTTCAGTCTCCCGAATAGTTGCGATTATAGACGCACACCACGACACCCAGCTAATTTTTGCATTTTTAATAGAGACAGAGTTCCACCATGTTGGACAGTCTAGTTTTGAACTCCTGACCTCAGGTGATCTGCCCACCTTGGTCTCCCAAAGTACTAGGATTACAGGCGTCAACCACCACGCCTGGCTGGTATTTTCATCTTTTAAATTTTCTTCTTTATGTAGACCTAGAAAGGCTTTTCTAAATCATTGTCATCTATTTTAGATTACGAATGACCAGTTTTAAAAACTTCTCTATTTCTTTTACATTTTATTGTTCATTCAACCAGACAGGTAACCGGATGATGACAAGGATGTTGGTGGTCTAAACATCCCTGCCTGTGTTATTTCCTGATGGGTATTGGTTGATATAACTTCTTTCATTTCCAGACTTGTGTATTCTCCATCTCTATTTCCCATCCCTGTTTGTGATCCCTTTGTCATGCATCTAGAGTCACAAATATGACTGGTAATGGCATGATGAGATATTTATTCTTATTTGTAACTTACCAGTGATTAACATGTAAAGGATAGACTAGAATTCAGATTGTTTTCTTCAAATAAAACTTACTGAAATTACTCTTGGTAAACTGAAAGAAAAGCAAAAAGAGTTTAATAACTTGCAAGAAGACATGTGGGTAATAGCACTTTTTATGTCTATAAATGTCTTTCTTTTTTTCAAGAGATATTAAATACACTTGGCTTCTATAGCACTGCTTATATTATGGGCTGATGCTCAATAAACACTTATGAGTGAATGAATGAATAAATACATGGAATTGGGAAGCTATTTTATCTCTTTCAAATTTTAGAAATACAAAGAGAGTTAAGTTTCTACCATAATTATCAGAATTAACTTTACCTCCTAGTACTTTATAATTTTGACTAAAAATTACCACTAATCTATCCTATTTTGCATTTGCTGTGAATTTTTAAATCAAATGTTACCTTTTGATATGTTAAACCTCAGAGGTAGTGAGAGCATGAAGGAGAAAAAGAAAACTTCAGATATTTCAAGCCCTAACAGTTTCTTTCTCTCTTTCTCATAACCATACAATATTTTTCCTGACAGAGTATCACTTATAAAATTGAAATTTCTCCACTGGGCGTGGTGGCTCACACCTGTAATTCCAGTACTTTGGGAGGCCAAGGCGGGTGGATCACCCAAGGTCAGGAGTTCAAGACCAGTCTGGCCAACATGGTGAAACTGCATCTCTACTTTAAAAAAAAAAAAAAAAAAAAGGAAAAGAAAAAGAAATTTTTCTTTAAAAAACATACACACATGTGCTATTAACAAGAAATACTTAAAAATAAAATTTTGCTCAGTTTATTAAGCAAACCTTATTATTTGCTTTAAATCCTAGGAAAAAAGACATTGTGGGTCCATATAACTGTACTGTAATTTTTTAAAAACATTACTGAATGCCACAAATCTGTATTACCATTCCAGTTTACAGTGACTAATTTAAGGATATTAGTATCCTGTTATTTGCAAAGGAATTCACAAGGAAACCTAAAACAATTGGAAAAGACAATGGAAAAATGTTACACAGAGTTTTAGATGAATCAACTGTGGCAAAAAAAAATTGAATCAGATTGGCCGATGAACTAATGCTAAGTAAAAATGCAGAAATGAGCTATCTAAGCTTTCGTTTCCTTCTTATCTTTTATATCATGTGGCCATAAAGTTATTTTCCTCTAGATTTTTTCCATTGGATAATTTATTTGATTACCACTGATAGAAAGAACCATCTGAACTGAAAATGCAAGCTGAGAAAAAAATTTGAGTAACAGGCTTGGCTTACCTATAATGTATTTTAGTAAAAGGTGGTATATCTTAACATGAGTTACATGAGCCACTGTGTTGTACCAGTCCAGGAGCATCGTGTTATAGAATGTCCTGTGAGCAGTGCTCCCTGGATTTGGGCAGTGGTACAGGAGATATGGACAATCTGTGATGATTTTGGCTTCAGGAATATTTGCCATGTGTTGTTGTAGTCGGACAAATATTTTCTCATCTTTTATGGTACTTGTGTTTTTTTAAGATTCACCATAGTCTATAAACAATGTCAGCACATCTAATTTTAAACAGCTTTTTCATAGCCTTTAGAAATAAAAGCGGGAACTTTATAGGAAACAGGAAAGATATTGCTCTGTGCAATACATGTAAAGTCTGAAAATGCAGAGGTTTTCAAGTGCAAGGAGACTGAGAAGTCAAGAAGATAGTAGTGCTTTGAGCTAGAGTCAGATTTCTCTGCCGAATCAATATTCTTAGAATTCTCAGTGCTTCTTGGTGCAGTGGGGAATTCTGTATGGAGGTTTTCTTTTTTAACTCCTTAACTTTTAAAAGCTTTTCTTCTAACTCACTGTATAGGAGGAATTTGCATAGAGTGGATACTAGACAAGATCTCAGACTTGGTGTCTTACTTTAGAAGCCATGGTAGTTTAATGTCATTCATGTGAAAAATGCACATTTACTCATAATGGAGTGAGGAGGCACTGTTGTTTTTATTTATTTTATTTTATTTTTTAAATTATTATACGTTAAGTTCTAGGGTACATGTGCACAACGTGCAGGTTTGTTACATATGTATGCATGTGCCATGTTGGTGTGCTGCACCCATTAACTCGTCATTTTACATTAGGTATTCCCCCTAATGCTATCCCTCCCCCCTCCCCCACCCCACGACAGGCCCTGGTGTGTGATGTTCCCCTTCCTGTGTCCAAGTGTTCTCATTGTTCAATTCCCACCTATGAGTGAGAACCTGCAGTGTTTGGTTTTCTGTTCTTGCGATAGTTTGCTCAGAATGATGGTTTCCAGCTTCATCCATGTCCCTACAAAGGACATGGACTCATCCTTTTTTATGGCTGCATAGTATTCCATGGTGTATATGTGCCACATTTTCTTAATCCAGTCTATCATTGATGGACATTTGGGTTGGTTCCAAGTCTTTGCTATTGTGAATAGTGCCACAATAAACATACATGTGCATGTGTCTTTATAGTAGCATGATTTATAATCCCAGTAATGGAATGGCTGGGTCAAATGGTATTTCTAGTTCTAGATCCTTGAGGAATCGCCACACTGTCTTCCACAATGGCTGAACTAGTTTACACTCCTACCAACAGTGTTAAGAGTGTTCCTATTTCTCCACATCTTCTCCAGCACCTGTTGTTTCCTGACTTTTTAATGATTGCACATGAAAAGCTTTGAAGAATAAGAGCAGGCAATTGGAAGAATTTACCAACCAATAAAGAATATTCCAAAAAAAAGAATGAAAGAAAAAGAGGCCCGGAAATGTTAACGAGCAAAAAACGTTTTGTTATTCACCAAAAATTGCTGTTGGGAAACAAGATAATCTCTTTTCTAATTTTGTCTCTCACAAGCCTTCCTTAAATTTTACCTCTTCTGCAAAGTTTTCTCTTCCTCTCTGTACTGAAATCTCGGTCTGAATTCCTGCAAACAATGTGAGAGCCTGTGTGGTATAGTAATGAAGTACTAAGATACGACCAGATCACCTCAGTTAGTGTCCTAATATCAATTAACCTTGAAAAATCCACACCACCTCTGTTTGCACTGATTTGCTCATTTAAGAAATGGATCCTAACAGTACCTGCCTCATGTGGTCCTTATGAGTATTGAAACGGGAAATACATGGAGAGCTCATATGAGCACTCAATGAAAGGCGGCATTATTCTATTGTGTGCCGCAGGCTACGGCATTTGATTATTTGTTGTCATGGTCTGCCTGAATGGCTTTCTAAGGCATGACATATCAACATTCTTAAACACATGCTGTTGTCTTTTTCCTTGGTTGGATTTTTCTATATCCATTGTATTTTTTTTTTTTTTTAATGTCAGTTTCCTGAGTTAGGACCTATATCATTTACTTGTTTATTTCCTACAGTCTTTGGTACAAAGCTAAGGATTTTTAGCACCTAAAATTCTAGTTCTTAGATCTGCACGGGACTGCAGAATAATGTATTAGCTACAAGGATGCTGAAGACCCAGGGACCTGAAGTTCACGTCCACGGCTCACACAGCCCGTTGTACTTCCTACTATGTTATGTAATTCTTGCCTCATTATAATAAAGAAAATCTAAAATTAGAGTGACTTTTTTTAAAAATAAAAGTACAAAGGTTTGATATGGTAAGAAAAAGGATTGAGCATTATTGTACTAAATTATATATAATCAGTGTTTTATTTTTGGATGTATAAAGTTAATAAGTTGTAGCCATGATTTTTTTTCTCGTTGTTCTATAACTGCATAATTATAACTTTATTGTAACTTAATGGTTTTCTCCTAAATTAGGCATTGTATATTTTTGATGCACTTTCGGTGAGTTGAATTTGTGAATTATCTTCCATGGGCTGCTGCCCACTTTGAAATGACTGAGCTTTGCTGTTTTAACAGGTTGTGGTGGAGAGCTGTCTGGGGCCACAGGCTCCTTCAGCAGCCCCGGGTACCCCAACACGTATCCACCCAACAAGGAGTGTATCTGGTACATTAGGACGGCCCCAGGGAGTAGCATTCAGCTCACCATCCATGACTTCGATGTGGAGTATCATTCAAGATGCAACTTTGATGTCTTGGAGGTAGGAAGTGAGATGGTTTTTTCAGTACATCCCAAAGTTTGGGGTAGAACAGGAAATCACTGCCAAGATTCCGAATTCTTTCCAGTAGTCAGCAGTGTTCTATTCTTAGACATTTTAATGAGCATCAGCCCTTCGGTGATCATTTGGTAGACATGGGATTAATATGTGGTTCGGGTTTCCCTGAAGCAATGCCTGAAGGCCTTGGCTGCAGCTGAGTTAGGTGATGCCGGGAAGCAGGAGCCCAGGACCAGTGAGTGAAGGAAAGGGGGAGGGGAACCAGCAGAGGGAGCCCCTGGGGGCAACTTGGACTCTCTGTGCTGGGAGGCTCTGAAGGACCATACTGGAGGCACTCATCCCCCCACTCTGGTTCCCATTGGTAAGGACTGTGCTTGGGATGGCTCACACCTCACCCTTGCAGTCTGAGAAAGCTCCCACAGAAAAAGCATTCGCGTGGCGGAGCACAGGGACTGGCCCTGCCAACAAGCACAGCGACGGCCTGCCAGAGCTGCTGCTGCTCTTCAAGGGGCGCCAGGGCCATCTGCCTCAGAGGACTTTTGCAACAAAATGACCACCTAGGTAGCGTGAGGCATTTGAAGATGAAAATTTTCCCAGCGCTACTGCAAAGGGTGTGTCTCGGATCATTAAAATAGTCTTTGAGAATCTTGAGCCCAAAAGTTTATTATAATCAATTTTTAATTGCAGGAATCTAGTCATTAGAATATGCGTGTGTGTGTGTATATATATATATTTTTAAATATATAGTTTTAAAATATTTTGTTATAGTTTATAAAATTATATAAATATTTGTTATAATTATATAACATACTATATAATTACATTATTTATATAATCTTATATATTTTATAACATATATAGATGTCCCAGATATATGTAATATTATGTAGTGTATTATATACTTACATTATAAATTATAGTTAATTACAAATATTAACATTTATTATTATAATAAATTATATTGTTATATATTTTAATGTAAGTATACATATACTACATAATTATGTCATATGTTATATATAGTTACATATATGTAGCACGTTTATTATGTATACTTTGAACTTTGACCTGTCTGCAAACTTTAATGTCTTCCAAATACACACAAAAATCCTGTCACCTCAGCTCTAGGGACTGCTGTAGCACAGCATGACAAGGATTCTATATCCAGTAGAACCTAAATTCCATGAGGCTAGATATTTGTTTGCTTTGTTTTACTGCTATATTCCCAGCTCCACAGAGTACCTGGCAAATAGTAAACACTCAATAGAAGTTTGTGGAATGAATGAAAGCATCAAAGTCTCTGATTGGCACACCATAATAATGTATATTTAGGGTACTTTACAAAGGGATTTTTGCCTCCATGTTCTCATTTAAACATGAAATCATTCCATGAGGTAAGAGGGGAAGTTTATTCCCATTTTACAGTGGTCAAAACTAAGTCTCAAAAAGATTAATGGGTTTTTCCATGACCACATGGAAGGGGAGTGGAAGAGCTGATAACTGAAGCCAGTCACTGCTCAACACTCCAGTAAACCCTGAGACCATAGATGGGTGCAGGGTGCAAGGGGTTGATATGAGTAATATGGACGTTACAGGAAACTTTAACAAAAACTTTAATTATAAAACAAGTTCTTACCTTGAAAAGAAATGAAGTCATCCCCTCAGTGAGAATCACTGGGAATTACTTTTAGCAATTCATCACGAAATCATTCAATCACTACTTTCAGTAATTCATTACTTTCAGTAATTTAGTAAAGTCATGCTTCTCGGTGAGAGTCACTAGGAATTACTTTTAGTAGCTCTAAAAGACTTACCAGTTTTATCTCTGATTTCATTTACTGTAGCTCTACGGACAATTTGCTGTTGTCTGATGATAGAGCTACAGTAAATGAAATCGGATAGAACTAGAAAGTCTTCACGGAAGGACTGCTAGCGAGTCATGACTCCATCTCAGAGGAGAAACAAGGTGCCTCCTGAAATTCACACCCACAGCACAAAGTAGTACTGGCATCCACGTGCAGAATGTTCAGATGGCCTCGCTCACCAGCAAGGATATTGCTTGGTTGCACTAAACCCCTTATCACTTACAAAGGGCTGGTGGCGGATCTTCCACAGCTATGTGCCCTGTTCCAAACCCTTTATTTTCATACTCCAAAGTGCATGTGATTGTTGCCCACTTGGCAAAATATAAATGGGCCAGTTGTGTTTCGTGTGTCACGCCCATCGTGGGAGAAAGTAGAGACAGGGGCTGTTCCCTGAAAGCAGGCCTGGGGCCTGAGGGACGAAATCAGGGACTCCAGGCAGAAGCAGCTTTCAGGGAGAGTCCTATGCCTGACAGAAATGGCTGTGAGAAGACACATAGTCTGCTTGGGGCTTATTTTTATTACGACAAGCTGACATTGCAGTGGCCTCCCACATTCCACCAAAACCAGGGCTTGGGGGACTATTTTGAGGCCCTTAAATATTTGGGGAATTTTTTTTTTTTTCTGAAAGCTAAAATGAGCAACCCTCTGACACTTTGTTCAAAAGCCTTGTTTTGCTTTTCTGCAAATGCTCAACTCATGTGGAAACTGCTGTAATAAAATTGGGCTAATGGCGGTGGAATGGTTTTTTTCACCCCTCCCTAGCTGCCGATAACATGTTAGCAGTGGGTTTAAAGGTTGTTACCCATGGTGGGCATGTGATCTAAAAACTTTGCTGACTTTCTCAGCCTGCACGTGAGTGTAGGCAAGTGGGGCCTTACAGTCACTAAATATTGGGCTTACCTGGATTTCACAAAATTTATTCAGGAGTCATTTTTTCCCTCAAAAATCAGAGTCCAGAAACCAAACAGCCCGTTGCAAAAAGCAATAGCTGTTTGGTTACTCATAACCCCGGAATGCTGACTTGATTGTAACAATAAATGGAGCTAACAGAGCAGAAAGAAATGTTCAAAACAGATTAAAACCATAGGCTTTGAAATGTTCTCCCTCCTGAGCATTTGCTAAAACACATTTTTAAATCTGTGATCATCAGACCACTTCTTTTCCCCCCAAAGTTTAGTCATATGCTGTAGTTGAATGAACCACGCCCTGAAATGCTTTCCTTCTTTTTCTTCTTTCGAAGAGTCATGTGCTAACTATCGATTTTATTTGTGGAAGCCAGAAGGACCATTGTTTCGGTCATGGAAACACTCTGCCTGATTTCGCTTTAATCTCTGAGAAAGTCTTTAGAGAGATTCTGAACTGGCATCAGGCAGAAAAGGAAATCCACTCCTTGAAGCAGTAAACCAGGACAATTGCTTGGTGTGGACAGTTAGCTCGGTCTGGCCTCTCTGCGATAGGCTTTTGTGAGCTCAGCCTTGCAAGAAGGGAAGCAAATAATGTCCAAAGTGGCAGTGTTTATTCTTCTAGAGGCTTCTAGGTCCAGCCAACTCATACCCATTATGTTTGTGATCTCAAGGGGATGTATGAGCAGAGAAAACAAAGAATATTTTGCCGATGTGCGAGTTTTCTTTGTTAGAACTTAACACTTGCGCTCAGTGGTCTCTCCAAATACGTGCTGTTGATTGGGCTGGGGTGATTGGGAACACATGCTGTCAGTTTCATGCTCTGGGGACTGTTCCCTAGGCGAGGGGGTAGGGAGATCTTGAAAATGGGAAAGAAAGCTGACTCTACACACCAAGCAAGCTTGCTTCTGCCATTTGCATATGTGTACGTGTCAGGGGCCACACAGGGCTCTTCCTAAAGTCCTGCTTTTGATGGGACTTGGGGGGAGTGCACAAACATCAGCTCCTCCTAATAAAAATAAGCCTGAAGCAGTTGGTCTGCTTCATTCCTTTGCAATTACTGTCCTTGTGCTCAGCCCTCTGTGGAACAGCAGTTTCATTCATTTTGGCCTTTCCCGGATGGCTGGGGGGAATTAATCACACAAAGAAATCATTATAGATTCAAATCACACACTCCTCCCCAAAGTAGGCTTCTTGTTCTCACTCCCTCTCCCCAGAGAACACTTGAGTGATTTTCCTATCAGTCAGCAGTGGGCCTTGAGGGTGGGCAAGGGCCGGGGGTGCTGAGGAATCAGGGCAGAGTGTCCTGAGGTGGGGGAAAGGCACAGAGGGAGGGTAGGAAGGCACTGTGCCCAGATGCCCCTGAGAGCTGCCTTCCTGGCTCTGGTCCTGAGTGCCTGTACATGGAGGGCTGGGGTTGCAGTTGTGAAGGTCTCAGATACCAATGTCTTTGAAAACTCTCTCCCAAAGATGGTCTTTCTTTTACAAATTGAAGTTTGAAGACCTGAAGATGAGAAGTCAGCATCTTCTATTTGATTCTCATCCTCCCTTCGCCACCCTCCCCAGACCCACACATACACACAGGAGACAAACAGGACCCAGAGGAGACTGAGAAACCTGTCTGTGAGGCCTCCTGGAGGCCTGGCCTAGGCTATCCGTGGCTGCAAGATGCCCTCTGTGAGCCCAAGGGGACCCTTTCCAGAGGACAACATCACTGGGGTAGTGGATTCCAGTCAGACAGACAAGTTTGGCAAATTTGGAGGAGCCTACGTGGTCTGAAGTCATGTGCGATAGATCTAGAAGTGAAACAGGAGAGTTCCCTAGCCACCCCTTCTCAGGACGTGTGACAGGGGTGTGGCTCATCTGTTCAGCTGCTGTGCCCTCAAACCCGTGATGGGAGGGGGAGCACACAGACTGGCAGGTGCAGGAACCCAGGCAAGATGCTACCCACGGTAGGATCTAGTAGTGGGTGCCTGTGACTCTCAAAGCCCCCATGGGCAGGGTACAGTGTTCTTTTAGCTCTGCCATCCACAGACAGCTTAAGTGTTAACCAGCTCAGTGACTCTTGGTACTCGCATTCTTGTCTGGCCTCCAGGAAGAATCAGGTCACATATGGTCTTGAAGGATGGTGAATGTGGAGATTTTATTGGGTGATGGAGGTAGCTGTCAGTGGAATGGATGGGGAACTGGAAAGGGGATGGAGTGGGAAGATGATCTTCCCCCCTGGAGTTCGGTTGTCCCACGGATGAACAATTGTCTGACCATCCCCAGCCAAACTCCTCTCAACGTTCAGATGCTCCTTCTCCTCTCTCCTTCTCTGCCGTGTCATTCTTCTCCTCCTCTGCTCTTCTGTTCATGTGCTCATCTGCTCGTGGACCCTGGGGTTGGAGGTTTATATGGGTACAGGATATGGGGACATGACAGGCCAAAAGGCAACATTTGGGTGTGAAAACAAGAATGCCTGTTCCCATTTAGGGCTGCAGGTTTCCAGGCGTGGGGGTGGGGCTTTGCCAGGAAACCACCCTCTTCTACCCAGTATTTCCCTGTCTCCTGTCTGTATCAGAAAGAGCCATCTGGAGACTAAGGCAGAGTCTAGGGCAATCCCTGAGCAGAAAAGCGGCATGCACTTTGTCAGGTTCCTGGGCGTGGGCGTGCTGGGAGCAGGCACAGGGAGGGTGCATAGCATCCCCTTCCTTAGGCTCCAGAACACACCCAGAGAGCTGGTATTTCCATTCCTAAAGAAGCGTAAGCGTTATATTCAATGTGTGGTCTTAGAAAACATTGTTTGCAGGTTAGGAGGAAATTCCTAAAAATATAACTGGGATATTGGTAGCCCTCAGTGAACTCAACTTTCATAAGAAAATGGCTTTATGCTAAGACTAATCATGTGTGCCTATAAGAGTTAGAAAATCAGACATTTCTTTTTTTTTCATGTCCCCCTAAAATTCAGAAAATAAGACTTCATACTGTATGATCTGTAATGTTTCTGCTAGAGAAATCAGGAAATCCCATGAAGACATGAAAAAGACAAAAAGAGGAGATAGGGAAGATTCTGGAATAATCTACTCCATCCTCCTCTGCAATTCTGGCTGATGAAACAAGCAGGCATTTTATGGGTGATTGACCTTGTGTGTTCCTAAGGCAGAGGGAGTGCCTTTGAAAACTCAGCTCGAGTTTATAGTGCATCCCCACCCAGGGAGGCTGAGATTTCACTCTCTAATCATCGTAGAACCCAAGGAGCCAGGGGTTAAAATGAGCCAGGGGAAGGGCCTGTAATTGCCTAAAATATTTTTTAAAGTCTTTTTTCCTGCATCCCATGCTAGATCTATGGAGGCCCCGATTTCCACTCTCCCAGAATAGCCCAATTGTGTACCCAGAGATCACCTGAGAACCCCATGCAGGTGTCCAGCACTGGAAATGAGCTAGCAATTCGATTCAAGACTGACTTATCTATAAACGGGAGAGGCTTCAATGCTTCATGGCAAGCAGTCCCTGGAGGTGAGTGAAAAAAGGAGGTTTCCTAAAGTACTTAAGCTAAGCCTTTGTTAAATTTTGTGAAATGCTTGGGAACACGTATGAAGGCTATGCCCTGATTGATAAGTTAGTGACGTCCCAAAGGGAAGCCTACTGAGACCTGACATGTGCACTTCCCTAAAATACGTGATAAAGTTTAACTTCCTAAGGGTCACCGCATATGTGAAAACAAGAATGCAAGTGTGTAAGTCCATGGTGAGAGCGGAACTAGAGTGATAGGCCAGACCCACTCTCCAAGGGCTCGTACCTCTTAACCAGCCTCCATACCTCATGTCATAGTACAGACCTTTGGATTCTTGGCAAATATCAAACTTGCAAACATTGAATTCGTGAATCCCGAGGAATTACTGTGTGTTCTATGGTGACTTTCTGCCCAAGATTTTAGGTAGTCTAAATAAATTACCTGTTGTGTATTTTTAAACTATAATAACAAACTATGGCACGAAATATTTTAATAGATGTTAGCATATACAACTACTAGAGAGAGCCACATTTGCAGAAGGCTTACTGTGTACCAGGCACTTTTCTAAATATTTTATGAGGATCTCCTTTAGTCTTTACAACCACCCTATGAGGGAATTCCATTTCATATCCTCATCTCACCAGTGTGGACACCAAAGCTTAGAGAGGTCAGTGACTTGCCCGAAGTTCCACAGCTAGAAAATGTCAAAGCACATATGTGATCCCAGGCTCCCTTATGGCTACACTTCTTCAACAGTACCATAACCAAGGTAATATAAGAGCTCTCCCCTAAAGTTAATTATGTAGGAATTTAAATACACACACACACACACACACACACACACACACACACACACACACACACACACACAGTGTTTAGATTACCCCTAAATCATTCTCCATTATTAGAAAATGGTGCCAAATTTTTCCATTATTGGTTTATATTATCATAAATCCAAGAAATGGTGGGTCATAGAGAAGACATTGCAGTAAAAGGTATCTGATAACATCAAAGGAATTTTTAAAGACCTAAGTAACTGTACTATATCCAGAATATTAAATTTTTAAAGGGTAGATATTAAATTATTTTTAAATGCATGCACTACTAGATTATCACAATTCTTGGAAGGAAACATATTATTCTTCCAGTATGCTATATTTTTAGAGGACAATGAAGAAGCGGTGTTCCATGGCTTTGTGAAAACGTGATTTCATTTGTGTTTCCTTTTAGTTATTTTTAAAAATAACTTTTGGCATCTGTATTTAAAGTGTTTGAAGTATTTTTCTTAGTATCATCCATGTCATTCCTTCTTATTCTGTTGGGATAAATGACTTAATGTGGATATCAAGTTCTTCAGCATTTTTAGCATAGACTAACCAAAATTGATAGTCAAGCAAAGTAGGTATTGATCTGTACAACCAGGTAATGGATGATTGTAATGCATCCATGATTCCTCTCACGAAATAATTGTGTTCTGCACTTCCAGGTTGTGGTGGGATTTTCCAGGCTCCCAGTGGAGAGATTCATTCTCCAAATTACCCCAGTCCTTACAGGAGCAACACAGACTGTGCTTGGGTTATTCGGGTTGACAGAAATCACCGTGTTCTCTTGAACTTCACTGACTTTGATCTTGAACCACAGGACTCTTGTATTATGGTAAGTGACGTAAATTTCAAGCATTGTCTCCAGTCAAACCTGGGTCAAAACACTGCCATATAAGCATATTTAGTGAATGTATTACTTACGGGTGTTTTTAACGTCAAATCATAGGAAACCAAAGTATTAGCAACTTAAAATATAAGGACATTTATGTTTTATCTAAAAACAAATCAGGAAGTAGATAATTTCAGGGTTTGTTTAGCAAGTCAGTTTCTGCTCTACCATGATTAGCATGTTGACTTTTCATTGTATGAAAGTATGAAGAGTATGAAGAAGTCATGGTCAAAAAATGGCTGCAGTGGTTTTTATCTGAATGTCCGACCTGAGTCTACCTCTGAAAAAAGGAAGAAGGAATAGTGTTAACTATTTCTGTTTTGTATGTGTTTCTTTTAATAAGGAAAGCAAATTTGCCACAAAAGCCCCCGATATATCATTAGCCAGAACTGACTACAAAAGAGATCCAGAAAGTATCATGGAATAGATTTATCATAAATGTTTTAGATCAATTATTATTAAGCCTCTGGGATTTTCACAGGATTCTGCTTCTCTTGAGACCAGGATATCTTGATTTGCTGCTTGAACGAATCCATGTTCTGATAGAACAAGTTGGGAGACGGGAGTGTAGGAGAAGGAATATGGCTATGAATTGGGCAGATAACAAAAAAAGTTTCTGCTACTGAGATGGGAGAATTTCCTTGACTCCTGCACAGGACTTGCAAAGCGGGTGGCTTATTTGCTTGGCTGCTTAGCTGAATTCAGGAGGGAGCACACAAACAGATGAATGCAGGAACCGGGGTGAACGAACCCTGGAACTGGCTGGTCCCTCCTCTCTGGTGGGAGCAGGCTCTGTGCATGGCCTGTACAGCGTCCAAACACGTTACAATGCTCTTTTAGCTCTGCCGTCTCGGAGAGGGTGTCTGCGACCCCCAGAGCCCCAAAGGGCATGTGTTACAATCAGTGCTCTTTTAGCATTTGCTGTCCATGGACAGCCAAGTGTTAACCAGTTCAGTGGAGGGTCAGGGTGACAGCCTTTTACACCCTGACCTCTTGGTACCCGAGTTCTTGTCCGGTGTCCAGGAAGAATCAGGTCACATGAACAAATTGAAGGGTGGTGAATGTGGAGAGCTTTATTAAGACGTAGAAGTGGCTCTCTGCAGTAAGGGGAGCTTGAAAGGGGTTGGAGGAAGTGGGTTGCAGGAAGATAATCTTCCCCTGGAGTCTAGCCTTCCTTGGCTGAACTCCTCTCTGACCATAGTCTCCGATGTCCAGCTCCTTCTTCTCCTCTTGACATTCAGACACTTCTGTCTTCTCTGTTGTGTGTGTGTGTGTGTGTGTGTGTGTGTCTGCTGAGTCTGGGGCTTGGTGTTCTTATGGGCACCAGATGGGGGCAGGGAAAACCAAAAGGCAACATTTGGGTGGGAAAATAGGGATTGGTTTTCACTTTGAGCGGCAGATCCAGGCTTAAGGGTGGAGCACTCATCAGGGACCTCAACCTCTTCTACCAAGCATTTTCCTGCCTCCTGTCCCATCACTACTACCAACACTTTTAAGGCATTCCTACCAGAAACTAATGCTTTATGCTTAATATAAGAGTGAATGAAGTTTTATTTTGAAGGTTTCTTTTTTCTTTCTGTTTTTAAATTTTTTGGCTACCTGATTTTCTTTTGTTATTATTATTATTATACTTTAAGTTCTGGGACACATGTGTAGAACCTGCAGGTTTGTTACATAGGTATACACATGCCATGGTGGTTTGCTGCACTCATCAACCTGTCATCTGCATAAGGTATTTCTCCTAATGCTATTCCTCCCTTAGCCCCCCACCCACCAACAGGCCCTGGTGTGTGATGTTCCTCTCCCTGTGTCTGTGTGTTCTCATTATTCATCTCCCACTTATGAGTGAGAATATGTGGTATTTGGTTTTTTGTTCCTGTGTTAGTTTGCTAAGAATGATGGTTTCCAGCTTCATCCATGTCCCTGTAAAATACATGAACTCATCCTTTTTTATGGCTGCATAGTATTCCATGGTGTATATGTGCCACATTTTCTTTATCCAGTCTATCATTGATGGGCATTTGGGTTGGTTCCAAGTCTTTGCTATTGTGAATAATGCTGCAGTAAACATACGTGTGCATCTGTCTTCATAGTAGAATGATTTATAATCCTTTGGGTTTATACCCAGTAATGGGATTGCTGGGTCAAATGGTACTTCTGGTTCTAGATCCTTGAGGAATTGCCACACTGTCTTCCACAATGGTTGAACTAATTTACACTCCCACCAACAGTGTAAAAACGTTCCTATTTCTCCACATCCTTGCCAGCATCTGTTGTTTCCTGACTTTTTAATGATCACCATTCTAACTGGCGTGAGATGGTATCTCATTGTGGTTTTGATTTGCATTTCTCTAAGGACCAATGATGGTGAGCTTTTTTTTCAAGTGTTCGTTGGCTGCATAAATGTCTTCTTTTGAGAAGTGTCTGTTCATATGCTTTGCCCACTTTTTGATGAGGTTGTTAGTTTTTTTCTTGTGAATTTGTTTAAGTTCCTTGCAGATTCTGGATATTAGCCCTTTGTCAGATGGATAGATTACAAAATTTTTCTCCCATTCTGTAGATTGTCTATTCACTCTGATGATAGTTTCTTTTGCTATGCTGAAGCTCTTTAGTTTAATTAGATCCCATTTGTCAATTCTGGCTTTTGTTGCCATTGCTCTTGGTGTTTAAGTCATGAAGTCTTTGCCCATGCCTATGTCCTGAATGGTATTTCCTAGGTTTTCTTCTAGAGTTTTTATGATTTTAGGTCTTACATTTAAGTCTTTAATCCATCTTGAGTTAATTTTTGTATAAGGTGTAAGGAAGGGGTCCAGTTTCATTTTTCTGCATATGGCTTGCCAGTTTTCCCAACACCATTTATTAAATAGGGAATCCTTTCCCCATTTCTTGTTTTTGTCAGGTTTGTCAAAGATCATATAGTTGTAGATGTGTGGTGTTATTTCTGAGGCCTCTCTTCTGTTCCACTGGTCTGTGTATCTGTTTTGGTATCAGTACCATGCTGTTTTGGTTACTGTAGACTTATAGTATAGTTTGAAGTCAGGTAATGTGATGTCTCCAGCTTTGTTCTTTTTGCTTAGGATTGTCTTGGCTGTACAGGCTCTTTTTTGGTTCCACATGAAATTTAGAGTTTTTTTTCCCCTAATTTTGTGAAGAAAGTCAATGGTAGCTTGATGGGTAGAGTATAGCATTGAATCTATAAATTACTTTGGGCAGTATGGCCATTTTCATGATACTGATTCTTCCTATCCATGAGCGTGGAATGTTTTTCCATTTGTTTGTGTTCTCTCTTATTTCCTTGAGCAGTGGTTTATAGTTCTCCTTGAAGAGGTCCTTCACATCCCTTGCAAGTTGGATTCCTAGGTACTTTATTCTCTTTGTAGCAATTGTAAATGGGAGTTCACTCATGATTTGGCTCTCTGTCTATTACTGGTGTATAGGAGTGCTTGTGATTTTTGCACATTGATTTTGTATCCTGAGACTTTGCTGAAGTTACTTCTCAGCTTAAGAAGATTTTGGACTGAGACGATGGCATTTTCTAAATATACAATCATGTCATCTACAAGCAGAGACAATTTGACTTCCTCTCTTTCTATTTGAATACGCTTTATTTCTTTCTCTTGCCTGATTTCTCTGACCAGAACTTCCAATACTATGTTGAATAGCAGTGGTGAGAAAGGGCATCCTTGTCTTGTTCCAGGCTACCTGATTTTCTAACAAAAAGTTTTTCATCTTTCATTTGTATATATCAACATTTCATTCAAATACAAACCAGATTCTCTTCATTACTGGATCTTTCTATTTTAACTTCTTGATCGTTTCCTACACAAGTTCCAACTGGCTAGTTTCTTTCAAATTTAACTGAAGAAAACTCAAAGGTTGTTTTATGTTTTTCCAAGTAGTCCATTTTAGTGGTATGATTTCATATTTTATAAGATTAGGTTATTAATGAAAGTTAAGTTTATTTGTCACTGTATATTAACCATCCAAATGAGTCTTCAAAGTCTAAGTTGGCTAAGCATCATGAAGACTGAAGGTGTAGAACATCCACCTACTCTCCTGACAAAGACCATTTCGAAATTTTGGATGACATTTACAAACATCTTTCTAAAAGTAGCCAGTGGTTCATAAGGTAGTGTGAAGTTTCTGAGTGAATATCTGAGAGAGGTGTGAGTCCAGTCTTTGGGACCATTTTTGCCTGCAGGGCCTTTACTGATCCACAAAGGTTTAGCAGCTCTTCTGAGAGCCTCTCAGGACAAAGAGGACCAAAGTTTGAGTCCAGAGCTTTGTTAGGGTGGCAGTCTTGGTAAGCCATTCATGTCTTAGGTAAAATGAAAGGAAAACAGCCTTCACTGAGACTGCGTTCAATGTTTGAGTTACCTGAGTGAATCCCCAAACTCTGAAGCCATGAAATAATGAGAGTGAATCTTGTATTTCTTTTGCATCTAGGCTCTGGACATCCAGCAAACACAATTTAAAATCTTCTTCAAAGAGAGATATTAGCATTCTGGACATCATTTCTACCTATAATTTTTCATGTGTAATAGCCGATGAAATAAGAGAGTTCCCTGACCTCCCTTGCAGGACATGCAACAGGGGTGTGTGTCGTCTGTTCAGCTGCTGCATGTTCAAACCCCTTATGGGCAGGGGAGCATGCAGACAGGAGTGCAGGAGCCAGGGCGAGTGCTTTTGGACTCCAAGCTCCATGGTAGCATCTAGGGGTGGGTGCCTACAACTTCCAAAGCCCTAGTGGGCATGCTACAGTGCTCTTTTAGCTCTGCCATCCTCAGATGGCTTAAGTGTTAACCAGCTCAGCGTCCTCTTGGTAGCCGGCTTCTTGTTTGGTGTCCATGAAGAATCAGGTCACACATGGACTTGAAGGATAGTGAATGCAGGGGTTTTATTGGATGATGGAGATGGCTCCCAGTGGGATGGATGAGGAGCAGGAAAGGGGGTGAAATGGGACGATGATCCTCCCCCTGGAGTTCACTGTGCCACGGCTGAGTGCTTGTTTGGCTGAGCCTGGCTGCACTCCTCTCAATGTTCAGATGCTCCTTCTCTTCTCTCTTTCTCTGCTGTACTGCTCTTCTGCTCCTCTGCTCTTCTCCTTATCTGCTCATCTGCTTGTCTACTTGTGAGGCCTGGGTTTAGGGGTTTATATGAGTAGAGGATACGGGGGTGTGGCAGGCCAAAAGGCAAAATTTGGGCATGGAAACAGGAATTCCTGTTCCCATTTAGGGCCATGGGTTTCCAGGCTTGAGAGTGGGGCCTTTGCTGGGAAACTGCCCTCTTCTACCCAGTATTTCCTTGTATCCTGTGTGTATCACCAACACACTATCAAAGATAGTCATGTACATGAGGGGACAATATAATAAAAATGAGATGTGATATGAGTAAGAGACAATAGAAACAAATCCACTAATATGCCAGGTACTAAAGTTACCTGGCACACTTGCTAAACAACTGTGATTACTCAACTTATGGAAATAAAAGTGAAACTGAGAACTTTCAGTAAGGAACTGCATACTATACAAAGTGACACTGCAATATGAAGAAGAACCAACTACAAATTTGAGAACTGATAAGTACCATAGCTAAAATTAAGACCTCAGCAGAAGGCTTTTTGGGGGGATTAGACAGAGATGAAGAGAGAAATAGTGACTAGAGAGAAATAGTGAACTGGAAGATAAGTCAAGAATCTACTCAGAAAAAAGTGTGGATGAATAAAGGATGAAAAATATATGAGAGGTTAAGACACATAGAGGACACTCAGAAAATGTATAACACACACTTAATTGGAGTCTCACAAGGAAAAGTGAGATATATGGAACAGAAGCAAACTTTGAAGAGCTACTTACTAAAATTTTTCCCAAACTGGTGGAAGTCATCATTAAAAAAAAAAAAAAAATTAGAATCTCAAGGAACCCAAACAGCAAAGCAGGATAAATAGAATGACATACTTTTCTAAAAAAATAAAAAATTAAATAACAAAGATAAAGAAAAAATGTTACAGTCAGCTAGAGGAGTAGGTAGGTGGGGAACAGATTGCTTCTTAGAAAGTAGAGACTAAATGCTGACTTTGCAACCAGCATTGGAAGCAAAAAAAAAAATTTTTTAAAGGCAATAGAGTGATATACTCAGTTTAAAGAAAAAAAAGAAACTACCAGCCAGGAACTCTATGCTCTCCTAAAATTTCTTTAAGAATGAAGGTGAGGCTGTGTATGGCAGATCACGCCTGTAAACTCAACCCTTTGGGAGCATGAAGCAAGAGGATCAGTTGAGCCTCGGAGTTTGAGACCAGCCTGGGCAATGTAGTGAGACCTTGTCTATACAAAAGAGTTTTTTAAAATTAGCCAAGCATGGTGGCACACACCTGTAGTCCCAGCTGCTTGGGAGGCTGAGGTGAAAGGATCACTTGAAGGTGGAAGGCAGGAGTTGCAGTGAGCACAGATCTTGCCACTGCACTTCAGCCTAGGCAACAAGCAAGACCCTGTCTGTTAAAAAAAAAAAAAAAAAAAAAAAAAGGGAGAATAAAAGTGAAATAAATATTGAAGCAAAAGAAGGGTCTGGCCCAGGCGCAGTGGCTCACACCTGTAATCCCAGCACTTTGGGAGGCAGAGGCAGGCAGATCATGAGGTCAGGAGGTCGAGACCATCCTGGCCAACATGGTGAGACCCCATCTCTACTAAAAATACAAAAATTAGCTGGGTGTGGTGGTGCGTGCCTGTAATCCCAGCTACTCAGAAGGCTGAGGCATGAGAATCACTTGAACCCAGGAGGCAGAGGTTGCAGTGAGCCGATATTGCGCCACTGCACTCCAGCCTGGCGACACAGCAAGACTCTGTCTCAAAAAAAAAAGAGGATCTTTAAGAGAAGTTTGAATGGGCCAGAGACAAAACTACTCATAGTTTTGACTATGGTGGGTATTGCTCTACCACTTGCTTCCTGCCTCATCTGCATGGTGTTCTTTTCTCTGATACAGTGCATAACCCATGGAATTTAACATAGAAAGTGTGTAACCAAACCAACGCCTAGGTCAAAGCATGCCAGCGGGGCTTGGTTTTTCCCTCTTGTGATCATGAGGCAGGTTTTCCACCTACATGGGACACGAACACACAGAGGAGGTTTTCTATGAACACTGCTATATTTCAGCATGCAGCTGGGCTTGGCTTAACAAAGCACAGCAGGAGGAAACAGACAGCAGGAAGTGAAACCTCAAATGTGATCTGGTCTGAGGCATGGAGATGGAAAATAAACTCAAAACTAAGTGCCAAGAGGAGTTTGGGCTGGTAGATAAGGCAAAATATAAAATGTAATAGTTCAAACAAGTTGTCAGAATCATATAAGTATGAAGTACAGTTGACTCTTGAACAATGCTGGGATTAGGGTCGTTGGTCCCCCGCTCCCCTGCCGTGCAGTAAAAAATCTACATACAACTTTCAAGTCCCCCAAACCCCCAAAACTTAACTACTAATACCTATGGTGGACAGAAGGCTTACCATTAACATAAACAGTCAATGAACAGATATTTTATATGTCTTATATATGACATACTGTATTCTTACAACAGAGTAAGCTAGAGAAAATAAAACATTATCAAGAAAATTGTAAAGAAGATAAAATATATTTACTATTTATTAAGCAGAAGTTGATCATCATAAAGGTCTTCATCCTCATCGTCTTCACATTGAGTGGGCTAGAGAGGAAGAGGGAGGGGCCGCTGGTCTTGCTGTCTCAGAGGAGGCAGAGACGGAAGAAAATCTGTGTTTAAGTGGACCCAGGCAGTTCAAACCTGTGTCGTTCCAGGGTTAACTATAGTTGGAAAATCCCAGCCAGTGGGCTGAAGAAACATTAGAAGCAAATACCTCTAAGCACCCAGGCAAGACATTAAAATAAAAAGTGAGCTACACCGATAGTGTGAGTCAGCATAGTGCCTCAGCTAAGAAATCCAGCTCTGATATAGGCTGGATCTGGGGTTGAGCCTGGACTTTGTGATTTTCTAACAGTGTTCTTTGGAAGAAAGTTAATCTTTCAGCTTCAGTTTCCTTAATGGAAATGGGGATAATAAGAGGACCTGGGTCAGATTTATTGTTAGGTATTTGAGATAATATAGATGACCTGCTTGCTGTCACATGGGAAGTTCTCCACTTGTGCTAGCCATTATGATCTGCTGCTAATGAGTGTTTTGGGGGAGGTTAATTCAATGAGGACTGGAAGAAGAGGCAGCATGGAATACTAGGAGCAGAAATGCACTTAGAATTCAGAGTCAGACATGAATGCCTGTGTTCATCACAGCACTGTCCACAATAGCAAAGACATGTAATCAACTTAGATGCTCATCAATGGTGGATGGGATAACAAAAACGTGGTACATATACGCCAGGGAATACGACACAGCCACAAAAATGAATAAGATCATGTCCTTTTCAGCAACATGGATAGATCTGGAGGCCATAATCCTAAGTGAAGTAACACAGGAACAGAAAACTAAATACTGCATGTTCTCACTTAGAAGTGGGAGCTAAACACTGAGTACCTATGGACACAAAGAAGGGAACAACAGGCACACTTGAGGTTGGAAGCTGGGAGGAGGGAGAGGATTGAAAACTACCTATGACATTCTTTGCTTATTACCTGGGTGACAAAAGAGTCTGTACACCAAACCCCCATGACGGCAATTTACCTGTATAGCAAACCTGCACATGGACCCTTGAACCTAAAATGAAAGTGTTTTTAAAAAAGAAGTCAGGGTCAGGACTTGCCATCTGTAATTCTGGGCCTCAGGCTTTTAAGTAGAAGAGCCTACTTTTGAATCTTTCTCATAGTAGAGCACCTAAGATTTAGCATGCCTTGGACTCAGTGCTGTGGAATCATTGTGAAAATGGCCGGTATGACTCATTTGGGCCTGGAAGCTAGGGAAGCTTTCACGCTGGAGGTGACATTTAAGTGGCAGAGGCTGACCAGTAGAAATGCAGCAGTGAGGCCAGGAGGGGAGGCTGCAAGGGAAGGATAGGGTAATGGTACACACACATTTGGGAATAAAAAAGGAGAATGTTGTCCCTGGAGTGTGAACAAATGCTGGGGAGCATGTGGAGACCAACGGGCTCCAGAAGACATCTGAGTTCTCTTCTGCTCCAGTTAAGAACTTGACATTTTCCTATAGGTAGTGTGGAGTCCGTGAAAATTTTCTGTAAAATGGGAATAACATACTCAGAGCTGTATTTTATAATGACAACAGGCAGCAGTGTGTAAAGAATGGGTTGGCAGAGAAGAAGAAAGATGGTAGCACATCTGTTTGGGAAGCAATGGAAAAAGCTTGGATCAGAGGTGATAAGGTCTCATAGTAGGCAGTGGTCTTGGGACACATGGAGAGCACAGGGACACGTGGAGAACTGTCATGGTGGCCATCACTAGACTTAGAGGCTAATTACATGGTAGTGGGTGGGGCTGGTGATAGAGATGGGGGAGGGGGGGCTCTTTGCTTGAAGAATGAGTGAATGGCCAGGAGTGATGGCTCATACCTGTAACTCCAGCACTTTGGGAGGCCAAGACAGGAGGATTGTTTGAGCTCAGGAGTTTGACACCAGCCTGGACCCCATCTCTGCAAAAAATGAAAAAATAATTAGCCAGGCAAAGTGGCATATACCTGTATTCCCAGTGACTCGGGAGGCTGAGGTGGAAGGATGGCTTGAGTATGGGAGGTCAAGGCTGCAGTGAGCTGTGATCACACCACTGCACTCCAGCTTGGGTGACAGCACGACCCTGTTTCAAAAAAAATAAATAAATAAATGGGTGAATGATGAGGCCATTAACTGGATAAAGGGAGTAGATGATAGTGAGTTTGACTTGTAAACTTTTGGGTTTAAATATTATATAGTTTGACATAAGAGTTCAGTGCTTGGGATAGAATCTGAGCTGGACATATACATTTGAGGATGATTTCTGTATATTTGGGTGGTTATTAAAGTTGTGGGAATAGGTATGATCACTTTTAGGAGTATTTTATCAAGAGAAAGGGGCCAAGCCAACGCTTGGGGAAAGACTGCCACGTAAGGGGCGGATGAAGGATCAGAGGAGAGGAGGCTGAGGAGGTGCGCTGAGTGCTCGGCAGAGAACCAGAAGACAATGGTAGCATTCAAACCACGAGGGAAGCTGAATTTCAAGAGTAGGTGATCAAAGGTATCAAATCCCATGCAGGATACCAACGAGCGTAAGGATTGCAACAAAGCCCCTGAATTCTGTCTTTAATAACCTGCAAAGAGCAGGATTGGGGTGGGTGGTGGTAGAAGACTCAAGGTCACAGTGGTTAGGAGGTGTAGGAGTTTCTGAGCTTTTCCTCAGAGTTACGGAAATGAGTAGCATAAGGAGAAAATGGGCAGTAACCAATGGGTTAATCAAAATCAGTGGAGAGTTGGTTTTTTAAAAAGCTAATGGAGAAATTTAAGGTGTGTCAAGAGGGACGGGTGCTGGTGGAAAAAGAGCAGCTGAATGTAAGAGCCAGGCGAACAATAGAGAAAATCATGTTTTCAGGACAGAGACACCAAGAAGTGCCAGATTGGTTCTATTAATTTCATATTTTTTAGAACAAGAAATTGAAACACATGGCTTAGCACAAGATCTTTCTGATTTATAAATTCATTATGTTAAAAATTGCATAAATTGTATACAAACTAAGTCTTTTTTTCTTGGATGATTTATAAATCAACTTTACAAGAAGATAGGGAAGTTTTAAAAAGAAAACAATACTGTCTAGGTAAGTTGGGGTGGAGATCTGCTGTATATTTGCCAAATGGAACCACTTAAGGGGACAGGAGGTCTGCAGAGGTTTGGAACCAGACCAGGCAATGCCCTGGCAAGGCTGGAAGCTTGGCTTGCAGTTATAGTTAGTTGTCCAGGGATTCATGAAGGCCGGCATTGAAGCACCAGCCCTGTATCTTTATAGCCAGACGGACACTGGATGTGAAATGGACCCCAAAGTCCAATATCTTACATAATATCTCTGCAGTCTCAGTTCATACAAAGCCAATCATTCATTTTGGAGACATAAAAGTTAATGTCCTGGTCCTGTTGCTTACACAGAGTTATTACCAAAGAGAAAAATATTCAGTCGCCAGTGATGCTATCAGATAATGTTGGGGTTCAGGAGATTTTTAATAGAGCTCAAGTGTGCTCTTTAAATACCGATGAAAATTATGCTGGAATAGGACCAGCCATCCTGTTTTTTCTAAACTTCTATAACAATTTGGGTTGTTAGAAGAAGAAATAGTAATTTAGCTGTATGTTAAATGTGATTTAACATATGGTTAACTGTCATAAACATATAGATACATACAATGTTAAGGTCAGAAGAAGAAAGCTTAGAGTTCGTTTGCTGTTGTCTCCTAATTTTTTAAAAAAGACATTGAGGTAGAGTTGGGGCAGTGCAAAAAATAAAAATAAAAATAAATTTAAAAAATTAAAAAGATACTGAGATCCAGAAATGTCAGGTTCAAGGTTAGGTAGAAATTAACAGCAGGATCAGCACCAAAACCAAAGCCTTATGCTTCCTACGAGGTGAATAAGTATTTTGATAAAATATAAAAATTGCAGTTATGTACAGGAAACTGGATGGCAGACTGGAAAAATAGAGGGAGAAAATAAACTTAGGGTCAGGCTGGAGCTACTTTGACTTTTTTTTTTTTTTTTTTTTTTTTTTTTTTTGAGATGGAGTTTCACTCTTGTTGCCCAGGCTGTAGTGCAAAGACACCATCTCAGCTCACTGCAACCTCTACCTCCCAGGTTCAAGCAATTCTCCTGCCTCAGCCTCCCAAGTAGCTGGGATTACAGGCGTGTGCCACCATGCCCGGCTAATTTTTTGTGTTTTTAGTAGAGACAGGGTTTTACCATGTTGGCCAGGCTGGTTTTGAACTTCTGACCTCAGGTGATCCACCCGCCTCAGCCTCCGATTACAGGCGTGAATGCTGGGATTACAGGTGTGAGCCACTGTGCCCAGCCCACTTCGACTTCTGTACCCAATGAACCCAGCCTTCATTCGTCAATATAAGGAAAAGTGTTAAGAATTCAAATATGAAATGGAAAGTGTCCTTGCTTTGAAGTCAGGAGGTCAGGGTTTCCTTCATTACTTTGCTCTTTGGTGCCCAATATGTACCAGACACTGCCAGGTACTCGTTTCTGGACATGGCACCACCCCTCACTCTTTTCATGGCTTGGGGTTCTTAGTTTGCTTATTTATAAAATTAGGTGGCTGGGGAACACAAGCAGAAAGAAGAAAACTAAGGAGGAGGATTCAGTTAGGAGTTGCATTTGTGGGTAAGAAATGGAGGACAAGATGGCGGATGAAATGGCCACTAAGGGCCCAGTGACGTCAGTGGTGGTTTCATCCTCAAAGTTGAAGTCAGCCTCAGGCAGCCACTAGGTTTCACATGACCTCTGGGCCACAAGACTATCCCCACACTCTTCTGGGAATACAATAGAAAGCTCTTCTTAGAGTAGGCCTAGTCCCCATGGGTTCCAAATGGAGGCAAGCTAAGCCCACAGGTAACAGGCTTGGTGTTGTGGAAACAAAGGCAAAATTCACCAAGTAGAAGAAACAAATGAACATTTCAAAATGGAACAGTAGACTGGGCACGGTGGCTCAGGCCTGTAATCCCAACACTTTTGGGAGGCCGAGGCGGGCGGATCACGATGTCAAGACATCGAGACCATCCTGGCCAACATGGTGAAACCCTGTCTCTACTAAAAATACAAAAATTAGCTGAGCATGATGGCAGGCACCTGTAGTCTCAGCTACTCGGGAGGCTAAGGCAGGAGAATCACTTGAACCCAGGAGGCGGAGGTTGCAGTGAGCCGAGATCGTGCCACTGCACTCCAGCTTGGCGACAGAACAAGACTCAGTCTAAAAAAAAAAAAAAAGTGGAACAGTAATACACAGCCTCCATCCTCTTTCATAGAGCCCACAGCAGTAGTCTTTAGATCTCCAAAGCACCAATCTTTTTGATGCATGAATTGTTAACAGATGCATGACTGAATAAATGAATTTTTGTCATCTCTACTCCTGCAATGATCCATGCTTTGGTGGAAAATCTCAGAGGACGCCATCGGGAACGTGCTGTACTGAGTTCACTCCTTGGCATGGTTATTGATATACAATCTTCTTGTTGTGAGCCACATGAGGACTTAGATAGCATCACAAAAGTGCGTTTTCTAGAATTGCATGCTGCTATGATGAAAAAAGGGAAAAACTGAACTTGTTGACTTCTCTTGAAATGGTAATGGCGTCGTGGGGAGCTAATCAGGAAGCTGGACTTGCAGGCAGGTTTCAACACATTTGGTAATGTATTTGCACTTTCTGTTCAGTCACCTTCGAGTGTCTGGTGTAATTAACCTTGGGCTCTCCTCAATGACACATCAGGAGTATTTCTTGCTAAGGAAGCTGTGGGACCCATTGGCTGGGGATGGCCTTGTCTGGTCAGCACGCAAGTGGCTTCATTACGTTTCCTTTCACGAAGGCTGAGTGTTAAAGTGACCTCCGAGTGACAGTTTAATTGCTTAATTAGAGCCTTTCTTCTAAGTCTTAGATTCATGTAGCTCTGCAAGCTCTTATTGATCTCCTAGAAAGGCTGCTTGTAGCTCAGTGTGAGAGCAGGAAGAGGGAAGTCCGTTTAGCAGCAGCAGCTGGCCCCTGGAGATTCCTGACCTCTGCTTCCAGCATCCTCTACTCAGCTCATTGGAATGTCTGCCTTGTGAGAATCAGCAAGGAGCAGCTCAAAGCAAGCCGACCATGGTCCGGGTCCTGCCTCTCATTTGGAGGAAACACAAACGAGGGCTAACAGAGCCTGGTACCAAAAAGAAAAAGCAAAAGCAATGTGATTAGTAACTTCTGAAGCTTTTTGTGGCTATCTAGGATAAAGAAAGAAAAGTCTGATGTGATCCGGAAAAAAAAAAAAAAAAAATCCCTGTGTTCCCACCCAAAGCTGCAGTGTCTGTTGTTGTTCCATTATTTGACAATAAAATGCAGGATGGAACAGGGCAGATACCTAACGCAGCATCCTCTTTTGTTTTATTTTTGTAATACACCACCCATGATGTGTTTCCTTTTAAAACACTGATCGTTTCCAAAGCAGAGCAAACAGACACAGGAATAATAGAATTCGGTGTTTCAAAGAGATGATGGAAACAATTCTTCTTTAAATATTTACTGTTTTACAAATAAATCCAAGACAGAAACCAGTCTCTCTCTCTCCCCTCCTCTTCCTCTCTCCCTGTCTCTCTTTTCCTCTCTCTCTCCCTGTCTTTCTGTCCCTCTTTCTTTCCCTCTTCCTCTCTCTCCCTTTCTTCTTTCCCTCTCTCTCCCCCTCTGTCTCTCCTTCTTTCTCTCCCCTTCTGTCTCTCCTTCTCTCTCTCTCTCCCTCCTTCTCTTCTTATCTTTCCCTCTCTTTCTTTGTTCCTCTCTCTCCCTGTCCCTTTCTCTCTCTCTCTCTTTTTCTTTCTTTCTCTCTCTCCTCCCTCTATCCCTCTCTCTCTCACTCTTTCTTCCCTCCCTCCTTCACTCCCCACCACAGGAATTTTTGTTTCCATCTGATACTTGAGGATGATCTTTTTCAAACGTTTGTCTTGTGACTTGCATTTGTTAACATGCTTAGCTTCTTTGCATCCTGGTGCGGGTGCTGTAGTAACAACCAAATGCTGAGCCAGTGTTTTGCATCTGCAAGACGAAGGAAGAGTTGAGTTGAAGCCACAGCTCTCAATCTGTGGACACGGGTTTGGTTTGGCTTGGTTCCCATTTCAGCTCAGACTCTCCTTAAATGTTTATTTGTAAAAGTAAAATGAGCATCTTGGATTTCTTCTCATATCAACATTTCCAGGAATCTTGGAGTCAGTGCTTGCAAGAACTGCAAATTTTTAGAGTTTATAGTATCTTGTAAAACATGAAGACTGAGTGGGAGAGTGTAGAACAAAGAAATAGGGGTGAACACATCGTGACATGAGATGTGGGGTTGTAAATTGAACTAACTATTGAATTTCCAAGGAACATAACTGGAAAAAAATCACTGACAAAGGAAACTGATGCTTCCTCCTTCCCCAGCCCCAAGAAAAGATGCTGTAATGAGTAATATCTTTGCTTTCCTTCCGCACTCACATTTATGACTGTAACAGCTTGTATAATTTCCTGAGGGATTTCCCTCCCTATCACTTAATGTTTCCTCTATTTTGGGGAAGTTCATATTCCAAAGCGGGAATTTCATTAGCAGCTACACTGCCATATTATAGCATATGAAAATACCTCATGGACTCTTGATCCTCCAAATGGACTTTGCACCTCCATGTCAATTCTCTCTCCTGTGCCCTAAATGTCTTCTCCTTCACCACATTTTTGCACCCTGTTAAGCTCAAAGGCAATCCAGGGCTTGAGACGTATGTTACCATCTGGAGTTAAAAATGTAGCAAAGTGGGACTGGCACAGTGGCTCGTGCCTGTAATCCCAGCACTTTGAAAGGCTGAGGTGGGTGGATCATTTGAGGTCAAGAGTTCAAGACCAGCCTGGCCAACATGGTGAGACCCTGTCTCTACTAAAAATACAAAATTTAGCTGGACGTACTGTTGTGTGCCTGTAATCCCAGCTACTTCGGAGGCTGAGGCATGAGAATTGATTGAACCTGGAAGACAGAGACTGCAGTAGCGGAGATTGCGCCACTACACTCCATCCTGGGCTACAGAGTAAGACTCTGTCTCAAACAAACAAAAAAGTAAAAAGGGTCCAGGTGAGAAAGAGGCCACACTAGACCAGAGAATGGCGGTTGGACCAGAGAAGGACAAGGAGGAGATTCATATCTGAATCCCGGAATTGAATCAAGTTTATGTGGCAACGATAGAAGTTCTGGGTTTATTTATTGACCCCAGACACTGTGCTCTTTGTTACCCATTCTGCTAAGTGAGCCATGCTGGGAATCCCATGCACGTTCAGTGGAATGGAATGCAAGACAGATGCCAACCACTCGGAAAGCTGCGGGAGCCCAATACAAGACTTTCTCAAGTGCTACTGAGGATGCTTGATTGCAGGTCGAGATACAAAGGAGGAGGGACTCCCACCCTATTTCCAGAGCTGCCATGGTCATCTTTCTTGGAGACTGTGACTATCTCACTTAGCTTCACAGAATCATGGTCTCTCAATATTCTAACTGAATGAATACAACTTGATTTCACCTTTTCTCTAGGTTTAATCATAATTGGTCAGTTGTCAGACAGATGGGGTTTGTATATTGGCTCTGCCCTACAAAGCCTGTGATTGGGCAAGTCAAGTATGTTTTCGGAGGCTCACAGTTTTCCCTGCTGCAAAGTGGAACTGTAAGAATTGAATGTAAACAAATGTATTGAAAGTACCTATCAGTGTCTGGTTCAGATAAGTGTTAGCTGCTATTCCTAATTTTTCTATTACAATGACTCCTGCTTCTATTACTATTAACGCTATGTTAAAGATCTTAAGTAATCTTTAAAAAAAATTTTCTCCCTGAGCAAGATGAAACTTAGTAAACGAGAAGATAAAAAATCCAGTAGAAAAAAAATTCTCACTTCCTACTTTCCAACAATCTCGGGGAATATATTCGTGTTTCTTTGTTTTTTGGGTTTTTTTTAGAAATAAAAATACAGATATTACTGAGGAAGCTACAATTCATTTTTCCCCATCAGTCATGAGGAGTGCAAATGATGACTGACATTTCAGTCAGGTGGTCACGAGTCATTTAATCACTCCAGGGTTTTGATTACAGCAGAGAGGGGCAGCCGCTGAAGCACTCTGCATCACGTCCATGTCAGTCACGTGATCTTTAGTTCTTAAGCAAAGCATTCGTAATTACTGGTCTTTATTTCGTGCAATTTAAAAATGTATGCTCAGCTTTACTTTTGTATTTGATGTTACATTTTAGAAGTGCACACTGTGCACTGGCAGTTGTTTTGAGACTGAATGGAAGGAAGACACAAATATAAGGCAGGGGAAATTTCAGGCTGTCATAGTGGCCTAGGCAAGATGTAATGAGGCCCCACACCAAGACACTAGAGAGGGATGTGGGTGAAGTAGAGGGAAGGAGCCAAGCCATACATCGACAGAGAGATGGCAGAACATGCTTATCCATTACATGTAGCAGGGATGGGGGGTTCCCAAAATGGTCTGGCCATTGGGTACATGCTTCTGGCATTTACTGAGGCAAGAAATGTAAGTAAAGGAGAAATGAGAGGGATGGGCAGAGGGCTTCAGTTTGAGACACTGATTTTCAGCATTTGTGGAACATACAAGAGATGATGTCTACGATACAGTTGGCTATATGAGCCTAGGGCTTAAGAGGGAGGACTGGGGTACAGTTATAGATATTTAGGCAATGAACAGATGCTTTGGAGATCTTAAAACAGAAGCCACGTCCATTAAACTTGATACATTCCTGGCAGCAGCAAGAGGCTAGATTAACTGGCATTAGTAGCCATCTGGCTTGGGTACTGCGGTGTTCTTACATGAATAGTGCCCTTTCATGTCTGTATGTAATCGCTTATGCGTCTGAGTGATGAAACACTAAAGCACTTTTAATATAGATTTTATTTTTAAACCTTACATGCTCCTCGTATTAAATTTGTAGAATACAGAAAAGAAGAAATAAGAAATTAATGCCATCCTTAGTATTAGAATATAGATACAAACTATTGAAATTTTGGTTTATTTCCCTCACAAACACACACATACAAATATATACACTCACTCATGTACACACAAACATGCATAGTTAAGATAATATTATATATAATTTTATATCCTGCCTTTTTCACTTCATATTATTTGAATAGTTTTTAAAATAGTTTCTTTGGCTAGTCAATCAAATGGACGTGCTGTAATTCAGTTAGCCACAGGTTTATTATTGACCATTTGGATTATTAATGGGTTTTTTCTTTTCTTGTTATAACCATGTTATGAGGACTATCTTTATATGTGAATCTTAGTACATTTCCTATTATTTCCTTTATATAGCTTTTCTTTTCTTTATTGAACATTCTACTATGAAATATTTTAAGTAGGTAGAGAAATACAGACTACATAATGCATACAAAATATATAACGTACTGAACTTCTCCCTGTCCAGACTGGCCAAATCTTCATATTTTGCCACATTTGCTTCAAGTTCTTTTGTTTTCTCCCAAACAGAAACGGACTGTTCAAGACACAGGTGAAGTCCCACGTGCTCCTATCATTGATCCTATGCCCTGTTCCCTGTCCCAGAGGAAACTGCTAATGAGATTTCTGGTTTATGATTCCCATAATGGTTTTTATAGTTTTTTCATTATATGTGTATATCCATACACACTATGAAATATTATTTTGCATATTTTAAGACTTTATGTACGTCATGTAACACACTACATATCCTTCTTCAACTTGCACTCTTCACTCATTGTACTGTTTTTCACATTTTCTACCTTGTAATGCATACAGACCTAATGCATTCTTTTGGTCACTACACATTCCATTTGATGTGTGCACCACAAGTCATTTGCCCATTCTCCTGTTAATGAACATTTAAGTTGCTTGCAATATTTTTCCTTAGCAACTTTTTGTACCGAATTTTCTTGTAGCAATATCTGTGTATAATGACATAAGACTTTCTCTAGTGTAAACCACCTGCAGAAGTGGAATTGCTAGCTTTGAACTTTTCTGTATGTCATTAAATTTCATTAGAAATTTATATATGAGGCCGGGCACAGTGGCTCATGCCTGGAATCCCAGCACTTTGGGAGGCTGAGGTGGATGGATTGCTTGAGGTCGGGAGTTTGAAAACAGCCTGGCCAACATGGAGAAACCCTGTCTCTACTGAAAATACAAAAAATCAGCTGGGTGTGGTGGCGTGCACCTGTAATCCCAGCTACTCGGGAGGCTGAGGCAGGAGAATCACTTGAACCTGGAAGGTGGAGGTGGCAGTGAGCTGAGATTGCACCACTGTACTCCAACCTGGGTGACAGAGCAAGACCAAGACTCTGTCTCAAAAAAAAAAAAAAAGAAAAGAAAAGAAAAGAAAAATGTATATATGAGAATTTCTGTAATGAAATGAGAAAAACTTACCTTCATACTTGTAATCATAGTTTCCACAAAACTTTCAATACATTGTCTTATTTGATCTTTACAATAACCTTATGGGGCAGCAAGGGGAGATCACCTACCCTCAGTTTTAGATGAGGTGTCTGAGGTAGTTACTGCAAAGAGCAGTACAGCATGTGACTTGAATGCATCACTGGACAGCCTCATTCTTCAGAAGCCTTTCTTCATTCTTTCCTCAACTCTTCTTCATTCCACACCCGCAGACTTACCCCAGAACTTACCGGCTTAAGACAACAACATTTACAGTTTCCGTGGGTCAGGAAGCCAGATGCCACTCACCTGCGTGCTTCCTGGCTCACTCACCTGAATGTACACAGGGTTCAGTTCCTTGCAGGCTGTTGGCTGAGGCCTCCCTTGACTCCCTGCCATGCAGGCCTCTCCACACAGTATCTCAGAACATGGCACCTTGCTCGCCAGGGCAATCAATAGAGAGGGCAAGAGAGAGTCCAACAAGACAGAAATTACTAGCAAGAGGGAAGGCACCGTCTTTTCTCACCTCATTATGGAGGTGACAGACTATCACTTCCGTTGTTTTCTATTAATTAGAACAAATCACGAGGTCTATCCCATACCCCAGGGAGATTACACAGAGGCATGAATACCAGGACGTGGGGATGACTGAGAGCCAGGTCAGAAGTTGCCTACCATCCCCCACCCCTACAATCTCCAGTTGGAAAATTTTCATTTATTATTTCTCCCACTCCTACTTACCCATATTTCTAGACAACGCCCCCACCTCTTGGTTCTCTTTTCTTTTTTGCCTCCATAACTTTCTAATTCCCTACTTAATTTCTTACACAGCAATTTAGCTCCCACTTTGTCTTACTTTAATAGTAGAGGCTAACATCTACCACATGCTTACTACATGCCAGTAAGCATTTATATCTTTTGGTATTTATATCTTTTAACTTGTTCTTATGAACAGTATGGGCTATATATTCATTTTAATCTCATTTTGCAGATTAAGAAACTTAGCAACAGATGAGGAAGCAAAGAGAGGGGGGCAACTTGTCCCCAACAATGTAAAATAACATCTCCCCTGCTATATTCATGTTCTGAGAGCCTATGGAGGTATTTTACTCAATACAGACTGCTTTTCCCTCTAAAAGGAATCCTGCCACCAACTTTTAAATAATGCAACATACTTTTAAATAATGCTTATTTATACAACAAAGGTATGTATGAGAAGTAAAAAGTTCCCTTACTTGGCTTCTTTATTTTCCCACATTACCATTCTTTAGAACTCTGATCACAGGCCTCCAGAACTAGGAATGTCACCAGGAAGAGTTTCCGTCTCTCACTTGAATGGTTTTCCTCCTGTGTTACTTGACATGTGACAAAGGTAACATGTGACATGTTACCTTTAGAAATGATGGACATTTATGCAAATCTCCTCAAAGTATTGAAGCATCAAGTATGAAAATTAAGACCAAGCACTGTGGTTCATGCCTATAATCCCCTCACTTTGGGAGGCTGAGGTAGGAGGATCGCTTGAGCCAGGAGTTCCAGACCACACTAGACAACACAGCAAAATCCCCTCTCTACAAAACGTTTAAAAATTAGCCAGGTGTGGTGGTGCACACCTGTAGTCCCAGCTATTTGGGAGGCTGAGGTGGGAGGATCCCTTGAGCCCAGGAAGTCAAGGCTGCAGTGAGTTATCACTGGTCTTACCCTGTCACCCAGGCTGGCATACAGTGTATGTAGACAGGGTAAGACCCTGACTACAAACATAATAATTATAATAATAATTAAAAGAAATTTCGTAAATGTTTGGCTTGGTTCTCACTTCTGGCTAGAGCTGAGGATGTGGAGGGGACTTGATAGCGCCATAATATATCATGTGTTCAGAATACTCTGGGCCTTGGGGATGGATCCGATGTCCTCTGCCCACCTTCTGCCTCTGCCTTCTCTCACCCTGCTGGTGAAGGGTCCCTGGGAGCAGAGTGCATGGCATTGGCTGTTCCCTGTGGTGGGGCCCCTTCATTCGCCTTCAGACCTGGCATATAGGAAGCCTGCCCAGAAAGCAGCCAAGCTGACCTCCGTCCCGCTGGGAATAGCCTCTTACCCACAATTGTGTCTACTATGTGTTTATACCATTGACTCCATGAGGGCAAGGACAGCTTTTTCTTAACTCTGGGCTTTCCTCAACCCTAGTCCTCAATTTTTAGAGACCAGCAACTGTCATACATATTCATTTATTCATTTGTTCATCAAACATTTATTGCCTGTTAAGTGCCAGGTTCTGTACTTTTAAAAAAGTCTCCTATTTTTATATAATAAAGTTAAGCTTTTTGTTTTTGTGGGTTTTTTTCCGTTTGTTTTGTTTTGAGATGGAGTCTTATTCTGTCACCCAGGCTGGAGTGCAGTGGCACCATCTCCATTCACCGTAGCCTCTGCTTCCCGGGTTCGAGCAATTCTTGTGCCTCAGTCTCCCGGGTAGCTGGGATTACGAGTACACGTCACTATGCCTGGCTAATTTTTGTATTTTTAGTGGAGATGGGGTTTCACATGTTGGCCAGACTGGTCTCAAACTTCTGACCTCAGGTGATCCACCTGCCTCGGCCTCCTAAAGTGCTGGGATTACAGGCATGAGCCTCTGCGCCCTGCCTGATGTGTATTTTGAATATGTGTGCTAGTATCTTGACATTTTATACAATTCTGGATATTTTACAAAAAGACTGGTCAACTTTTCTATAGAAATTAAATGACCACTCCACTAGATCTGCCTCTGTTTTAAGAGCTTCTATAGTTGGAATTCTCCTGGGGACAGTGGCCACTTTTTATCTGTGGCTTCAACTTCAATTTTTTATTTTATTACTATCATCTAGAAATGAAGTAGTTGAGATGTACAAAGTTTTATTTTGTTTATATATTGCCCTGACTTTTACCACTTAAGTAATGATCAGAAAATCAATGCTGAGGCCTAGCAAACTCTTGGCAGTAGACTTAAGTAAGAATTATATGTTATATTAATATATGTGTATCCAATAGTAATATCATTTGCTAGTTTTGCCTTGGGAACTAAATGGAAGTTAAGGGGAAATTCATATTGATAATTTTTATGACTTTAGAATTATAAATCAATGGGAACAAGGTTTCTCATATTTTCTTCTTTGAAGTGCTTTTCTTGTGTAATTTTATACATTGAAACTTTAAATGTGAGAATTTTTTTTTTTTTGAGATGGAGTTTCACTCTTGTTGTCCAGGCTGAAGTGCAATGGCACTATCTCGGCTCACCACAACCTCCGTCTCCCAGGTTCAAGCGATTTTCCTGCCTCAGCCTCCTGAGTAGCTGGGATTACAGGCATGTGCCATGACACCTGGCTAATTTTGTAATTTTAGTAGAGACGGGGCTTCTCCATGTTGATCAGGCTGGTCTTGAACTCCCAACTTCAGGTGATCTGCCCACCTCAGCTTCCCAAAGTGCTGGGATTACAGGCGTGAACCACTGCACCAAGCCTGAGAATATTGATTTGATATTATAAGTGTTAAAAACACTCAAGTAAAAGAATTTATATTTCAAACTCTGTTAAAAATATTCTCCCTCCTTGATAGCCTGAGGTTTTAAAATTTCATAAAATGACAATTAGGTACATAAAACATAATAACTATCATGCTGTGGTTTGAATGTGTCCCCTTCCAAAGTTCATGTGCTGGAAGCTTAATGCCCAATGCCACAGTGGCAGGACGTATGGCCTTTGGGAGGTGTTCAGGTACTGAAAGCCTTGCCATCATAGATGGATTAATGTTGCTATAAAAAGGGCTTGCAAGAGTAGGTTCTCTCTCTTCTGCACTTCTGCCACTTGACTACATGATGTTCCTCCCCGCAAGAGGATGCACCATTCAAGGTACCATCCTGAAGCAGAGAGACCCGGCTCTAACTTGCTGGCATCTTGTTCTTGGACTTCCCAGCCTTCAGAACTGTGAGAAATAAATTTCTGCTCTTTATAAATCACCTGGCCTCAGGTATTCTATAGCATCAAAAAGAAGCAGACTGAGGTGTGTCATGAGCATTTTAAAGAGAAGTAAACATGGTAAATCTAGAATTTGGAGAGAGAAGACTCTGCTACTCATTAGTGATGTGAGCTTGGATGAGTTACTAGCTTTCATTGAATGAGACAGTAGTTTAATAGCTTACACACTTGCCTCCTTGTCTTTATTTTTATAGAAAATCACATAGGTTAGGATGTTTGTGATGGAGCTTATAAAATTATAACCTGCTCATCACATTTGGGGTGTCATTGGTATATAATTTCAATCTCAGGACTCATGGAAACCTTCTTTTATTTGAGATGGAGTCTCACTATGTCACCCATGCTGGAGTTCAGTGGTGCAGTCGCGGCTCACTGCAACCTCGCCTCCTGGGTTCAAGCAAATCTCATGCCTCAGCCTCCTGAGTAGCTGGGATTACAGGCACCCACACCATGCCTGGCTAAGTTTTTTTTTTTTTTTTTTTTTTGTATTTTTGGTAGAGACAGGGTTTTGTCATGTTGGCCAGGCTGGTCTCAAGAAAACCTTCTATTTTTGATCCGTTCCTTATGAAGTATTACTTCAGCCAGATGAAATTTAGCAGAGGTCTTGTAATTCCAGGACCTCAGGGGTTAGGGGTAGGGGAAATAGCTGCAAAGTCTCTAAAGCTTCTAGATGTGCTCCTTTCAAAGGATCCCCAAGGAAATGGGGCATTCGGGTGATTTTCGGAAGATTTCAGCCGTAATGTTTTAGTTTACTTTTGTTCCCCTTATTTCCTCCTGTCCCTTGAGAGGATTCCAACCACTCAGACTAAAAACAAGGACTTTGAAAGGGAAGAAACAATATGTACTTACTCCTTGGACCTTTGAATTTGGGAGAAAATTTTTCAAAAACCAGAAAGTCTTGTTTTGTGAGTCCATGGACTTGCAAAATCTTAGAGAGTTTTTTCTTTCTTTTCTTTCTTTCTTTTTTTTTTTTTTTTTTTTTTTTTTTTTTGAGAAGGAGAAGCCTATAAACACCATAGAACGCATTGTTTCACTAGTTTAAAAAAGTAAGAAATGCTAGACACTTAGGTTGATTCCATATTTTGGCTATTGTGAGTAGTGCTTCAGTTAACATGGAAATGCAGATATATTCAACATACTTATTTAATTTCTTTTGTCTGTTTAACCCCAGAGTGGGACTGTTGGATCATATGGTAGTTCTATTTTTGATTTTTTGAGAAACCTCCATACTGTTTTTCATAATGGCTGTATCAATTTACATTCCCATCAGTAGTGTATAAATGTTCCCTTTTCCCCACATCCACACCAGCCCTTGTTATTTTCTAATTGGGATAAAGTGATGTTTCACTGTGGCTTTGATTTGGATTTCACTGGTGATTAGTGATGTTGAGCATTTTTTCATTTACCTGTTGGTCATTTGTATGTCTTCTTTTGAAGACAAACAGACTTATCAATGGATGAATGGATTTTTAAAATGTGATATATATAAACAATGGAATAGTACTTAGCTATAGAAATGAATACAATCCTGTCATTTGTGGCATCATGGATGAGCCCGAAGGACTTTATTTTAATGGAAATAAGCCAGGCACAGAGAGACAAATATTGCATGGTCTCACTCATTTGTGCAGTGTAAAAATGCTGATCTCGCAGAAGTACAGAGTAGAATAGTGGTTACCAGAGGCTGGGGACAGTAGCGGGGAGGAAATTATGGGGAGATATTTGTCAAAGGTACACAATTAGAGTTAGGTAAGAGGAATAAGTTCTGATGTTCTGTAACACAGTAGGGCATCCACAGTAAACAATATTATGGCTTATAAATATTATACTGTGTTAAAAGTAACTAGAAGAGAGGATTCTTAATGGTCTCACCACAAATAAATGATAAATGTTTGAACTGATAGACATGCTGAATACCATGATTTGATAATTACACAATGTATATGTGTATTGAAACATCACATTATACCTCATACATATGTTCGATTATTATGCATCACTTAAAACCAAAATAAAAAATAAATATAAACTATATATATTCACAAAATTGAATATTAAACTTTTATAAAAATGAAAAAATGCTATTCTAAACAAATAAATGAATAAATTATCTTGAGAGAAGTAAATAGTCTGTTCCTTAATATTCAATTTGTATATTCTCCATACTCTATAACCACAGACGTTCTAAGAAGGTATTCATTATTCTTTGATATTAAAACTAAGAAAGTATTAATAGAACATTACTTAAAGCTTATGATGCTGTACCTATAACCATAGGACAGCATAAAACCAAGTATAGAGACAATAAAGACTTGAATTAAATCAATGGTGGTGATATTTGAGAGTAGACTCAAGTGTGAATGTAGTAAGAGTTTTCGTAGTGATGGTTTACATGTCATTTTGTCTACTGTTTACAGTGTTCAGCGTGATAAAAGGAAGCATTCATACTAGATTGGAAACTATAATTTGAATTGGTTAAGAAAATGGAATTTAGTTTTTAATCAATCTTTGTTGAATGAAAATCAGTCATCAGGTTTCATTTATTGGAGATATATATATATAGAGAGAGTTAAATTTTGAACATTAAATAATAAAAAAGAAAAGGTTTGCTGCTCCAGAACAGACCCACATTTGTTTTAAATTTTTTATTGTAAAAGCTTTAGCTCCTCAGAAAGTTAAAAATCCTATTGATATTTGATTCATGGGCTTGTATAAGCCAAACTGAGAATATCCTGCCCATCATACCTGTGGCTAAAGAGAACATACAGAATCATATCTGTGGCTAAACAGAACACTGATTATAATCATCAGCAGATTTTTAAAGTCACTTGAGAGTACCTTCCTTCCATTGAATCTCTGATCTTTCTATTTTTTTCCCCAAGATTTTCTTATGAAATATAAGTGGCAATTTGTTTTGAATGAAACGGCCATATTTTACCTTCATGCTTTCAGTCTCACTCTGAGGGTTGGCAGGTTGATGCATGCATCCTGCTCAGTTGATACCTTGCACTGAACAAGAGGAAAGGGTTTCAGTTCTGGACTCTGGAATCTAGTGGTCTGATTCAGCATGACCTGCTCCCTCTTAGGAATTGTGTGACTTGGACCCGTTACTTAAGTTCTCTGTGCATCTGTTGTCCTGTTCTTAAAAATGGAAAGAAATTGAGGATAAAATGGGACAGTGTATGTGAAGGGCTGAATCCAGTTCCTGGCACATGGTAAGCACCTAATGAATGGGAGTTATTATTAATCATCCATGCGAAGGAACTCATTTCCCCCTGATTTACACATAAGAGTATCCAAAAATTCATCTAGACACTGAGTTCCAAGCAAATTAGTAAGCTTCAACTTCAACAAATCAATACAGAGATTTCAGGTGTATGAGATGTAGATTCCATTTCATTACATGCATGGAGGGTCAGCTAGGTCTCAGCATGGCCCTAGGCAAGACGAGACCAATAGTTAAAAGGAGAGAGGTAATTTTCTTTTCTTTTTTTTTGAGATGGAGTCTTGCTCTCTGTTGCCTAGGCTTCAGAGCAGTGGTACAGTCTAGGCTCACTACAACCTCCATCCTGGGTTCAAGCAATTCTCCTGCCTCAGGCTCCCAGGTAGCTTTGACTACAGGTGTGCTAATTTTTGTATTTTTTATTAGAGACAGGGTTTCACCACATTGGCCAGGCTGGTCTTGAACTCCTGACCTCAGGTGATCCACCCGCCTCAGCCTCCCAAAGTGCTGGGATTATAGGCATGAGCCACCATGCCTGGCCAAAAAGAGAGAGAGGTAATTTTCTAAATCAGCCTCATATAGCCTCTATCATTTGAAAAGAATTCTACTATTTCTTTTCTCTTAAGCATTACCCTATCACGAACCCTAAGCAGAACAAACAGATCTAACAAATGTCGGGATTCTGACAACAAATGCTCATCACTCATCATTATTTCTCATCTGTTTTCTCATGTGTCTATTCTTGCATCACACATTTCCAGCACATGTTGTGGGCATGGCCTTTGAGGTGACTACACAGGGGTTGGGGAGGAAGGGGAATGTGGAAGGGATGGCATTTATGAAGTTATCAAGAGATCTAATAGTGGCTCTGACCGAGAAACTCCTGCCGAAATTCATGTCAGCATCCCTAGAAATGACCAAAGACTCAAACATTCCCATGGAACTGTGAGACAAGACAAAAGAATAAAGCCAGTTTCCCCAGACCCAGCAAACGTGGGATTTTCCACTAGCACATCGGCATGCAGGCAGTTCATGGAATACAGGCCTTCTAGATGTGAATCTGAAGCTCTGAACCACTGTTTGCCCTGTCACCTTTCTTGTAGGCATACGATGGCTCAAGCTCCACAATGTCCCGCCTTGCCAGGACGTGTGGAAGGGAGCGGCTGGCTAACCCCATCGTGTCCTCAGGAAACAGCCTCTTCGTGAGATTTCTATCTGGCCTTTCCAGACAGAACAGAGGCTTCCGAGCTCAATTCAGGCAAGGCAAGTACCCTGCGGTTTCCCAAGCACAAGAGAAATCTTCAGTGCTCTGTTTGGTGCAACAGTGAAATGAGACCTGTGCTCAGAAATTGATCACAGCCTTCTACTTAACATGTAAAAAATTAAATAGAACAAAAGAACTGTGACTTACATTTATCCCAACTCCTGATGCTTGAAACCTCCTTCTCTGACTTCCTTTGGACCTGCATCTCTAACAAGTTTTCAGAATAATACTGTTTAAAAGTGCTTTTAAGACTAGAAACAGTATAGAAAAGCTTTTATCCAAATTCACTGATCTAGCACTACCCAAGGCTTTACACTACAATGGGATACACTGCTATCAATTACGAGACTTGCTTGTAATGTAATCAGATTCCAGCCCCCGGAAGCAGTGGTTTCCCTCATTCCTGAGTCCTGCCATTGTCCAACTGAGGAGTCACTGTTGTTTTCCATTTATTTTTCTTTGTTCCCTCCCTTCCTCCCCCGCTACCCTCCTCTTCCTTTTCCTCTCCTTCCCTTCCTTTTCCCCCCTCTCTTTCCCTCCCCTTCCCTTTCTTTCCACAGGGTCTCACTCTGTCACCCAGGCTGGAGTGCAGTGGTGCAATCAGCACTCACTGAAGCCTCAACCTCCCAGGCTTAGGCAATCCTCCCACCTCAGCCTCCCAAGTAGCTGGGACTATAGGTGCACCCCCATACCTGGCTGTTTTTTTTTTTTTAGAGATGGGATCTTGCTCTGTTGCCCAGGCTGGTCTCAAACTTCTGGCCTCAAGTGACTCTCCTGTCTTAGCCTCCCAAAGTGCTAGAATTACAGGCATGAGCCACTGCACCTGGCCATTGTTTTTGTTCTTAAATCACCACTTCTCCAAGACCTTTTTATCCATTGCCTTTCATCTGCTCATTCTGAGAGATGAACCCCTTATCCCATCAGAGATGACTTGTATTCAGATGATTCAGAACATTCATTACAAATACATTTAGTCTGTGTAGTCGTTATGTCTATCTTAGTCAACTCACTTATATTCTGTAGTAAAGAGCTCTGGATAGGGACAGTGCCTGGATCGAGGTCTCCCAAATACATACCATAGACCTTTAGACTTTGGAGCAAGACAGACCATATTCTTGTTGATTTTAAAGAAAAACTAGTTTCCTAATAGTTCTTTTGCATGTTATTATTCACTTGTATGTTGTTTCATAGTAAAAAGTCCCTGCTAGCTTTCATCTGGACTATGACAACCTCCTCAAAGTCACCCACCCTTACCCCATCTCTCTCCAAAGTCACCTGTAAACGCCCTGCTCTGATCATGCCCTTGGAATGTTCAGTGTGTGTCCTGTCTCCACCTGGCTGGAGAATGAAGCTCAAGCTCCTGCAGATGTTAACCAAGGGCCCCAGAACCGCCCTGACCTCTCTCCAGCGTCAGTCACCCACATCCCTCGGGCACCCCACGCTCCAGCTGAGCCTGTACAGATGCAGTCCTTACCCTCCTCTGTGTCTGCTCAGGCGGTCCCCTCCCTGGCCTCCCTTTTCTCACCCTCCAAGTCCTAGTTTAGCCTCAGCCTCCTCCTCAGCGAGACCTCTTACGGCCTCCAGCGGTGACCGCCTCTCCCTCTTCAGGACTCACATGGAATTTTGCTCTTCTCTGATAATCTGCAGTCATCCTTAGGAAGCCTTGTTCAATTGAGTATTTATTTTCCTGAAAAAAAAAAGAGGTCATGTATAAGTAGATTATCCCTATACCTGTGGTTTATGAGTGGGCCGTGTAAGTGAATCCATGTAAGAATTTTGTTTGAATGACTTAGGCAATTCATAGCCATTTAATCTGTTGCTTTCTGCCACTTCCTACTTCCTGTAGTTGAAGAATAATTGTTAAAAATATAAACTGTATAAAATATAAACTCATGGTTTATGTGCAGCTCTCCTTACGGAGAACTTTCTTGGTATGCATTTTAGAAATAAGAAGAAAAATCATTGATGGTTTTATTCAGCAAATAATTGCTTCGTACAGTCAGCAGAAATGAAAAGCATATGACATGTATGTGTGTTTGTGTGTTCCGCAGCCTGCGGAGGCCACATCCTCACCAGCTCATTTGATACTGTTTCCTCTCCACGGTTCCCTGCCAATTATCCAAACAATCAGAACTGCAGCTGGATCATTCAAGCGCAACCTCCATGTAAGTAAAAAAAGAAAAAAGAAAAGGCATGCAGGAGAGAAAGTGCCTGTGGGAAGGTCAGTCTATGGGTAACCTTCTTATCTCAGTGCTAACAATCGATGGCCTTCCTCTTCATCTTTTGCAAGTCCCGATTCCTGATGTGCCCAAGAACAAGCATTTCCTAATCTGATAGGGAAGTCATTTTTACAGTTGCTTCTAAATTTAAAAACAATTTTTTTTTTCATTTCAAGGCCTAGCAAAGGTTAAAAACACACACACACAACAACAACACAACACACCTACAACCTTGCTGTATTAACAGGCATATGCAGGCATGTGAGATTGGGGGTAAACCAAAATAATCGATAAATAGTGTTTGACATGTGTGCCTTGAGTGTAGCTGATGCCCAAGACAGTTGCTGAGTGAACAAATGAAGAAGAGCCACAGACTGGAGAATCAGTGACTCACGGGCCAGAATGCAATGCACACGCCCATCCATCAAAGCAGACATTCATAAAACCTGGGCTCTCCTGCAAGGTACTATTCCAGCACAGGCCTAGAATAAACATTGAATAAACGCTTACTTTCTTTTCTTTCTTGGAACCCTAGAATCTTATTTTCTGACCCGGTAACAGTTCGTTGGTAAGACAGAAAGAGAACATCAGGAAATGCCCCTAAAGGACATGACAGAATAGCTGCAAAGCAGGTGATGCTTGGGGCCCTTCTGAATCCTCTTTCAGGGGAGCCCTGCCTTCCCTTGAGGTTTGCAGGAAAATACGGTTTCAGGCATAATGTAGGAAAGACTCTAAGTTCTTCACTCTACACAGCAATTAATCGCCTGTGTGAAAATAGGGAAGTCACTTAAGCTTATCAGGCCATGAAAAAATAATCTGCAAAATGAAGAGTTTGCCTTAAATATTCTCTAGCACTTTCCCTTGGGATGTCAGGAGTTAACAAATTGCTGGTATCTTTATTGACATGCATAAGATGTGGAGGCCGATGATGTAATCCTTAGCCAATTCGAACGGGGAGGTGGAGCCCTAAAGAAAGTTGCCAGCCAGCCAGAAACTGAGCTGTAGATAAAGAAGCCCCCTCCCTTGAACAGAGCTGTTTGTGCCTGAGGATTATTTTCTAATGAGTTGTGAAGCATTTAGATGAAAGATCTCACTAGTTCAAGAACAGCAATAGGAAAAGATCCTGTTCCGAAGATTAGAGAGCTTGAAGAACAACAAAAAGAAAATGTATCCAGGGGCTTGCTGTTCTGCAAAGCTTTCTTGATAAATGTCTCTGAAACTTAGGGCACCAGCTCTAGCCTGAAAATAAAACTAAGTGAGCTAAAATGTGACAGCCAGGGAGAAAAGAATGCATTATTTGCAAGCACATGCAAAGAAGCCGAATTTAAGGAAATGAACCTATTGAGAAAAATGCTTATCAGAGAAACACAGCAATGGTGATATAAAAACTGGAAAGATGGCATTTTCCAACAAGATATTCCCTTATAGTGCCTGGAATGAACCTACCCAGGAGTCCTCTTATTTACCACTACCAGCGTTTCAGATGCCACAGGCACTTTGGAAAGCATCTATTCTGTTATTCTTCAAAGGAAACCATCTAGCATAGAAGTTATTCCCTTCCCTCCCTTTATCCCTTCAACCATGTGCAAATCTGCCTCATTCATTACTTCTCTGCTGGAGAACCCTTACATGAAATTGTCAGAAGTAAATTTATCTCCCTGTATGTTTTTAAATTTAAATTTTATTTTGTAAAAATTTTTATCTTTAATGTTTGTGAATACATAGTAGATATATATAGTTATGGGGTACCTGTTTGTATCTGTTTGGATGTAGGCATGCAATGTGCAATAATCCCATCATGGAGAATGGGGTCTCCATCCCTTCAAGCATTTATCCTTTGCATTACAAATAATCCAATTATACTCTTTTAATTATTTTTAAATGTACAGTAAGTTATTATCGACTACAATTACCCTGTTGTGCTATCAGATAGGTCTTACTCATTCCTTCTATTTTTATACTCATTAACCATCCCCACCTCCCTATCTTGCCCCATCTCCCTGTATGTTTTATTTGCCAGTACTGTATTAGAGAATCTTCTCTTTTTTCTTCCAGTAAATCATATCACCCTCTCTTTTACCCACTTTGAACTTGAAAGAAGCACAACGTGCACACGTGACTTTGTAGAAATTTTGGACGGCAACCACGAAGACGCACCCCTCCGAGGTACCTCGGCGCTCACTCATATACATCTGTGGTCTTGGCTGTGCTTTATTTATAGATCTACATATTTATAGGCTGCCGTTCTAGGTTAGAATGTTTCCAATAAATAGAAAGAGCAGCCTAAGCCAAGTAAAGATGATTAGAGGGTAAGAAAGTAGGCTTTAATGTGAGGTTCAGGGAACTCAGCCTGTTGATTAATATATTCAAACATGTGAATAGTTTGTGTATATGTTTTAAAAGATTTAAAAATTGCAGCTGCTTTAAAGAGTAGTGGAATGTGCAGCACATCCCAGCATTACAGAGCATTCTGTCAGAAATTTCTTGTTAATATTTGACCAAGTTCTTACGTTCAAATGGAGCATGTTTCTTTCAGCCTTGTCCTTAGTGGAAGCAAAAAAAACAAAAAACAAAAAACAAAAACCCACTTAATTAGTTAATTAATTAATTAATTCCATTAAAACTCTGTCATTTGTTTGTTAGACTTCCCAATAAAATTAAAGAGTGCCACTCTCTAGTTTCTAAAATATTCTCAGCCAAAAAAACAAAACAAAACAAAACAAAACCACCTCAGGCCATTTAAGCTTTCTCCATAAACTTCCTAACTTTTGAATTTTGTTGTAAAAACCTCTCGTCCTGGCCGGGCGCGGTGGCTCAAGCCTGTAATCCCAGCACTTTGGGAGGCCGAGACGGGCGGATCACGAGGTCAGGAGATCGAGACCATGCTGGCTAACACGGTGAAACCCCGTCTCTACTAAAAAATACAAAAAATTAGCCGGGCGAGGTGGCGGGCGCCTGTGGTCCCAGCTACTCGGGAGGCTGAGGTGGGAGAATGGCGTGAACTCAGGAGGCGGAGCTTGCAGTGAGCTGAGATCCGGCCACTGCACTCCAGCCTGGGCGACAGAGCGAGACTCCATCTCAAAAACAAACAAACAAACAAACAAAAAAAACCTCTCGTCCTGCACTAGAAGACAAGGTCTGTCAGGGAGGAGACTGCTTTGCCTGTTGCCTAATTCCCAGTGCCCAGGACAGTGTCTGAGACAAAAGCGAGCAGTCAATGAACTCTCCACACCCTCTCCACACCTCTCACAGCATCGCCGAGGTCTTTGTTAGTAAGCAGTTGACAAGCATAAGGACATATTATTTAACAAACTGTTACATCGCAATACCTTGTGCTGAGTACTGTTCTCAGTATGTTAGAACTAATAAGTCAATCCTTTTAACCTTATGAGATAGGTTTCATTATTTTCAATATGCCCCTTTTCTCCAAGTGGGGAAACTGAGGCACCAAGCACTTCAGTAACTTGCCTAGGATCACACAGCTAGCAAATGACTGAGCCAGGAGCTGAATCCAGGTAGCCTGGCTCCAGCATCCACACTTTCCTGTGCTACAACATATTGAATATTAGTGCATGTATTTGTATGGGTCCAACTGGGCTGGAGATTTTTGCTTTAGGTACATGTGTCCCTTGGTCGTCTAAGTTTTTCCTCTGGTCCTATTGTTCTTGATCATCACCTCTCCTATGTATAGCTCCTATATAGAGTTTATTTTAAATGATCAGGTATTGTCTCAAACACTGACCCTGAATGAAGTGGTTCTCCTAGTGGCAATTTCTTCCCTTTGTTTTGGTCTCTTGTAATTCTAGTAAAGATGTATTTCCTAGAAATAGTGGCCTCTGCCATGTCGTCATTCATTCTCCTTGTTGTTATCTTCATTATCTAGGCCGTTACTGTGGCACTGACATGCCCCATCCTATCACATCCTTCAGCAGTGCCCTGACGCTGAGGTTCGTCTCTGATTATAGCTTGAGTGCTGGGGGTTTCCACACTATGGTCACTGCATCAGTGTCGGGTAAGAAACCTTAGCACCTGGCTCCAGCGGTTAACAGGGATGTGGTAGAAATTCTTGGTTTGTTATTTGGGACTCTTTGACCTTCGTAGTTGGGAGCTAATTTCCTGAGATCACCTCTGGACCAAATCTTACCTTCTTCCCAATTAAGTGAACCTGTTGTCAGTTCTAACAATAATGAACTCTGAAAGTGTGGACAATTGGTTGGAAATGTGGCTGTCTTTTCAGCTACACCCCACGCTCTCAGATGACTTGATGTTCTTTTGTTTGTTTTGTTTTGTTTTTGAGATGGAGTCTCACTCTGTCGCCCAGGCTGGAGTATAATGGCACAGTCTTGGCTCACTGCAACCTCCACCTCCTGGGTTCAAGTGATTCTCCTGCCTCAGTCTCCTGAGTAGCTGGGATTACAGGCACCTGCCACCACACCTGGCTAATTTTTGTATTTTTAGTCGAGACGAGGTTTCCGTATGTTGGCCAGACTGGTCTCGAACTCCTGACCTCGTGATCTGCCAGCCTTGGCCTCCCAAAGTGCTGGGATTACAGGTGTGAGCCACTGCGCTCACCCTGGTGTTCTTTTTGGCTTGTTAAGGCAGCCCCAACCTGGGGAGGAGAGGAACGGGGAGCCGCCCAGGACTGGGTTTCTTAGCCTGTTAGCCGGGAGAGTGCTGCTGGTCACTGCCATCTTCCTTGTTATTAGTAGTTAAAAGCTACAGAACACCTAGAAGATGGTGAGTGCATTTCGGTGCTCTACTGAGAGGGAAAAGCAAGCATGCTGCCCTGGCTTCTAGGCCAGGGTTGAATAGAATCCTGGTCACAAAAGTCAAGTGGCTGTAGGATAGTAAACAAGTCTTTTATTCTTCAAAGTTACCATTCACAGGTAGAAAAGGCTTTGAGAAAAGACATTGCAGAAATTCCTTCTAATCCACCACACTGCTTGGCCCTTGGTCTTCAGTTTGCAGAATCATTCCCTCCTTATTTTATATGACATGATGTTTTAAAATGTGAGATGGACATGTTGTCTATTCTTTTACATCGATATGGCTCTAGCATTCTTTCTCCTTTATTTTATAGTGTCTGATGCAGTCTTTGCTGTGATACTCACTTTATTTCTGTTTTCTTCCAGCTTGTGGTGGAACGTTCTACGTGGCTGAAGCCATCTTCAACAGCCCTGGCTACCCAGACGTTTATCCCGCTAATGTGGAATGTGTCTGGAACATCGTCAGTTCCCCTGGCAACCGACTCCAGCTGTCTTTTATGTAAATCCTTTTTATGGTGTATTGTTTCAGTGCTAATGAATCTGTAGGAAAGAAGTCCTGGTGCTAATAAGATGGGCAACTTACAGTGTATGTGAAATTTAGGAAGTATTTTTCCAAATTTCCTCTATTTCAGTCATAGTTTGAGTTATAAATAGCATGAAGATTCTGTCGACCATGGTTCTTGAGTCCTGTCTAACATTCCCAAAAGAACATTCTTGAGCCCTTGGCAAATGAATCTGTGGCCCATTCATGTTCAGAGTACAGGAATCTTATCTTTTTTTGGAATTAGACACATGTAGGTCCTTCCAGAGAATCACTAGTATTGTTTATTCCAGCAGAGCCATCCCATCTCAATTAAGCATTCTTTACGCTTATATCTTATCCCCACCTCAATCCACCTTTCCTTCTATTTCTATCAGAAGAATGGTTTTGGGGCCAGGTGCGGTCACCCATGCCTGTAATCTCAGCACTTTCGGAGACTGAGGCGGGCAGATCACTTGAGGTCAAGAGTTCGAGACCAGCCTGGCCAACATGGCAAAACCCCTCCTCTACTAAAAATACAAAAATTAGCCGGGAGTGGTGGCAGGCACCTGTAATCCCAGCTGCTTGGGAGGCTGAGGTGGGAGAATCCCCTGAACTTGGGAGGTGGAGGTTGCAGTGAGCTGAGACTGAGCCACTGCGTTCTAGCCTGGGCAACAGAGTGAGACTCCATCCTGAAAAAAAAAGAAAAAAGAATGGTTTTGGAAGTTTTTTAACTTCCAAACTTAAACTTACTTAAACTTTAAACTTAATTTTTTAGAACACTTTCATATTCCTCATTGCACTATAACACTTTTTGAACAGGGGCTATAAACATGGAATTAGTAGTACGATCCTATAACATTCTGAGTGGTCTTAGATTAAATTAGACAGCAACAATAATATCTCTTAGAGTAGATGTAAAAAGCACACATTTTAATCAACTAATAGAGAGGTATATGTGACATGTCACATGATAATGGATGCTTATTATATGTTGAGAGATCAGATCTTGGAATTTAAATTGCCGTTTTGAATTAGAAGTTATTTACCACTCTATGTTACATATTACTAGGCTGTGGTTGGGACTGCTAATTCTGTTTTGAAGAGAATATAAGTAACTTATTGTTGAGAGAGGAGGATTGTTTTGAGGACCCTGGCCTGTTTATTTAAAAGTCTTACTTTTCTTCCAAGACTTGCTAATCTGTGCATCTGGAACTGATTAAAAATATGGCACAACCATCCTATTTGTGGACCAAGTTCAAACATCTCAAGTTGCTTTTTTAAAATCCATCAATCAGACAGAGCCTCTTCAGGGTACAAGTGGCCTTGTGTTAAGACAAAGGCACCCTCTGCGTGCTGAAAGGCAATGCAAGTTTAAGCTGCCTCACAGGAAGGAGGTTTTGGTTTGTCTTTGTTTTTTTTTGGAGACACAGTCTGGCTTTGTTGCCCAGGCTGGAGTGCAGTGGAATGATCTCAGCTCACTGCAACCTCTGCCTCCCGGGTTTAAGCTATCCTCCTGCCTCAGCCTCCTGAGTAGCTGGGATTACAGGCACATGCCACCATGCCAAGCTAGTTTTTATATTTTTAGTAGTGATGGGATTTCACTATGTTGGCCAGGCTGGTCTCGAACTCCTGACCTCAAGTAATTCACCCACCTTGGCCTCCCAAAGTGCTGGGATTACAGGCGTGAGCCACCACACCTGGCCTGGTTTGTCTTCGTCTTCACTAAGAGCACAGAATTCTGGATGGGAAGAAATCTATATACTTTATAATGTTTACCAGACATATATTTATTCCTTTACTCAACAGACATTTATTAAGCTCCTAATATGTGCTAGGCATGTAGTTGGCTCATGCTACTCTCCTATGAGGTGCTTTCTATATATTGATCAATAAAACACCATCATTGTCCTTAGAATAAAATTCAAAGCCCTTCGCACAGCTTTAGAAGGCTTATCAGAATTGCCACATAAAATGATTTTTTTTGGTCTCTTCCTCTGTGTGTCTACCACATTCACGTTGTTGACCGCTCTCATTCAGCGGTTGCCAGGAACTGAGCTAGGTGTTCAAGACAGATAAGATTTCGGGTCTTGACAAATTACTCATAAACCAACATTAAGAAGCTGTTTAATTATTATTTCTGTGGGATAATAATAACAAGTTTCTATAAACAAATTTATAGTAATTTCAAATTTCTAGAACTGTGAAGATAAAGAAGATGTCAAATTTAAAACACACACCACATAGCTGGTGCTTAGCAGATGTTCAGTGACTTAATTCTCTCAATCTTTACCATTTCTGAAGCATCTTCTGTGATGGTTCACAAATAAATCCAAATGGGCAGCACTAGGCTCTCCTTCCAGAGGGTGGGAGATTATACACACAAAAAGCAAGTTTCATCTATTTTAGTGCTTAATAGACATTACATTTTAATTACCATATAGAAAATCATAATGGCTCAGCTATTTCCTTTCTTGCCTGTAAGAAGTTAATTTTGATTACTCTGAGTTACTAGCTTGAGTTTTATTTTTAAAATGGAATTTTTAGACTGCAAGATGCCTCTTTTTTTGCAGTTGATTAATGAGAAGGCAAGGCCTGTGAGTTATTTCTTCCCTGGTCTAAATTCTATCCAGATGGGTGCTTGGAAACATTACCCTGGGGTGTGTGAGAGCATATGAGAAGCATATGTATCACATCAAGTTCTAAAACATGGGGCTGGGATTGTGGTGAAACTGAGTAGGGAGGAGGACTGGAGAAATTATGGTTGAATCTGCAACAAAAAGAAATGGGGAGAAATAAAACCTAAAAAGGAGTTTTTTTGTAAAACATATATTTAACCATTTATTACCCATAATATGACTAACAATGTGAAATATGCTAAAATTGTTTTCTTCTGCTTCTCAGAACGCAGAAAGGGAAGAAAGGGAGCTTGTTTTCCTCAGAAGGTAAATTACATGCAGCTGCCTCTAAAATCTTTCTATTCAAAGTGCAGTGCAATCTTTCTGACCAGTTAGTTCACCCCTGTGGTTTGGTAGGCAGGGAATTGACAGAAATTGTATTTTATGCTTGCGGAGTGCTTTTAGAAAGTGATTGGTCTCGGTTCAAGAATCAGAATGAGATAATAAGAAACAGTGATTGTACTATTTTTGTTCCACATCCTACATTTACTAACAGATCTAAGCCAAAGGGTAGAATTGCTTATAAAATGTAGCAGCCTAAAGCAAAGACTTCCAAGAATAATCAAGCTTTTTAAAAGTTTAATTTAATCTTTATAGGTATTTCCCTACCACCATGTCCAATGGAATGTCTTTTCTGCCATCTAGCACTGGATTACACTAGTCTAGTACGTAGAAAAGACCTTCACTTTGTAATCTTCTGGAGCATCGGACAGAATGCTAATGTGCATGTTGATCACCTAGGATCTTGCTGAAATTCATTTTCTCACTGAGCTGGTTGGTGGGGCCAGATTCCTTGTTTCAAACAAGCTCTCCGGTGATGCTGATGTTGCTGGACTATGCACTGCACTTTGAATAGAAAGATTTTAGAGGCAGCTGCATGTAATTTACCTTCTGAGGAAAACGATCTCCCTTTCTTCCCTTTCTGCGTTCTGAGAAGCAGAAGAAAACCATTTTAGCATATTTCATTGTTGATCATATTATGGGTCATGAAATTGAGCCTGAATGTGTGCACCAAACTTGGCAGTCATCCCAAAGATGGATTTAGACCAATTCCTTGCAAAAAAAATGATTGAAGATACAAATATTGTGTTATAAAGCATCAGATTGTCAAAGGAGACAAATTTGTGGTTTGCTTTATCTGATGTGGATATATCCTGATTTCAGTGATCAATTATAGCTTGCTGTAAAAGTTCCATCTAGAGTAGTCCAAATGGTCTATACTGTAGTGACCCACCTTGGTGGGATTGTGAGAGCCACCAGCTTACCACCAGGCTTACTGATTTGGTTAGAGACCTACCAATGCTAGTATCTGGCTTGAGAGGAGGGTAGAGCAGAGCTGACCAGTTACTTCACCCCTGAGGTCTGGTAGGCAGGGAATGACCAGAGATGTACCTGGTATATTGACTAGTGGTAGGGCTTAAGGTGGCCAGAGCCTTCAGGCTGCTTATCTCTAACCATTCTCCTCCATTAGCTGAGCTAGAGCCCCAGGGGAGCACTATACTTAGCATAAAGTAAAATCTTGCAATGGATAATGTTGAGCATTAACGGAAAGATACACATGACAGAGGAGTACATTTTCCCTTTCCTTTCCTTTCCCCTTCCCTTCCTTTCCTTTTCCCTTCCCTTCCTTCCTTTCCTTTCCTTTCCTTTCCCCTTCCCTTCCCTTCCCTTCCTTTCCCCTTCCCTTCCTTTCCTTTCGCCTTCCCTTTCCTTCCTTTCCCCTTCCTTTCCCCTTCCCTTCCCTTCCTTTCCCCTTCCTTTCCCCTTCCCTTCCCTTCCCTTCCCTTCCCTTCCCTTCCCTTCCCTTCCCTTCCCTTCCCTTCCCTTTCCCCTCCCCCTTCCCTTCCCTTCCTTCCCTTCCCTTCCTTTCCTTTTTCCTTTCCTTTCCTTTCCTTTCCTTTCCTTTCCTTTCCTTTCCTTTCCTTTCCTTTCCTTTCCTTTCCCCTTCCCTTCCTTTCCCCTTCCCTTCCCTTCCCTTCCCTTCCTTTCCCTTCCTTTCCCTTCCCCTTCCCTTCCTTTCCCTTTCCCTTCCCCTTCACCTTCCCCTTCCCTTCCTTTCACTTCCCTTCCCTTCCCTTCCTTTCCCCTACCCCTACCCCTTCCCCTTCCCTTCCCTTCCCTTCCCTTCCCTTCCCTTCCTTTCCCTTCCCTTCCCTTCCTTTCCCCTACCCCTTCCCTTCCCCCTTCCCTTCCCTTCCCTTCCCTTCCCTTCCCTTCCCTTCCCTTCCCTTCCCTTCCCTTCCCTTCCCTTCCCTTCCCTTCCCTTCCCTTCCCTTCCCTTCCCTTCCCTTCCCTTTTTCTTTCCCCTTTCCCCTTTCCCTTCTCCTGTTTGAGTTCGTGCTTTCATTTATTTGGGGTATAAACCTAGAAGTGAAATTGCTGGTTCATATGACAATACTATGTTTAACTTTTTGAGGAACCACCAAACTTTTCTATAGGGATGCACTATTTTACATTCCCAATAGTAATGCATAAGAGTTCTAATTTCTCCATATCCTCATCAACACTTCTTTTTTTTTTTTTTTTTTTTTTTTTTTTGAGACGGAGTCTCGCTCTGTCACCCAGGCTGGAGTGCAGTGGCGCGATCTCAGCTCACTGCAAGCTCCGCCTCCCGGGTTCACGCCATTCTCCTGCCTCAGCCTCCCGAGTAGCTGGGACTACAGGCGCCCACAACCGCGCCCGGCTAATTTTTTTTTTTGTATTTTTAATAGAGACGGGGTTCCTCATCAACACTTCTTATTTTCCATTTTAAAATAATAGTCTTCCTAGTGGGTTTGCAGTGTTATCTCATTGTGGTTTTGATTTGCATTTCTCTAATGACTAGTAATGTGGAAAATCTTTTCATGTTTTTATTGACTATTCATAAATCTTCTTTGGAGAAATGTCTATTCAGTTTCTTTGCCATTTTAATTGAGTTATTTGGTTTTTAATTTTCGAGTTGCAGGAGTTATTTTATATTCAGGATACTAACTTGGTCATGTGTTTTTATTTTCTTTGGGTAGATATTTAGGGGTGGAATTTCTGGGCATTAATTGGATGTGCATTTAATTTTATGAGAAACTCCCAAATAATTATTCAAAGTGGCTATATCACTATGCAGTCCCACCAGGAATATATAAGACTTCAGTTGCTCTGCGTGCTTGTCAACAATTGATCTTGTCAGTCTTTTAATTTTAGCCCTTATGATGGGTGTGGAATGATATCTGACTGTGGTATTTAAGTTGCATTGCTCTGATGAGTAATCATATAGAGTACTTTTCACATTCTCAGTAGCCATTTTCTTGTCTTCTTTTATGAATATCTGTTCAAGCCCTTTGTCCACTTTTAATTTGGTGGTTTTTTCATTATCTGTAGGAATTCCTTTTATATTTCAACTATGAGTCCCTTGCTAGATAAATGCTTTACAATTATCTCCCGTTTCCCCACCCCAGTCTGTAGCTTGCCTTTTCATTTTTTAAAATATATATATATTTTTCTAGAGAGGATCTCACTGTGTCGCATAGGCTGGAGTGAAGTGGCACAATCACCCCTCACTTCAGCCTCGATCTCCCAGGCTTAAGCAATTTTCCTGCCTCAGCCTCCCAAGTAGCTGGGATTATAGGCACAGGCCACCACATAGCTACATTTTATTTTTTGTAGAGAGGGGGTCTCACTGTGTTGCTCAGGCTAGTCTCTAACTCCTGGGCTCAAGTGATCCTCCCACCTCAGCCTCCCAAAGTGCTGAGATTATGCTTGCGAGCCACCATGTGCAGCCTATTTATTTTCTTATTCATGTCTTTAATGAAATGTTTATCAATTCAAATTTATTAATTTTTATCTTATAGTTAGTGCTTTTTGCATTCTGTGTAAGAAATATTTGCCCATCCCAAGGTCACAAAGATTTTTCTCCATGTTTTCTTCTAGGATATTTATGTTTCTAGCCTTTATATTTACATCCTTGAGAAATGTTAAATTAGTTTCTGGGTATGAAGATAGGCAGAAATAGAGGTTCTTTTTTCCCTATCTTTCTGTAAGGATATCCGTTATTGCAGCACCATTTGTTAAAATGACTTTTCCCCTTGATTTGTCTTGGCACCATGGATTGAATTGGATTGACTATGCATTTATTGGCCCCTACTGGAAATTGTTTCCTATTCCGTTCATCCATTTGTCTACCCTTACACCAATACCACTTTATCTTGAGTAGCTCATGTTTTTAAGCAGTAAGGCCAAGTTTTGAAAATATTCACGAGGCACCTACATGTTCCCGACTCTTTATATATGTTCCCTATGAACATCATATGAGGTAGGTACTGTTTCCTATCTTCAAATCCCCATCACATCACAGTCGCAGAATATAAGACAAGTTGAATAGGTCACATTCAAGCACTAGCCTGTGTTGTTACAAATCCCATAATTTTGCTGCCTCTCCAGAAATTAAGTACATACGCCTTTGCAAGGCATTTAAGTGCCACCTAAATGATCCCATCATATTGCCCCAGTTACATGTTTTAATGGTTTCTTTTTTTATTATTTACCTTCAGCCAACTCACACCTTGTCTTAATGGTTTCTTAGAGGTACTCAGTGTTTTTAACAAAGCAGGTATCTCTTGCAGGTTTCTGAATATGTCTGGCCCTTCTCTGCACATGTGCCTTGGTGGCATGATTCTTTGCACACCATCTATATTCCTTATATCCAGCTAACATGTATATTTCCATCTCGAAAAATCTTCCCGAGAAGCTATTGCAGAGCCCCACAATCAGATGTGATGCCTCTGCTTTGCGGTTCTTAAACACCACTTTATAGCTCTGATGGCACTCACGCTATTCTGCCTTATATATATATTGTCTTCTATATTCGTGCCTGGTTTTGCCCACTAGGAAGAAAACTCCTTGCTGGAAGTATATTCATTGTCTTTGTAGCTATTGAATACGCATTTCAACAAATCCGAGTGAAAGAAATTTTTTGAGACAGCTACATAATTTCGTGATCAAAGTTAAAGAAAGTTTAAAAAAAGTGAACAGGTTAACCTAGCATGTGATCCAGGAAAATCCCAAAGTCTATTCTCTCAATTTAATCCCTACAAATATTTTTTCCCCAAATCAGATCTTTCCAGTTGGAAGACTCTCAGGACTGCAGCAGAGATTTTGTGGAGATCCGTGAAGGAAATGCCACGGGTCACTTGGTGGGACGATACTGTGGAAACTCCTTCCCTCTCAATTATTCTTCCATCACTGGACATACCCTGTGGGTCAGATTTATCTCAGATGGTTCTGGCAGCGGCATGGGCTTCCAGGCCACATTTATGAAGAGTAAGTTGTTTCTATTTTAGTGATAGCTTACAAAATATGTCTTACAAACTACAAATAATAATTTTCTCAGTAATACATTAAGCAAGAACAATCCTAAACTCTCCACTATTTTCCTACATTGTCTTTGTGAATTACCTTATAACATATTAGAAAAACTAAATTATATATGAATGGCTCAATAAGGGCAAGGGAGAGCACTCTCAAGGGTTCTATTGTTCTTTTTAAGCTCTAATTTCTACCTAATGTTAAATTAGTTTTTTTCATGATATTGTGGTAGAGTCTTGTAATATATTATAGTTTGGGTTTGGTGTATTTATATCAAGTGTGTTTCATTTAATTTCATAAACTCTATATTCTTCACATTTAAGACATTTAGTATTACTTTGGGATTGGCTTAAGTGCTCAAATATAACAATAGGGTATTCTTCTAATAGTGCAAAATGTTAAATATTTTTATTCTGTAGCTCAACTTTTCCATTATTGGCTATTTCATATGTGATTTCAAACTATGAGTTTTTCTTGTAAATTTTTTAAATGTTCCATTCTTTTGAAAAAACAAAGTAAAATAGATAAACCATAATTAGAGAGTGGGGCTGCTCACCCCACCTTCCCATGTCCCCAAGTTCCCTAGGGTTCGGGGAACCCCTTTTCACTTGGGAAGTTGTGGCCTCTTTTCACACCATGCAACGTTTTAAGGACCTTTTCTAAGGAAGTAATAGATAGCCCAGAAACCAAAAAGGAAGCAGTATTTCTCTCAATAGTCAGAAAAGAAATCACAGTCAATTAAAAGTCCATGCTTTTCAACACCCTTTGCCTTTTGTTTTTATCATTTGATTAAAGAGCAATTCTAAGTGGGTCTGATTTACTACTCTGTCTTCTCTCCTAGTATTTGGCAATGATAATATTGTGGGAACTCATGGGAAAGTTGCCTCTCCTTTCTGGCCTGAAAACTACCCACATAACTCCAATTACCAATGGACAGTAAATGTGAATGCATCTCACGTTGTCCATGGCCGAATCTTGGAGATGGACATAGAAGAAATACAAAGCTGCTATTATGACAAATTAAGGGTGAGTTTCCACATGCGATCAATGTTCATAAATATTGGTGAATTGCTATTGGTAAAAATACATCCAAGGTAACGTCTATTCAAGCATTTGCAAATCATGCGGGATAGTCTGCTCTAAATCATGATTAGAGCAGACTGCCTCTAGATTACATGGACAAAGGCAGTTTCAGTATTGTATTGATTATTTTCCATTTCATATCTAAGGGGTTTTTTTAGGATTATTATTATTTTCCTGTTGAGCTTTCTCTAAGAATGCATGTGTATCCTAAATAAGTATTTATTCTGTCTTCTTCCCACTGTCCTCTTTGTTTTTATGTTAGAGTATTAAAAGTTTTAAGGATCATACAAAAATAAATATAAATAGGAAAATCATGGTGATCATTGCTATCCAGACACTGGCTACTGTATCAATTCCAGAAACACAATCAAATTCTTACAGGGTATGACTCTACCTTATTCATCTTGGATTCTTGGTCATGAATCCAACCCAGTACCTGCTGGATATCCAGTGTGTATGGGAATGGCTATTACTTAATTTGTTTGGTAGAGGATTTTATAATAACTGTTAATATGAATTTGTCCTGAGCTATTTAAAAATTATCACAAAATATACCTCAAAATAGGTCATTTGAGATTTTAAAACCAAAAGCAGGAGATTTATTAAGTGCTTTGAACATGTGAGCCCTGCAAGTTTTGGTTATTTTGTTGTCATGAATTCTTCTTTCCTTCTGTGGAAATATGGACTCCTTTAGGGTACTGTTCACTTTCTCTCGGTAAAGCTTTTCTCTTCTTGTTATTTTCCCTTCTTTCCTCCTGATTCCTCCCTTTAAAGCCCCAAAGCATATTTATTAAGTACTGTTGTTAGGCAGCCATCCTGGTTCCTATTTTTCCATCCACAGATTTTACTGTAAATCATCTTATGAGTGATTCCCACAGCGCATGTTTATTAATATAATTCTGCAACAAAGATGCAAATGTTTTCAAAACATTAAATTACCTTCAATAATTTATATTCTCTGGTGGTATCTGTTTTAAGCTAAAATAAAATGTTTACTCATTTGTCATTTTTTTGGGTTATAACATTGTAATAATATAAGGCATCTTTTTTTTTTTTTTTTTTTTTTTGAGACGGACTCTCGCTCTGTGCCCAGGCTAGAGTGCAGTGGCCGGATCTCAGCTCACTGCAAGCTCCGCCTCCCGGGTTCACGCCATTCTCCTGGCTCAGCCTCCCGAGTAGCTGGGAATACAGGCGCCCGCCACCACGCCCGGCTCATTTTTTGTGTTTTTAGTAGAGATGGGGTTTCACCGTGTTAGCCAGGATGGTCTCGATCTTCTGACCTCGTGATCTGCCCATCTCGGCCTCCCAAAGTGCTGGGATTACAGGCTTGAGCCACCGCCCCCGGCCAAGGCATCTTTTTTATTTTATCTTTTTATGAAGAAAAATATAGATGATTGCCTAAATATAACGCTCTATTATCTGTTTTTATGTGCAGATCTATGATGGGCCTAGCATTCACGCCCGCCTAATTGGAGCTTACTGTGGTACCCAGACTGAATCTTTCAGCTCCACCGGAAATTCTTTGACATTTCATTTTTACTCCGACTCTTCAATCTCAGGGAAGGGATTCCTTCTGGAATGGTTTGCTGTGGATGCACCTGATGGTGTTTTACCTACCATTGCTCCAGGTGTGTTTGCTAATAAATGAAGTTCTTTTTAGGACTGATATGTGCAGGCCACTGTTTCAAAGGGTCCTATCATAACAGGGGCCAGATATAAAAAATAAGAAGTACAGCCCCAAAGCCCTTCCACCTTATGTTCAGATGTTATTTTAAATTCATAAACACTACCTTTTGTAAAAATTATACATTTCTTTCTTAAAAATGCAGGCTTCCCATTACATTGTTTATATTATAATAATTAGGGGCTTGATATCCATAAGATCGTCTACTTACAATTTCTAGAGACCACTTTAGAAATCCCTGAAAATTTGATTTGCAGATACTACATATGTACATTCACACACACACACACACATACACACACAATCAGTTAGTTAAGGATCAACTCGTCAAAGTAACTGTTTTCCTCTGCATTTTATTTCAAATGTACTTTCAGAAATGCTTCAGTTTCTCCTTAGCTGGTTGTAAATTTTCATGTTTCAAAGTAAAATGGGCCTAATTTTAAACTTTTATTTTACTGTTTTACATTCCTAATCTCCTCAGTGAAAGTAATATTGAGGTAGCATTGTATGGGGAAACATTTTTTTTTGAAAATTATTTAAATGAGGCTGGGCATGGTGGCTCGCACCTGTAATCCCAGCACTTTGGCAGGCCGAAGTCAACGGATCACTTGTGGTCAGAAGATCAAGACTAGCCTGGCCAACATGGCAAAACCCCATCTCTACTAAAAATACAAAAATTAGCTGGGCGTGGTGGAGTGCATCTGTAGCCTCAGCTACTCGGGAGGCTGAGACATGAGAATTGCTTGAACCAGGAGGCAGAGATTGTAGTGATCCGAGAACATGCCACTGCACTCCAGCCCGGGTGACAGAGTGAGACTCTGTCTCGAAAAGAAAAGAAAAGAAATGAAATTTATGTAAATGAATTTGAGTGTTTCTTATGGATTTGAGGATTGACATAGAAGAAATTCATCAGATATTTCTTGGAGGATAGTCTAAGTCCTTGAATACTTGATTGGAACACAGAATCAGAGTATCTCATTGAAGAATATTCAAACTCTGAACTTGTTCTATGACTTAAAAGATTAGCCTGTTTTCTTCTAACTTCTTCTATCGGCAGAATAATGAAGATAATTTGTACTTATATTTATTTAATGTCCCTTAGTATTCCATTCTGAAATGTTGTTCTTACCTCTCTAATAAGGTGCTTTCATGATATTGAATATGAATCTCTTCCTTAAAATATTGATCTGTTTAAAAGCAAAGAACCATCAGCAAGATTGACAAATGCAATTTAGAGGCGACATTTAATTCTGGATGGCTATATCCAGAGCTCTTAGAAATAAACTTGAGTTAAGCTTTCTTTCATATTTACAAACCTCAAGGTAGAAAAGGAATTACTTACTTGTTTAAAATATTATACCAACAAATTTTCTTCTAATATTTTATTATGAAATTCCATAATTATATGATGTAAGTGGACAGGTGAGTAAGAGAACCATAAACCTTATTTCCCTTAGTCAAGAAGAAAAAGGAAAAAGGCAAGTAAGAGGTCAAGAGAATTTTAGAGTTTACTAATTATCTAGATGGTATAAGTGATTATCTTGTAATGATACCACACTGAAAGTTTCATTAAAACTAAAAAACCTTAATATTTTGAAATATATCAACTTATTGAGAATTGTCCTATCAGCTTTTTATTTTATTTTTTTTTTGAGATGGAGTCTCTGTCGCCCAGGCTGGAGTGCAGTGACCTGATCTCAACTCACTGCAAGCTCCGCCTTCCGGGTTCATGCCATTCTCCTGCCTCTGCCTCCGGAGTAGCTGGTACTACAGTCGCTCGACGCCGTGCCCGGCTAATTTTTTGTATTTTTAGTAGAGACGGGGTTTCACCGTGTTAGCCAGGATGGTCTCGATCTCCTGACCTCGTGATCCGCCCGCCTGGGCCTCCCAAAGTGCTGGAGTTACAGGCATGAGCCACGGTGTCTGGCCTGTCCTATCAGCATTTCCTATACACACATATATTTAATTTAAATCAGCACATATTTATTGAGAATTTATTATGGATACACTGAGGAGACTAAGAAAGGAAACTGAGATACAATCTCTACTCTCCAGGAACTTCAAAGTAATGGGAACCAGGCATAATGACTCGTGCCTGTAATCCCAGCCCTTTGGGAGGCTAAGGCAGGAAGCTTACTTGAAGCCCAGGAGTTTGAGAGCTGCCTGGGCAACAGAGGGAGAATCCATCTCTACAAAAGATTCAAAAAGTTAGGTAGGCATCATGGTGCATGCCTGTAGTCCCAGCTACTCGGGAGGCAGAGGCAGGGGAATTGCCTGAGCCTAGAAATTCAACACTGCCCGTGAGCAGTGATCATGACACTGAACTCCAGTGAGACCCTGTCTTAAATCAATGAATAGTAAAAATAAATAATAAATAAAAGAGATTGGGAAAGAAAAAGCACTCGTGTCAGTTAAATAATGGTATCGTAATTAAATGGGTAAATGACAAAGCAAGTGGTACCAATAGCAAATAAGCAAGGGAAGGAAAATGAGCTTACTGTGGATGAGGGTCAACTGAAGGAAATTCAATGTGTCAAGTAGGAAAAAGAGTTGGTGTATCAGTCAGGAAAAACTCAGCCATATGGCGGTAACAAAGAATTTCAAACTCTTAGGTGCTGAAAACAACAGGTCTCCTTCTACATGCTCCTCTTGTGTTAACTGGGTGCCTCTCATCATCCATTACTTCCTAACTCAGGCTGTTGGAGCTCCCATTGTCTGTGACATTGCCTGAGACCATGGCAGGAGGCAAAAGAGCCCTTGGATGTCTCGCTTTAAAAGTGCTCAGTGTAAAGTAACACATGCCTTTTGCTCATAGTTCATTGACCTAAACTGGTCAAATGGTCTCTCCTAGCCATTTGCAGAATGCAGTTCTACCATGTGTTTGGAAATGGAGACAAAGGAAATATCTGGCAAACAGCACCAATGACCCACAGTCATTATAACCACATTTTATAAATTCAAGATAAGAAATATTTCACATAGAGGAAAACCTTAAAATTTGAAGATACTGGATAACTTTCAGCGTTCAGATTTTCCATGTGAAATTGCTTTAAAAAAATCTGTAGCCTACATAGTAATAGGATAAAGAAATCAGGACCTAGTTCTACAATATTTTATATTCACTTCCTGTTGGCCTTGATAAGATGCAAACATATTATGGTATAAAAGTCATAAACTTCTGAAATGGCGAAGAATAGACCTCTGAAATCTATTCCTCCATAAAAGTGATGGCAAAAAAAAAAATTGTTAAAACCAACTTTTTGAGAACTCTGGAAATAGACCAAAGCCTTACAACAATCTGAGGCATATGTATTCAAGAAAAATCACTGAATCTCAGTAAGAGTCGTTTTTCTGGCATTCTCTTCCTATTGCCATCTCTCTCTCCTCCTAGCTTTGTAGTAGCCTCATGACCACAGTAGCTGTGAAAATGAGCAGCTTTAATAGCCGTGGGTGGTGGGGCAGCAGAGGTCCAGGAAACAGCCCATATCCACAGCACTGCCCTTATTCCAGTTTAGCGACTTACTGGAAAACTGCATTCTCAAGTCTTGTCTTCACAGGACCTGGGCAAGAACTCACTCTTGTGTAAACAGCCCTGTCCCTGGGGTCTTTGCTGAAAAAAATCAGCAACAGCTGTTTCACATCACAACCGTGTGAGGCAGTGACACCAGTTACAGCTAATGAGAAACTGACCAGGAAACTTGAAAGGAAAAAATGGGGAAGGAGATGTCCACTGGGGCTTTGAAAAGCTCTGACATGTTTCTGGAAATCTAGAAGGCCACACACATAAGCCCAGCTGTACACATGCCCAGAAACAGACCCTGAGAAGGCCCTAATCTGTCACCTCAAAGTTGCCTAGATATAAATTACATAAGTAGCTACGCAAAAATGATAACGAAACATGAGAAACACGGGAATGAATGCAGTTCTACCTCAGTAATACAGGGGGTCCTCTACCTGTCTTTATTGATGCCTGAATAGTCAGCACTCAGTGTTAAATGGGTTATATAGCAAAATTATGGTGAAAATGGAGAACACAATGCATTTTCTTTTACATCAAAGATCAGTTACAGAAACTGCGGCTCTCCGAATCTGTGGGTTAAATACGATATTCATTGATTTCTCTGAGAAATGGTTTCAGTTGATTGCTTCTTTTCAGTAGAGGGCTGTCACTTCCAGGTGAAAAAGTGCTAGCGTCTTTTCCATTAGGGCTGTGTCAAAGATGTTGCTTTCTATTCTACAGGTGCTTGTGGTGGCTTCCTGAGGACAGGAGATGCACCCGTGTTTCTCTTCTCCCCGGGCTGGCCTGACAGTTACAGTAATAGAATGGACTGTACGTGGCTCATCCAGGCTCCCGACTCTACCGTGGAACTCAACATCCTTTCCCTGGACATTGAATCTCACCAAACGTGTGCCTATGATAGCCTTGTGATACGAGACGGTGAGAACATTATAAAGAATGCTGAGTTTCAACCCTGACACGTATTTAGTTCTAGTCCATTATCTTGCGTACTGCCTCCATCTGTTTGGTTTGGAATTACACAGACATTATGGTCAAGGAAGGTATCAGTACCAGAATTGGCTACAACTCCTGAAGGACATAGGAAAGTATTAAATTACCTGTCGCAAAATGTCAGGAATAGTACATTTCTACAAGGAAAAAAGGCTTTTTTAGAGACCTAAGAAGGAAAGAATAGTCTGAATGTCAACATTGTTCACCTCTCCTATTGAGGTGCCTCTGAGATAAATATTGATATTTTATACTTCTGGCTTTAAGATCCAAGTGAAAAAAATACTTACAATTGTAATGTGACTGGACACAGTGGCTCACACCATAATCCCAGAACTTTGGGAGGTCAAGGCAGAAGGATCACTTGAGTCCAGGAGTTCAAGACCAGCCTGGGCAGCAGAATGAGACCCTGTCTCTAAAATAATAAGAAGAAGAATATAAAATAGTAATGTATTCATTTCTCGTTGTCCCCTGAATCTGGGTCGAACAGGTAGAATTAAGGGGTGATATTGTTGTATTCTTTCCTCTGTACACAGGCATGGTGTTGCTATGTGACATAAAGTTATAGAGACATAAATATTGCTGATGTATGCCTTATGCAAAATTGGGCTTCACAGTTTGCATGGACTGGAATGAAGGAGGACAGCAGAAAGGCCACATCCTCCACATCAGTATTTCTCAGTGTGGCCCCCAGATCTACAGCGTCATTTGTTAGATGTGCACATTCTCAGCAAAAAGAAACGTGTTTGCCTTCGCCCCACAGGTTGCTAGTGTGTAAGATCTTGTCTCCCTTATCCCCGATCCCTAGACAGTTGCTGAATGAGAAAAAATCAAATGGTGGAGCTGCTTTATGTCCCTTCTGTAGAGGCAGGACACTAAGTAGAGACTCAAGTCAATCATACACACATTGTGAGATGTCAAAGCATGACTCTCCCCCATCTTCCCATCAGCAATCGGCTATCAGCACGTTGCACAGAGAAGCATCAAAGCACCAGAACGCTCTCTTCCCATCTAAGCCTTCCTGTGCATATTGAAATTTAAAACTTTTCATGTAATGGAAAGGATGTGTGTCCTTGCACACATAATTCTAGTGTTCAGAACCTACTAGAAGCTTTAAAAAATGTCAAAAAAAAAAAATCTTCAGTAGGTAACTGCATCAATGAAGTAAATTGTGGTTATTCTTTTAAAATCACATTCCACTGAGTTGTTTTTGCTCCATCACTAACTTCTCTTGGAAGCCGGGAGCCTGGGGAGCAGTCCTGTTTTCCTGTATGACTTTGCACAGGTCACTAAGTGGCTCCAAACCCGTTCTATCTGTGAGATAGACAAATACCTCCCTCACAGGCTTTTTCTCAGGATTAAGGAAAGTAATAAATGCAATCTTTTAGCAAAAGTACAAGCATTTTGTAGATGATGAATCTGGAATAGTTCAGATTTCAGTTTACTTAGATGGAAATTTCTGAGAGAGGTTTAATCAATGTCCTTGCTCAGGCACAGGGTGGCTTGAAAGAGCAAAAGAAACTAAGGTGCATGCCAAAACAACACAAATATTTTACATTGGTTGTGCGGCCTGTCCATGTGGATTCCTTTTTATGCACTGGCGATGTGAGTAGATGCTCAATAAGGTTCCTTCCTTCCTTATTTGTTTAATTATTTATTCAAGAAATAGTTATTGAGTGCCTAGTCAGTTGGTGGGTATTATAGTTATTTACACATTGTTAATATATTTTTATGACTAAATTTTAAATCCCACTTCAATTATTTGTTCTTTGCCCAGCCAGCCTTTTGCTTCTGAGTAGCAGAAGCATGTCACATTCTGAAGCAAATATCTAAAGCCAACTGGCCACAGACAAAGGTACTTATGTGCTATTCCTGCTCATGCAATTGGCCCGTCATCGCAGGCCTTTGGCTGTATGGAGGCTGTGAACCTTCCTGGGCTACCCCAGAGAGAGTCATGCAGCATTCTTGGGAGAACCGAGTCACTGTCTCACCTCCTTATTCATTTCATAGAGTTGCCATGGTTTGAATGAATCAGTTTCTTCCAGACCACATACCTACCAATTCTGCAACCAAAGATTCCTCCAAACTGGATTCTGTGATACTACATTGGTCCCAGAAAAACTTTTAAATAGAAAAGAAATTGTATAAAAAAATCAGTAATCCTTTAATCTAGTTCCAGATCTTAAGCATACTTTCTTCATGACCTTAGATAAATCATTTAATAGCATGGTTTGGGGGCATCTGAGGTTAATCTGCAAAGGTTAACATCACTGTTAACTTCTATGCTCTATGCCTTTGCATACAGCAAAGTGACTTGTATCTCCTGTTAAGATTCAGTTCCTCATATACAAAATGGGGATAAAAATAAATGCCTACCTAATAGTGTCACTGTGAAGATAAAATCAGATAGTACGTGTGAAGCACTTAAAGGGGTATATAGTAATTGCTCAATAAATGTCAGTCTTGAATAATCTTGGGGCCTCAGTTTCTATATCTGTAAAATGAGGAGATTGGAATAGAGAAAGAATTCCCAAGTTGCCTTCTAGTGCTAGCCTTTACCGTTCTTTGACTTGCCCTCCTCTTTAAAGATTAGGCTCAATCTTTATGCAATCTATATGTTGAGGTTTTTGAAGGCTCCAGAAATACCCCAGTACTCAGTATGAAGACTGAAGGGGTTAGGGGTGGGGCATGTAACAAACCATCTGTGATTTTTGGGTTATCTTCTCACTAATGAGTAGGCTAATCAACAAGCAGTTATTTTGAGATAAGCATCGTTTCACCAGATGATCTGGAGTGAATTTTAGAAAAGAAATAAAAATCAGTAGATTCAACTCAGTTTCATCCAGTGATAAAATACACATGTGAACTAATGACATATAATAAACTTCAAAATTTTGTAGTACAGGTAATCAGAGAATAAGTCAACAAAAAATAATATTGGGTGAAATGTATAGCAAAATAGCATGATGAAGTGCACTTACTATAAATGCAAAGGAAGTTTAAGAGGTACACTTTTGAACTGTAAAGAACGCAAAAGTTTCCAGAGATCAGAAACCTTCCAAAGAATGCCATTTCGAGCATTTTGTATTTATAACTCTGCCGTTACATTTGTAATCACAAGAATAGAAAATAACTTATTTTCTAAAGTAGTTAATAATGAGTGAGTTTCAAGTCGTGGTCAGTGCCATGAAGAATCCATGTTGCTGGTTGTATAAAAGGGCATATTTGCTCTTGTCTCATATTCTATTTTTGTTTTTTATAAACTTGAAATTTATTAATTCTCTGCCTTAGGACAAAAGAAAAAGAAAAACAACATATTTTCCCAGCCAAGGAATCCAAGTCTGCTATAATCCCCTTTGTCCATTTTGGTTTCAGCTGGCACAGGGGCTTTGATCAAAGCTTATATCCAAGATAATCAAGATGAAAGGAGACATGAGGTGCCCCTGCTGTCCTTTGTGTCTCTATGGGGGTGGGGCACACTTGCTGGAACTCTTCTCTCACCCTCCACACAAGTGTGTGGTTGTTTTTATGCCAAAACAAACAAAAGCAATGAACAAACACAAATGAAGTTTTGTTTAAAAAAACCCACCAGCGCTGAAGAAAGGGCATATAAAATTGCATACCTTTTGGTGAATGATATTGTAACATTCGTGTAGGATCTGAGGTCAAAAAACCAACTTGTTTTTTGTTTACCTACTTGACCTTCAGCAATCAGAATAACTGAGGTCAGAGTCTCTAATCAACACACATATCATCACTGCACCTCCATCACTTCCCAATCCCATATACTCTGATTTCGAGTTTTAGTGACAGGGAGAACTGGCAGCCACTTTTTAGAACGACAGTGGAAACTGTCGAAGAAGTCTTTATCAAAAAGGGTAAAGAACCCAGCATTTTGGGAGGCTGAGGAGGGCGGATCACTTGAGATGAGGAGTTGGAGACCAGCCTGGCCAACATGGTAACACCCCCGCCTCTCCTAAAAGTACAATAATTAGCCAAAAGTGGTGGTGTGCCCCTATAAAACCAGCTACTCAGGAGGCTGAGGCAGGAGAATCGCTTGAACCTGGGAGGCAGAGGTTGCATTAAGCCGAGATTGTGCCCTTGCACTCCAGCCTGGGCAACAGAAGAAGACTTCATCTCAAAAAAAAAAAAAAAAAAAAAAAAAAAAAAAGGAGGTGGGGTGGGAGTAAAGAGAAGGGCAGGAAGCACCATTGCAAGCTGGAGCCAGAATGATATCGCCCCTGAGGGGTCCTTCTTTTTGAGAATCCCCTTATCTCCTATGAATCCTGATGTTCTGAGAAAAATGTGTGAGCTGCTTTGTCTAAGCAGCAAACGATTGTAGAGTAGGTTCTCAAGACTGTGTTTTCACGTTGTTGCCTTTCTTTCAATGTAGGAGACAATAACCTGGCCCAGCAGCTAGCAGTTCTCTGTGGCAGAGAGATCCCTGGGCCCATTCGGTCTACTGGAGAGCACATGTTCATCCGCTTCACCTCGGACTCCAGTGTAACCAGGGCAGGCTTCAATGCATCCTTTCACAAGAGTAATGAGTTCAAATATTTTTTTTAATCCCATGTTATCTCATCTCCTCTCTTTTCCTCTCTCTTTCTCTCTTCCTAATATAATTTTCTTTGGGCGCCAGGACACAAAACAAGTCAGAGGACATGGGTCTCTGCCCAGGCTCTGCATGGCTGGCCCCCCTTACGTCAATGCTGAGTCCTGATCCAAAGCACTGGGGCCAAGTCGTACAAAAGTGTGCTGCCTTCAGGTCTCTGGGTGGGGCATCTTCACTGCAAAGGAGGTGTGTGCAGGGAATGCATGAGAGAGAGCTTTAGAGCAATTTTTCAGCCTAGCTGAGAGCTGGAACTAGATAGTTAGAGTACAGCCCACATCCATAACTCATCGAAGGAGCAAAACGTCATCATTTATCCTCATAAATTACTTGGTTGAAGTCACCCATTTGAGGGTTGGCAGGAAGAGTTTGTTGCTCTTGAAATATGAATTTGATGAGTCAAAAGCGGGCACCATGTATGGGATGCCATCATGCACAGTATGATTGAGACTTTTCAAACTTGACATGTGAAGTCCAGTAACAGCCTTAAATCCAAACTAAATGAAAGGTAATAAAGTAGTCCATGGAAGAGTGAAAGACTCTCATGTTTTTAATCGAAAAAATAATTTTAAAGTAGATTCTCAATCTAACATTAAAAATTAATCTAGTATTTCCTCCTTGCTTATATATCCCTTTTATAAAGTAGGGAGCAACTGAAGATAAATTGTGTTCCTCATGCTCAAGGGAGGCAGGCTGCATAGTGGCTTAAGAGCATGGGCTTTGGAATTAGACCTAAGATACATTTTCGCCTCTACAATTTAACTAGCTGTGTGAGCTGTCTACCCTTCCTTGCTGATAAGCTTCTAGTCCCTGACAACTGGAGAATTAATGCCTGCTCCTTTCATTCTCTTCCTTCATCTCCTGCCCTCTCATTCTCATGTATATATTAATATGTATTGCAATTCATTATACAGACATACATGTATGTGTATGTATATATACATACTTGACATATATATACACACATACTTGGCAACTCCTGGTCTAGAATATATTTCAAATTTAACCTGTGAATGGTATAATAGACTTTGGAGACTCAGAAGCAGGGAGGATGGGTGGGGTATGAGGGATAAAAACTACGTATTGGGTATAATGTATACTAGTCAGGGAACCAGTGCACTAAAATCTCAGACTTCACCAGTATGCAATTCATGCATGTAACCAAAAACTACTTGTACCCCAAGTAGATAGATAGATAGATAGATAGATAGATAGATAGATAGATAGGAAAAAAATTTCACCTTTGAAAGCTGAACACTTTATTCCCACCCTTTTCCACGCCACCACCCCCCAGTTCTACACTCTTCACAATCTTAGCAAATGGAAAGTACATTTTTCTCATTAAGTCAAAAATCTTTATGTTATTTTTGACTTTTCTGTTTGTCTCACACTTAACAATCAACAAATCACACTGGTTCTACCCTAACAATGTATCTAGATTCCAACCATGTCTCTCCATTTCTGTTGCTACCAGCCTAGCCCACACACCTATCATCTCTCCTTGGCCTCAGGCAGTCCCCTCCTTATTGGACACTCTGCTCCTGCCCTTCCCTGCCCTCCAACCCTTACAGTCTAAGGACTGCACAGAGAGTGATATTTTCAAACTTAAGTGAGATCATGCCATTCCGATGCCCAAAACCCTTCAGTGTCTTCCTCTTCTTACTCAGAGTAAGTCTTTTCAGTTTCCTGCATGACCTAGCCATGCTACCTTTGGAATCTCTCATTCTGCCTCATCCATTCTGACTTCCATCATGTACCTCTAACACATGATACCTTTACACTAACTGAACTGGAATGTTTTCTCCCCCATAACCATCTGGCTTGATCCTTCATTTCATTCATGTCTCTGCGAAGATGTTACTCCAATGATATGGCTTTTATAACTTAACTCTAACAATAAAGTACCCTTCTCCCTCCTCTCATCCATTTTTCTTTATAGAATTTATCACCATCTCACATATTATGTATTTGTTTATTGTATGTCTTTATGAAAGCAGGTAATTTGTCTCGATTACTTCCCTCTATATCCCAGATCTCAACGACCACCACAAACTGAGTAGCCAATAGCACGTGCTCAATTACATGCTTGTTATAATAATCATTTCCTACACTCTGGCTTTATTTTCAAGCATTTTTATTGCCTACACTTTGAAAACCCCCCAAGAAAACTAAGAAAGCATAAAAATCCAGTTACCAATGCTATTTAAATAACCTACCTTTGTTTCTTTGTGGGAAGGCTGTGGTGGATATTTGCATGCGGACAGAGGGATCATCACGTCCCCCAAGTATCCGGAGACTTACCCAGCCAACCTCAACTGTTCTTGGCACGTCCTGGTCCAAAGTGGCCTGACCATTGCTGTCCATTTTGAACTGCCTTTCCAGATTCCAAATGGAGATTCTTCTTGCAACCAGGGGGATTACTTGGTGGTAGGTCTTGCTTGCTACCCTTTCTAATTACATTTTCCGTATACTTCATTCAGAAAACAAAATGATAATTTTTCTCTCCTGGGACATACATGGATAAGAATTACGTACTCCTCCTTTTGCAATGTAAAGGAGTTGATGCAATTTTAATTTGTCTTTCCAGCTAAGAAATGGTCCTGATATCTATTCTCCACCCTTGGGATCCCCTGGAGGAAATGGTCATTTTTGTGGCAGTCGTGCTTCATCAACTCTGTTCACCTCAGATAATCAAATGTTTGTTCAGTTTATTTCTGATCCTAGTAATGAAGGGCAAGGATTTAAGATCAAATATGAGGCAAAAAGTTTAGGTAAGTATTTTCACTGAGAATTATATCTACTTTTCCTGCAATTGCTTGATCTTCATTGATTAAACAAGTTTGAGAAAAAACATATAAAGTTTTCTTTTCTGAACTAACAGTAATAGAATTCATAAGAATGCCTACTCTCAAGTACTTATTGTATTTGTTACATTCAATATCTCATCGTGACTACTTTTCAAGTAAAGCATCATTATTTCCATTTTAAAAATAAGTAAAATGAGGCTTGGACTTTTCCGAGGCCACAAATCTAATTAGTGATCAAAGTAAAATTTTCCATGAGTATAAGATAAACTATTCTTCTTGATCCCTGAAATTCCTTAGACCTTTCCATTATAAGATGTCTAACTGTAAGTTAATTCTAGTTATAGAAACATTGTAAGAATTACATTTGCCTTATTTTGTAATAATTTGTATGCTGTTTTAAAGAACACATAATCTTTTGATTCTATTATTACCGATTTAATTACATATTACATGAGATCCTTAATTGCTTGTACTTAATTATACTTGATTATAATTGCATTTAATTCTACTGTAATGATTTGATTCTGGTGACATTTACTTTTTAGTAATGTTTAATTGAATAAATAAATAAATAAGTAGGCATCACTTTTTAAAAAGGGAATAATGTCAGTAGAAAGTAATATAATAATAAATTTTTGCCTTGTCCCACCAGAAGTTAGATAATATAGATTTCAAAATGATCTATGACTTGAATCCCAGATTCCTATATATATATATGTATGTATAAATGAAATCATATGTTTTATTGCACATTGTATGAGATTTAAAGTCAACATGATTTCTTTGTTTGGGTAAAAGAGATGAGTAAGAGTCTTCACCAACTGACACAGAAAAATAATCGAATAGCTTGAGTAAGGTTCAAAACACCAGGGAAGGAGCAGCTTTGGTCACTTCCCAGTGCATAGAGCTCTGGCACAAGGAGGGAGCTTTAATGCAGCTCGGTGGGCACCTGCACCATTGCTTTCTAAGCTGCGATCTTCTCATCCCTCCCTCTATCGATGCTGAGCTTTGCAGCTGAGTCATGAATGGGCAGTTTTCACATGGTAGCAAAGCATTTCAAGAGTAGCAGTGTCTTGAGTCTAGTGAGTAGGTGTCAGCCCATCTTACATAACTCTACTTTTCTGTTTTTATTATAGACTCAGTCTTTTTTTTCTTTCTTAAGACAGGGTGTCTCTCTGTCTCCCAGGCTGGAGTACAGCAGCACGATCTCAGCTCACTGCAACCTCCGCCTCTCAGGCTCAAGTGATTCTCCTGACCCAGCCTCCCTAGTAGCTGGGATTACAGGTATGCACCACCACGCCCAGCTAATTTTTGTATTTTTGGTAAAGATGAGATTTCACCATGTTGCCTAGGCTGGTCTTGAACTCCTGAGCTCAGGTGAGCCACTTGCCTTGGCCTCCAAAGTGCTAAGATTACTGGAGTGAGCCACCGTCCCCAACCAATAGACTCAGTCTTGATTTGTATTTTTAAAGTCAACATTTAGTGGTAATTCAGATACACTAAGTGATACACTAAGGGTGTATTTGACATTGCACCTCTTCTGTTCCTTTGTGGATTCACTGTTCATGCAGTATGGTTATGGCCATTACTTCCTCCCTGTCTTTCTTAAAGCTTATTATGACTGCTGTTAACATCAGACTTAAAAGTCTGAATTTCACAACCTCTTGTTGGCAACCTGAAACAACAGCATCACTCTTAGTTCTCTCTACTTAACCAACTCAACCATGTTCCATAACTATAGCCATCCTCCTACTTCCCACATCTATCTGGCTATCTTCCCACCATATCTACTTCCATGCCACTCCCATTTCTCAGCCTTTAACCTAGGTCCTTTTGTGAACATTTTTTGACGTCAAATCACCTAGTTTGATACCATTTTTCTCCAGAGACGCTCCTTCGCTATGGTTGATTGAGATTTCTAGGACCCTGTGGTAGATGCCTTTTATTCTCACCTGATTAATAGGCCTATTGATTAATTAATCAAACATTTACAAGGTGTTTCACATCATGCAAACCACCAAGTTCTGCCAAGGAGTTCACAGTATGGTAGAGGAGACAGACAAGCAAAGGCACAATTAGAACATGATACAGGGCTAGGCATGGTGGTTCATGCCTGTAATCCCAGCACTTTGAGAAGCCAAGGCAGGAAGACCACTTGAGCTTAGGAGTTTTAGACCAGCCTGTGCAACATAGAAAGACCTTCTCTCTACCAAAAAAGTTTTCACAGTAGCTGAACATGGTGGTGCACTTCTGTGGTTTCAGCTACTCAGTAAGCTGAGTTGGGAGGATCACTTGAGCCCAGGAAGTTGAGGCTGCAGTGAGTCATGATCATACCACTGCACTCCAGCCTGGGTGACAAAGCAAGACCCTGTCTCAATGGGAAAAAAAAAAAAGAATATGGTATATGGTATAATAAGTGCGAGAAAGAGGAATGCACAGAATAGAAACACCTACTTCAGCCCAGGACATCAGAGAGGACTCCAGAGGAAGTAGATGAAGAGATTTGCCAATCAATGATAAAAAGATGTGAGTGCATAGAAAGTCTCAATGTTACAAGTCATATTCAGTAATTTGAAAGAATTCACTACTGCTAGAGAACAGAGTCAAAAAGAAGTAAACATAATAGTGATGAACCAGGCAGGAATCACTGTGTTCAGGGCCATGGACGCCACCCTAAGTTAGTTAAGATGTTAATCAAAAGGTAATGGGAGGCATTGGAAGATTTTGCTCCAAAGCCTGAACAGTGTGATCATATTACAAACACTAATGTAGCTGCAACACTGAAATCACTGGAGGCAGAACTAAGGCAATGGCAGTAAGAAGGTAGGAGAGAGGGCATATCAAAGATATTATAAATATGGGATTGAGTGAATTTGGAGGTCAGTTGGATGTGAGGCAGGAAGGAAGGGATGGGAGGAGCCTTAGGAGCAGTTGTTAGGTTTTTGGCTGGGTGGATCCATTCATCCCGCAGACATTTATTAAGAACTTTTCATGGGACAGACACTGTATTAGGTCCTGGGGATGTGTCAGTAAACAAACAAAATCCATGTCCTCATGAGGCCTAATTCTAGTGTTAAGATGCAGACAATAAATAATTAAAATATATAAGATGCCATATGGTGAAAAGTATCAAGGAGAAAAATAAGGCAGTAAGGTGGATACAGAGTGTCCTTGGGAAGAGGGCCGATGCTGTCATCAGCAGACTCAGGTATGGAACTCTGGTTGATGAGCAAATGAGAGTGTTCACTTGAGACGTGTTCAGTTTGAAATCTCTGAATTACCTCCATTGGAGATGCCCAGTAAGTGGCTGGAACGTAAGTCTGGAGGTCAGAACAGGGGTCTAGACTGAATCTGTAAATACGGGAATAATCAACAGACTGCTTATCGTTTAAGTCATGAGGATGTATGACAGCAATTGGGGGATTATTCAGAGTGAGATGAAAGGCCTACAGGAGGATTCCTGAGGGCCTCCAGCAATGTCAGGGAAGCCCTGGAGAGAGGCGCCCAAGAGCCAGAGGAAGAATGATGCGAGGAGTAAAAGGAGGAAAAGAGCTTGGTGTCACAGAAGCCAAGGGACAAAAATATAAAGAAGGACAATGTGATCAACCGTGTTAAATGCTGTGGATATAAAGTAAGAACTTAAAAAGTTCTTTGGGCATATAACTGTGAGGTGACTTGGTAGAACATGAGAGCTTTCATAGGGTTGAAGAAGGAAGGGCAAAAAGAGAGAAAGAGAGAGACACAGAGACACACAGAGAGAGAGAGAGAGAGATTAAATAGGGCAAGATCCTGGAGGTGACAATAGGATGGGAACTTGATCCAGAGATACAGGAAGATAATGTACAGAGGGAAAAATAGAGTGTAGAGATGCAGATGAATTTATTGAGGATAGTAACAAATTAGGGGTAACAAATGGAAGGGATTCTCCTCTGATTTCTTCTACTTTCTTTGTAAAGTGGAGCCTAATGTAATGTGCTTAGAATCAAGAGGAAATGGGGAAAGTCAAGGGTTTAGGGAGTAAAGTTCAAAACAACCGTTGTAGTTTATATGAAAAGTAATGGGTGAATTGCTCGGCGGTGTTGAGATGGGAGAACATATATTTGCAGGGGCATCAATTTCCATGAATGAATGGCTTGAATTGAACACAGCCACAGAGTTGGTATTTTGCAAGGGAAGTTTGAAGGAAAGCAAGGGAGTCAGAGCTCATCAAAGGGATTTGCAATTTAGAGTTTCAGAGATGGGGGAGTTGGAAGTATTGACAGAATTCAGGATGTGACTGTAAGTGGATGAGTGACAGTGGACATAAATGTTGCTAGAGTTGAGCAGATCAAGTATGTGTACGGCTAAGTGATTGGACAGGTTAGTTTCATTGGCATTGTAAGTACTTTTACTCCTATCTGGTTTGTTTGTTGAAAATGCCAAAGAATATTTATTGATAATAGAAAGATATTTTGTGATAATGCTTTGGTTTTTTAGAACAGAAATATTAAAAAGCTCCTTTATCCTCTGGCATAACATGGCTAATAAATTGTCTCATGCCATTGATCTTGTTTCTCAAATGCATCTAGATCCTGAAGAAACATAATGAATGAATGCTCCTAGAGTTGTGCAAAGATATATCTGCTTAGTCTTTTAAATATACCAAGATCATAGCTCTGCATCATTCTTCTGTACTGAATGCTCAGTGGGAGGCTGTAACTGCTAGCATACTTACATGCTTATCGAAGTGGTGGATATTTATTCATGCTTCTGTGATGTTCTGCCCCATGCACCCTGTGCCATAATCATTTGGTTGGCTTTAAGAAAGAATTAAATTTCCAATGAGAATAGATAGGTGGTCTGGCAAATTAAAAAGTGTCACACCTGGTAGCTCTCTTGATAGCAAATTGAGAATTTGTTTGCTGGAAAAGAAAATGAGGATCATAATAAATGAAGGGAAATAGAGACAAAATACAGAGAAGTTGACTTTAAAAGATGATTTGTGGCCATTGGTTGCATCCCCTTCACCAGATCATAGACTGATTTAATTGTGTTTGCTGACAGCCTGTGGGGGCAATGTCTACATCCACGATGCTGATTCTGCTGGGTATGTGACCTCCCCCAACCACCCTGATAATTATCCCCCGCACGCTGATTGCATTTGGATCTTAGCGGCTCCACCGGAAACACGCATACAGCTGCAATTTGAAGATCAATTCGATATTGAAGTAACACCCAAGTATGTCACTTCCATTTTCATCTTTTTTCCTACCCAAAGTTAGTATTTTTTAACTGTCATGTCTCAAAACAGTCCATTTCTTTCAGTAGCACATACTGCAAGGAAATCTAGGGGAAAAGGGAAGTGCTTAATGGCTTAGGCCTGAAAATACAGTCAGCCAGTCACTCTCCCATCAGCTGAGCAAGTTATGTACATGGATACTGTCCCTTGTGACCCTAGACACTTCCTGCAAGGGACACTGAGGGTGGCTACTTGAGATTGATGTTATCCATTCTTCCTCCCACAGGAAATATATCGTGTTTCTGATAGATGAATATTTATTTGCCTAGCCTCATATTCGGTGTCACAAATGATAAAACATCTGTTTAACAAATGGGAATTTGTGTGGTGTGTCACCAGGGGTCACCAGTGTTGGAACAGTACTAAAGCATGCACAGTATAATTTCTCAGTCTTTATTTAATAAGAGCTCTGAAAGGATTACAAAACAGAGAGTAAGTCTTACTATGTTGAAGAGAAAGAAAAACTATATAGATTGTAAAAAAAAAAATTTTTTATCTTTCCTTGAACAAAAGCATGTGTACATTTGCATGAATGCAGCTGTGGTGCAAAACTTGGATATAAGAGCTTGTGTTGCTATTTCTGGCACCGGGTCTAATACTACTCTTCCACTCATGGTGCATTAATTGGCTCATGTGACTTCCTGAAGAAACGTTAGATACATGCTTATCTACGTTTATGGACACAGAAAATTCCAGTTGGGATGCTCCATTAGTCCCAATTACAGAGCTGTTAGAGAATTTGTCTTTGTCATGTGAAATGTATCAAATCATTATGTGGAACAAAATACTTGTTGTTTTTTGAAATTCATAGGGACTAATTTGAAAACAACATTTATATTTGTAAAACCAATACAGAATATGGAAGGGAAGTGAATATTCTTGAATGTAGAACATGTAAAACCTGTCTTTTGACCTACTAATAAAAGAATGTGTTATTAGGAAAAATATCATACAGCATTTTAAAGTGACATGGCTTACGCTGATTCTATCATAGTCTTTTATGCTAGGAAACGATGATTTAATAATATCTTCAAAGAAAGTAAGTGAGATTGTCATTATCAAAAAATAAGGCATTTGACCATGTAAATTTAACAGAATTTTGTTTCCACTTCAGCTGTACTTCCAACTACCTTGAGTTGCGGGATGGAGTGGATTCAGATGCACCAATACTTTCCAAATTTTGTGGGACATCTTTGCCCAGCAGTCAGTGGTCCTCAGGAGAGGTTATGTATTTGAGATTTCGATCTGACAACAGCCCCACACATGTGGGATTCAAGGCCAAGTATTTTATAGGTAATAATTTTTTTGAAACTTTTATTTTAGGTTCAGAGGTACATGTGCAGGTTTGTTATATAGGTAAATTCATGCTTGGAGGTTCGCTGTAGAGATTATTTCATCAGCCAGGTACTAAGCCTATAACCTAATAGTTATTTTTTCTGCTCTTCTCCCTTCTCCCATCCTCCACCCTATCAAATGAAAAAAACATTCCATGCTCATGGATAGGAAGAATCAATATTATTAAAATGGCCATACTCCTCCCCAAAATTTACAGATTCAATGCAATTCCTATCAAACTATTATGTCATTCTTTACAGAACTAGAAAAAAATCTTTTAAAACTCATATGGACCCCCAAAAAGAACCCAAATAACAAGGCAATCCTAAACAAAAAGAACAAAGCTAGAGGCATCACAATACCTGACTTGAAACTATACTACAGGGCTACAGTAACCAAAACAGCATGGTACTGGTACAAAAATAGACACATGGACCAATAGAATGGAATAGAGAGCTCAGAAATAGGGTCTCACACCTACTGGCATCTGATCTTCAACAAAGCTGACAAAGGCAAGCAGTGGGGAAAAGATCCCTATCCAATAAATGATGCTGGGAGAATTGGCCAGCAGTATGCAGAAGATTGAAACTGGACCCCTTCCATATACCGTATACAAAAATTAATTCAAGATGGAGTAAAGACTTAACTGTAAAACACAAAATTATAAAAACCCTGGGAAATATTTTTATATTAAATAAAAGAGTTATTATAGAATGAATATGTTAAAACATTTTTTAAAACCGTGACTTTTTAAAAATAAGTCTTTCTATTTGCCTAATTTTAAAAATATTTTAATGCTAGAAATAAGTAAGGTGTGTAAATGTTTGAAACCACAGTCATTAGTCAACTTTAATTTCTCTTTTAATTTTCATTTTAAAACATAATCTTAGTAATTTGAATATTTTCTCTAACTTATTTGTGAAGAAATATATGTAGTTAAACTCCTGTTTCTTCAGCTTACTATGAAATACAGTAGTTCTCTCTTATCCATGGTTTCAATGCCCTTGGTAAACAGAGGCCCCAAAATAGGTACACCAAGATATTTTGAGAGACCACATTTACATAACTTTTCTTACAGTATACTGTTATGATTCTTCTATTTTATTATTATTGTTGTTAATCTCTTATTATGTCTAATTTATTCAGTAAACTTTATCATAGGTACATAAATAGAGAAAAAAATAGTCTATATGTCTGTATAGGGTTTGGTACTATCCAAGGTTTTAGGCACTCACTGGGGGTCTTGGAATGTATCCCCCAAGGAAAAGGAAGAACTGCAGTATGTTTATTACTTTAAGTAATAAAACTATTTAAGAACCAGATAACTATATTTAGAACAGTGTCTTTGAATTCCTCATCATATATAAAATAATTAAGCTTTTTTTTTCTCTGAGTCTCTAGTATCAAATCAGTCACTGGATAAAAAGCAAACATGTCAGTGGGGCATGGTGGCTCATGCTTGTAATCCCAGCACTTTGGGAGGCCAAGGCAGGTGGATCACAAGGTCAGGAGTTCAAGACCAGCCTGGCCAACATGGTGAAACCCCGTCTCTACTAAAAATACAAAAATTAGCCAGGCATGGTGGTGGGCGCCTGTAATTCCTACTACTCAGGAGGCTGAGGCAGAGAATTGCTTGAACCCGGGAGGCGGAGGTTGCAGTGAGCCGAGATGGCACCACTGCACTCTAGGCTGGGTGACAGAGAGAGACTCTGTCTCAAAAAAAAAAAAAAAAAGAAAAAGAAAAAGAAAAGAAAAAAAAAGAAAGCAATATGCCTATTCCGCATTTTGATTTCCTTATTTAAAAAATGAGCAGTAACTTTGCTTGTTGAAGATTCACTAAGATTCACTATAATATGGTCACAATAGCACATAATTTGATATCTAATAGGTCTAGACACAAACCAAATATTTAATACAGTGAAAGTTCAGAAAGAGTAGTGGTAACAATGTTTAACTACACCATAGATCATGTTATATTCTGAGTCAAGCTGCATATAATTCAATTACCTATCACACCCAGTTAATAAGACATAATTGAAGAGTAATTTTCAAGGCCTTGAGATATCAGTTACTGTAGTGAACTGTTTAGTTGAGAGTAAAGCTAGAAATGGCAGGTGTCTCCACAGTACCTCTTCCAGCTGAGCATGGGTTCAGTCTTTAGGATCAACACAGGGTACTGGGCAGGCCAGATCAGCCTATCAGTTGGTCTTGAGATGAAACTTACTTGTGACTAATAGCTCTTACATAGTGTCCCAAAATAATTAATGTGACGCTACGAATATTCCATTTAGTCGTCATCTTCTGTTTCCCATTATTGGATTGGACTTGTGTTATCATTTCTGTTTACATCAGTGGTAGAATTCAAATAATGAGGAAAGCACTAACCATTTTCAGAATTTTAAAAACTTCAATTCAGAGTCAATTGGCACCTAAAAGTTTTCAAATGTGCTGGTGAAATGAAGAAAACAAAATTTGTAATAGAATCACTCTTGCTTGCTTGCTTATTATTTATTTATTTATTTATTTATTATTTTTTGCAGCTCAGTGTGGGGGAAGAGTAACAGGGCAAAGTGGTGTTGTTGAAAGCATTGGACATCCAACACTTCCATATAGAGACAACTTATTCTGTGAGTGGCATCTCCAGGGGCTCTCCGGACACTATCTCACCATCTCTTTTGAAGATTTTAACCTTCAGAATTCCTCTGGCTGTGAAAAAGACTTCGTGGAGATCTGGGACAATCATACTTCTGGTTAGTGAAATATATCTGCTCTCTTTTGGGTGTTTATTTTCACATGTACTTATTCAGCCTCTGAAGTTTCTTCACTTCCAAGAAAGGCAAAAGCATGTCTATACTCTGCAGAGAAGTACAGACTAATGAGTTTTGGGCAGTACTGGTGATTCTCTCCCTCCATTCTACCATTAACAATGGATGCCCAGAGCCCAGGTGTCATATAGCCCCCCCTAGAGGCCACTTGAGGAGAGCAACGGTATTGGGAAGACACCTCTTGCTGCTGAGACGTCCCATTGCCACATGATGCGGTTATTTGAGGGGTGTTCTATAGCTTGAGAAGGGGAAGGGGCCATGCATGTCTCCTAGTGGTAGCATAAGGCAGATATTTGTCACTCTGTTGTCTCAGATCATGTTTTCAACCAAATGAGCAAGGCTTCCACATTTTGCTGAGATATTCTTCCCCTAATTGGTTGCATTTTTTTCACTTCTTCATGTATTTGAATATGTTCATTTTTATTCATGTTTTCCTGTTTGTCTTGACAGAAATTAATGTTTCTTCATAGACAGGGTCTTGTTTTTTATTATTTTCTTTGTATACACAGGACACCTCGAATAGAGGTTAAAAGAAATCAATCACCTGGACATGTATATTTAATTATTTGCCTCTCACAGGAAACATCTTGGGCAGATACTGTGGAAACAGCATTCCTGACAGCGTAGATACTTCTAGCAATACTGCTGTGGTCAAGTTTGTCACAGACGGCTCTCTGACTGCCTCAGGATTCAGACTGCGATTTGAATCCAGTGTGGAAGGTGAGTGCATTGATTCATTCAACACAACATTGAGCACCCGCATTGGACAGACACTATGCTAGGCACCGCTGTTACAATATTTGAAAAACAAAACAAAACATGACCCCTATTTTCTTGGACCTCCATCAAAAAGTCACAGTGATAAATGAAAAATCACAGCTGTGATCAATGCTATAAGGGAAAATAACTAGTATCACGAGAGTTATAATAAGAGGATGAGAGTTATACTGTAATGCCCACCTTAAGAAAGTCCTGTAGTTACTCAGAATGTGTCTTACTGCAAACCCGACAAACTCAGATGAAATAAACATCTTGTTCAGAAAAACTGGGTACTTAACATTAACTTTCTGATTTTCCTCTTTTTTTTTTTTTTTTTTTTTTGTAAACCTGAGGTCTTGCCTTGACCTCCCAAAGTGCTGGGGTTACAGGTGTGAGCCACCACTCCTGGCCAATTTTCTTTTTTTTTTTTTTTTTGAGACAGAGTCTCGCTCTGTTGTCCAGGCTGGAGTACAATGGCATGATATCAGCTCACTGCAACCTCTGCCTCCCAGGTTCAAGCAATTCTCCTGCCTCAGGCTCCTGAGTAGCTGAGATTACAGGCACACACCACAATGCCTGGCTAATTTTTGTGTTTTTAGTAGATATGGGGTTTCACCATGTTGGTCAGGCTGGTCTTGAACTCCTGGCCTTGTGATCTGCCTGCCTCAGCCTCCCAAAGTGCTACAAGTGTGAGCCACTGCGCCTGGCCCGATTTTCCTGATTCTTAAGTTCATTACATTCACTGATCTCTCATTTCTTGGGCCATGATGATAATTAAATTGCTGCCTGTGGACTATCATCCATGGAAGGCAGGGTTAAATATTAATAGAGATAAAAAGTGAATGTATATGTTCACTAAAATCCTTATGCACATAAATAAATACGGCGAATAATTTTGTCTAGAAGGCTAATTTTTAGAGCTTTCCTGATGAAAGACATTTTGATTTGATTGGAAGTTTTCTTGGCTTTTTTCCCCCACATGAGAGTGTGGTGGGGATCTTCAGGGCTCTACTGGAACATTTACTTCCCCCAACTACCCGAACCCAAATCCTCATGGCCGGATCTGCGAGTGGAGAATCACCGCCCCGGAGGGAAGGCAGATCACCCTAACGTTTAACAACCTGAGGCTGGCCGTGCATCCGTCCTGCAACAATGAGCATGTGATAGTAAGTGTTCCCTGCCACCTGAGATGTTATATTCCATCGTTTAAAGAGTTTACTGACCCATAAAACATAGTCAGAAAGCTAGGTCAGGAAAATTGCCATCTATGCAACTATAATTCAGATAAATTCTAAGTATTGTTGAGAGAACAAAATCACAGTAACCTGTCAAAATAATTGTAAAAGTTGTTTTAAGAGACTATCAGCTATCACTCTGTGCATCAGGGTCATAGAATAAATTTTAAGAGTGAATGATCATGACAAATAGCAAAGCTGGGGAGGCTGTGGGAAGCTAAGCCTACAGCAGCACATAGCTGAATGGGACCAGAGTCACAGCACAAACCACCACGAAACTTCTGAGCAGATGGGTGGTCCTGCATAATCACTGCTCTTTCCAGGGGTGCAGAGGGCCTCTTGGTGGGAGAGCACTGCTATGTGACCTCCACGTGGCAAACTCCAGTGGTTTCAGATGTGCCCTCAGCACTCTCTGCTTCCTGCAGTAAAAGAAAGCACATGAAATCCCTGAGTGTGAATAACAAATAGATTGTTAACTGTGAAGTACTATACATACATACGTGTGTGTAGATAGGTAGATTGGATTAATATTAGTAAATTTCTCCACCCAACTTGCCCCTTCTGCAGTATTTGTTATCTCAGTAAATAATTCCAAACTTCTGGTTGCTCAGGTCAAAAATCTCCATGTCTATTTTGGAATCCTTCCTCTCACATCTATAACCAAGTCCCGTTGGGTGTATCTATAAAACTGTCCACAATTGAACTACTTCTCATCGTATCTACTACTACCACCCCCGCCGTTCACTTGGATTATTTTAGGAAGTTCCAACTGGTCCCCCTTGTTCGGTTCTCATCTCCCTACATTCTCAACACAGCAGCTTCTGGTGGTTGTAAACCTCAATCAGATCATGTTGCTCCCTTTGAAAATCCTCTAATGGCTTCTCATCTCACTCAGAAGAAAATCCCAAATTGCACCTGTGGCCCGCCTGGCTGCCACTTATCTGCTGCCCCTCCCTCTTCTACCTGTTTGTCTTATCTCAGACTCCTCTCTGCTCGCTGGGATCCAGCCACCTGTCCTCTATTCTGTTTCCTGAATGCGCTGAGATGCTCCCCATCTGGCTGTTGCCCTAATCTGGAATGCCCCTCCCCAGATGGCCTGCTCCACACCCTCACTTCATTGGGGTCTTTGCTCGAATGCCTTTTAATCCATAAGGTCTAAGTACCTTATATTATAGACCTCACCCTGGCCTGACCCTTCTCTGCCATGTTGTTTTACAGCACTTCACACCTGCTGCCATACCTTATTTCGATTTGTTCATCAGTTTATTATCTGCTTCCCCCACTTGAATGTAAGCATTCTAGCCATGGCTTGAGAATATGGCTTGAGGTCAAGCCATAGTTTCATTCACTGCTGGGGATTCACTGAATCCCCAGTGCCTGTACATAATAGAGATAAATAATTGTTGAATGAATGGGTATTAGAGGTACTATCATTATACCTTCAGTAACAAGCCACTTTTGTTGTCAGTTTAATTGTCTCCTGTTGGGTAGTGAATTTCAAAAATATGAAATATCTTTGTATCTTATGACCACTTTGTATTGCCGTAAAATGGTCTCATTCAACCTTCAAATTTTATTTCCAAGTTCTAATATCTGAAGGACTGAACTGTTGTCTTTCAAATCTTGAAAATAAGAAACCAAGTGGGTTTTCTTTTATTTGAGAGCCAGGAAATTTTGGACTAGGATTGTTTATTATAAGAAACTTTTTTTCCTATTATTGATTGAGTATATATAAACAAAGATGAAGTAGAAAAAATAATAACCACTCCCACTATACCATATTTTGATTCATTTTCTCATCTCTTCTTGGCAAGGCATACTTTATGTACTTGTAATCATGTGATATAAATCCACATGAATTCTGATTTTAGTCCATTTTTCTGGTTATAAATATAATGGATGCTTATTGAGCAATATTTGGAGAGTTCAGAAAATAAAAAATATAAAGGTATTTTTAATTCTACTCATCTATTACTAAAATTTTGATGTATATGCTAACAGTTTTTTTTTACCTTTGAAATTATTTTCATAGTTTAAATCATACTGAATATAATGATTATCAAGAATTTTACGAGTATTTGAATATCCTTAGGAAAGAGAATATGAACAGTCATAGTTTTAGAGCTCAAATAAAGATAAAAGTTATAGCCACAACCACAATTCCAAAGCAGATCTTACTTGTCATCTCCCTATCCCTTAATTATCAACTTATAACTCTTGCAACTACTGCTGGTCAGTTTTATGTTATTATTTCTAAATAATATTCCTATTCTACTACTCCTTGCATTTTTTGGACATTATCTATCCACATCCTACTCTGGAAGATGAAAATTACCCCCCTGCCACCACAAACACACATGGGGTATGCACAGTTTACGTGCTTTCCCAATTGTCTCCCAAAATACGTATGTCACAGCTTTTGCTTAAATTGTCATTCAGTTGACATTACCATGATTATGTAAACACCATTCACAACTGAGCCAAGTAGTGTACTATGGCAACATTTGCTTTTGTTTTCCTAAGGAATAATAATCGTGTCCTCTTTACATTTTCTTGGGTTTTATGCACTGATCACCAATTCTTCCACACCCTTTCCACCCCAGGTGTGCATCTTTACCTTCTGTAGTAAAACATATCAGTTCCATTTCTTTTCCTCAGTAATATCCTTTCTTGAGCCTTTGTCCATCAGTTGCAAGCCTGATGCTAGCTGTCATTTCAGAATTTCCCTTTGCCATTACATGTGCAAGCTCCTTCATTCTTCTCCTGGGCTAGAAAGCTGGCTTTGTGATGCTATGCATGTCCCTTTCTTGGTTAATTTCCTCTTTTGGTGAGGCATACCCTCTTGTAGCTCCCCAAGGAAATGGGCAAGGGCAATAAATTTTTTGAGAAATGGTAAATTATCTTTATTTTACCATCAATCTTTGAAAAGTATATATTTAAATATTTTATATGTTTGATATATTAATATATATGTATATATTAATAGTAATTTTGAAGTTTTGTGTTGCTTATTTGGGGTCAGTTTTCTTCATGTTCCTATGTCCTGTTTACTAATATTGGTCTCTGCCTTTTACATTAGTCACTTCCCTAAATGTCTGCTGATCCTTGGCTATTCATTCATATTTAAGAATGAATTACCAAAAGGATGACTGGCATCTCTGTATGCATGAGGGGACCCTGACTCTTTAATTAGGGAAAACCACAAACCTGCAAATGTCATATCCACAGGTCTTTGCTCTTGGGGAGGTTAAAACTCCAGCGAGGAATCACTTTCAGAATTAATTTTTTTTTCTGAATCTTTAGTATAATGTCCACATTCCTTTTATGAAATACATTTTTATATGTTCAATGTTTATTTTGGTTCCTCTTTACTCTGCTCCAAACAAAGACATGTGGGTTGGCCTTTGCCCCCACTCTATTTGATTGAGAACTTGCCCAAAAGAGGAAGAAGAAAGATGAAAGAGGAAGAAGAAGAAGGAGAGGGAGGAGGAGAAGGAGGAGGAGAAGAGGGAGAGGAAGAAGAGGGAGAAGGAGAGAGAGAAGGAGAAGAGGGAGAAGGGGAAGGAGAAAAAAGAACCAGAAGAAGGAGAAGGAGAAAAGAGGAGAAGGAGAAGGAGGAGGAGAATGAGAAGGAGAGGGAGAAAGAGAAAAAAAGGAGAAGAAGAAAGATAAAAAGAAAAGAGTGAAGAAGAAAGAAGAAGATCTGCTGGTGCAGAGGAGGCAGCTTTAACTTTCATTTCTTTGCTTCCTGGCTAATACCATATCCAGCTGAACTGAGCCTAAAATTTCTCTAAACCCACCTGCCCATCTGACTCGCTGTACAGATAGAGAAAACGAAAAGCTATGCCACCTGTGTCTGATTTTGTCCCTGCTCATAGCAAATCCTAAATCTCACGTGCCTGCTTCCTATCCATTTGTACTATGAGAGTTGTAGTTTCTGAGTACAAAAGGGATTAGAGGACAATGATGGGAATTGCATTCTGGTTTCTTCTAACAGCAGAAGTCCATGTGATAAATGGATGACTGTAACATGTTCAGTCATTGTGATTCTATGCCAAAGGCAGACTCAGAGGCAGGATAAGAGCCATTGATCACAGTTTCCAACATGTCCCATTAACCTTATAGTTGGTTCTAATCCCTTTTGATTCCAGCAATGTGGTGTCCATTCCTGTTTTCAGCATTATAGAAATATTAGTCCTCATCTGTTTCTTTATGCATTACTTCATCATTTGGAATCAGAGGGATGGTTTGAATCCCAGTTCTATTATTACTAGTTATTTGAACTTCAGCAAATTACATCATCTTTCTGAATTCTGGTATCTTAATCTGGACAACAGGGATACTGTTATCTGCCTGGGAGGGTGTTGTGTTGATTGGATAAGACAGGCTGAGTGGATGATAAGCAAAGACTGACATTTTTGTCTGCTCAGTAAATAATAGCAAACTTCTTCTGGTCCAGTGAGCCGGAAGACACTTTAGACCAGAAGCCCCCAGAGAGATAAATTTGATTAATTATAGTAAATTTAAAGAGATCTTTTGTTGTGGAGTACATTCTCCTTCTGCATAATTGTTAGTGCCATAGTCTGAGTCATTATTTCTAATCTTGAGTCATTCAAATCCTTTTAAAAATGGGAATGTCAATCACTCAATCAATGAATTATTTTTCAGTTATTTCATCTAGATTTTTTTTGAACTGTGAAAACCAGGCATGCAAATTCATTTGATTTTGTAAAGCATTGGAAGAATAGTTTGCCAATTATTGTAACTATGTGAATGAATACAGTTATTATTTACTATTTTAGAGTCAATAATAATCCATTCTTAGAAATTCAAATAAGTAAAGAAATTGAAGCTTTGAATCCACAACTAACGAGGAAAGAACTATGTTTAAATGCATATGGAGATTGATTTTTCATGTTACTTTTCAAGGTATTTAAAAATATCTGCTTGCTAGGTGCTGTGGCTCACACCTGTAATCCCAGCACTTTGGGAGGCCAAGGCAGGTGGATCACCTGAAGTCAGGAGTTCAAGACCACCCTGACCAACATGGTGAAACCCTGTCTCTACTAAAAATACAAAATTAGCTGGGCGTGGTGGCGCATGCCAGTAATCTCAGCTGCTTGGGGGGCTGAGGCAGGAGAACTGCTTGAACCTGGGAAGTGGAGGATACAGTGAGCCGAGATCACACCATTGCACTCCAGCCTGGGCAACAAGAGAAAAACTCTATCTCAAAAAATAAATAAATAAAAATTAAAGTAAATAAAGAAAAATGTCTGCTTTATTATATACATGAAATCATCAGCTTCGCTTCCAAATAACAAAGGTCCTGATGCATTGTTAAGAAAAACTGCCCATCAGTGAGCTCTGCAGACCACATTGTAAGCACGATGGCTCATCTCCTTTACACTGAGAGCACGGTTTCCACTTGCAAAGTGTGTAGCAGCTTTTAATCTATCACCACATGGCAGGAAGGCATTACTGCAATACTTTCATTCTAGTGAAATCACCCTGTGGTCACAAAATGTGCTCAGGGTAACATAGAGGCTTGTGGCACTGGGATAGAAACCTGAATTGTTAGGTTATTCATTTTGGGGCAGGGTTCCCATAGAAGGAAGTGGGTCTGGGCTGGGAATATCATCTTCTAGGAAATATGCAGTAAGATTGATTGTGTGCCTAAAGGTTAAATTCTTTTTCCAACAGGTATTCAATGGCATTAGAAGTAACTCACCGCAGCTAGAGAAACTGTGTAGTAGTGTGAATGTAAGCAATGAGATTAAATCTACAGGAAACACAATGACAGTCATTTTTTTCACGGATGGATCCAGGCCATATGGCGGCTTTACTGCTTCCTATACCTCCAGTGAAGATGCAGGTAATGTAGGATGTTGTAAAGGCACCTCATCTTATTTTTTATTTTTTTTAAATTATACTTTAGGTTGTAGGGTACATGTGCACAATGTGCAGGTTTGTTACATATGTGTACATGTGCCATGATGGTGTACTGCACCCGTTAACTCATCATTTACATTAGGTATATCTCCTAATGCTATCCCTCCCCCCTCCCCCCACCACACGACAGGCCCCAGTGTGTGATGTTCCTCGCCCTGTGTCCCATGTTCTCATTGTTCAGTTCCCACCTATGAGTGAGAACATGCAGTGTTTGGTTTTCTGTCCTTGCGATAGTTTGCTGAGAATGATGGTTTCCAACTTTATCCATGTCCCTACAAAGGACATGAACTCATCCTTTTTTATGGCTGCATAATATTCCATGGTGTATATGTGCCACATTTTCTTAATCCAGTCTATCATTGATGGACATTTGGGTTGGTTCCAAGTCTTTGCTATTGTGAATAGAAATGCACCTCATTTTAATCAGGTGTACTGCAGATGCCCCCAGCTACTGTCAATGGCAGCAAAACCATCCATTTTCCCTCTAGTGATACTTGGAATCTTTGACATAAGACAAACACACATAAGCAGATCAAAAACGCACTGCAGACAGAAAAAAGCTTTCTGATTTCAGAAAGAAACTGCTATGGTGAATTTAAAATTTTTAATGCTGTTGGATGAGCTTCTAGCACAGTTTCAGGTCATGTTACCATGAGAATTGATGACCTGTTCCATAGTCCCTGGTCAATTCTTTTGTGCTGAAAGAAACCATCTACCTCCTAGTGGGTAACTTAGTCTCAGAGAGGAATTAATTTTGCTGGGGACAGAACAGGCTTTATTGTTTCTAGTCATCTATCCACACACATATTTCCAGTGAAAATAAATGGGAGGTTTGATATGATATAGAATATTCCAAAATTAAGCAAGATATGGCCTCTAATTATAAATATCCTCCTATTTCCTGGATTGGTGTTTTTAAAGGTTTTAAAATGTGGAAGGGGGAGTGAATATTAAAAGAAAAACGCTGTTATTTCATTGGTACAAGAAGCATCTGTTCCTTTATTAAAACGGGGCAAATTCATTGGCAAGTCAATGTCCTATTATCTGTTGGATTTAAGTTAATTTATTAGATCAAGTGGAGAATTGCTAATCAAGCCATTAGGACCTGCCACCATTATATTTATGTATTCCTCTAAATTAAATATTAATGAACAGTCGGCCTCAATATTTGAACCTATTGATACAGAGCCAAACCCCAACCACTTAATCTGTAGCAACAGGAAAATAGAGAAGTTGTTGACTTTTGCACATCTTTCCTTTATAAACTTGCAGAAACTTCCATAATTTGCATGCCTTTTACCCATAACCCTGACTGCATCTAGAAAAACAAATCAAAGCAGTAGTGTTGATGTTTTAGTTACTGTTCCTGTATTGTTTATCTCTTCTGTTGTGGCCTGAATCTTACTACTACTTTCTCTGTTGCCTTCTGTTTTCTTAGTGTGTGGTGGGTCTCTTCAAAATATTCCTGAAGGAAACTTTACTTCTCCTGGCTATGATGGAGTCAGGAATTACTCAAGAAACCTGAACTGCGAATGGACTCTCAGCAATCCAAATCAGGAAAATTCATCCATTTCCATTCATTTTGAAGATTTTTACCTAGAAAGTCACCAAGACTGTCAATTTGATGTCCTTGAGTTTCGAGTGGGTGAGTTCTATTTAAGAACACATTCTCCTGTTTATCTACAATATTCTTTTTATCTTTTTGTTGTTGTTGCTGCTGCTGTTGTTTTCAGACAGGAGCTGGCTCTCTTGCCCAGACTGGAGTGCAGTGGTGTGATCATAACTCACTGCAGCCTCAACCTTGCAGGCTCAGGTGATCCTCCTGCCTCAGTCTCCCAAGTGGCTTGGACTACATGTCTACATCACCACATACAACTAATTTTTAAAATTTTTTGTTTAGAGATGGGGTCTCCCTATGTTGTCCAGGCTGGTCTCAAACTCCTGGCCTCAAGTGATCCTCCTCTTTGGCCTCCCAAAGTGCTGGGGTTACAGGCATGAGCCACTATGCCTGGCCTACAATATTCTTCTTATGCTTGGAGACCACTAACAATGAAGGGAATCAAATGGCTCTAACATAGGTACACACAATCCAAAGGAACTCTGTTCAAAGCCATAATTCTGTGTGTGCCCAGCTGAGGAAAACGAACCCCAGGAACAGTGAGTGACACGGATCACTGTACAACTAGACCCTGTGTTACAGTCACTTCGTTTCCTGGCATGAAGAGAAAGTCCACTACTATCTTGCTGAAGAGAAAGTCCACTACTATCAAGACTACTTTCCAAGGAGACTGGGACTTAGCATGCTCAGCATGTGTTGGCAGTTTCCTGAACTTCCAGGATTTATGAAGGGGCTGTGAAATTCTCCTGAGGCCTTAGGAGTTAAAAGAAGTTTTGCAATATACCAGATGGAGAAACACATGGAAGCTATTTGGGGAAATAACCCCAAAGCAGTCATTTGTCTTGGTTTTCGTGATAGAAAAGGATTGCGGTGTACTCAATAAACCATAATTCTCTGAAGAATTTTTAAACCTCTATATTCAAGGAGGATGAATCAATTTTCTTTCTTCCCTATAGTCAAGGTATAGATTATTCATTAGGTTGCTTCCATGATTATGCTGACACTTTTTTCTCAGTAAATAAACAAGTAGATAGAGGAAGACAATAATATTGTAAATAGTATGTAATCATCCATACTGTCAAAGTTTTGCTGAGTTCTGTGTTATCCCAAATTTTAAGAAAAGGAGGTTGAAAGCAACAGAAGCTCATCAGTTAGTTGGTGGAGAAGTCCTTGAGAAACTGAGAGGTCAATGTTAGTCACATCTGAGAACCTGAGCGACAGGATTTTCAAGAAGGAGAATTCGATAGAGCCTATGCCCACAGACCAAGGGCCTCAGCCGGAGAGTCCTCCCACCTCTCTGAGGCTGAGGAGCCTAAAAAGGCTTATGAGGGAAAGAGAAGTTGTGGTTTGAGGGTGTTCTCCATGGAATTCTGATAAACCCTCACCCCCTCTACCTGGTTCAAAACTACGGGCTTGTAGTCTTAAGCAGAACAGCTGTATCTCAAATTTCAGTCAGCTAAACGCTGTCTTCTCTTTATTTGCTCAGGTTTAGTTAAAATAGTTTGCTCAGTTAAAATACTATATATCATTGATTTAGAAGGTCAGTGATGTTTATCTGACAGAATAAAAAGAAAGCAGATAAATGAGAGCCCTGCTGATGCTCTATACATGTTCATCAAACCCTTGAAAAGTAATCTTCATAAAAAATATCAGGCTCAGATCTCACAGCTCTTGGCCTGAGTGCCGAATATTGTGTCCTTTTAAGTTGATTGAATACAGTGAAGAAATCTTTCCAATTTTAGGCAATGATCACTTTATCTTGAGGATATATTTGATCACTGTTGGTATTATATTTCTTACACCCTACGAAAGGTGTGTCCAAAAGTGCTATTTTAATTCATTGTATCTCTGTTTAGATATGCCAAAATAACTATGAAAACACAAATTGGAACACAATGGTATCCACAATAGAGAGAGGTTCATTTCAAAATTGCTTTGATTTTTTGTGTTTGTTTTACCCTGTTGGAGGGACTTTCTTTGGCGGTTGACAAAGACAGAGAAACATTGTGCAATGTCTGCTACTAAATCAGAATTTAAATGTGTGTCAATTAACATCTTGAAATTTGTTCTCACCAAATTCATTGAATGTATTTCTCAAAAACTATATCAATAATGAAACTTGGTATATTATTTTGTTCAGGTGATGCTGATGGGCCCCTGATGTGGAGACTTTGTGGTCCTTCAAAGCCTACATTGCCACTGGTTATACCTTATTCTCAGGTATGGATACACTTTGTCACCAATGAACGTGTAGAACACATTGGATTCCATGCGAAGTATTCCTTTACAGGTAAGAGTTATAATTAAGATCTTGATAAAATTATTTATAAAGATTAATGATTTTTTATAAAGATTTCTTATATATTTTATTAAACATTTCTACATAGCTATCAGTTTTTTAAATATTTTCAATGAGATTTTCTACATTACATTTTTTAATTGGTTGTGGCTGATATCTAGAAATGTTATAATTTGCATACATGTATCTTTAGTCCAAAGATCTGGCTGTCCTCTTATTAGTTTTAATATGTTGTCTATAGATTCTCTTTTATCTTTCTGTGTAAACAATCATGTCTTCTGCAAATATTAGTTCTTTTTGCTTTCAGCTGTAATACTTCATTTCATTTTCTTACATCATTTTGCTAGCTAGGGCCACCATCAGAATATTGAACAGAAGGAATGATAGAGCATCTTGTTTCTGACCTGGATGTGACTATGACATTTTATTATTCAATATATTGGTTGCTCTTAAGTTTCCAATAAGTATCTTTTGTTAAAGAAAATCCCTTCCATCTTTAGTGTGAAAAAGCTTTTTTTAAATGTAAATGGGCGTTAAGATTTTGTCAGATAATTTTCTGCATCCATTGAGATGTTTCAACTTCTTCTCCTTTCATAAGTTAATATGACAAATTATATGAAAGATTTCTTTCTTTTGGTAAACCATCCTTGCATTTTTGGGATAAATCCTATTTCGTCATGATGTGTGTTTTATACATACAATGGATATTATTTGCTAGTGTTTTGTGTCAGATTTGCATATGTGAAATTCACAGTTTGTGCTGGAAAACCCAGCCCTACTCCTGACTGCTTCCTTTGGCTATGGGAAGTTTTCTAGTCCCTTTTCGCAAGTATGCCAGTTTGTTTAGATTCCCAACTTCATGTAAAAGTCTCAATTCCAGTCCTTCCTTCTGTGGAGACCCAGAGCCGTATCTTCTCCTCCTACCTGGTCACCAAAACCTCAGAGCCCAACCCTGCGACCCACGCATGCTTTCTTTAGCCTCTCAGACTGTCACTCTTTGAGTTTCACTCCTCTCACTTGGAGTACACTTACTGCTGCCAGATTTTGGAGAGCTGCTTTTCTTTCCATTGAGTTGGCTATGAATCAAAATGTGTTTTAGTTATGGTTTTATCTAACATTCCTTTGTGTTATAACCAAATGGCTGGTTGAAAGAAGGAGTGAAATTGATTATCTATTCACTCAACCATCTTGCCGGTTGACTTGCCTTCATCACATTCAAAGAAAAGAGTCAGGTTTCAGTAAGCGGTATTATTTTTATTGAACGTCAGACCATATTATGCTTCAGAAATGTATTTGTTTTTCAATTTTCAATTTTTTATGCTAATACTGTATGGAATTTTGTTATTCCTAAACTTCTACCCAAATTTACTTTTCTTCTATTTAATTTCATTTATTTTATACATATATACACACATATATATACATAAAATATACATATACAAAAAATATACAAAATATATATATGTGTGGTGTGTGTGTGTGTGTGTGTGTGTGTGTGTATGTGTATGGTTTCTTTCTTTTGAGATCGAGTCTTGTTCTGTTGCCCTGACGGGAGTGCAATGGCATGATCTCGGCTCACTACAGCCTCCACCTTCTGGTTTAAGCGATTCTCCTGCCTCAGCCTCCTGAATACCTGGGACTACAGGCAGATGCCACCATGCCCAGCTAATTTTTGTATTTTTAGTTGAGATGGGGTTTCACCATGTTGGCCAGGCTGGTCTTGAGCTCCTGACCTCAGGTGATTTGCCCACTTCAGCCTCCCAAAGTGCTGGTATTATAGGCATGAGCCACCATGCCTGGCCTGATTATGTTTCTAATCACAATATCTGATGGCTATGATTACCACTTACTTTGGCTTTACAGGTTCTTGTTTTTACTTCTGTGTGATTGAGAGGGTTACGAATCTCATTTCAGATTGTGGCGGAATACAGATAGGCGAGAGTGGAGTGATCACAAGCCCCAACTATCCAAATGCTTATGACAGCCTGACCCACTGCTCTTGGCTGTTGGAGGCCCCACAGGGGCACACCATCACTGTGAGTGCTAATGACTGGGTGAAATGCTTCTGAGACCGTAGAACCACAATAGCCTGTCGTGCATGGAAATGGAGCTCTTTTAGTAAGCAAGTGATTAGAGAAGGCTTTGATTCTACAATGAGATCACTGTTTTTCCCTAACATTCTCTCACTAGAGCACCTACGTTGGCATCTATAATTAATGAAGAGTGAAATCTCTTTTTTAAGCATAGGGAAAGATATACATAGAAGATAATTCTACATCTTAGAGAGAAGTGTATTCATTTTCTTAATATGAGTTGCCATCCCAAACTAGGGAAATGTCTTTTCTCAAGTTTTCCGAGAGAACCTTCAATAAGGAAAATGAGTAGAGGGGAAGGGAGAATTAAATAAGAGACAAAAATACAAAATTATAAAAATTAAAAGAAAATAAAAGGATTTGTAAGGGCCTTATCTACATCAAGGTTGATAAAAGCTCACTGAAAGCTCATTTCTTTTTTCTCCTGCAGCTCACATTTAGTGACTTTGATATTGAACCCCATACCACTTGTGCTTGGGACTCCGTCACTGTGAGGAATGGTGGGTCCCCTGAATCACCCATCATAGGACAATACTGTGGAAATTCAAACCCTAGGACAATACAGTCAGGTTCCAATCAGCTGGTCGTGACTTTTAACTCAGACCATTCATTGCAAGGTGGTGGATTTTATGCTACGTGGAACACACAAACTTTAGGTAAAAGAAACATTTGCTGCATTTGATTTTTTTTTAGTGATGTGTATTATGAACTCATGTACATTTTGTACCTACTTTACATCAGACTTAATTCTAAATATTTGCACATGTCATGTCATGTAGCAACCCTGGTGGGATAACACAATGTCAATACCTGGCGTCTCTATTTTGCATAGGCAGAGACTGAGGAAGCATGGGTTCATCATTTCCCCAGATACATAGCTGATAATTGGTAGTCAGGATTTGAATAAAGGCAGTTGAGTCCAGAAACTTTGATCTCAACACTTCCTGATGCTGCCTTCGTCGGCAAAAGGGTATGGCACAACCGCGAATCTCAAGTAATAGAAAGATGAGTTGGAATCCCAAGTGCTTGATATTATCTGGAGCCTAGAAGCAGAACGCTGAGTGGTGGTGAGCTGAGGGCCGGAAAATAAGTCCACAACATAAAGAGCCTTGGTTTATATGTTATCCCTTGAACAATGGTAAACTATTGAAGAGTTTTGAAAAGCAAGGTGACAAGATGAGATTCGTAATTTAGAACAAATTCTATAGTGAATGGGTACTGAGTCAAAATATGACAGATTTCATTCTAGAAGAATAGTTTTTGTGCATAGAAAGTATAAACATTGTGAAAATTCTTAGAAAATACAAGGACTTGTATCAGATACTTTATTACGGGTTCCCGGAAATCTTGAATATCACACAAGACAATTCTTTCTGATAGAGTCACAGTTATTATGAAGCTCTTTGTAGACTGAGTCAGACTTTCCCTCATTAACAACCACTGGCTGTTGCTGAAGTCAGAAGGGAGTTTTAGGTGAATCCCTGATTTCCAAGGGTTTCACAGCAAAAGATTCAGAGAATACCTCTTTAACTTCATTTTGTTTTGAGTTCATATTTTTCTTTGCCATCTCTTAAGTACATGTGTTAAAAGTATGAAAATTCTAGATTTTTCTTCCTTTGAATCCACATAATTAATTTTGATCCATCAGTCAGTTTCAATATGAATGAGCCAGATTGGTTAATAAAATAATTTTCCCCAATTCAAAATCACTTTCTCTAGTTAGAGTTAGACTAAAGTTGCAAATGGACTGTAGGGTAATATTCTCATGTGTTAATGGTAATAAAATACAAAACTGCATTGCCAGGTTACATATACTGCATAGCCTCAAAGAGAATAAAAATACAGCTCTTGTTTGAAGACAGGATGGAAATGTATCCTCTTTATGGCAAGGATTAGTGTTCTCAGTTGAGTTTAATATCATTGTAACACAACTGTAACAACTGAAATTTTCTCTCAATTTAACTCACCTTTCCATTTATGGAGAGAGCTTGCTGTGCACCTGACTGGAAGATGATCACTTGTAAAAAATGATGAACTGAAATCTCACATTTAGAAATGTTCCTTCTGTAGAAGTCTTGAGTTTCCAAAATTACATTCCTTGCAGATTGATGGCTTTTTACATGGCAATATTTCAGGTTGTGGTGGAATATTTCATTCCGATAATGGTACAATCAGATCCCCTCACTGGCCTCAGAATTTTCCTGAAAACAGCAGATGTTCCTGGACGGTCATTACTCACAAAAGTAAACACTTGGAGCTCAGCTTTGACAACAACTTCCTAATCCCCAGCAGTGATGGACAATGTCAGAATAGCTTCGTGAAGGTTAGTACACTTGTTCATTTAATTGGAGCCAAGTTGGTTTGGTGAACATTAGTGTTTAAGCTAGAAATGATTCATTGTCTCTCAAAGTAAGAACTTTTTGCTGCCTGGATTCCTTGGATGAAAAATGAGCAAGTGAGAAACGTCAACTGTTAGGAGTTAACGTTTCTTTTCTTTCTTATTTTCCAATAGATCCTAAAGGGAAAATGCCCTTTATAACGTAGGGTACTGCCACAGGCAAAATTTAAAGCATGCCACAAAAATTATGAAATGTTGAAGAAGCAGCTAATGCCAGCCTTCACCTTGGGCCTTAAGAGCCCACAGGCTGAAAAAACCATCAGAAACCCGTGTAAAAATGATGGGAATGGGGCATCAGGAGAGCAAGGCTCTTTCGAAATCTAAAGTTATAAATACTGCTCGTGTGGCAGTGGCTTGTCGCTTTCCACTGACTTGTGACTATGATGACTGTCTTAGAAATTCTTTTCATTTGTTCTATTTTGCATCTTCCAAGTTATATCTCTAAAAGGCTGTGCCCCTCCATTCATGTCTCTCATACCTACCACCTGCATGTTCTTCTCTGAGCTACTTAAACAATTGGCCTTTAAGTTATTCAACTGTAAAATGAAGAGCATGATTCCTTCTTTAGTAGGGCTATTTTAAGCATTGGAGGTAGTACGATGTAATAACATAAGTAGTGCTAAGTACTTGGAATATAAAATCACTTAATGAGTCAAAGTGGCTTTTATTGTCAGTGTTATTACTTCATATCAGCTCTCAAATGATGACGTATATCTCATTGACCCATGCTTACTGTTTCAATGGAAATCTCATATGTATATAACATATGTATATAATAAAATACATTTAATATATACTTTTCTTAATTGCTTTTTCCATGAACTAAATGAACTCTCTTCTCATGAAATGAATCAATATCAAGTATTCAGACTTAAGTAAAACTTTCAAGTTCTCCAGTTGTAAAACTGGAATATGGAAGATGACCTAGGCTCATTCGTCCTCTGGATGGAATGGGGGTCCCTCTGACAACATCGGGCAAGCCCAGTGCTGCTGGCGAGTGGGATGGATTAGGAACACTGCCAAAAATAAGTTGCCATATGGGAATCACTTGTCTTCTCCTAACGGGCCTAAGATGTTTGTTTCTGCCAAGCATCTGTGTGGGTGGGAGGAACCAGTAAAGGGACCCAGCTTCAGCAAGCAGCCCCTGCAGGAAGCCACTTAACACCTGTAAACCTGAGATTCTCTTCACCCACCCAGAGACACCAGGGCAGGTGGGGCTGCAGTCACAGAAAGGGGCCCAGTCTGGGAAGCCTCTTTGTCCCCACAGGCCAGACATGCTCCTCTTCCACCCAGAGACATTGAGGTACCCAGGGGGCATTAGTAGGGGAAAATTACTATACCCTTTGCCTCCAACTGAGAAACACACAGAGCCCCTCAGGTAGCACCAGCAAAAGCTAGTGAGAGCCCTAGTAGCACCATGTAAACCAAGCAGACCAAAATTCCACCACAGAGTATGTAAGGCCACGTGGTAAACATAAACAGGGTGACAGCCTGCTAAAATAAAAGATTTGAATAGGACCTAAAGTCTCCTAACATAATAAATAACATGTCCAGGATACAATCAGAAAGAATACATTGTATCAGGAATCAAGAACATCACAACTTGAAAGAGAAAAGAATCAAGTGATGTCAACAGTGAGATAAATCAGATGTTGAAATATATGACAAGGATGTTGAAGTAGCTTCCATAAACATGCTTCAACAATCACTGACAAGTTCTTTTGAAACAAATAGAAAATATCAGCAAAGAAATAGTGGTTGCAATAAAGAACCAAATAGCAATTATAGAACTGAAAAATACAATAACATACATAAAGAATATGCTGAATAGGCTCAAGAGTAGCATGGAGATGACAGAGAATAGAATCAGTGAACCTGAGGATAGAACAATAGAATTCACCCAATCTGCACAACAAAGAGAAAATAGACTGAAAAAACAAACAAACTAGATCAACACAGACTTAGGGACTCATGGACAATAACAAAAGATTCAACATTCTCTCGAAGGGAGAGGAGAGAGTGTAGCTGAAAGAACAGTCAAAGAACTAGTGGCTGTAAACTTTCCCAAATTTGGCAAAAGAAACACACCTATAGGTTCAAGAAGCTGAGTGAAGCTAAACCAAGATAAACACAAAGGAATTTAAGTTCAGACCTATGTTAATTAAACTGCTGGACACTGAAGGTAAACAAAAAGTCTTGAAAGCAGTCAGAGAGAACTGGAACATTACCTAGAGAGGAAGACCAGTTAGAATAAAAGCAGATTTCTCATCTGAAACCATGGAGGCCATGAGGAATTGACACTATATTCTTCAAGTGCTGAAACAAAGAAATTGTCAACCATACATTTTATATCTGGAAAACTATCTTTCAGGAGTAAAGAGGAAATAAAAGCTTCTCATATGAAGGACAACTAAACAAAATTATTACTAGGAGACCTGCCATTAAAGATGGGCAAACAGAATTTCTTCAAACAAAAATGAAATTATTAAAGAATCTTGGAGCATGAGAAAACAAAAAGGAATGTGGAAAAAGAAAAATATGTATACATACAATAGAATATCCTTTTCCTCATAAAGCTTGTGAATCATATTTAATAAAACAAGAAATTATAATGCCCTCTGATACTCAATATAATGATATGGAAAAGTTGAAAGGGGATCTAAATGGAAATCACATTTCCACAAGTGGTCAGAGGTGGATGCTGGTAGATTACTATAATCACGTAGGCATATTGTCACACCCAGAACAACCACTACCAAAACTGTATGAAGAGTTGTACAGAAAAATGCTAATATCAATCAAAATGGAATCCCCAAGAAGTCAAGAAAAGAGAAATAGAGGACCAAAAAGCAGATAAAGTAAATAAAAAACATATAATAAAATGTAGACATAGAATTTATATATATATATATATATATATATATCAGCATTTTAATTGTAAATAGTTTAGTTAGACCAATCACAATACAGGTTACCAATCCAAAACATGACCTAAGTGATAATAAACTGATTTCAAATTCAACCACATAGGTACATGAAAAGTAAAAGGATGGAAAAGGATGCCATGCAAAGGTTAACCAAAAAAAGCAGGAGTGGATATATTTATATCTGATGAAGTAGACTTTAGAGTATAGAAAATTACAACAGAAAAAGAGGAATCTTACATAATGATAAAAGGATCAATCCACCAGGAAGACATAATGATCCTAAATGTGTATGCACCAAACAACAGAGGCACAAAATACATAAAGCAATAACCGATAGAGCTAAGAAGGGAAGTAGACAAATCTTCAGTTATAGCTGAGGACTTCAACACTCTCCTCTGAGTAACTGATAAACGACTAGACAAATAATTGACAAGGATATAGAAGAACTCTACAAAACCATCAATCAATAGGATCTGATTGACATATGTGTGTATGTGTGTGTGTGTGTATAAAATACACCACACAGCAACATCAGAATACACAATTTTTAGGAACTCTTGTAACATTCCAAGGTAGATCATATCCTGAGACATCAAAAAACCTCAACCAAGTCAAGGAATTGAAATACAGAGTGTGTTCTTTGACTATATTAAAACTGAACTAAAAAAAAAAAAAACAGTAACAGAAAGAATATCTTGTTAAGCACTGAGCTGAGCTGGAGAGAAGTGAACTGCCAAGTGCTGCAGTAGCTAATTAAAACAACAGGCCAAAATGTAAGTAACAGTCATGTCTTTCATCATTTTCTGCTGTGGTATAAGAGGCCAAACAGGAGAAAGCTCTGTCTCCCTTAATCGTCCATTCTTTCCCATGGGAATGCCTGGTAAGGGTCAGGTGGATCAGTGTAGATGTAGAAATGGTCTCATTGCCAAGTAAGCCCCAAACAAATGTGTGCAGGATCTGGGTGCTAAAAATAATGAAATGCTGGCATAGACCTAAATGAAAGAGACAATTATAGTTATGAATTGGAAGACTCAACATAGTAAAGACGTCCCTTCTCCTCAAAATGATGGATAGGTTTAATGCAATTCCTATCAAAATTTCTCCAAAGTCTTTTGTAGACATAGACAACTTTTTCCACAACTTATATGGAAGGCACAGACCCTTCAATGGCTAAAAGAATCATGGAAAAGAAGAATAAAATGGGAGGAAGAACTCTACCTTACTATTTACCTAGGCTTACTTATCTTAGTTACAGTAATCAAGACAATATGGTATTGGCTGAAAACCCAGATGAAAATAGAGAACCTAGAAATACACTCACACAAACATGCTCAACTGATTTTTGACAGGTGCAAAAACATTCCAATGTAGGGAGAATAGTCTTTTCAACAAATGGTACTACAGCAATTGAACATCCACAGGCAAAAAATATGAATCTCAACCTAAACCTCACATTTTGTAGAAAACCTCACTCAAAATAGATGATAGACTGAAAAGTAAAATATAAAAGTTTCAGAGAAAAAAAATAGTAGATGTCTTCAGGACCTGGAGATAGGTAAAGAGGTCTTAGATGAAACAGCAAAAGAATGATTCGTAAGAGAAAAGAAAATGATGAATTTTACCTCATTTAAATTATGCCATGTGAAATATTTTCATCCAGTCTGTAGCCGGTCTGTTCATTTTCTTCACATAGGCAATGTACTACTATGTAGAATATATAAAGAACTCTCAAACTCAAGAGTAAAATACAAACAATCCTATTAGAATATGGGCAAAAGACATGGACAGATATTCCACCAAAGAGATTATACAGATGATAAATACCAGAAAAGATATTCAACATCATTAACTTCTGGAGAAGTATGAATTAAAACCACATTGAGCTATCACTACACACCTATTGGAAGATCAATATTTACCAATTACATAATGTTTACCAATTGCACTCTGGGCATTTATCCCAGATAAATGAAAACTATGTTTACACAAAAACTTGTGTATGAGTCTATATAAATAGTACCTTTATTTGTAATAGTTGAAACCAGCACTAAGGCTTTCAACAGGTGAATGGTTAAACAAATTATGGTACTTGCTTACCATGGAATGTAATTCCTGAATAAAAACAAACTATTCATAGATTAACAATTTGGACAAATCACCAGGGGATTATGGAAAGTGAAAAAAGGCAATCTCCAAAGGTTACATACTCTGCTGTTCCGTTTATATAATATTTTGAAATGATAGTATTTTAGAAATGGAAAACACAGAGGCAGAGGTTAGAGGGAAGAAAATGTAGGAGTAAATTGTGTGTGGTTATAAATAACAAGAGCAACTTAAGGGTTCTTGTGGTGTTGGAATTTCAGTATCTTGAATGCAGTTGTGTGCAACTTGTATATAACTTAATACACACACACACACACACACACACACACGAGTTCAAGTAAAACTAGGAAATTGAGTAAGATTGGTGAGTTTTATCAATGCCAGTAACCTAGTTGTGATAGTATACTACAGTTTTGCAAGATGTCAGTGTTTGGGGAGCTCAGAAATGTGTACAAGAAATTTCTGTGTATTATATCTTACAAATGTATGTGAATCTGCAATTATGTCAGTAAACATTTGTTTAAAAAATACTTGAATGATAAAATATAACCTACAACCTGACTGAATTGTATAGAACACTAAGAAAAATCAGGAAGTTTTTGACGTGATGACAATTAAGTAACATTTTGTAGGTTCAATATAGTTTTGATGAGTCCTCTGTCATATGGCCAGTGAAATGAGTTCTTGATAGGCAAGGCAGAAATGAATGTTGAATAACTCTTTACCATCATTGTCAACATTATCATCATTATTATTAAACTTACGTTCCTGGGCCAAAAGGTAGAGATGTCAGATCTATAATTAATGACTTCAGAAAAGTATAAGCACTTAAGCATTCTTGGATTCCTTCATTAAAGAACTTGAGGTTCTTTATTAAGTTTCAGCCCTTCTTACTTTGCCTGTTTAGTAATGTTTGTAAAAATATAGTATATGGCCCAGGCATGGTGGCTTATGCCTGTAACCCCAGCCCTTTGGGAGACCAAGGCAGGCAGATCACTTGAGTCCAGGAGTTTGAGACCAGCCTGGGCAACATGGTACAACCCCATCTCTACAAAAAAATTAAAAAACTAGCCAGGCATGGTTGCATGCACCTGTAGTCCCAGTTACTTGGGAGGCTGAGGTGGGAAGATCACCTGAGCCCAGAAGGTCGAGGCTGCAGTGAGCTGTGATCGTGCCACTGCACTTCAGCCTGAGTGAGGAAAAAAAAAAAAAAAAAAAAAAAATATATATATATATATATATATATATACAGATTATCTCTTAAAAATTATGTTTATAATTTTATGAAATGTGGATAAAAAACTGCCATATACTGTTTCCTTGGATAGTTGATTAGGGGGAAATCTAATTAGAGGTCATTAAGTAAAATTGAGGATGTGCATTTTTTTCCTGACATTTTTATTGATCTTAGGCATTTGGCAGAATATCTGCACTTTTGTTCTCAGTAGGTCCAGCGCCAGGCACCTCCTTTATCTAATAAATGGCTAATATAATTTGTCTTCAGTAGGATGACTAACAGCTGGATACCCAGTGCTTAAAAATCAATTGAAATGGTATGGCTTTAAGGAGCTGAGAATTATTAAACCAATGCTATGAATCAGTGCTATTTCACATCTCTTCCTATGGACTGATTTCCCAGTAGAAATGTTTTGAATGACTTGATGTTTAATAAAGCAATAGCTCTGGGTGAGGCATATCCTTGAAAAAAGATGTATTTGGAATGAGTAATTCTGTATCATTCCAATCGAAGAAAATGTTGAATAATCAAGTAAGATTAATACACATTCAATTACATCCTTGATTGAGATAATTCTCTGTTGGGAGAGAGGTTGTCCTGTGCACTATAGGATGCTTAGCGATAGTCCTGGCTCTGCCCACTAGATTCTACCCACCACACCATAGAAAAATGCCTCCAAACCTTGCCAGAGGTCCCAAAATTGCTCCTAGTTGAGACCTCTGAACTAGGACGAGCTTCTCTGGTTAATATGTTTAATGTTTCTTTCCCCCAAGTTATGTATATTCATGTGACTCAATATTGTAGATACCATGACCGTCCACCTGAACTAGGGCAAAACCTACCTGATTGTTTTCCGGCATCCTTTCTGACTCCTGTTTTCCGAATTGTAATGTTTTCAAAAAACCACGCTTCCTGGTGGCTCCTTGCTGTATTCAGAACAGTGGCCCGAGTCTCTAACGTGCCCTGCAGCCCCCTCTGCAGCCTTCCTCACCGCTTCCCCCTTGGTTTTCTCTCTGTTCTCTGAACTAGCTGTGGCCCTTCCTGACATCGGGGTTCCCTCGGGGCAGGCTCACCTCCCCCAGTTAGGTAAAGCCACCGATTGGATATGCTCAACAGCTTCACCGTAATGCCTTGTTTATAGCTGGAATTTTGCATGTAAATTTATGGTTCTGTGGTTAATGTCTCTGTTTTTCCCTGGACTGATAGGAATTGGTTTGATTTGGAATTTTGGTGCTCACCATGTATTTCCCAGCAACTGGTTTTTTGCATGAGTATACACATTCGGTCATTCGAGGCGGCCAGACCAATTAAGTGACAGCCCAGGTCTACTTGGGAGTTGCCAACCCAATCTTTGGTGAATAGCACACACTGACTGGATGTCAGCCTTTCATCGAAATGGACCTTACAATTCCACACAGCCAAGAAGTGCTCTGATTTATTCCAGTTCATGCTGATTATACGTGTACTTGGAATTCATGCCCACTTTCTTCATGCACCACAATGTGCCTCTTGCTTGGTGGCGTTGTCCAGCTGCGACTACAATTTGCTATCTTCCCAGGAGCAGCACTGAGTTCCACCCGGCTGCTCCATCTCCCTCAGCACCCGGGAAGCTCGGCTAGGTCAGGGCAACTAGAAGTTAGGAGGAAACCAAACAGTGATCCAGGAAGCTGGATTTTTAAAAAATCACCACCCAGCTATGCAAAAAGGAACGCCATCGCCTTAGAGAAGTCAAGAACGGGACATGCTATTTTAAAAGCAACTTAAAAAAAATTATTCTCAAAAGAAAATACTGCAGATTTGTCCGTGTTTTGTTTACTGTTATGCTTAGTTCTGTATACGTGTGAGTGCCATTATTTTGAAACCTAAGTGCATTAAAATATTGACGGGAAACCCTCGAGCATTAAAGTTCTGTGTACGTCCCTGCTAGGTGTGGGCAGGCCCTGAGGAGGTCGACAAAGCCCTGCTAGCCACCGGCTGTGGGAACGTGGCTCCGGGTCCCATCATCACACCGAGTAACACATTCACTGCCGTCTTCCAGTCTCAGGAGACGCCAGCTCAGGGCTTCTCTGCGTCCTTTGTTAGCCGTAAGTAACCCTAAGAACCAAACCCAGAGGGCTTTGAGGGGGTGTGGTTGTCGCAGGCCGGCGGGGTTGGCTAAACCTGGGGGTCTAGGGGACGAACATGGGGGTCTACGGGGAGGATGAGTCACCGAATCCTGAGAAGACACCTCTCTTCCAAATATCAGTGAGAACAGAACCGAATTGAGAAGTGATATAAAAGCCATGAGAGGCACTAGCCAACGTCTAGAAATAAGCCTGGCACCCAGAGTGGGCTGATATTGGGCAGAAGCACAGGTGGCTAGTTAGTTAGCAAACAACCAAATGTGGCTGGCCTGTGACACCTTGACTGCAAAATCCCCTGGGGGGCTTGAAACACATGCAGATTCCTGAGCCTCACCCCCGGCCTGTCTGAATTCAGAATTTCCATAAGCAATGTCTTGCATGGGTTTTTTTGTTTGCTTTTTTTTTTTTTTTTTTTTTTTTTTTTTTTGTGATGGAGTCTCCTCTGTCACGAGGCTGCAGTGCAGTGGTGCAATCTTGGCTCACCGCAACCTCTACCTCCTGGGTTCAAGCAACTCTCCTGCCTTAGCCTCCCGAGTAGCTGGGACTACAGGCTCGCACCACCATGCCCAGCTAATTTTTTTTTTTTTTTTTTTTTTTTGTATTTTTAGTAGAAACGGGGTTTCACCATGTTGGCCAGGATGGTCTCAATTTCTTGACCTCGTGAACTGCCCTCCTCGGCCTCCCAAAGTGCTGGCGTGAGCCACCGTTCCCGGCCGGTCTTGCATGTTTTAACTGTCATCCAGAGGGTTTTCATGCTCAGTCAACTTTGGGAGCCAGTTTCTTTGGGACTGTTCCTTCCTAATTTTGGTTGGGAAGGATGGATCTACTTTTCTAGCTACTGTACACTATTAGATTTGTGGGAAATGTAGCAGTTTTCAAATCAGAGAAGCAAGGGTGTGTGTCTGTTGGCTGAGTTAAATCAAGTGTAGCTGACTCGTAGCAAACCACTGTTGGGGAAAAGTTTGAGGAAAGGAATTAGAGGAAATGATACAATAGACAGGTGTTTAGACTGAATCAGAGAGTGCTGGAAAGGAAGTACTGAAAGACAACCCCAGACTAAATCTTAGGTCTGCAGGTGGTCCACTGTGTAAGTGTACATGTGTGTACTTGTGTGTGTTTTAATGTCAATTTAAAAGAATACAGATATTTTCATGCTTGATAGATCAGAGAGTGAAGTGGATTAACTAGTCAATGGTTATATGAAAACAAATCATTTTAGTGCTGAAAAGATATTTCTTTTTGTTTCGAAAACCAGGGATGCATGTAAGAATTTGCTAAGAGTTGAGATTAATAAATCCAGCTAGTTTTAAAAAGCAACCATTGTTTTGGCTAGATTACAATGGTAATGAAAAGAGCAGTTTTCTAATAATAAGACATTTTAAAAACATTAATTGTGTAAAGTACTAATCAAGTGCAAATCATTTTTTATCAGTTTTATTTCTTTATCTACATGAACCATATTCGATCTTTGCTCATTTATCCTTTCTTAATACCTTGATATTAAGGCAGTTGCAGTAGATTTGTGGTACTATTTCTAAGACTCAGCCCATAAAACTCTGCAGCATTTTCTAAAAATATATAATATTCTTATTATGCACATGTGTGTGTTTTTAAATCAGAGCTTTATTCTCTTCATTCTTGCTTCTTCCTTTTGGAAAATCTCAGGGAACGATGTCTCTAGAGAATTTAGGAACATGCATCTTTCCTTCACTGACAAAATAGATACATGAAAAAAAAAAATGGTCTGATGATGATGTTTTGTTCCCACATAGGATGCGGAAGTAATTTCACTGGCCCTTCAGGTTACATCATTTCTCCAAATTACCCAAAACAATATGACAACAACATGAATTGCATCTATGTCATCGAGGCTAATCCTCCATCAGTGGTCCTCTTGACTTTTGTGTCTTTCCACTTAGAAGGTAAGTTTATTCTTTTAAAAAAATTATGTTTAATTGACGAACAAAAATTTTATATTTATGGCATACAACATGTTTTGACATATGTACATGTTGTGGAGTGGCTAAATCCAGTTAATGAGCATGTCTACTCACTCATTTACCACTTTTTGTGGTGAGAGCATTTAAAATCTCTTTTAGCAGTTTTTAAGTATTCGGCAAGTACTTAAGTATTTCAGGTATTCAACCTTGTTATTAGCTATCAGCACCATGTTGTACAGTAGATCTCCTGAACTTATTCCTCCTGGCTGAAATTTTGTATCTTGTGACCAGCATATCCTAAATCTCCACTCCCACATACCTTCCCAACCTCTGGTAACCACCATTCTACTCTCTGCTTCTATGAGTTCCACGTTTTTAGATTCCTCATGCTAGTGAGATCATGTAATATTTGCCTTTCTGTGTGTAGCTTGTTTCACTTAGCACAATGTCCCCCAGGTTCATCCATGTTGTCACAAATGACAAGATTTCTTTCTTTTTTAAGGCCAAAGAGTATTCCATTGTGCATATCTGCCACATTTTCTTTATCCATTAATTCACTGATGGACACTCAGGTCGATTCCATGTCTTGGCCATTATGAATCATGCTGCAATGAACACGACAGTACAGATAATCTCTTTGACACACTGATAAAGGAAATTTTGGATCTATGCCCAGAAGTGAACTTGCCAGATCATATGGTAGTTCTATTTTTAATGTTTTGGGAAACTGCCATGCATTTTTCCATAATGGCTGCACTAATTTACATTCCTATCAAGAGTGTATAAGGAAAAGTTCCCTTTTCTCCACATCCTTGCCAAAGCTTATCTCTTGTCTTTTGATAATAGCCATGGACGATAAGTTTATTCTTAAGTAAACTCTAACTGATTCTTCAAAAATGAGTGAGGAGTAAGTAGAGGCAGAAGTCTAAAACTCACCATTTAAAGAAAGTATTGAAAATATGTTACAGAGTAGATTTAATGTAAACGTGATTAAAATTTCATCCAATTTTAAAAACACAAGTATTATTCTACGTATTCCATCCAGAAGTAAAAAAATATATAATGAAAGAACTTTAGGAACACAAGTATTGCATAAATTGCTTAAAGAAAATAAGTCTGAAACGTTTCATGTTAACATAGCTTTTAATTTATTCATTTGCGTTTAAAGTTTATACACATACATGTGCACACACGCACCCACATTCATGCACACACTATTAACCAAACCAGTGAGAGAAACTGTCTTGTTGAGTCAACATAGGTGTTCAATAAATATTGAATGAATGAGTGAATTAATAAAATTAATATAGGCTGGGTGCGGTGGCTCACGTCTGTAATCCCAGCACTTTGGGAGGCTGAGGTGGACGGATCACCTGAGGTCAGGAGTTCAAGACCAGCCTGACCAATATGGAGAAAACCTGTCTCTATTAAAAATATAAAATTAGCCGGGCGTGGTGGCACATGCCTGTAATCCCAGCTACTCAGGAGGCTGAGGCAGGAGAATTGCTTGAATCCAGGAGGCAGAGGTTGCGGTGAGCCAAGATCGTGCCATTGCACTCCAGCCTGGGCAACAAGAGCAAAACTCTGTCTCAAAAAAAAAATTAATATATGTACCCTGCTTTTATTAAATATTACCATGGGGTGTTCTTCCTTCTGCTTCATCTCGGTCGTCTTCATCTTCTCAGTCCTCACTCCTCAGTGCCTGAGCTCCCGACCACTAGCGCCCCTCTGTGTTCATTCCCCCGTTCTAGGGAATGGGCTGTTGGCAGAGGGAACAGTGGAGATGCTGATTTGGGCTGGGCTTTGACTGACAATAGACACAACTTGGTGTTTAATGGAGGCTTTGACACAGTGGAAAGGAAATCCCTTCAAATAGACGGGTAATTTCAACCACTCATAACCATATTAATTTTTTTTTACATATCAACTTTCTATTTCTTTCTTTTTTTTTTTTTTTTTTTGAGATGGAGTCTCGCTCTGTCACCCAGGCTGGAGTGCAGTGGCATGATCTCGGCTCACAGCAACCTCCACCTCCCAGGTCCAAGCAATTCTCCTGCCTCAGCCTCCCAAGTAGCTGGGATTACAGGTGCCTACGACCACACCCAGCTAATTTTGTGTATTTTTAGTAGAGACAGGGTTTCACCATGTTGGTCAGGCTGGTCTCGAACTTCTGACTTCAGATGATCCACCCGCCTCGGCCTCCCAAAGTGCTGGGATTACAGGCGTGAGCCACCACGCCCGGCCTAACTTTCTATTTCTAAACCACAATTTATCTGCCAATTTGTCAAGCTACCTCGGTATATTCGAAATTTCTTACTCTTGGGCCAGTCTCTCATGGCAGTGAAAAGTTACACTTTGCAAAATGTTCTATGGCATTCAACATCTGGAAAATCTATGGTTTATAAAAATGGCATGTCAGAACTCATAAATGGATAAACTTAACAAAACCTTTCTCACTTAATCCTTTTTCCTACGACCTCACTGCCTTTTCCTATATCTCTGCAGCTGTAATTTTTGGCACATGTGTTTGCTTAACACAATGCCAAGCATAAATCAATGTACGTCACTGTAAAAACAGAATATAAAGTAAAATGGCATCTTTTCAGCATTTGCTAGCACAAAATCCCAGTACCATAAAAAGATGCCCATGATATATGAAGGCTTGAGGGAGGGTAAAATAGTTTGTATAGGATGATCCACTTTTCTTTTTAAAATAACATGTGTGTGAATAAAATCTATAAGGCTATTAAACCAGTACATCGAGAGTTGTCACCACTGTGTGACAGATTTATTCGAGATGCTTATTCTTTTTTTTTTTTTTTTAAATTTATTTATTATTATTATACTTTAAGTTGTAGGGTACATGTGCATAACGTGCAGGTTTGTTACATATGTATACTTGTGCCATGTTGCTGTGCTGCACCCATCAACTCGTCATTTACATCAGGTATAACTCCCAATGCAATCCCTCCCCCCTCCCCCCTCCCCATGATAGGCCCCGGTGTGTGATGTTCCCCTTCCTGAGTCCAAGTGATCTCATTGTTCAGTTCCCACCTATGAGTGAGAACATGCGGTGTTTGGTTTTCTGTTCTTGTGATAGTTTGCTAAGAATGATGGTTTCCAGCTGCATCCATGTCCCTACAAAGGACGCAAACTCATCCTTTTTTATGGCTGCATAGTATTCCATGGTGTATATGTGCCACATTTTCTTAATCCAATCTGTCGCTGATGGACATTTGGGTTGATTCCAAGTCTTTGCTATTGTGAATAGTGCTGCAATAAACATACGTGTGCGTGTGTCTTTATAGCAGCATAATTTATAATCCTTTGGGTATATCCCCAGTAATGGGATGGCTGGGTCATATGGTACATCTAGTTCTAGATCCTTGAGGAATCGCCATACTGTTTTCCATAATGGTTGAACTAGTTTACAATCCCACCAACAGTGTAAAAGTGTTCCTATTTCTCCACATCCTCTCCAGCACCTGTTGTTTCCTGACTTTTTAATGATCGCCATTCTAACTGGTGTGAGATGGTATCTCATTGTGGTTTTGATTTGCATTTCTCTGATGGCCAGTGATGATGAGCATTTTTTCATGTGTCTGTTGGCTGTATGAATGTCTTCTTTTGAGAAATGTCTGTTCATATCCTTTGCCCACTTTTTGATGGGGTTGTTTGTTTTTTTCTTGTAAATTTGTTTGAGTTCTTTGTAGGTTCTGGATATTAGCCCTTTGTCAGATGAGTAGATTGCAAAAATTTTCTCCCATTCTGTAGGTTGCCTCTTCACTCTGATGGTAGTTTCTTTTGCTGTGCAGAAGCTCTTTAGTTTAATTAGATCCCATTTGTCAATTTTGGCTTTTGCTGCTGTTGCTTTTGGTGTTTTAGACATGAAGTCTTTGCCCATGCCTATGTCCTGAATGGTACTACCTAGGTTTTCCTCTAGGATTTTTATGGTATTAGGTCTAACATTTAAGTCTCTAATCCATCTTGAATTAATTTTCGTATAAGGAGTAAGGAAAGGATCCAGTTTCAGCTTTCTACTTATGGCTAGCCAATTTTCCCAGCACCATTTATTAAATAGGGAATCCTTTCCCCATTTCTTGTTTCTCTCAGGTTTGTCAAAGATCAGATGGCTGTAGATGTGTGGTATTATTTCTGAGGACTCTGTTCTGTTCCATTGGTCTATATCTCTGTTTTGGTACCAGTACCATGCTGTTTTGGTTACTGTAGCCTTGTAGTATAGTTTGAAGTCAGGTAGCGTGATGCCTCCAGCTTTGTTCTTTTGACTTAGGATTGTCTTGGAGATGCGGGCTCTTTTTTGGTTCCATATGAACTTTAAAGCAGTTTTTTCCAGTTCTGTGAAGAAACACATTGGTAGCTTGATGGGGATGGCATTGAATCTATAAATTACCTTGGGCAGTATGGCCATTTTCACGATATTGATTCTTCCTATCCATGAGCATGGTATGTTCTTTCATTTGTTTGTGTCCTCTTTTATTTCACTGAGCAGTGGTTTGTAGTTCTCCTTGAAGAGGTCCTTTACATCCCTTGTAAGTTGGATTCCTAGGTATTTTATTCTCTTTGAAGCAATTGTGAATGGGAGTTCATTCATGATTTGGCTCTCTGTTTGTCTGTTGCTGGTGTATAAGAATGCTTGTGATTTTTGCACATTAATTTTGTATCCTGAGACTTTGCTGAAGTTGCTTATCAGCTTAAGGAGATTTTGGGCTGAGACAATGGGGTTTTCTAAATATACAATCATGTCATCTGCAAACAGGGACAATTTGACTTCTTCTTTTCCTAACTGAATACCCTTGATTTCTTTCTCTTGCCTGATTGCCCTAGCCAGAACTTCCAACACTATGTTGAATAGGAGTGGTGAGAGAGGGCATCCCTGTCTTGTGCCAGTTTTCAAAGGGAATTTTTCCAGTTTTTGCCCATTCAGTATGATATTGGCTGTGGGTTTGTCACAAATAGCTCTTATTATTTTGAGGTACGTTCCATCAATACCGAATTTATTGAGCATTTTTAGCATGAAGGGCTGTTGAATTTTGTCAAAAGCCTTTTCTGCATCTATTGAGATAATCATGTGGTTCTTGTCTTTGGTTCTGTTTATATGCTGGATTATGTTTATTGATTTGCGAATGTTGAACCAGCCTTGCATCCCAGGGATGAAGCCCACTTGATCATGGTGGATAAGCTTTTTGATGTGTTGCTGAATCCGGTTTGCCAGTATTTTATTGAGGATTTTTGCATCGATGTTCATCAGGGATATTGGTCTAAAATTCTCTTTTTTTGTTGTGTCTCTGCCAGGCTTTGGTATCAGGATGATGTTGGCCTCATAAAATGAGTTAGGGAGGATTCCCTCTTTTTCTGTTGATTGGAATAGTTTCAGAAGGAATGGTACCAACTCCTCCTTGTACCTCTGGTAGAATTCAGCTGTGAATCCATCTGGTCCTGGACTTTTTTTGGTTGGTAGGCTATTAATTATTGCCTCAATTTCAGAGCCTGCTATTGGTCTATTCAGGGATTCAACTTCTTCCTCGTTTAGTCTTGGGAGAGTGTAAGTGTCCAGGAAATTATCCATTTCTTCTAGATTTTCCAGTTTATTTGCATAGAGGTATTTATAGTATTCTCTGATGGTAGTTTGTATTTCTGTGGGGTCGGTGGTGATATCCCCTTTATCATTTTTAATTGCGTCAATTTGATTCTTCTCTCTTTTCTTCTTTATTAGTCTTGCTAGTGGTCTGTCAATTTTGTTGATCTTTTCAAAAAACCAACTCCTGGATTCACTGATTTTTTGGAGGGTTTTTTGTGTCTCTATCTCCTTCAGTTCTGCTCTGATCTTAGTTATTTCTTGCCTTCTGCTAGCTTTCGAATGTGTTTGCTCTTGCTTCTCTAGTTCTTTCAATTGCGATGTTAGAGTGTCAATTTTAGATCTTTCCTGCTTTCTCTTGTGGGCATTTAGTGCTATAAATTTCCCTCTACACACTGCTTTAAATGTGTCCCAGAGATTCTGGTATGTTGTATCTATGTTCTCATTGGTTTCAAAGAACATCTTTATTTCTGCCTTCATTTCGTTATGTACCCAGTAGTCATTCAGGAGCAGGTTGTTCAGTTTCCATGTAGTTGAGCGGTTTTGATTGAGTTTCGTAGTCCTGAGTTCTAGTTTGATTGCACTGTGGTCTGACAGTTTGTTATAATTTCTGTTCTTGTACATTTGCTGAGGAGTGCTTTACTTCCAATTACATGGTCAGTTTTGGAGTAAGTACGCTGTGGTGCTGAGAAGAATGTATATTCTGTTGATTTGGGGTGGAGAGTTCTATAGATGTCTATTAGGTCTGCTTGCTGCAGAGATGAGTTCAATTCCTGGATATCCTTGTTAACTTTCTGTCTCGTTGATCTGTCTAATGTTGACAGTGGAGTGTTGAAGTCTCCCATTATTATTGTATGGGAGTCTAAGTCTCTTTGTAAGTCTCTAAGGACTTGCTTGATGAATCTGGGTGCTCCTGTATTGGGTGCATATATATTTAGGATAGTTAGCTCTTCCTGTTGAATTGATCCCTTTACCATTATGTAATGGCCTTCTTTGTCTCTTTTGATCTTTGATGGTTTAAAGTCTGTTTTATCAGAGACTAGTATTGCAACCCCCACTTTTTTTTTGTTCTCCATTTGCTTGGTAAATCTTCCTCCATCCCTTCATTTTGAGCCTATGTATGTCTCTGCGTGTGAGATGGGTCTCCTGAATACAGCAGACTGATGGGTCTTGACTCTTTATCCAGTTTGCCAGTCTGTGTCTTTTAATTGGAGCATTTAGTCCATTTACATTTAAGGTTAAGATTGTTATGTGTGAACTTGATCCTGCCATTATGATATTAACTGGTTATTTTGCTCGTTAGTTGATGCAGTTTCTTCCTAGCCTCGATGGTCTTTACATGTTGGCATGTTTTTGCAATGGCTGGTACCGGTTGTTCCTTTCCATGTTTAGTGCTTCCTTCAGGGTCTCTTGTAAGGCAGGCCTAGTGGTGACAAAATCTCTAAGCATTTGCTTATCTGTAAAGGATTTTATTTCTCCTTCACTTATGAAACTTAGTTTGGCTGGATATGAAATTCTGGGTTTAAAATTATTTTCTTTAAGAATGCTGAATATTGGCCCCCACTCTCTTCTGGCTTGGTGAGTTTCTGCCGAGAGATCTGCTGTTAGTCTGATGGGCTTCCCTTTGTGGGTAACTCGACCTTTCTCTCTGGCTGCCCTTAAGATTTTTTCCTTCATTTCAACTTTGGTGAATCTGGCAATTATGTGTCTTGGAGTTGCTCTTCTTGAGGAGTATCTTTGTGGTGTTCTCTGTATTTCCTGGATTTGAATGTTGGCCTGCCCTACTAGGTTGGGGAAGTTCTCCTGGATGATATCCTGAAGAGTGTTTTCCAACTTGGTTCCATTTTCCCCCTCACTTTCAGGCACCCCAATCAGACGTAGATTTGGTCTTTTTACATAATCCCATACTTCTTGCAGGCTTTGTTCATTTCTTTTTCTTCTTTTTTCTTTTGGTTTCTCTTCTCGCTTCATTTCATTCATTTGATCCTCAATCGCTGATACTCTTTCTTCCAGTTGATCGAGTCGGTTACTGAAGCTTGTGCATTTGTCACGTATTTCTCGTGTCATGGTTTTCATCTCTTTAATTTCGTTTATGACCTTCTCTGCATTAATTACTCTAGCCATCAATTCTTCCACTTTTTTTTCAAGATTTTTAGTTTCTTTGCGCTGGGTACGTAATTCCTCCTTTAGCTCTGAGAAATTTGATGGACTGAAGCCTTCTTCTCTCATCTCGTCAAAGTCATTCTCTGTCCAGCTTTGATCCGTTGCTGGTGATGAGCTGCGCTCCTTTGCCGGGGGAGATGCGCTCTTATTTTTTGAATTTCCAGCTTTTCTGCCCTGCTTTTTCCCCATCTTTGTGGTTTTATCTGCCTCTGGTCTTTGATGATGGTGATGTACTGATGGGGTTTTGGTGTAGGTGTCCTTCCTGTTTGATAGTTTTCCTTCTAACAGTCAGGACCCTCAGCTGTAGGTCTGTTGGAGATTGCTTGAGGTCCACTCCAGACCCTGTTTGCCTGGGTATCAGTAGCAGAGGCTGCAGAAGATAGAATATTTCTGAACAGCAAGTGTCCCTGTCTGATTCTTGCTTTGGAAGCTTCCTCTCAGGGGTGTACTCCACCCTGTGAGGTGTAGGGTGTCAGACTGCCCCTGGTGGGGTATGTCTCCCAGTTAGGCTACTCAGGGGTCAGGGACCCACTTGAGCAGGGAGTCTGTCCCTTCTCAGATCTCAACCTCCGTGTTGGGAGATCCACTGCTCTCTTTAAAGCTGTCAGACAGAGTCGTTTGCGTCTGCAGAGGTTTCGGCTGAGTTTGTTATTGTTTACTATGCCCTGTCCCCAGAGGTGGAGTCTACAGAGACAGGCAGGTTTCCTTGAGCTGCTGTGAGCTCCACCCAGTTCGAGCTTCCCAGCGGCTTTGTTTACCTACTTAAGCCTCAGCAATGGCAGGTGCCCCTCCCCTAGCCTGGCTGCTGCCTTGCCGGTAGATCACAGACTGCTGTGCTAGCAATGAGGGAGGCTCCGTGGGTGTGGGACCCTCCCGGCCAGGTGTGGGATATGATCTCCTGGTGTGCCTGTTTGCTTAAAGTGCAGTATTGGGGTGGGAGTTACCTGATTTTCCAGGTGTTGTGTGTCTCAGTTCCCCTGGCTAGGAAAAGGGATTCCCTTCCCCCTTGCGCTTCCCAGGTGAGGCAATGCCTCACCCTGCTTCAGCTCTCGCTGGTCGGGCTGCAGCAGCTGACCAGCACCGATCGTCCGGCACTCCCCAGTGAGATGAACCCAGTACCTCAGTTGAAAATGCAGAAATCACCGGTCTTCTGTGTCGCTCGCGCTGGGAGTTGGAGACTGGAGCTGTTCCTATTCGGCCATCTTGCTCCGCCCCCCAATTGGAATTAGAGATGCTTATTCTTTATAGCTTTTATGTTATTTTTATAATTGAGGACAATTATTTTAATAGCAGGGGAACAACATGTGGCTTGGATTTTGTGTTTGTGCTCGTTAAGTTAAATAAACAGTGCATCTCACAAGACCATATCATTCAGACTAAGAAAGGAGACTCTAGTAATTATACTATAAAACCACAGAAAGCACTGCTGATACCAGTGATATATGTATTATTATAAGAGACTCTATAGTGACCTGAGGCAGCTCCCTGAGCTCAGTTGATCAGGTGAGATAAAGGGGAGCAACCCTGGAATATTTCACTGTAGTACAGGGAAAGTGAGCACAGCATTTAGGATGGATCTTAATGACAAGTCAGCCACTTACTGCTATTCAAGTGGCTTTGTGCAAATTACTTCAGCTTCATTTCTGATACTTACTTATATATATAGAACACTTTGCTATATATATGTGTGTGTGTCTAATATATATATGTATATGTATATATGTATATATGTATAATAGTAGTTCTGAAAATCAGATAATGTTAGATTGATTTCTGCTTCCACTAGTGGATTTGCCAATCCTCACCCAGTTGAAGACTGATTCTTTTCTAAGATGATATCCTTACGACAATGCCTTGTGACATTTCCAGTGTTTAAGTGTTCAGCATTTTCATACTGCTGCCTGAGTAATTTCTGGCTATAGATTCATCGAATTACGATGATTCCCCAAAAGGGTGGCATTAATCAAATTTATTTTATAATTAGGTTCTTATCCTTAACCATACCAATGCTGACATTTAATGAATACCATCACCAAGCTAGAGATTCGCTAGCTACAGTAAAAGTAACCTTTCCCCAGCCCTTCTAAAGTGAGCCTGAGGGATTCATGTGCAATATATTGTGATGAAACTGAGAATTGCTCTCAGGGAAGGTCATAGCTTTATCGAAGGAGCCTTGGCCTTTCTAGCTGCTATAGGCGCTTGGAACTGTTTCTGAGAGACTCTGTTCAAATGGCTAAGCATTTCCGAGCCCAGGATCCCAGCAGAGCCAGTGTTGACTTAGGTGGTGATGAAGGTTCTAGATCTGTTATCTTGGTGGACCATTAGCACAAAAGGTGGAATTGGCAAGGAAAAGATGTGATATCCCAGGCTACAAAATACTGTGAGGAAACACACTTGTCCCTGTACGGCATCTACTAAACATTGACAACTGCTTAGGGAAGGTTTTATTATGAAGGGAAAAATACAGATTGTTGAACCACACGCTACTCTTAGGTTACAAAGGCTCAGTGACCTACTTTCCGCTTACCACAAAGTAAGTTGCTCCAAGTTTAGTGTTGGTCTAAATTTCTCTAACTTTCTCATTACATTTCCAATACTAGACATTCCATGAACTACAGAGTATTGATGTTTGTCCTTATTTTGGAGTCTGGTATTATTAAATAAATGCTTATTTTATTTTCCCAAATATTAAACAGTCCAAAAATAAACTTTTATGTTCTCGTTATTCATTTAGCCAACTAGATGCCCTCAATCTGCTAAAAAAAAAAAAAAAAAAAAAAAAAAAAATTATAGATCCAGTTTTCTTCACAGATAAAGCACTTCATGAGGCAAACTGAAGCAAGCCAGTGCCTTCTAAACCTGATCATTCTTTCATTAAAATTAGATAGTAGGCCAGGCACAGTGGCTCACGCCTGTAATCCCAGCACTTTGGGAGGCCAAGGTGGGTGGCTCATGAGGTCAGGAGATGGAGACCATCTTGGCTAGCACGGTGAAACCCTGTCTCTACTAAACAAATTACAAAAAATTTGCCGGGCGTGGTGGTGGGCGCCTGTAGTCCCAGCTACTCGGAAGGCTGAGGCAGGAGAATGGTGTGAACCCAGGAGGTGGAGCTTGCGGTGAGCCAAGATTGCACCACTGCACTCCAGCCTGGGGGACAGAGCGAGACTCCGTGTCAAAAAAAAAAAAAAAAAAAATAGATAGTAACATTAATTCACCTTGGTGATAATGAGGAATTTAGAAATTCTCAATTTAAAAATTCTACATGCAGTAAACTGTAAACTCAGTTTTTCTCAGATCAAGTAATTCTTGACAAGTATTGGAGGGTGCAGCAGAACTTAGCACGTGAGATGGAAGCACCAAAGGGACAAATGCCTTTGCTCATTGTCCTCTAGAGATGGCTTCAAAGCCCCAAGATGAGTGTGCCCAGATTCACACCTAATATTTGCCTAAATTCTCTTTGGTTAACTTAAGTCCCAATTTATGGGTTATACCTAATGGAAAGCTTAAAGAAAAAAAGTTAAAAAAAATAGTTTTAGATTTTTCTTTTTGACTTTTTTCCCCATCAAGAAGCACAATAAATGAGTTTTGCCAGTTTTCTTTAAAATGTTTTGAAAACTAGTATTGCTCAACTACTGTTTCTTCTCTTTGCTTTCTCAGTTGTTTCTAAAGAATTCAGAATGTGGTCGCATTTCACATTATTTTAGAAAAAATTGGGCGATGGTCCTTTTGAAATGTTTCCTATTGATATTTTATTCAATTGGCAGAGCACTAGAGCGGATGGTGTCGTTTCTGTGAAATCCCTTGTTTGCCTGTGTTACGCTCGAATTTGCTTTAATTTGTTTGACCTTTGTGCACAATGGAACTTAGCTGTATGCTAGTACCTGCTTCCCCCTCCTCTGAATCATGCCTCTGTAGAGGAGACCAGTCTGCCAGCTACTCAGGGTAAAGTTAACAAGACAGATGACAGATCTCAGTCACTGCTGCCCGGGAATTCATGTGCCTCTGCCTAGAACCCGTTTCTTTCCCTCCTTCCCTCCCTTCCTCCCTCCCTCCCTCCCTCCCTCCCTCCCTCCCTCCCTCCCTCCCTCCCTCCCTCCCTCCCTCCCTCCCTCCCTCCCTCCCTCCCTCCTTCCTTCCTTCCTTCCTTCCTTCCTTCCTTCCTTCCTTCCTTCCTTCCTTCCTTCCTTCCTTCCTTCCTTCCCAGAGGCTTGCTCTATTGCCCAGGCTGGACTACAGTGATACAATCTTGGCTCACTGCAACCTCCACTTCCTGGGTTCAAGCAAGTCTCATGGCTCAGCCTCCTGAGTAGCTGAGATTATAGGCACCAGCCACTATGCCCGGCTAATTGTTGTATTTTAGGCTAATTGAGGCTGGTCTCAAACTCCTGACCTCAAGTAATCTGCCTGCCTCAGCCTCCCAAAGTGTTGGGATTACAGGCGTGAGCCACTGTACCTGGCCCCTAGAACCCATTTCTATTTTCTGAAAATACTTGATGTTATCTACAACATGAAAATATTCCAAACAAAGGGCTTTCCCTCATCTCTAGTCTTCTTTGGTATCTCTGCCCACCCCCTTCCCCGACTTTGGAGAAAAATTGTGGTCCGACTCTAAATCCAGCAAATTTATTCTATTTGTGGAATTACTCATCCTTAGTTTTCCTTCAATTCTCTCATAGTTCTTAGAACTATGATGAAGTTTGGAATTAGACGTTGCTCAGTAATAAATCCCAGCAAAATAGAACAAAAAATTAAATTTTACTACATGGCATAGAGCCTTGCCCATTTCAAACAATGAATATATTTTAAAGTTTTTAGGAAGGATGGAAAATAGTCATAAAACAAATTATAGGGAATCGTTTTACAGCTTAGAGATTTCAGTAGTAAATGTCTATCAAGTCACTTGTTGAAGATAGAGTTAAGAATTACTGGAGCTCCTGGTCCCATGACGTGGACTCTAGTCCACGGAGAAAGTATTGTTCAATTTCAGGGTGCTTCTCTTCCTCACAAGTTCGCATATGTCTGATCGAATGCCGCCTCTTGGTCATAAACTCAACTTTGGTCATAAACTCAACTATCATGGGAGTGTTTATATGATGGAAATTGGCAAATGCCACAAATCTCTTGGAGAGTTGGTTGTTATATTTACCAGCATACTACTGCCTGTATTCCAAATTCCAAATGTTAATGAGTTTTAATTATATCTTGTTGATAAACTCGTTGACATAATCTCGAGTTTGATTATGTAACTGCCATTTCATGAATGAACTTTCTGTATTTCAACTAGTTCCTTTAATCAACTATTTGTCAACATAATCAAGTATAAGTGACACTTTACTTTATGTTTCACAGCCTTTTCACTGTTTTCTAAGACAACTGCCACTGTGATCAACTATATCATTAGCCCAACAACTGAACAACTAACTCTTTAATACTTAAAGAACACATGCATAGCAGCCTATTTGATCAAATGTGGGACCAAGATTTCAATCCAGCATCAGCAGTTTTTACCTACATTCTGTGATTTTGGTTTTATAACTTGATATATTGTTGCTAAAGATATTTCTATAACTAATGCACAATTGTTTTATTCTCAAACTCATCTACTTTAAATTTTTTTTAGTTCCAGTGGAGCTTTTGATGTCTTAAAGACAAATACTGAGGTTATAACTAAGGTACATAATTTGGCAATATTCAAGCCATGAATCTGAGTTTAATTTATTTCTTTATTGTCCTCTTTTTCCAACATCATATTGCTTCTAATTACATGAAAAGGCCATTGAAATTCAGTCTTTCATGCTTTCAACTTGTAGGTTTATACCCAATTAGAAATATTTCTATTCCAACATTTTCAAAATAAGGGAATTCTTTGAGGTTAATTTAAAAATGTATATCTTGAATTGATACCTCAAGATTTCTGCAGACTGAATAGAAACTTAGCTAAGGAGCTGAATGTATTCTTAAAATCATTTAAGAATGTGTGGTAACTCTTTAATGCACAGATATACTTTTAAAAAGTATTTATCAAGATTCTTTGAGTGGCAAATTATCTTCAAGTTAGCTTAGATACAAAGTAGGGTTTATAAGAAAGATACTGGGTGTTTTCATTTCATTAGAACAAAGGAAACCAGGGACAAGAATCTGTCAGCATGCTCTCTCTTCCCCACTCTTTTTGCTGCTTTCTGCACAATAACTTCTTTTTCCCTTATGGCAGCCTGGCTTCCTTAATGTGTCAGGAAACATGGCTGCAGACATTTTTTAAGTTTAGTATCTTTGGCTCCTACCATAGACTCTTATTCTGTTGCAGTTTGAACACATCTGATTGGCCTGTATTGGGTCTCATGCCATGCCTTGCCATTGATTGACTGGAATTATCAATCAATCAGTCAACCATGGTCAGGATGGTGGGGTTGTGTAAACAATAGCAACAGTGACTCTAATCACAAAAATACCTACCATATCCATTAGGAGGTTTTATGTCACAATTAACAGGAAACTTGATTCAACCTGGTTTAAACACAAAGGAGCAATTCATTGGTTTTTAATTCTGGAAGGTTTCAAAGTTGGGTGTGCTGCAAATCTCTTAATTCAGCATTTTAATTATGTCATCAAATATTTGACTGCTTCTGTTTTTACTTTGTGCTGCTTCAGTGTGAGCCTCACCCTGAGGCTGGCTCCTCTCGTTGCTGTAGAGTTGCTGCTCTCACAGTGGGTACTCCTCACCCACATCAGAAAGAGAGATGGCTTCTATCCCGTGGTATGCTAGAGTTGGCGTGCACCACCTTGCAAGAGTCAATTTTGCTCATCTATTCCTATTCTGCGTTTAATGACTTGTTGTTAATATCTTGAAATTGGCTATCATGGGAGTGTTTATATGATGGAAATTGGCAAATGCCACAAATCTCTTGGAGAGTTGGTTGTTATATTTACCAGCATACTACTGCCTGTATTCCAAATTCCAAATGTCAAACAAGGCTGTCGAAATTCACCTTTGTTGAATTGGATTAGGCCACACGTCCACCTTTGAACCAAGGTCTATGGCCAGGGGACTTGAAATTATAAAGTAAGTGTTCGTAATGATTTTGTCAGCATGCTCTTATAGGAAGAGTATTCTAATAGCAAACAGCAAACAGGATGTCTGATTTCAGAGTCCACTGTGCCATAGTATGTGTTTACATAAAATAATGTAGTTTTGGTCATTCCCAATGGGGAATTTGTAAGTAGGTAAATTTTCTGTGTTGGGGTGATGTGGATCATTAGACATATGTTCAAGTTAGCATCTCCGTGAAATAAAATTATTTTGTTCTTGTGGTTTGTAAATGAAAATGGGAAAATATTTCACATCGTTAATCATCAGAGCAATTAAAATTAAATATCACAGTGAAGTTTCGTTTCACATGCACCAGAATGGCTAAAATTAAAAAGACTGACAATGTCAAATGTTGGCATCCCTGCAGAGCACTGGAAGTCCTACACATCCCTGGCGAGAATGTATACTGATGTAACTACTATGAGATATAGTTTGGCAGTTTCTTATAAAATTAAATACATACCTAATTTGGGGGCTAATAATTTCACTCCCAGTTATATACCCAAAAGAACTGAAAACACCACGTGCCCACACAAAATCTCACACATGAATGTTCATAGCAGCATTATCCATCATAGCCAAAAGGTGGAAACAAACCAAATGTCTGTCAACTGATGAATAGATAAACAAAATGTGGTATCGCTATAAAAAGGAATATATTCAGCCATAAAGAGGAATGACGTACTGACACATGCTACAACATGGATGGACCTCAAAAACATTACATTGAGTAAAAGAAGCCAGCCGCAACAGGTCACATATTGCATGATTTTATTCATGTGAAATGTCCAGAATAGACAAATCCATAGAGGCAGAAAGTAGTTTAGTAATTGCCTAGGGTGGGAGACCATATACAGGAAGGATGATACTGGAGTGATTGATAATGGGCATAACATTTTCCTATGGGCAATGAAAATGTAGAATTGGGAAGAATGTCAGATGCCAAAAATGCTGTGGGAGAGTAAGCCGGCAACACTAATGTAGGGATCATTCGATAACCTGAAAAAGAATCTTACCTTAGTGCCACTATCTAACTTCTAAAAACTTATTCTGATGAAATAATGAGAGACTTCCTCAAATATTTATGTACAGGAATGTTTTTTTCAACTATATCTTTATTTACAGAAATGTGGAGAATATAGAATTTCAAGCAATAGGGGATTGATGGAACATGGGATGGCACATCTATATGTTGGAATTTGATATAGGCATTAATATGTTGGCACAAAAGTTATTGCAGTTTTTTTCCATTCTTTTCATAATAATATAATGTTTTATTTTATTTTATTTGAGATGGAGTCTTGCTCTGTCACCCAGGCTGGAGTTAAGTGACGCGATCTCAGCTCACTGTAACCTCTGCCTCCCAAGTTCAAGTGTTTCTCCTGCCCTCAGCCTCCTGAGTAGCTGGGACTACAGGCGTGCACCACCACAGCTGACTAACTTTTGTATTTTTAGTAGAGACAGGGTTTTGCCATGTTGCCCAGGCTGGCCTCGAATTCCTGACCTCAGGTGATCCGCCTGCCTCGGCCTCCCAAAGTGCTGGGATTACAGGTGTGAGCCACCATGCCTGGCCCTAATAGAATGTTTTAGAAGAATATTTAATCACAAACAAATGCATGATGGATGTAATTTCATATTGATACAAATTAGGCTACAATATGGGTGTCATTTCATATTAATACAAATTAGGTATGATCCAGTTAATATTTTAACAGTATGTGTTCACCTACAAAAATCACTGGATATGTTGTAGTGGACAAATGTCTCTTTAATTTCTTGTTTATTTTCTTTTATATTTTTCTTTGGTGGATGGTAGGCTGGAGCATATATTCGCATTATAATTAGCAAACAAAACAATAATATGTATTTTATAGTCCTTAAACTCTTTTGCTAATAGTGTTGGTGTGAACATCTAAAACGGTTGTTCAATAAACAGTAAGGAGTTTCTAATGATAACTCCATGGTAGGAGTCCCTTATCTGGACATAAGCTTGGAGCAAGTTTCCTCAGTAGCAGCGCTGTTGACATGTTGGGCTAGGTAGTTTTTTGTAGGTCCCAGAGGGTCCCGGGTGTAGGGGCTGCCCCGTGTATAGCAGCATCTTCAGGAGCATCCCTGGTCTCTCCTCCAATCTACAGTGTGACAGCAAAAATGCCTTCAGATAGTGTCAAGTGTTCTTGGGGAGGCAACACGGTCCCCAGTTTACAGTCACTGAATTAAAGGAACCGTATCTAAAGACAGGAAATTCTGAATTGTTTCAAAGTGGAATGTGTCTATTGTGAAGTTCTACCTGTTTTCTCATACCTGTGCTTGTTTCGTAGTTAGAGTAAACATCGTTTCAACAGGAAACTAAGTTAAATATCTCTTGTTTCTCATTTTAATTTTTATAGCAATTGCATGAATCATCATCACATTTTTGTTTTTACGTTTACGGCATTAATTGTTTGTGTTGGTTCTGATCATAATGTGGTTGTTTCATGCCTTGTCCAGCTCGTTCTGCTGTGACAGGAAGCTGCATCAATGATGGCGTGCACATTATCAGAGGTTACAGCCTCACATCCACCCCATTTGCTACTGTGTGTGGGAATGAGATGCCAGCTCCCCTCACCATCGCCGGGCCGGTTCTGCTTAACTTCTACTCCAACAAGCAAATCACAGACTTTGGATTCAAGTTTTCCTATAGGATAATCTGTGAGTAGCCATAATGACAGAGTTTGGAATTTTCTTCTTTTCTGAGTAATTTATACAACGAGTTTTCACAATGATTCATACAGCACCAACTTGAAGATTCAGAGAATTTAAGAGAAAAAAATTGTCAATGAGGTTCATGGTAAAAAAAAAAAAATACACATTTTTTCTTAAAAAGAAGAGGACCTTTTTTATGAACTTTGGCTAGAACTACTCTGAAAATCAAATGAAGAATTGACGTTTGTTTTGTAATTTAAGTTAAATAAATACTACTGCTATTTTTTTGTTTTTCATCCCTTATACAAAATTGCCTGTTAGTCCAAATTATCCAGATGCCTGTTTTATTTCCCCAAGTCATTTTGCTAATACAATAATTAATATTTTATATATTTAGAAGAAATATAAGAGAATGTCTTTACAATCTGATAGGAAAGAATATTTTAAAACACTATGCAAAAAGCACAAGCCCTAAAGGAAAAGATTGACATATTAAACTATGCTATAATTTACAACTTCTCTGTATCAAAGGCAAAGAGAAAAGAGGAGCAACGGACTGGACAGAGGCATTTGTTGCTACCCAGAACATTCTAAGGTTGCATTTCCCGATCTTAAATAGTCTTTTCCCCTCCTGCCTGGTTAGTTTGCTGACAATATTTTTATACTATCTAATGGACATCTCAGCTGCAGTCAAACTGGCACATAAATCTTGTAACATCTTTCTTGGGTCTGTTTCATCTTTGCTCCACCAAACCCACTGCTAAAGGTAGAAAGCTAAATAGTTTCCCTTGGAATAAATTACCGTTCCCATCCACAGAGAAGACTAAAAACATGTATTTACTTCTGAAAAGGGCCTCCATAATTTGCTCACATTAGCTGCTATCTGCATCCTGACTCCCACAGTCTGTAAAGTATGATTACATATGGCCGTGTAGCTCTGTTGGCTCAAGCAGAATAGAACCGCGCAATTAACATTTCCTCTCCCGTCGTCTTGTTGAATAAAGAGAAGGATTGATTTGTTTTATTCTTTTGGCACAAGTGCTGCTTTGGAGAGGTAAACTCCTGCTTTATTTTCTTCTTCTCTTTAATCCCTCATTTTCCTACGAGGAAGTATTCAAGATTCAACATATTCTAGTATAAGAGTCCCACTTAAAGAGTGTCGTTCATGTTAAGACTTCAAATGCTGATATTGTGCAAAGATGGGAGTTATTTAGGCCTTGATAAACTTCCAGAGACCACATAATTGTGTATAAAGTGAAAAGGAGTGATTGCTACCCGTATCTGACATGTAATTCACTTACAGATGGACCTGGGGGTTGAAACACGCAAGTACTTACAGGCACATAGAGAAGACTGCTCCCTGCAAGGTGGGCTCAGCTGAGGCAAAAGCAGTAAAGAAATAAAGAGCCTGACATGGCAGCCACACTTTGTTCCTTATTTCTGAGGATGTAAAGTGGAACGTGTCCATTGATAGTGTAGAAACCATGGAAATACTTCACAATGTGTTAACCCCATTATAATTTTAAAATCATAAAACAAGATATATATAGATAGGTCTTTCCACTGCAGTGAGATTGATCATCAGGAGGTACAATCTGATCCTCATATGTAAACCCAAGCAAAAATAATCATTTTATATTGTAGATAAGAGGGCTTTATTACATTTTTATGTCTGTTGTTTTATTGACTAATGTGTCTAGCTGAAGGCTCTGAGCTGTTAATTGCTGGAATCCTGGAGAGGAATGGGCCTGGCCTCCTCCTGCTTGTTGAGGATTGAGGATCAGTGATATTAATACAAACTGGGGCAAGTTTAGTCCTTACCAGTCTCAGAACTGACTGCAAATACACCAGACTGGAGAGCTATGCACTTGAGCCCACAGAAGGAACTAAACTGGAAAGTTCCAAAAAGATTTCCAGTACTTTACCTTATAATATTCTATCCCTGACAGAAGAGACATGGATCTCTACAATTTCAGATTTCCAGATCACAATCTTTCCTAGATCTATATGCCTAGAACATCATTCTGGTTGCCTTTTCCATACTTTGTTACTGCTGTCATCCCTCTCTCAACCTGTCATTGAAATACAGGGAAGGGATGGTGACACTCCAACAGGTAAAATGTTCCTTCTCATCATTTTCACTCTGGCCATTAATGTGACTCAGACTGATTCCTTTCCAAGAAGTGCCTTTAAATATTCTTCCCTGTTTCCACCCTCTTGCTGTCTTTCATTTTCCTTCCTAGTGGAAAAATCAGAAATATGTGTAAACACAATGAAGGGAGATATAAGTCACTTTAAGAAAAATAATTATTACCTCTCTTACAGAAAAATGTACAATAGTATAGAATCTCTTAAAATCATTTTTCCATGCTGGGACTAATCATTGTTCTCTTTATATTCCCTTGTCTTCTGTTGCAGCCTGTGGTGGTGTGTTCAATTTCTCTTCTGGAATCATCACGAGTCCTTCCTATTCGTACACAGACTACCTAAACGATATGCACTGTCTGTATACCATCACCGTTAGTGACGACAAAGTGATCGAGCTCAAGTACGTAAGACAAATTGAGTTTCTTAAGAAAATCCTTTCAGCATTATTTGTAGAAGAGCCATTCCTTTATTGATGGAGAGCACTGATTCTCATCGGCAGTCTGAAGGGAAATCTACACAGAGGAGTGAGGTTCCTAGATGATAGTTCAACCTGGCAAATGACAATCCCCTTCTCCACACAAGCCAGTAGTAACTAAGGGCAAAAAACAAGCACTTGCCAGTTAAAACAGCTGTGGTAGTTTCCCAACACTTGTGAAGGAGCATCATAAAATGGATTGTCAAGGTATAATATGCCCATCTTGAAATCAAAGGAGAGAGGAAGGGCAAGAGAAAGCTGTTGCCATTGCTGGGTATTTATTATACACAAGGAACTTTGATTTGCACTTGCCATAATTGTCTCATTGTATTCTTAAAACAGTCATATGAGGTATATATAGATTCTAGATTGGGAATTGTATAGATTTTTTTTTTAAATTATACTTTAAGTTCTAGGGTACATGTGCATAACGTGCAGGTTTGTTACATATGTATACTTGTGGGGAATTGTATAGATTATTCCCATTTCACTGATGAGGAAACTGAGGCTTGGAAGGATCAAATCGCTTTCCACAAGCAACACACACATAAAGAGTCAAAATGTGTATTCATGCCAGTCTTCCTCCAAACACCATGTCCTCAGTGTTTCCCAATACTGTCTCTCAAAGGATACATTTTCTTTTCTTTTCTTTTTTAATTTTTTTTCTGAGACAGGGTCTCACTTTCTCACCCAGGCTGGAGTGTAGTGGTGCAATCTCGGCTCACTGCAACCTCTGCCTCCCAGGTTCAAGAGATTCTCCTACCTCAGTCTCCCCAGTAGCTGGGATTACAGGCAGGCGCCACCATGCCCTGCTCATTTTTGTATTTCTGGCAGTGACAGGTTTCACCATGTTGGTCAGGCTGGTCTCGAACTTCTGACCTCAAGTGATACACCCGCCTTGGCCTCCCAAAGTGCAAAAACTCAAAACTGATGCTCTGAGAGATGGCTTGTGTCATTGATCACTTTTCTCCCCAGTCTTACCTATTCCCAACAAGACTGATGAGGGCGATGAAACCTCCTATTCTCCGGAATGACAAAGTTCAAGACTATTTTCACCTGACAGCCTATTTCAGTGATATATGTACGGCGTGTGGTGGGAAACTGAACGGTAATATAGTTTATGGTCATATATGACTTTCCATATAGAAGCCTGATGGGCTAAGGCCACACCTACCTACCTACCTACCTCCCCTCTATTTGTCTGTGATCACTTTCCACCCTAAAGATCCTGTACTCCCTGCAGTTTACTTCCAGAGGCCTCGTGTATCAGTTGGCTCTCAAACTGAAAGATCTCTCTCATCAAGCCTGATTTGGTCCCTGTATCAGGCAGTAACTGTGCTATAGGCTGGGCCTCGAAGAAAACTGCAGCTCTTACCTGGACTATTTGTAGGAAAACAGAGTGTCCTTTAGGTCCTGGGGACAAAAGAACAGAAACTGTCAGATGGCCAGGAGCAGGAGGCCTATGAAGTATGCCTGCCCAGGCGTGGAAGTGTGAGGGGGAGCCATTCGCTACTGTGACCCACTATTTGGTTTTTTGTTTTTTTTTTTTTTGAGACGGAGTCTCGCTTTGTGGTCCAGGCTGGAGTACAGTGGCCGAATCTCAGCTCACTGCAAGCTCCGCTTCCCGGGTTTACGCCATTCTCCTGCCTCAGCCTCCCGAGTAGCTGGGACTACAGGCACCCGCCACCTTGCCCGGCTAGTTTTTTGTATTTTTTAGTAGAGACGGGGTTTCACCGTGTTAGCCAGGATGGTCTCGATCTCCTGACTTCATGATCCGCCCGTCTCGGCCTCCCAAAGTGCTGGGATTACAGGCTTGAGCCACATATGTGTAGGATTATTGCCTTGTTCTGTTCAGGTGGCTTTAACAAAGTACCATAAACTGGGTGGCTTATAAACAACCAAAATCCGCAAAAGTCCAAGATCAAGGCAGATTCGTTGTCTGGTGAGCTCCTGTTTTCTGGCTCATAGAAGGCACCTTCTTGCTGTATATTCATGAGCTGGAAGGGCCTCTTTTATAAAACACTAATCCCATTTGTGAGGGGTCCTCCCCCGTGACCTAATCGCCTCCCATAGGCCCCACCTCCTAATACCATTAGCTTAGGGAACATATGAATTTAGGGGAACACAAGCATTCCGACCATGGTATACACACCACCTCATAGAGGTATGTTATATATTCTCTCTCTCCATATGTATATATTTATATATATATACACACACACACATATATACACACACATATATGTGTTTATATATATACACATATATATTTTTATATATACACACATATATATTTATATATATATACACACACATATATATATTTTTATATATATGTACACACATATATAATCTAAATTTTTTTCAGTTTTCAGTCTGGATCCTGGAGCTCACCATAATCAAATTTACATCTGCATGTTTATTTTATTTTATTTTTATTATTTTACTTATTTGTTTATTTGAGACAAGCTCTCACTCTGTCACCCAGGCTGGAGTGCACTGGCATGATCTCACCTCACTGCAACCTCCACCTCCTGGGTTCAAGCATTTCTCCCACCTTAGCCTCCCGAGTAGCTGGGACTACAGGTGTGTGCCACCAGCCTGGGTAATTTTTTTTTTTGCATATGTATATATTTTTTTATTTGGTACAGATGAAGTTTTGCCATGTTGGCCAAGCTGCTCTTGAATTCCTGACCTCAAGTGATCCACCTGCCTCAGCCTCCCAAAGTGCTGGGATTACAGGTGTGAGCCGCCACACCCAGCCTACATCTGCAGGTTTAGAAAATTACTTATTGTGCACTAAAAGCCTACATTCTATGAAACAGATAAGATTCTAGATGTGGTAGAAGATATAGACCTTAATACAACATAAATCCTTCTACCAAGGCTCTCAAAAGATTCTGGCTACACAAGTTTTTCTGTTAATGGGCTTGTTCAGATCTCTTCTGTGCTCTCCTGGGAAAATGATGTAAAATAAAAAGCCAAAGCAGATTTAAGTCCTCTTAGAAACTCAGATTTTATCTTTCTTTGTGGATTCTTATTGTGAAAAATAAATGTGTTGTCTGTAGAGAATGAAAATGAATGCAGTGTTGTTGAAAATTATCTAGCTGTTGTTCTTCCCTGATCTTTTACAATAACATTAGATATTATATGTGGTAAAAGAAAATCAATACATTTTTCATCTTGTTTCTCATCATCAATCTGAAAACCTTCAACCAACCAAAACCTTTTAGAAAAAAAAATTAACAGTTTTTTTTCCTCAAGGCTGTTAAAAGGAAGCATTTATTATATATTTTCAAAATTATTCCATATTGTGAGCTATCTGTTAGAGCTACTGCCAAAATAAATTGAAAATGCAGGCTGGGCATGGTGTCCCATGCCTGTAATCCCAGCCCAGGGAGGCTGAGGTAGGTGGGTCACCTGAGGTCAGGAGTTCAAGACCAGGTTGGCCAACATGGCAGAAACCTCATCTCTACTAAAAATATATATATATAATTAAAAAAAAGCCAGGCATGGTGGTGGACACCTGTAATCCCAGCTACTCCGGAGGCTGAGGCAAGAGAATCACTTGAACCAGGGAGGCAGAGGTTGCAGTGAGCCGAGATCGCACCACTGCACTCCAGCCTAGGCAACAGAGTGAGACTCTGTCTCAAAAAAAAAAAAAAAAGAAAAAGCAGAAGAACCTACAAAAATGAGGACAGGATATCAACTATTATTTTTTTAAACAAGTTTTTAAAATAAGCTATAAAAACCCACCATAAAACTTGAAAGTAAAACCATGTAGGAAGCCTTGCTTGTTCAGGAACTCTGGAAATCGTTATTTAAAATGACAAAGAATAAGGCCCAAATTAAACACAGTATAAGACAGAGAAAAGTTTAGGGATGCATGTGTCAGGATAGGTTATGCATATGGTAACAACTCCACGGCACAGCAGCTTAACTCAACAAGTTTATTTCTCGTTCGAATGAGCATGTTCAGCGTGGGCTGGCGTGGAAGCTCTACTCATCGTGGTCATCCAACAACCCAGGCTGATGGAAGCTTCATTTTTACATTTGCTTTCATGATCGTCACTGCAGTGGGAAGGCAATGTGGCAAAGCAAGTAGTCATTTGTAAAACTTCTTCCATAAAGTAATATGTATCCCTTCTGCTTACATTTCTGTGGTCAAAGCAACTCCTAGCAGCCATGTCAAACCTCATAGTGTGCGCCTAGAGCAATTCTGTCTGTGCTGGGGAGGCAGAGAGCTGGGACCATGTGCAGAAGTGTCAGTGACCACCACAGAGATCTTAAATGTGAATTTCCTGTTCTTCACCTGACCTTAATATAAACTTCATTTTAGAAGAGGAAAATGAGACTGTGAGAAGGAGAATGGAGCTATGATTCTAAAGCCAGCATATCTTCTGTTACATTAGCATGCTTCCCATAAGTTCTACTTCATCTCATAAAATAACAGGGGAAGAGTAAATACGGTATTTTTAATGAGACCTAAAAAACTAAAGTATTGCTGGGATAATAAATATCTGTTCAACTTGTCAAAATTTGATCTCAGATGGACTTTAATATGCCCTAGACTGTGAATTCCTTGAAAGGTAAGACTGTATCTTACTCACCTTGACATCCCCAGCTACTATCACAGTTTTTGGCATATTGTAATTACTAAAAACAAATTTACCTAAACTTTTGAACTGATCAGTAAAGTACTGTTTGATTTCTAATATTTCCTATCAAGTGAGTCTTGAATGCTCTACTGGTAGTTTTTTCCTTGTCATTTTTTGCAACAGCTAAAGCTACAATTTAATAGAAGTCCAGATGGAAACATCAGCATTAACAAGGTACATTTCACAGGTTCAGTGATTTTGATGTGGTTCCCTCCACCTCCTGCTCGCATGACTACCTGGCAATTTATGATGGTGCCAATACCAGCGATCCCCTTCTTGGCAAATTCTGTGGTTCCAAGCGCCCACCAAACGTGAAAAGCAGGAATAATAGTATGCTCCTGGTATTCAATACAGACTCATTTCAGACAGCAAGAGGCTGGAAGATATCTTTCCGGCAGACATTGGGTAAGAATTCTGGGCTTGTAAATCCAGTTTTCAGGACTGTTACCTCTCTGCTTTACTTAATTTTTTCCCCAACTGACTATGGTTGCTTTTCCTTGAAGCTTAGAAGAATATGCCATGTAAGGGCTTGGTTTTAAAAATGTATGACATATTTTAATGTTGTAAAAAAATCACTCAACAAATGTACCCAGCACTTTGGGAGACCGAGGCGGGTGGATCACCTGAGGTCAGGAGTTCAAGAACAGCCTGGCTATTGTGGTGAAACCCCATCTTTACAAAAATACAAAAATTAGCTGGGCATGGTGGTGTGTGCCTGTAATCCCAGCTACTTGGGAGGCTGAGGTGGGAGAACTGCTTGAACCCAGGAGATGGAGGTTGCAGTGAGCCAAAATCACACCATTGCACTGTAGCCTGAGTGACAGAATGAGACTCTGTCTCAAAAAACAAAACAAACAAACAAAAAATCACTTCGGTAGCACAGTGGAGGAAGGCTAGAAGAACCTACAACATGGGAAGGAAGAAACTGATGATAGAAATCTGGATGGGAAGTGTCAAAGCCTTGGATGAACCCAGAGGGGAAAGAGATAAGGGGAAGGGCAGAAATCTGAGAGATGGAAGGCAGAATATATTGGAAGCACAGTGTTTGGACTCTGATGATATTTTAATGAGGATGTGAATTGAGGATGACTTTCTATAGGTAATTTGTTGGATGGTGGTGCCTTAGGAGACTAAGATGTAAGGGAGAAATGTTATATGTAATTTGGGGTATTTTAAGTTGGAAGACCTGTCTAAATGGAACTGTCTAGTTGGAAGCTGATGCTTGAGAAAGAATTTGGACTGGAGAGGGTGATATAGGGGAGCAGGTAAAGTTAGGTGAGAGGATAAACTGAAAATATGCCCCAGATTACTCCCACTGCATGTGAGAAATAAATTATCCACATCAAACACTGCCTGTGAGAAATAATCACCCAGATCCAATTAACTTAGAACTTTGAATAATTTAAAATAAAAGGTAGTTAATCAACTACCTGTTTGGCTATTCTAACAGCATCAGTGACACAGTCTAAGATCATTAATATTCGACTCTGGAAAGTCTTTTGATCCTTTTCCATTTGAATATCGTTGTGATTAATGTTCTAAAAATGCACAGCTCTCCAAACAAATCTCATACTCTGTGACGACTCAGAAAAATCCAGGCAGTTTTCTGTAATAATAACCCTGATTCCCTTTTCAAACTTTCTCTTTCTCCCATAGTGTGGATAAACTTTGTTTCTCTGATGCAAAACACGGTTTACCTTCAACTTCTTGGTATTGGGCATGCGAATTTTTTCATGCATTGAGGAAAGCAATTAGACATTGTGTTTTGAAGGCTTCCCGGTAAACCACACACCTCAAGACAAATTGTATCAGAAAATCCCTCTACCACCTCCCCTACTTAGCTGTTCCAACAGTAACTTGAAAGCAAGTCTCATGGCCAGTCAGAGAGCGTTGCCCTAATAGAATAGTGTAAGTGAAGTAGCATACAAAAGACAGAAGGCTTTTTGAAAGAAAAATTAATTTTCCTTTGGAGTTATTTTTTTTTTTTTTTGCACAAAAAAAGGATATATTCTTGCCTTTAGCACAGACTTTAGACCAAATGTCATATGTCTGCATTTGCTTTGCTACCTTTCAAGCTGTTTTTCTTTTTCCTAATATATTCTCACAAGAAAATGGTAATTGTTGTGTTAACACTCCCCTCGCTGCTGTTATCTGCATGAAGCTTCTCAAGTGAGCCAGGGTTCCCTAGCCTCATTAAATTACTATGTCTTTCCAAGCCACAAAGAAGACATTTTTAGACCTATTGTGATTTAACAGAAGGAAAAGTCTTACAGTGTCAGAAGCATTGTCTATGCGTGAGTCATTGAACAATTACAGTCACTTACTGTTTTCCGCTGGCCACAGTTAGAGAAAAGGTTTAAGTGGAGAATGTAGAAACGGAATTCCTTGCCAGCATCCTGTTACTCCTGTATTTCATGAAGATGATTTTTACCTCTTTTTCATCTGCATAAATGCCATCAGCCACTTGGAAATACTTAAAAAGTCATTGTAATTACTCTTCGATGGTAATATTTAACTGAAAACCTAAGTATTATGATTTTGCATTGCAGTGGTCTTCCAAAGCTTTCAAAACCACACTGACAAGTTTATTGATCATTCTGCATAACTTTTAAATTTTGTTTCATTGTGGTTTTTGTTGTTTGTAGTGAGGAGAGGGGGAAGGAACAATAAGAATTGCTTTGATTGTAAGGTTTATAGAGTCTTTTAGTTATAGCTCTGGATGAAAACAAACTTGGCTAATAGGATGCCCCTTTTACCTCCAACTCATTTACGTAAAACAACCCTGTCTTTCTCCTAAAGAGAGGAAAACAACTTTGTGGGCCAGATAGTAGATTTTCATTTACAAGACTGTTTGTTCAGCCTGGAAAACAATATCTTCACTTAGTAAATAATTGATGTGGAGAGGAGACCATTTTAGTCTATGACATTTCTGTTTCAATCTTAACTACAACACTAAGTAGGGTTTTGCAGATTTGCTATTTAGATTATACACTTGGCAATGTTTTATGTACATCTGCTTCAATTTTTCAGGAGTCGATGAAGAGACTGGCTTATATAATTATGTGACTATTAGGTTAATTTCGTCTTGTGCATTTATAGTGAGTCACAGCAAATTTGGGGGAACTATCCCTAGTTGCTAATTACTAAACATGTAGTGAAATTGGGTCTCCTTTTTCCTCGCAACTTCTGCTGCTGGAGGCCCGTGTGCGTGGGATGTGAGGTAAGGAAAAAGCACATTTGGCAAGCAGGAGCTGATCTCTAACTGCAATGGACATGTGCCTGCTTGTTTCCCCCATGTGCTCCAACGCTATATGAATAATTGATCCTGAATGGCTGGCAACCAGCAAAATGATTACACTGGGCTGCAGCAATCTGTGAAACTGAAATAATCTGCAAATCGGACCATTTTTCTTAACCGAGTTCGTAGTTTGCATCAGATTGTCAATGGCTTCTATACTCCTATAAAGTTTAAAAAGCTGTTGGTGCTGTGGATTTGGCTAAGTGGGCATGGCCTGTAGGCAGAACGGATGCTTTTAAGCACCTTCTGTTCTGTTAACTTCTGCTGGTTTAGTTACTGCCCCTTCCTTTACCAGTAAGGTGGCTCCAGCCTTGACTCTGCTTATGTGTGTCCTGCACAAAGCACTTCACACTTGCAAATGTGTTTTTAACCATCAGAGTCTCCAGTTCTTCTTCCTGAGGGGGTCTCATACCAGAGAGTTGCTTGGTCTATTCACAATATGCACGTCACACTACACACCAAACTTCTACACATAGGGTTAGAGCAGGGGCTTTCAGTAAACTTATTTATTTTCTGTGCAGTACCATCGTTGTTTCATTTTTTTTCTAAAATGATGTATTCTATAACACTTCAGCAAAACTTCAGTGTAAAAAATGGAACTTGGCTCTATTAGTTGGGAGGTCTGCAGGCATTTCAATTAGTGAGTTACCAAGGAGAGACTGAGGGGTGTCCCCTGCAAGACAGCAGGGGGACAGCACAGGAAGACAGATGGGGAAGACACACCCTCAGGGACAAGCGGTGGCAGTGCCTGTGTGTCTGGAGTTGGTTCCTTCCTTCAAGAATGAAGCCACAGACCTTCGTGGTGAGTGTTACAGCTCTTAAAGATGGCATGGACCCGAAGAGTGAGTGGTAGTAGGGTTTATGGTAAAGAGCGAAAGAACAAAGCTTCTACAGTGTGGAAGGGGACCCGAGTGGGTTGCCGCTGCTGGCTGGTGTGGCCAGCTTTTATTCCCTTGTTGCCCCCTCCCATGTTCCATTTTTGTCCTATCAGAGTGCCCTTTTTTCAATCCTCCCTGCGATTGGCTACTTTTAGGATCCTGCTGATTAGTGCATTTTACAGAGCACTGATTGGTGCATTTTACAATCCTCTTGCTAGCTACAGAGTACTGATTGGTATGTTTTTACAGAGTGCTGATTGGTGTATTTTACAATCCTCTTGTAAGACAGAGAAGTTCTCTGAGTCCCCACTTGACCCTGGAAGTTCAGCTGGCTTCACCTCTCACCTAGACTCAAAGCTCCCAGCCAGCCCCTGTTACCCAGATCACACATGCTGACGACAAGGGCCACTGTCTGCCTTCCTCCACCTGGGGTATTTGTCACATGGAGAATGAGTCAGGTTACATTAAGGTCAGACTCAGAGACCTTTGCTAAGAGACCAAGGCAAAAATACCCAAGCACATATGTAACAAGGACAGAATGAATTACAGTCCAACAAATGTAGAAATATGGTCAGGTAGGCTGGGCATGGTGGCTCATGCCTGTAGTGCTGGCACTTTGGCCAGATCACTTGAGGTCGGGAGTTCAAGACCAGCCTGGTCAAAATGGTGAAACTCTGTCTCTACTAAAAATACAAAAAATTAGCTGGGCATGGTGGTGCATGCTTGTAAACTCAGCTACTTGGGAGGCTGAGGCAGGAAAATTGCTTGAACCCGGGAGGCAGAGGTTGCAGTGACCTGAGATCGCACCATTGCACTCCAGCCTGGACAACAAGAGCAAAACTCCATCTCAAAAAAAAAAAAAAAAAGAAGCTGGGCATGGTGGCTCACACCTATAATCCCAGCACCTTGGGAGGCCGAGGTGGGTGAATTACCTGAGGTCAGGAGTTCGAGGCCAGTCTGACCAACCTGGAGAAACCCGGTCTCTACTAAAAATACAGAATTAGTCAGGCATGGTAGCACATGCCTGTAATCCCAGCTACTCAGGAGGCTGAGGCAGGAGAATTGCTTGAACCTGGGAGTTGGAGGTTGTGGTGAGCTGAGATTGTGCCCAGCGTGGGCAACAAGAGCAAAAAACTACATCTAAAAAAAAACAAAGAAATATGTCTAGATGGAAAGAGCTGATTGATGCATGATATCATTGCCAGCTGATATGGCTTTAGAAAAGCCCTATAACATTTTGGAACTCAATTTTTATCTACTAAAAAACTGATCAATTTGAAATATTACAACTGTTTATCTTTTAAGAATGTGATGGGGATAAAGCAGATAATTTCTGGAAAGCACCTTAGCTGTCAGAGTGAAAGACTCCATGTATTAGAAAGTAATATTGACATCCCAAATTTTCAAGCCCCCCCCCCCCCGGACCCTATTTCCAAGGTTGGGGGATGGCTGAGGGTGGGGTGGGCAGGGATCAACATTCTCAACAGGACCACATCATGCTACAATGATTTCTTGTTTTTTCCTACCCACTTTGCACTGACACCTAACCGGCAAATCCTAAAGTACATTTTATAATCTAAATCTGAAATCAAAAGCTACATTCTGATTAAATCCTCAGGCCTTGCAGAGGCCTGGTGCACAATTGTTGCTCCATCAATATTGTCCATATGAGTGATTTACAGAATAAATGGATAAATTGTGCCTACTTCAAAATCATATTTTATAATGTGATATAATAATATACCGTATAGAACACATTAGATTTTATCTAGATTCAGTTCATTCTCAAAATTCAATCCTGGCTTATATAACTGTTGGGTAAGATGCACACAGAGAGGTAAATGGAACCACTTTCATCCTCAGAGAATTAGGAATCCCGGATCACACTCAATATTTAGGTCATCTGTGTGTGTCGCCTATGGGTTTTCGCCTATTACCTTCACATCTGGAAAATGTCTCTCAAACACGCTAAAGGAAGACAGTGGGAGTGGCAGGAGGAAGTTGAAGGGGATAAAAGAGAAGGAAGAAGAGAAGAAAGAAAGAAAGAAGGAGGCAGAGAAAGCTGAAGAGGGTCTAGGGCCACAAAGATGGAGAACATAGTCACAACAAATGGAAAAAAAATCTAACGTGTCCAATTCAGACTTCTCCTTCTAGTATGAGTTTCCCAGTTTTGGTGTTAAATTTAAACTTTATGAGGCACATATACAATACAACAATACAAGAATAAACTTAAAAATTTAATGGCATAAAAAATATATGTGTGTGTCTCTGGTTACCTCTTGGCAGCCTGATTGAAGTTGGCAGCTCACGTTACTGTTAGAAGTATAAATGCAATAAGGAAGTTGAATTGTAACTTGAATAATTTGATAAATCACTGATCAAATAACCCTCAGTTTAGCAATAATGAGGGTATTGCTCAAAAGCAACCAAGGAATGTCATTTTTCTGGTTTCCTAATGTCATTTGCTCCCTGTGATGAAGTCTGAGAATGAGATGAGCTGAAACTGTAAACCCATTTAAAGAAAAAACGAACTAAGCTGATTTCCGTCCTTTTTCAGCCCTGTACCTTTTACTGGTGATTAGACTTCCCTTGGGGGATGATACTAAAGACAAGGTTATCTTCAGGTTATTCTTTGTGGGTTTTATGGGGAAAGGATTTTTGCTGAGCTGAGAATGTGGGAACGGGATAAAGAAACCAACAAATGCTTGGTTCACCAAAACTTTACAAAAGCAAGTAGACAGCAGTTAAATACCAAATCAGCAAGAAGAAAGGAATGGTTCTTAATAAATATATTTCAACACCGGAGTCTGTGCCCCCACCGATGACTAGATTGCCACTCCTGGTCTTGAAGGGTGGGGTTGTCCTTGTGAAAATAAAACCAGATGGTACTGTGGAGACCAAACTAAGTGATACAGTGGAGTTAATGGTAAATTATAGGATACCATTTTGAAAAACACTGAAGGGAACAGGTGCTGGGAAGAAGCACTTATTCCGTGTGATCTAAAACACGAGACGCAACCCAGTTTTGTCGCAGGTAACTGGTTATTTGGGGTTAAATTATTTGTACCCATAAATTCCCTATAATCATCATCATCCTTACTCAGATCAGCCTGGATTTGATACAGTATTCCCAGGAACATAAAAACAAAATATAGGCAGTCAGCAAAAAAATTTTAAAGCGTTCTTTTGTTATAAATAAATTAAGAAATATAATAGTGGGACTGCGTTCTTCTCTTCATTCTAATTTGTGAAAAGTCTGTTAATGTTACTTGGTAGCTGTACATTTTGCTCGCTCACCAGTAAAGACTTGTCAGGAAATTCCAGGGCATCATGAAAATAACTGCCTGTCCCTGAGTCTGTGCCCTACCAGAGGTAGCATGAGCTGCTTGACATATATTACTTCGTCTAATCCTCAGAACTACCTCATAAGACAGGAATTAGCCCATTTCACAAAGGAAGAAAGAAGAATTTCAGAGATTAAGTAATTTGTCTGTGGTCAAAGGGTTTGTAAGAGGTAAAGCCAAGCTTTGAACTAGGTTTGACTGTCCCCAAACTCATGATTTTCTTAATAAGCCTTCATTGCCTCTGTGGCAATTGATAAAAATACCCAGGGATGATTTTTTTTTTTTTTTTTTTGAGATGGAGTCTCACTCTGTAGCCCAGATTGGAATGCAATGGCACAATCTCGGCTCACTGCAACCTCCACCTCCCAGGTTCAAGTGATTCTCCTGCCTCAGCCTCCTGAGTAGTTGGGATTACAGGCGCATGCAACCACACCTGGCTAATTTTTGTATTTTTAGTAGAGATGGGGTTTCACCATGTCAGGCTGGTCTTGAACTCCTGACCTCCTGATCCACCTGCCTTGACCTCCCAAAGTGCTGGGATTACAGGCATGAGCCACTGTGTTCAGCCCCCAGGGAAGTTTTTTAACAGAAGTGTATGCAAAAGGGCACTGAAAGCACGTAAGAAAGGATCTATGGTACTTGGATATTCGGTGGAAGAAAGGACACAGGATTGTTAGAGGATGCACCTCAGAGAATGTGAGTCCTGAATTATGGTGCAGTGGGTAAGATGGTAAACATGGAGCATTACATCCCAGATACAAACTCGGTTTGTACATCTCAATGAGGTTGATCTTGGACAATTTATTTATCCACTCTGTCTTTTTTTTTTTTTTTTTTTTTTTTTTTAATCTGTGAAAACAGTACACTAATAATAATGACCTTATAGGGTTCAGTGATTAAATTAGAAAATACTTGTCACTCATTTCACATGCGAGAATTTTTAGCTATAAATAGTATTACTTTGGAAGGATAAGAAGGCATTCATTTACCAGGCATGCTGGCTCACGCCTGTAATCCCAGCACTTGGGAGGCCAAGGTGGGCTGATCACCTGAGGTCAGGAGTTTGAAGCCTGGCCAACATGGTGAAACCCCATCTCTACCAAAAAATACAAAAATTAGCTGGGCATGGTGGCACACACCTGTAGTCCCAGTTACTCGGGCAGCTGAAGCAGGAGAATCACTTGAACCTGGGAGGCAGAGGTTGAAGTGAGTCAAGATCACACCACTGCACTCCAGCCTGGGTGACAGAGTGAAACTGTATCAAAAAAAAAAAAAAAAAAAAAAAAAAGAAAGAGGCATTTATTGGGAAAATGGACAGTCTATGGAGAAAAATAAACACATGTACAAAGTTACAGGTGCATCCCATTTCAATGGATGCCCACTAACCTGAACATTGGTAATGCTTTGGGGCATAAGGCAGAGAACAAGAGGTGCTGAGACAGGAGAGGTACGCAAAGACCAGACATGAAGGGCCCTGTATCATGTGCAAGGAGGAGCCATTAATTGTTTTGAGCTGGAGAGTGCTATGATCTAGTCAGATTTATTTTAGAAAGCACATCCTAGCACCTGTGGGGGTGATGTTTTGAAGCAGCATTCCGGGGAAAAAGTTAGGAAAGTATTGCAATAGTTTAGGCATGGGATGATAAGAGCAGTGGTACCATGAAAATAAAGGAGATTGAAAGGAGAAATCCTCAAAATATTGAATCAATAACACAGTGTTCCATTTGAGAGAAGCCGCTTGGGAAAAAGAAATAATAATGCTCCTAAGGTTTCTGGACAATATCTTGTGACACCACTATTCAAATAGAAAATTACTAGGAGAGGATAGTGCTTTGCAGAATAAAATAATAAAAATTTTGGGTTTTATCTGCAGAATTTGGTACCTTTAGGATATCCAGCTAGTGTTCAGTAAGTAGTCAGATAAGAGAGTTAGAAGCTCAGTAGAAACATCTTGGCTAGAGTTTTGCTCTTTTTTATTTTGAAGCCATGTAATGTGGCACATATATATTTATAATTATTGTATCTTTCTGGTGGATTGACTCATATCATTATGTAATAACATTTTAAAATACTTTTTGCCTTAATTTCTACTTGTTCTGATTTAGTATAACTTCCAATAGCTTTCTTGTGGTTCATATTTGCATGATATATTTTTAAGCCCTTTTATTTTCAACTTTTCTCTATCCTGAAGAATATATTTGACTTTTGTTTGGCAATGTCTTTCTATTGGAGAATTTAATGTGTTTATATCTGATAAAATTACTAACATTATTAGTTTTAAATAGACCTTTGTACTATTTGTGTTTTGTTTGTCCCACCTCTTCTTATTTTCCTTTAACTATCTTTTGTTTTTAAAATTAATCACTTTTTTATTACTCCCCTTTTAAAATTATTATTTATACATCCTGTTACTCTTGTTTCAGTAGTTACCTTAGAGATTACAGTATTCAACCTTAATATGTTAGAATCTAATTTAAAATTGATACTTTTACCATGTTATAATCAATAATCAATCCAAGGACCTTGGAACATTTTAAACCCCTACTTCCTGTCTTTTGTGCTATATATGCCAAGTATTTTAATTCTACATTCATAATAGGTACACAAAATATTTTTATTGTTTTACACAATTATTAATAATGTAAAATTACCATTGCTATTATTTTTCTTTTCTTCCTGAAATTCTATGCTTCCATATGGGATTAATGTATTTCTTCTGGAAGACCTCTCTTTTGTGTTTCTTTTATTGGAGATCTTCTGGTAAAAAATGTTTGTTGTTTTTGTTTTTTGAAAATGACTTGATTTTCTTAAATTTCGTGGGATTCTTTCTCTGAATATAGAGTTCTAGTTTGCCATTTATTTTCATTCAGGACTTTACGATGCTATTCCATCGTGCTCTGGCTTGTATTATTTTGATTAGTAAGTCATGGCTTTCTATAACTGGGACCCGCATCCCTCCCTGGTCATCTCATTGTAGAGTACTGTTATTGTTGCTGTTGTTGTTATTTAATTTTATTTTAGCCATTCTGTTAGGTGTGTATTAATATCTCATGTGGTATTAATTTGCATTTCCCTAATGGTGAGTAATTTTCATGTGCTTTTTTGTCATCTATATATCTATTCCCTGGTGAAATATCTATTTATATCTTTTGCCCATTTTCTAATTGAATTATTTATTTTTCTGCTGTTGGGTTTTGAGAGCTTTTTCTATATTCTCAATCAATGATCCTTTGTCAGTATGTGGTTTGCAAATGTTAATTCCAAGTCTATATCTTGCCTTTTAATTTTCTTGCATTATATTGGCCTTTCACTGAACAAAAGTTTTTAATGTTGAAGTTCAGTTTTTCGACTTTTTCTTTTATAGATCATGTTTTTGGTACCAAGTCTAAGAATTCTTTGCCTACCCCAAAGTCCCAGAGATTTTTCTGCTGTTTTTTCTAAAAGTTATATGATTTTACATTTTTCATTTGTGTCTATGATCCATTTTGAGCTCTTTTTGGTTTAGATAGGAGATTTAGGTGGAAGTCAATGTTTTGCCTCCAGATGTCCAATTTTTCTAGCACCATTGGTTGAAAAGGCTGTCCTTCCTTCATTGAATTGCATTGGCACATTTGAAAAAAATCAGTTAGGCATACTTGTATGGGTCTGTTTCTGAGTTCTCTGTTCTATTCTATTGATTATGTGCCTAACTCCTCACCAATATCACACTGTCTTGATTACTATAGCTACATGGTAAGCCTTACTATCAGGTGGAGTGATTCCTCCCCCTTCATTTTTCTTTGTGAAGATTGTTTAAGCAATTTGAAGGCCTGTGCCTTTCCATATAAATTTTAAAATAAAGGCTGGGTGCAGTGTCTCATGCCTGTAATCCTGGAGCTTTGGGAGACCAAGGTGGGAGGATCCCTTGAAGCCAGGAGTTCAAGACTAGACCGGTCAATATAGCATGATCCTGTCTTCACCAAAGATAACAAAATTAGCCAGGCATGGTGGCACTTGCCTGTGGTCCTAGCTAACTGGGAGGCGGAGGCAGGAAAATCCCTTGAGCCTAGGAGTTCAAAGTTGCAGTGAGCTGTGATCACACCACTGCACTCCAGCCTAGGTGACAGAGGAAGACTCTATCCTAAAAAACACAAATAAATAAAAATAAAAATAAGCTTTTAGATGTTTGCAGAAAAACCTTGCTGAGATTTTTATAGGAATTGTGTTAAATCTATGCATCAATTTGGGGAAAATGGATGTCTTTACTATGTTGAGTTTTCCAATCCATGAACATATATGTATCTAGACTTATTTAGGCCTTCTTTTATTTATTTCATTATTTGGTAATTTTCATCACATAATCTTGTATATGCTTCATTAAGTATATACCTAAATATTTCATTTTTTTAGAATGATTATAAATGGTATTGTTTTTTAATTTTGGTCTCTACATGTTAATGGTTAGTATATTAAAATTTGATAGATTTTTGTGTATTGTTCCTTTATCCTGAGTTCTCGTTGAACTCACATATTAGTTCTAAGAATATTTTTCTATATTACTTGGGATTTTCTGCAGATAATAGTTACTTGCAAGAGTGGCAATTTTATTTCTTCCTTTCCAGTCTCTCTCTATATTTTTCCTTGCTTTATTCTGGCAAGAATTCTAATACTATGCTGAGTTAGAGAGGTGTGAAATAAATATCGTTGGCTTGTTCCTGATCTTAGGGAGAAAACATTTAGTATTTCACCATTAAGTATGCTGTTAGTGGTAGGTTTTTACAGATGGTTTTTATCAAGTCAAGAAATTTCTCTTCTCTTTCTAGTTTGCCAAGAGTTTTTATCATGAATGTATGTTGGATTTTGCCAAGTGCTTTTTCAGCATCAACTAACACGATCTTAGTAAATTATTTTTTTAATTTCTAAGTTGGAAATAATTTTTTCCAGTATTTTTTTTCTTGGTAAATTTTTTTTAGTAAATTATTTTTTAATTTCTTAGTAAATTATTTTTTTAATTTCCAAGTTGGAAAGAATGATTCTCATAAAATGCCCTGGGACTAACGATATATACATAAAGCATTTTCAGTGATGTCTAAATAATACAAGATAAATTAAAAGATAATGATAAAATTTTCCTTCTCCTAAGTTCTTTATGCAAGTATTGCTTTTTTTCTATTAACTATAGCTACTGATTAGCTTGCTGAAATTACCTTTCTTTTAGTAACTTACCATTCTTTTAGTTTTATGATTCCTAAATATTACCATACTAAATACACATTTTAATTTAGATTAAGCTGGGTTTCAAATTAGAATAACTAAAGTGAGTCAAATTGAGTGAAGCTACTAAAAACAAACAAAACAATAAAAAAACCTCATTACAAAAACTACTAACTTTTTTCTTGTATAACATAAATATTATACCTGAAGTATTGCACACATCGGAGTTTAGGAAGTAAAATAATAAACACTGTTTACTTTTAGAGAAAAAGACAAAACCAGTTTATCTGAAATGTAGTTGAATGTTGTTACATGAATACACTGCTTTGGGGCAATTGTGTGTCTGGAGCCTTATAAATCACAGTATAAATGCACAGAAAATGCATTTCTAGCTCTGCATCCCTGTGTGGTAGAAAAGAAGCTGTCTAGGTGTGCTCGCATTTCCCTAAGGCACCAGCTTTCAATGGCTTTGTATTCTGCTTCCTGTAGTTTCCGGTAAAGCTTCCTTCAGCTGCAGCCTAAAGCCACAGATGGCTTGCTGGAAACAGGAAAGTGCCTGAAGTCAAGCCACTCTGTATCTGCTGGTACAGCACGCTGTGCACCTTCTCAGCAGTGGTCAACCAGAGACAGGGAGAGATACTATCCAGACAACCTCAAGAAAATGTCGGCCATATAGAATGTCAATTCTCCAAATAACGATTAAAAAATGTATCTAACTCCACTGAAGCCTTCGAGATGTTTTATCTTAGAGAATGTAACTATTTTTTCCCTTATCAGATGGATCTTGGCTTAAGCTTCACTCTGAGGTTTAGTCATTGGAAGGTAATAATTCGGGATTCGGTTACTGACTTTTAATTAAGTAGACCTGGATCTCACTCCTTATTATGGGGTTGTGTTTCCCATATTCCTTTAGCCAAAACATGTATTTTCTCTGAAGAAATGGCTCTTTTGTGTGAGAGAGATATTTCCAATTCAGGGAAGAAAGTTAGAGTGACATTTGTTCTTGGACACAGGGTGTGTCATTAGAGAGTGACTGACACACCTGATTGATGAGGCCAGTGCTGATGGATGAGAGCTGTCTGGGTGGTCCAAAAATGTGTAGCAATGAGGAAATGATGGATTGGTGATGCTAAACATATCAAGGTTAAGATGGCTTATACATTAAAAAAAAACACAATTTCAAAATAGCAGTATAGTAAATATATATGACTTTCTGATGCATGGGACTCTATTTCATAGTCACAGAGGTCGCCCTTGTTGATATTTCTCTACCACTGAAACACAGAAAGAGTAATGTGGCAATAGCTCCTTTTGGGAAAGAACCTTTCTTTTGTTAATATTGATCATTACATTTTCTCAAAGACATATACACTTGCATTTCATTTTGCATAGAGCAGTTTTGCTATATTTAAGCACTAAAGTGGGGGAATTAGAGCAATTGCTATTTCCTGCACTACACAAATACCTGTTCACTCATGTAATATGATATTCACTTCGATTATTTGACTATTTTGGCCAGGATTATCTGATGATAATTCTTCTCCATTTTCTTTATTCTGTGTGTATATTTTATGAATTGAGCAATGAGCTCTATTATAGTTTGATAGCTCAAACAAACTGTTAATATTAGTGTGTGTATTAGTCTGCTATTACCATGACAGTGCTGCATAACAAACCATCCACAATTCAGTGTCTTATAATGAAAGCATTTGTTTTTATCATTTACGGGTCCACGGACTAGCTTGCCTGCCTCTGTTCCAGGCTGCGGGTTGGCTGTAGTTGGCTGTAAAGTTGAGTCTGGGTATAAGTCTGCTCCACATGAATCCACTTTTTCTTTGAACCAGCAGTTACTCAACACATGATATCTTAGTGGATCACAGGAGCACAAAGTCCTAGACAACAATAAAGACAAGAACAGAACATAAGCACGTTCAAGGCCTCTGACTGCTTCATGACCACTAATACTCATTCTAAAGCAAGTCGTAGGGCCAAGCTTAACATCAAGTGCACAGAAAAATATACTCTCCATTTTAGTGCAGTGCAAAGAGAGAGACTGAAGACAGAGGGACTGAAGAATTAAAAATCAGTCAAATAAGCTGGGCATGGTGGCATGCATCTGTAATCCCAGCTATTCAAGAGGCTGAGGTGGAAGGATTGTTTGACCCCAAGAATACAAGACCAGCCTGGGCATCATAGCAAGTCCTCATCTAGAAGGAAGGAAGGAAGGAAGGAAGGAAGGAAGGAAGGAAGGGAGGAAGGGAGGAAGGGAGGAAGGGAGGAAGGGAGGAAGGGAGGAAGGGAGGAAGGGAGGAAGGGAGGAAGGGAGGAAAGGGAGGAAAGGGAGGGAGGGAGGGAGGGAGGGGAGGGAAGGGAGGGAGGGAGGGAGGGGAGAGATAGAAAGAAAGAAGAGAGAAAGAGGGAAAGAGAGAGAGAGAGGGAAAGGAAAGGAAAGGAAGAAGAAAGAAGGAGTGAGGGAGGAAGGGAGGAAGGGAGGGAGGTAGGAAAGAAGGAAGGAAGGAAGGAAGGAAGGAAGGAAGGAAGGAAGGAAGGAAGGAAGGAAGGAAGGAAGGAAGGAAGGAAGGAAGGAAGGAAGGAAGGAAGGATGGATCAGCCTATCTACCACTCAATCCATGGCAAACACATCAGTGATTTAAGGATACTTGTTTCGGGTTCCCTGGAATGCGGGTGTGCTGCCGTATGGCATTAGTCATAGCAGTAGTACTACATAATAAGTGTGTGTAATGGCATTCACTGTGCCCAAGTGCAATTGCCATCTTGCCCTTATGAACTTGTTAGTAACAATTAATAAACAAGTAGTGATAAAATATATAGCTTGAATGTTTATAAATAACATTTAGTTTTTGAAGCTGATGTATTAATAGAATAATGCCCAGCAACAGCATTTTCCTGTCTACCTACCTCCAACTCTTCAGCACTCCTACCTGCAGCCCTCACTACAGCAATGTCCTTTCACCTGGTCTCATCTCCTTCAGTTCCGTTCCTTTACTTGTGAAATGCTGGTTCTGGATCAATTTTTAGATAAGACTTGATTAGCAAGTACATCCTGATTCTACCACTTGTTTGATTAAAAATCATTCAAATAGATCCCATTAACCACAGAACACAGTCTGACAGCCAAACTCTGTATAATCCAGCATTGGAGGCCCTCTGTAGAAGACCCCATCGTGTTTTCCCAAATCCTGGTTCTCATTATTCTCCTTCATGTGCCCTGTTGTTTTCTCAGAGTTATGCTTGCCCATGCATATAATGTAAATTCTTGCCCATTTAGCCTTGGATCATAAGATTCTTTCAGACTGGAATTGCCAATGCCAATTCCATTTCTACATGGTTTTATTCTATTTATGCTTCAAGACCCAGATCCAAGTCACCTCCTCCTTGGAACAGTCGAGATCCTTGTAGCCCAAAGTAATCTTCATCTTTTTGCAAGATGTAAGACTTTTCTGCTTCTTTTACTGAACCTATCATTTTCTAAATTGTGTCATCATTATTTATCTATGTCTTAGCACTACTAATGGACTATCATTTATCTTTTTCTACTTAAATACTAAATATAGTTTCTTGAATATTAAACAATATGTAGTAAATAAATGTATCAATGCATTCACACCCTCAGTCATTGTTCTTCTGTACTATGCATGCTAATAAGCTTAAGTGGTTTCCTTAAGTAACAGTCAGTTCACACTGGAATCAAAGCTGCTCAAACTCCACAAACTCCAACTCTGTAGTTTGCAGGCCCCGTTCAGATGAGCAGAATCATTAGCCACGTGTGGTGAAGCACTGCGTATTGCTTACGTTTCAGAATAATTTTGTCCTAGATGCCCTCTGTGAATACATCAGGAACTGGGCCTTTGGAAGCATTTCAACTTCAGGAAATGTCTGACTGTGCAAATACTGTATGGTTTCACCTGACTTAGAAGCTATGGACAGGCCAAGCCTGACCTACTAAGTAATGTACCTGTAACAAAAATCACCCTGTACGTTTGCCATCCATTGGGTTTACAGACAGAGTTGAGGAGAGCCACCATTGTTCATGTTTCCTGCCAAGTCCAAGTACAAAATCTTAGCGCCCCCTAATGTTGAAAGCAGTCCTTTCGCTGTGAGCAGAAAATGGAATGAGAAAAATAGACTGAAGGCCAATCCCAGTGAAGTTTAACTCTGGAACTAGCCATGACCTATGTTTGTGTAGAATGCAAGCTTTACAGACACGACTTTCAGCACCAATTTAATCCCTATTCCTACTAGGGCTATTCTGAGCTTATTTCATCCTCACCATTGCTTTCAAAATTGTCAATAAATTGTTCATCCCTTTATGCTCTTCTTAAATCATTTCTGAGCTATCTGCTTAGGCCATGGAGTAGACAAAACTAAATCTTATGTTCTGAGGATTTTTTTGTATTCTTTTATGGTAGACCGTTTAATCGTCTTGAGGTTATTCTTTCTCTCTCCTTTGCAGTTTTATTCTGAATTATACAATTTTTATCTCAAAGAAGGCCTTTTTCTTCTATAAAGATTTTTTCCTTTAGCTTCTCGTGTTTTGGAAAAGAAAAAGTTAAATATAGAGTGTGGCTGAATATAAACTGGACTGCAGTGTTAAATGCCTCTCAGCCTCTTTCTATCACACTGTGTAAATACAAGATTTCTTGGCAGCAATTTTCTTGGTGTGTTGGGTAAATTCTTCATAAATTCAGTTTTCAGTCTGACAGTGTTCATAAAAGCGGAACATAAAAGTAAAACATATGCACATTTTCTACCAGTTTTATTATGCAAAATCCTTGATTTTGTATAAAATTGAATTTTTCAAGGCTACGAAAATCTTCAATAAATCACATCAGCAATCCCCAAAACATATATAGAACCCCATGTGTTTTCCTACTTCTTTCAGCAACTCTGAGTAAGAAGGAGACACCTGAAGGCTCTGCTATGGAAGCAAAGAGCGAGGGAGGGAAAGATGGAGCGAGAGAGGGAAAGATGGAGGAAGGGAGGGAAAGATGGAGCGAGGGAGAGAAAGATAGAGGGAGGGAGGGGGGAGGGAGGGACGGGGAGGGGTGGGGAGAAGGAGGGAAGAAAAGAAAGGAGGGAGGGAGGAAAGGAGGGAGCCCAGGAGGGAATGATCTGATCATGTTCTCAGAGTGTGACAGAAAATGGAAACTATGTTCTTCTTAAAAACGCTCCATGTACAATGTAAGGTCTGTTCTGTTTGGTCTGCATAGTGATGTGTCTTTGTTTTAATGCAGGGCCTCAGCAAGGATGTGGTGGTTATCTGACAGCCTTGAATAATACCTTTGCCTCTCCTGATTCTGATTCGAATGGAATGTATGACAAGAATTTAAACTGTGTATGGATCATAATTGGACCTGTAAACAAAGTAATTCACCTCACCTTCAATACATTTGCTCTGGAGGCAGCAAGTACTGGGCAAAGATGCCTTTATGATTATGTAAAGGTAAGCCTGTTTTGTTTTTTTAACAGAGTCTACTCATCCCAGACTCTAATATAGTGTATTCCAGTTTATATCATTACAGGAAGTCCTGAAAATTGTGAGTACAGGTACTACTGCTTTTTAAAATGACCTATACTTCAGTGATGCAACATTTAATATTATAGATGCTCTATCTTCATATCAAATTAATCTTTAATATGGGTGACTCAGATATTTTGTGTGACTGGCTTCTAACATTAGCATTTAAATCTCCTGTTCATCAGTGTCTTGCAAGAGACAATCTATGGGAAGGTTGGTTTTTTGGAGAGAGATACTCAAAGGATCTTTGGCAAATCCTGAAATAAACAATGTCAGTGACACAAATAATCACCTCTTAATTTGTCTATTTCTTAGGCTTATAGATTTGCTTATCACATTATGTTTAGATATTAAAATGGTTCTGAAATCCCATTAAAAGTCAATCAAGTCTGGGCACAGTGGCTCACGCCTGTAATTCCAGCACTTTGGGAGGCCAAGGCGGGTGGATCACTTGAGGCCAGGAATTTGAGACCAGCCTAGCCAACATGGTGAAACCCTGTCTCTACTAAAAATACAAAAAGTTAGCTGAGCATGGTGGCAGGTGCCTGTAATCCCAGCTACTCGGGAGGCTGAGCCGGGAGAATCATTTGAACCTGGGAGTTGGAGGTTGCAGTGAGCTGAGATCTCGCCACTGCACTCCAGCCTGGATGACACAGCAAGATTCCATCTCAAAAAAAATAAATAAATAAAATAAGAAAGTAAATCAAGAAACCTCTCTTCAATTTTTAATGACTCTTTAATATTAAATTATTATACCTATCAGGTTATATGGGTTCAGATTACAAGTGTTAAGTAGCATCAATCAATGTTTACTACTGCACTCTCAGGGGAAAAATAAAAAGTATGGCAAGATTTCTATTTATGAGGAGCTTAAGTCTGATTAGAAAATTATGGGATGACACATGCAAATTAAGAATGCACAGTTCAGGAGAGTCAGCATTTAAGCGCTAATGAATGCATTTGACGCAGGCTTGAAGCAATGTGCAAGCTTAAAAGGAAAGAAAGTTCATGAAGTTCTGTCATGATCAAGGAAGACTTGATAGAGCGAGGGAAAACTTAAGACAGGAGAGAATTCAGGCAAGGTGAACATTTTCAAAAAGTCGTAGAACTTGATATGTGCATGTTCTCGAAAGAGTAAAGAGGCTGGCTGTATTGAAGCAGAATAGTGCTAAAGAGTAGCAAGAACTAAGATGGCCTATGTAAAGAAATACCAAGATTACAAAGGATCCTGAAAGTCAAACTAATGACTTTAGACTTTTTGTGGCTGAAAATAAGGAGTGGTTGAAGGTTTTCCAATGAGTGATGTGATAAGAGCAGTAGCTAGGGAAGACTAACCTGAAATCAGTAGCTGTGGGAACTGGAAGGAGAGGAAGCTGGGAGGGCTCCAGAGAGAGGTCCCTCCTAGGTGAGGAGGTGGATCGGGGGTGCAGCCATGGCGGCAATGGCAAGAGGGGTGCAAGATAAACTCAAGTTCTAGCACTGCAATAAACTTTAAAGAAAATTATTTTAAAAGAAAAGGAAGGAAAATGTGTGGAGGGAATACCCATTTGAGCACTTAATTATATGCTTATGTTTTTACTCTGAAAAGGGCTAAGGTTGAGAGACCAGAAAAATAACAGTGTGGTTTTGGTGAGAGCAAAACAGACAAGTGACACTGCAGTGGGCAGAGAATGGAATGGGGCTCCAGTGAGAAGACAGCTCCATGAATAGAGAGGATGCAGCAAAGAGCCTTCGTTCCATCAGGAGAAAGGATGCTTTCTTAGAGGGAGTCTGCATGGATTCCAGAGTCAGGCTCTCAGCTCCAGGAAAGGTATCCAGGGAGGCAGTTGGAGAAGGCAAAAGGGGCAGGAAAAGAAACAGATGTGGCATGAAAAAATAAATGTGAAGACCAAGAAGAGTGTAGTATCCCTGAAGTCAAGGGGCAGGGGGATTCTTTTACAAGGCATGGAGGGTCAATACAATTAAATTGTAAAGTAGAGGCCAAGAAAGGAAAAGATGAAGACCAGCCTCATTACTCTGGATGACAACCATTTTAATAAAGTGTTGGCACAGAAGCTGGATCAGAGGAGTTCATGAAAGACTAAAGATAGCAAGGGATGTCAATTCCGGTTGAATTCTCCTTTCCTAAAATGAGACCTGGCTGGCTGGGTGCGGTGGCTCAACATCTGTAATCTCAGCACGTTGGGAGGCAGAGGTCGGCAGATTGCTCGAGCTCAGAAGTTTGAGACAAGCCCTGGCAACATAGTGAGACTCTGTCTCTACAAAAAATACAAAAAAAATTATCTGGCTGTGGTGGTGTGCACCTATGGTACCAGCTTCTCAGGAGACTGAGGTGGAAGGATCCCCTGGACCCAGGAGGTAGAAGCTGCAGTAAGTCGTAATTACATCACTGCACTCCAGCCTGGGCAACAGAGTAAGATACTTTCGGAGAAAAAAAAAAAAAAAAGACTGGAAGAGAACAAAATGACTAGAGCAGTCCTAAAGCTGAATTCAGAACTGTTGAGAGCTCCCCTGGTTTTACAGAAAGGTAAGAAGGTTTAGAGACAGACGGTATGAGAACTCTAACCCAGTTTTGCTGTCAGACAAATTTCCTGATCTTCCCGATTCCTCATCACTTCATCTATTTTTCTTTAAATCACATAATAGTACTTAACATGAAAGGCAGTTTTGAGGATTAAAATTATGTGTACTAGAGCATTTAGCACTGTACCTGACATAAATTGTAAACAAAATTACCTCCCTTTTTTTTCCCCCTTGGAGTAATTCCAAATAGGCATGGGCACTATGGAATTTCTTTTTCTTAAAAACTAAAAATAATGGATTTGCATATAAAATTACAATTTTAAATTCTTATGGAATATTTTGAGTATGGCCCTGCTAGAAGAGTTGATTGGATTTACTCTCAAGATCCATTTATATGGAGTGTGATTTGATAATGTCATCAAAACAGCTTGTCATTTTCTGAATTTCCGCAATTCATTCAGGTCAGAAACTGCAGTATCAAAAACAAGGAGTTATTTTCTTGCTTCAAAATAAAATATCATTTTTTTCAAATAAATTCTGTTCAGAACTATTCTTGTTTTCCCTCTTGGAAAAGCAATTTCCTTCAATTGGCAACATTTCCAACTACCAGTTAACTGGCAGATCAAAGAATAGCCCTTGGAATGTGGAGCGTGGAGCTTTCTTTATTAAAGAGATTTTTCTGTGATAAATGGGACATTTGATTCCTTTTAGATTTGTTTTAGAGATTATAATCAAATCGCTTATTAGAAAAGCTAAATTAACTGAACTCTGTGTTAGCTATACAAGTAAAATCATACCAATTCCATTATTCATTCATAATTCTATCATGATTGTTTGTGAAAGGGTTGACTTGGAGAGTAATTACAGTAACTGAATCACCTAGTGAATTGTGCATGGCACTGAGCGGTCTCTGTCGAAATGCACATCATATCCATTGCAGAAGGAGTTAGTTGGCAAGGGTATGTGCCAGACCTTGTACCAGCATCACTGGAGATGTAGACAGTTAAAGACATATCTTGAAGAGTTCAAGCTCCTTGAGGAGCTACTGGTAAAGTGTAGGAGACTGACATGTAAGCAAATAATATACATTTAAACAATTACATTTAAAGTACAAATAAAATACATTTAAATAATGGACATTTTTGTCACGTTGTATAACATGTTGTATAACATGACCAAGATCATAAACAGAAACAACATGAAAGGGCAGAGCAGAAGAGGCTCTGATTGGCTGTGTTTTGGGGTTCAGGAGAGGCTTTCTAGAGGGGGATGGCTGAGCTGGGATTTACAGAATGAAGAGAAACTCACTCCTTTTTGTTATCCTTTACAAAACTGAGAGGCGTATGAACCTAGGTGACTTTTCTGCCAGGAAATACGGAACCAGCAGAGAGCTGTCCTCATCCTAACATTGCCCGGTTTTTCCTCAACCCCACCAGTGTCCCTTTTCTTTCTCTTTTTCTTTTTTTATTGATTTGAAATTTCTCTCTTGTCACCCAGGCTCAAGTGCAATGGTGCGATATTGGCTCACTGCAACCTCTGCCTCCTGAGTTCAAGTGCTTCTCCTGCCTCAGCCTCCCAAGTTGCTGGGATCACAGACATGCACCACCATGCCCAGCTAATTTTTGTATTTTTATTAGAGACGGGGTTTCACCATGTTGGCCAGGCTGGTCTCGAACTCCTGACCTCAGGTGATCCACCTACCTTGGCTTCCCAAAGTGCTGGAATTACAGGCCTTTTCATAGCCAATATTCTGTAATGCTTCCTTTCCCACCTGAAGTGAATGTCATCTATGGTATAACCTACCCATAATGTAATTTCAAAAAATTACTATACTGCTGGGTGCAGTGGCTCACGCCTGTAATCCCAGCACTTTGGGAGGCTGAGGCAGGCAGATCACCTGAGGTCAGGAGTTCGAGACCAGCCTGACCAATATGGTGAAACCCCATCTCTACTAAAAATACAAAAATTAGCCAGGCATGGTGGCGGGTGCCTTTAATCTCAGCTACTCAGGAGGCTGAGGCAGGGGAATCACTTGAACCCAGGAGGCAGAGATTGCAGTGAGCCAAGATCAAGTCATTGCACTTCAGCCTGGGGGACAGAGCAAGACTCCATCTCAAAAAAAAAAAAAAAAAAAAAAAAAAAAAAAAAAAAAAAAAAAAAAAAATCACTATCCTATGCTAAAGGCAATGAAAAGGAGAAATAAAAGGAAAGTATATAAAATAGTGTGTCTTCACATATGTAAATATAGAATGGTGGTGAATAAAAAGTATAAATTTAGACAAATACGGGTGGGTTGTTTTTTCAGCCCACATGCCAATAGCAGCATCACCATCTGCAACGTGAGTTTCCAAAATGGTGGAAAAACTCAAAACAAACATTTCTAAACCAAAGTATAGTCTTCCCTCAGCTTACACAATAATTGCTTTTCTGGAAATTTGGTGCGTATCAAAACTATGCAAAAATATTTTTGTGTTTATATATAAAATAGATTTAGGTTCTGGGATCAAATAATTATAAACAAGTTTTTGGGTTTTTTTTACACCAATGTCTGACAGGACATTCGAAAGTTATGTGGGACATAAGTTTTCACTTTGCAAAACTGTCCTGTGAATTACTAAGTGTCCGTTATAGCCCCAAATTATAGTGATGACCCCAAAACCACCACACTTGTGCAAAGCACTCCCTCCGGGGTGGTACTGACCTCATTGAGAAGGTCTAACTTAATGCACCGGGCTTAACCATTCAGTCTGTGTCAGACACTGGAGCCGAGGAGGGGCTGTCCATCTCTGGGGAGAGGATCAGCAGTCTATGGAAAGCATCACGTTCCTGTCCACATGAGGTCATGCCTACTACTCATTCATTCTTTCATTCAATCGGTGTTAATTAGCATACCTACTCTATTCTAGACATTGCTCCAAGAACTAGAAAAGAACATTGAGATTTTAGAAAACAATACTAGGAAAACTCCTTCTCTTGTAGAGCTGATTCTAATCATTGCTTCTTTGTGGCTTTTTCCCAGACATCTGGAACTAGTATAACTTTTTTTTCTCCAGAAGATTCTGAAATGGGTCAGAGTTTAGCCCCAAACGCGAAAAGTCACTCTCTATTCTTCTTCCCATACTAAATTATGCCCTGGAGTGTTACCCAGCAGACCCCAGCAGAGGTTCTGCCATAAGATCAAAGAATTCATGAAGATACTCTAAGATTCTGCTCCCGGGAAGAATATCAAAATCCTCTTGTAATCAAATTCCCAGGGAAAGATTCAAAGATGAAGTCCTAAGGATATTAATGTATGAAATTATTACATTTGAAAAGAATTATAGTCCAGTATCGAAGTCTATTGTGCTTGTACATTAAAAGTTCATAGAAATTAAAATCCGAAAATTTTCTTTTCCAGTTTTTGTAACTGCTTAACTCAATAGCTGGGTGAAGTGTGGGATTTTGCCATGGTCGTAGCAGAGCCTGCCTGCCACTAAATTATTTGTACAATGCCTTCAGGATCTTTAGCAGATTCTAAAACTATCAGAGTCCTAAAAGTCGAGAAAATATAACATTCTTCTCAGCACTTACCCACATCCACAAGACTTAGAACGTAATTCAAGCTCCAGGTCCATCACAGTTGTGCCAGGAAATGTATGCTCCCAGAATGCGGCCCGTAGCTGCTTGTCATGGTGTGGATCCTAAAGGCACCATTTATATCCCAGTTTATATATGATCCCCCCCTTCATCATTGGATAGGGGACCCCACAACACACTGTAGGGCAACCTGGCAAAAGTCTGTAGCGGAGATTTAGTGTTATCAGAGAACAAGACAGCAGATAGAGATCTTGGGCTTGATGCACAGGAGTTTAGAGCCTCCTATGTCAGTTATCCTGAGGCCACAAGCTATTTCAACTCACTTAGGAGAAATGTTACTGTGGCAATGAATGAACTAACACAAGACCAGCTTGGGGCCAGGCATATATGTCATTCCCTTCCATCCAGCCCTGGCTTCTGCCTCCTACCTTCCTTCACATTTACCAGTTATCCATGTAAAACCCAAATCCGATCTTACATCATGTAGGATCAGATCCAGACTCCTTGGATGAAATGTATGAACTTCACAGCTTTGTTTGTTGGACTTCGTCATTTCTCCTGTTCTCTCACCCTAGCCTCCAGTCCCAGTGGAGGGGGTCAGAAGCTGTTGACACATGCCATGCATTTCACACTTCCATGGCGTGGCATTCATGTCTGTCTGGCTGGGATACCCTTTCTGTTTTGTAGGTCTGGAAGGTTTTTTTTGTTTTGTTTTGTTTGAGACAGAGTTTTGCTCTTTTTGCCCAGGCTGGAGTGTAGTGGTGCAATCTCGGCTCACTTTGCCTCCCAGGTTCAAGCAATTCTCCTGCCTCAGCCTCCCGAGTAGCTGGGATTACAGGCGCCACCATGTCTGGCTAATTTTGTATTTTTAATAGAGACGGGGTTTCTCCATGTTGGTCAGACTGGTCTCAAACTCCCGACCTCAGGTCACCCACCTGCCTCAGCCTCCCAAAGTGGTGGGATTACAGGCATGAGCCACTGTGCACGGCAGGTCTGGAAGGTCTGTACTTACAATTAAGGGCCAACCCAAATGTCTGTCTCCATCAAGTGGGTTCTCATGATACACTCCCATTCTTTTATTGTAGCACTTATTTTTCTCTATTTTGTATATAATTTATGTACACACATATTTATGTGTATATATATAGTATATGTGCATATATACACAAATATATGTATTTGTATATTTAATTTGTAGACCTTTACTCTCCTTTGTTCATGAGAGAGTCTTATGTCTTGAAGGTCTAGAAAGGGCTTTATACATCCTCGTATGCATAGGATCTAGCACAGAGGCCTGGCACACAGGTCCCAGAATAAAAATGCTTGCTAAAATAAATGTGATCATAAAGACAGCAATGATTATTATGAAATTTTAACTTGTTTACCAGAAAAAGTGCATAACCTAAAACTTGGCAAATGTGTTCTTCCATGAAACAAAGGGGTGAAGATTAGGAAACTCGAGTTTCATCTGATTCTGAAGTAACTAAAATCATGTTTAAGTTGAAAAGACAGTGCCATCTAGTGGTGCATTTCTTTTTCTTTTGCAATGACGGCTTTTTGTCATTCCTGTCTTATATAATCCTAGCGCTTTAGAATAATGTCAGTGGTCATGGTCTTGGCTGTTCTGAGGCCTTGAACACATCATAGCTCTGTTATGAATTTAATATTTGGAGTTAGATACACACAGATACTCATTTTAGAAATACAATGAAGATTACTCAGAAGCAAACGTTTTCTAGTTATGTGTTTGAGAGAAATCCAAGCACCCACTATTTCAATGGATGTTTCTAGAAGGATGCCATGGCTCGAAATTGTCCTGGGTGCTGGTGACACTGCAATGAAGAAGTCAGACAGAGTCTCCATCTCCTCACCCGTGGGACTTACATCCTTGTTGGGAAAGAGATCGGACAAAGCAAATAAACAATAAATAAGATCAGTTTTGATTATAATAGGAAAATAAAACAGGATGACACTGGGGAAGGGCAACATTCAATAGCATTGGCTTCTCTGAGGAAGTGACATGTGAGGTGAGGGCCCATGACAGGGAGTCGTTAGCTGTGCGGACTCAGCTTCAGCTGAAGAAGGAAGAGCAGCAGGAGCAGGGCCATGGGCAGTCCTCCTCCTGGGATGAAGGTAGTGCAGCCAGCCATAAGGTGCGGGTGGCCTGGGAAGGAGGCACAGGCCAGAGCAGCCGGGGCTTGCAGACCGTGGGAAGGAGCTGGAATTTTACTTTAGGTGCAACGGGGATCTGCCGGAGCATTTTAGACAGAGCAGGAGCATCATCTCATTGGAGTTTGCAGACATGCAGGCAGTTCAGTGGAGAACACTATGGTTGCTCCGGAATTAGGTCTTTTAAGATGTTTCAGTGGGAACAGGTGAAGGATGATGGTGGTCACCTGGAGATGGAGCCCTCTGGGATATATTTTGAAGGTAGAATGGAGTGGTTGTGGAGTGAAGAGAGAGAGAGAGGAATCAGAGATGACTAAAGTTGTAGGCTTGAAACATTGAGGTAAAGATGGCTCAGGGAGAACAGTTTTGGGAGGGCTAGTGGGAGAGAGGAATCAAAGCACTTGCTTATTTATTAGATTTTTATTGAGTTCCTCTCATGTGCAGACACTTTTCTAAAACCTGGGAACATGGCAGTGAGCAGAAAAGAAATCTGTGCATTCATGGAACTTGTATTCTCTTCAGAGGGAAAGACAATGAAATAAGCAAGTTTAGCCTGGACAACATAACAAGACCCCATCTCTAAAAATTTTTTAAATTAGCTAGGCATGGTGGTGTGCACATGTAGTCCCAGGTACTTGGGAGGCTGAGGTGGGAGGATCAGTTGAGCCTAGACGTTCAAGGTTGCAGTGAGCTGTGATTGCAGCACTGCACTCCAGCCTGGGCAACAGAGTGAGATCTTGTATCAAAAAAAAAAAAAAAAAAAAAAGCTAAATATGTAGTATATAGAAGAAGATAACACTTGTGTGAAGAAAAATCAAGCGGCAAAGGAAATGGGAATGTTGGGAGAGTCTGCATCAGGAAGGCCTTATTGAGTTGGGGATATCTTTTTTTTTTTTTCTTTTTTTGAGACAGTATTGCACTGTCACCCAGGCTGGAGTGCAGTGGCATCATCTCAGCTCACTGTAACCTCCACCTCCTAGATTCAAGCGATTCTTCTGCCTCAGCCTCCCGAGTAGCTGGGATTACAGGCGTGTACCACCACGCCTGGCCGAGTTGGGGATATGTGGGTAAATACCTGAAGGAACGTACGAGGACAAACTATGCGGATATACAGGGAAGAGCATTCCAGGCAAAGCGAACAGCAAATGCCATACCCAAGAAGTAAAAGCATGCCTCGTTTGGCTCGAGACGTGGAATGAACAAAGTGGAGACAATAAGAAATTAGATCAGAAAGGTGAGGGGTGGGAGAGGAGAGAAGGCCATTGTGATGGCTTTGGCTGTTCTGTTGAGTGGATGGGAAGCAGATAGGAGGGTTTCAGCAGAGCAGTGACCTGGTCTGACTTACATTTTAACAGTATCCTCTGGCTGACATTTTGAGAATAGAGGAAAGAGGAACAAGAGCAGAATGAGAGGCTTCCTGGGAGGCTCCAGTGATCATCTAGGCAAGAGATCAGAGCAGCTGGGGCCAGAGTCTTAGTAAGTGTGGAGATTAAGGTAGCAGTGGGTGAGCGGACTCTCAATAACATTCTTTTTAAAATCATATATTACTTTCCCAAAGAGGAAAAAAATGTTAGACATCATACCAGGTTTTTACTGAAAGTCATAATATAATCAATCCAATTATAATTCTGTTCCCAAGTTATAACCACCTCTAAGAACATCAATGTAAAATGTTTAATTGTGACCTACCGTGACTTCACATCCAATGTAGTGTGAAATATGCAACTTTTTTGTAAATAATGGAGAAGTAATGAATTGTTTTTCTTCTCAGTTATATGATGGGGATAGTGAAAATGCGAACTTGGCTGGAACGTTTTGTGGTTCCACCGTGCCTGCTCCTTTTATCTCTTCTGGTAACTTCCTTACGGTTCAATTCGTCAGTGATTTGGTATTAGAAAGGGAAGGATTTAATGCTACATACACCATCACAGACAGTGAGTAAATAGACGCATTTTTATAAGTTATGAAATACACATGTATTTATGCACTGAAAAGAATGCCCCGCTTATTATATCTAAATTTCAATGTTAATTACTAAACTCAATGTCAATTACTATCTAAACTCAATGTCAATTGCTAAACACCATGTTAATTACTCTATGTTTAATCTGTGGTACAAATTTGATACAATCTTTAGTCAAGGATATAAACCTTGAATTCTTAATAGAGTGATGAAAATATAGCTCCTCTGGGGTGGGAGGCAGGGAAGACAGAATTTTAAAGATTGCCTGAGATGCGACATGAATAAAATGTCTCCTGTGTTGCTTTTTCTTCCCTCCCCAGTGCCTTGTGGTGGAACATACAATGCAACTTGGACCCCACAAAATATTTCATCACCCAATTCATCAGACCCAGATGTCCCATTTTCCACCTGTACTTGGGTCATTGACGCCCCTCCACATCAGCAGGTCAAGATAACTGTGTGGGCGTTACAGCTGACCTCGCAAGACTGCACGCAGAATTACTTAGAGCTTCAGGACTCACCACAGGTAACAATTATAGGATGAATGACTGTCGCATCTAGTGACCTTTTCACCAGTATTTGCAAAACACTTGAAGTAATGAAGCCATAATTAAATAATTTTCTAAGTTAGTTCCAGCTTAATATGTTTTTCATCTGTACACAAAGCCCTCCAATCAGGTGTCGAGAAACTTGAACTTGGTCCTGTAGGTCCAGAGCTCTCAAAGCTTCATGTGCCTAAGAATGCATTAAGATGCATCTTAAAAGTGCGTCCTCCCTGGCCCACCCTCAGAGACTGAATCCCCATTTATCTGAATTTTTGACAAACACCTCTGGTGTTTTGGTGCCAATATCAGAGCTCCACGGACCATGCTTGGAGAAATACTTATATTTAGTGGGATTTATGTATAGGTTGAATTGAAAGGGTCAATACAGAACACAAGAGAATCAGTAAAGAGGCTATTTGGCACTAGTCTCACAGGTCATAAAAGGCTGGGCATGGTGGCTCACGCTTGTAATCCCAGCACTTTGGGAGGCTGAGGCTGGTAGATTACCTGAGGTCAGGAGTTCTAGACCAGCCTGGCCAACGTGGTGAAACCCTGTCTCTACTAAAAATACAAACAATTAGCCAGGTACAGTGGTGTGCGCCTATAATCCCAGTTACTTGGGAAACTGAAGCAGAAGAATCGTTTGAACCTGGAACCTGGGAGGCGGACGTTGCAGTGAGCCAAGATCGTGCCACTGCTCTCCAGCCTGGGCGACAGAGCGAGACTTCGTCTCAACAACAAAAAGCCACTTTGAACTTTAAAAAATGCTGAGTCTGTATTTCCTCTGGAATAAGATGTTGAGGATACAGTTGGACACAAAGTGGGATGTTGACCAAAGGCCCAAAGATTTTTGTGAATCATCATTATCATGATAGGTAATTGAAATAATGAGAAGAATGAGATTATCTGGGAAAATATGTAAAGGGAGTGGCCATGAACTGAGGATGGATACCGGGAGAACATCTGAGAATACCTGGATTGTCTTTCTGCAGTTTGGGGAGCAACTAACCCTCCCCAGTTCATTCCAGTAAAATGTCATGGTCAAAGCCCCGTATGCTGGACTAGTAGAGTCCCATCTGTCGTCTTCTGAGTTTTCAAGGTCCTCTTCATTATAAATCTGGGGTCCCCTGCTTCTCACGTGGTCTTGCTGGGGAGAGAAAAGTCCAGTTTGTCTGACTCCAGTGTGGAGAGGTGTGAGATGTGCTGGCGGCTGAATAGGCCCTGGACTTGCTGAGTTTTGTGCAAAGCATAGACACTGAGATGAGCTCCCAAGGTAGACAAGATGCTAGATTATCGTTGTTCTGTTGGTAATTGTTTTCAGGACAAAATCCCTATTACCCAGTGGTACACTAGAGGACTTAGAGTCAAGTGGAACAAGGCCCTTTGGGTGAAAGCTCTTTCAATTTCCCTGGCTTCATGAAGCTAAGACAATGGGGATCAGGGTGGACCCCTAAGTGGGGCACAGAATGGCACTTTCAGGGCACGAGGCACCAGCTGGAACATAACAGCAGCTGGAGCAGCCTCGAGTAAGACCCAGTGTTTGTCATGACTGAATAATGTTTTCCACTGAATGAATACAGGAAACAATAAAGGGTTTCAGACTGGGTAGGTAGGGAGGAAAGACAAACAATGACGGATGAGCCCCGAGAAACTAGGATTCTCGGGGTATGCAAGAATAGACAGAGCTGCCCTCATTGGCAGATCATGAAGGAGTGATGTGTAGGGTGGTTACAGAGGATGTACGGTGGTTAGCTGGCATTGGAGATGAACAGAGATGCAGAGATGGAAGTCACTGGGGTTAAGAAATACAAAGTGAAGGTGTTTAATGGCTTGTCTGTAAAAACACCAAAACCTCTAAAGGGTTCAGAAGGGAAATTGGGGCAGGAGATTACTGTGAGCTGAGACACCTCAAGTCTTTCATAAATGAAGGGAAGTAACTGGGAGAAAAGTAAATGAGAGTGATGAGAATGGTGAGATCATCTTTGGCCAGAGGTAGAGACCCTCGAAGGAAAACCAGCTTTGAGACGAGGATGGAAGCTGCGGTGGGGAATATGGAGCATCCCTCTCTTCCCCTGAGGCTGGCCCCCTGCCCTTCCTACTCAATGAACTGTGGAGCATGGGAAAGAACAGCCTCTACCAGGAGGCTGCTGGAGAACCAGGTTTTGCTAAGGCCACAAAGTGGAAAGGCGGGGGATGTATACAGAGAATGACTGACAGTGTGTTTAAAGTTCACAGGATACAGCAAAGTTAGACAAGGACCAAGAGCAGGAGACAGTGGGGAGGAGGGGTGGAAGCCCTGAGCAGTTACAGGAGTTTTGCAAGCAGAGACAGGTGAAGTCTTTCAGTAAGTTCCTAAGGACTGCAGATATTAGAGACATTCCTGTGACAGGGAGGCTGCAAATACCCTGACTTTGGTACAACTTGTTTTTACCCAAGAACTGATGGGCATTCAACTGCATTCACTCCAGGCTTTTGAGAGGTGAGGAGGGTTGCCCTAGTGTTACAAAGGGGAACTGGGACCTCATGACAGGCCCTGGCTGGCTTGGGGGATGTGCAGTGGAACCAAAGACTCTGACTAGATTTGCTAAGGGGCGGCAAGGGCTGGATCAGGGTGATGGTGGTGGTTAGTCCCATGGAGCTCAGGACAATGGCAAAAGCCCCAGGAGGAGAGATCCAGTGAGCTCTCAAACAGCCCAGTGATCCTCAGAGCAATGGCACAGGCCTCAGCTAGGAAGTCGCATGAGAGGCGAGGGGTCTTGTTTTCAGCAGGGTAGTGTCTGTGGTTTCAGCAAAGACTTTGCCTCCCCTCCTCCCGCCCCTCTGGGAAGGTACAACTTGTGTCTGTTCCAAGCCCAATGTGAGTCTTCTTGCAGAGCCCTTCCAACAACAGAGCTAGTTTCCATGGTTAAATAAGCCATACTTTTATATGCAGTCTAATTTCTGTTATGGCCTGTTCTCTTCTAAAACTAAATCTAACATGATTTGGCTCCCATTTCACTTCAGGGTCACGGAAATTCAAGAATTCAGTTCTGTGGCAGAAATGCTTCAGCTGTGCCAGTGTTTTACTCTTCTATGAGTACTGTAATTGTCATTTTCAAATCTGGAGTTGTAAACAGAAACTCTAGAATGAGTTTCACCTATCAGATAGCAGGTGAGCCCTGGAACTTCATCTTTTATTCAGAAAAGCTGCCATGATCATTACAATTATTCCTAGAATAATTACAATTATTTCTAGAATTGACTCCTGTGAGTAAATTAGGATTTGTTAACAAAAACCACACCCATCTCTTAACTAGAACCCAGGCCCAATTTCGCAGATTACTAAAGTTGGTTTCTAAAGAGATAAAGAGAATATAATACTAACCAAGATGGTTAGAATGCTAGCATTTTCTTCGAAGTATATAGTTGATTTTAAAAATATACCAGTTGTCTTTTTAATTATCCACTTAACCACATTGAATATACATTTTTATTTACAAGAAATATATATATTTATTTACAAAAGCTTTATCAAAATATAATTCTCATATCATACAATTTACTCATTTAAAGTTTATGTTTCAGAGGTTTTTAGTATTTTCACAAAATTGAAAATCACAAAATTGAAATCTTAGAAAATTATTTTGTAAAAATCAAAAATCCTTGAAAGGGCTACCTGATTACTATCACTGAGAAGTTTATTTTCACAGAACACTTTATTTAGTACTTATTTTGAACTGATTCAAATGAAAGCTGCCTTTGGTTAAAACAAACAAAAGTACTTTTGGTATTCTTTTTTACCAAAAACAAACATAAAAAAGGTAGAGAATGATGTGCCACAAATAACTCACCAATGGATTTAAAATCCTTGTGCAAAACTCGGTCTTGGAGGTAGCGTCCTTGCTGAAAAGAGAGTCTGAATGCTAGCCACTTCCACCTCCGTGTGATCAGAAAAGTTCAAAGGATGCTCGAGTATTCGTCTTTAAAGGAGAAGCCTCCTGTGTCGTGCTTCCCGTAGGGGTTTTTTGTGAACGAGCTGCTGCATTGCATCTGTGTGTGCCGCTTGCCATTCACTTCACTGCTCAGGGTCTCAATTATCTCAAAGATAAACAAAGAAGCTGGATTACTTTTTTCTAAAGTGTGTTTAAATGTAATGATCTTTTTGAATGATTCCTGTGAAGTTGAAAGAGCACTACATACTGGAATGCATACGTTAATTATGCATATTTTTCCTCTAAGATTGCAACAGAGACTATCACAAGGCATTTGGCAACCTGAGGAGCCCTGGATGGCCAGATAACTATAACAATGGCATGGATTGCACCATTACCGTCACGGCCCCCCAGAACCACACCATTTCTCTCTTTTTTCATTCATTTGGCATCGAGAACTCAGTTGGATGCAGAAACGATTTCTTGGAGGTAACATGCATTTGAATATCATTTGAATGAATTATTTAAAAGATGATGGATCACTTAAGATTTTACATCTTTTCTCTAGTGCTGCTAATACTATACGATTCTTATTTGTTTCATTAATTTATTCATTACCCTTTTATTCCCTAAACATTTACAGAGCACCAGTCCAAACAGCAGAAATTGGGAACCTCAGGGCCCTCAGGAGACTCCTAGTCTGGTGGGAAGGACAGATGGGGTATAGCCAATTACAGTACAATGTGTAAAGGACTAACTGGGTCCAGCATGGGTAGGAGTCCCTAACTCAGTCTGGGAATTAGAAGGCTTAAGAGAGCAATATGTAAGTTGAGACATAAAAGGATCAGAGGGAAGTCTAAAGACAACATGCTGATTCTTCAAATGAAACTGAATGATACCAAATAGCTCACGTCATTTCCCTGACAGCTACAGTAAGTTTGGGGCATTGTCAACATCCTCTAAAGACAAGTGTTTCCTTGAATAAGTGCTCCCTGGTCACAGGAGGTGTGCTCTGTGCTTTCTCCACCACTCCAGAGCTTGAATTTGGGCACAGAAGTGACTTTGCTGTTTGCCCATCCTCCACTCACCCACCCTCCACTCCCACCCCAGGACACACAGAGAGAAGCCCCTCTTGCACCTGGAGCAGGCAGAGCCATGCGCCTCTTGGGCTTGAACCTTTGGGGTCCTCCAGTGCCCCCGATGAACTCCCTCTGTGCTCTTTCTGCGCCATCGCCTGCATTGGGCATGCGAGATGGGACATGAACATCATTGCTCATAGGCAGGAGACAGTCTGAATAAGCCTCATCTGATGTGGACCCAGTGTGTGGAACTCAGCACCTGTGTTTTGCCGGAAAACCCCAGAGCTCACAGGGTTGTAAGCTTTGCAAGCTCTGTTGAAAATGCATTCATCCTTAGGAAATGTACTTAGGTGGAACCTAAGAGCCAAGAGCATAAGGATGCTGAATTCTTCTATGAGTGGAGTTTAAATCTAAACCTCATCCTGACCGTCTTCAATTGGCTTTGTTTCACCACACAAGAGTCTTCAGTAAAGTTTCCAAAAAGTGTGCTTGTTTGTCTTCACCTGATCTGGAGTTGTATTTTTTATTTTATTTTTTTTCTCACTGCCTCTTTGATCAGGACTTCATTCAAAATAAGCTGCCCAAGATGATTTGATCTTTGTAGCATAAACAAATGTACCGGTGTATGCAGCAGGCTCCTTTCCTTCTGTGGGAGGATTCTTTCCAGCGGGCTTCTGTTCAGCTGCTAGTTTCTTGGTAGCTTCAGCCTTCGTGCCCAACAAAACATCTTCAGCTTCTTAGCACCAAGGGCCTTCTTTCTTTTCTTTCTTCCTTCTTTTCTCCCCTGCAACCCCCTCATCTGATTTGGCTTCTAGGGCTGCTGTCACCTTCTGCCCAGCCTGGCCAGGAAGGATGTCCCGGCACATGGTCTTTGCATATGGGTTTAGCTTCCACATGATTCCTGATGCAGAGTTTTATCATCCTGGAAAGCTCTCCCCTTTGGAATTCATCTAAATCCTTTATTAATCAATAGCCTTAACATATAGCGCCATAAATAACACTCAGAGGAAGCTCATGCCTTTTCTAAAGGAATATTCACCATGACAGGAGACCGAAAGATGTATGTAGCAGGAAGGAAATGAAGAGGCAAATACAGTTATTCTTTGTGCCGGTCAGGTTATTCAACTTGGACCTATGTACCTCCCCCACCATGGAGATCCAAATATTTATATGAAGTGTAAAGCAGAAAGAATGAGGGGAGTGGGATCTGGAGGAAAGATGGAATAATCTCGTTAGGTTGGAGTCACAGTGCAACTAACTCTTAACTCACTCCAGCTTGAATGGACCATTATTGATCAGAGTTAGCATTTGCCATTTGCCTGATAGATGCTGGGAAGCAAAGCCTTGCTTTCCAGCCATGGAGAGTGAGAACTCCTCCTCCTAGCTGTCCTTCATCACTCCACAGAATGGATCTGAAACTTCCTGTCCCATAAGCAAAGAAAGGAAACCACCACTTAGGCCTCTAAAATGTGGCTCCATCTGGCTCTCAGTGGGAAGACTGTAGGCATAGTTTCTCAGCAGTTGTACCAGGAAGCCTCAGCATTCCGTTCTTGTGAACTGCAGTGGGAACGGAAATGTCTGACTGAGGATTCTTACTGTGTTACTCCCAAGCGAGGGCTGAGCTCTAGACCATGCTTGGAATCTGCTCGTGTTTTCCTGCCTTCACCTCCCCTTTCGGGATCCTCTGATGTCCCAGAGATGCCTGCTGCTCTCGGTGGTCCCATTCCTCCTAGGAGAGGACGGTGAATAAGACAAGTTGTCAGCAATGTCAGTGGAAATTAGTATCTCGCTGCTCCTCTCAGAGCAACGGCATTTTAAAAGAGGACCCCAAGGGAAAAACACCCAAACTCAAGAGCATGGTGCTGGCAGGTCTTATATATGGCAGCCCTCCCATCTTCTAGTGGATGACTGGCTACTCTGTCATGGCAAGGCTACTTTGTTTAAACACGTAGCAGAATAATCCCCAAAGCACTAAAAAGGCATTATTCTCTCCCATGGGCTACTACATAGACCTAAAAGGAATCTCACCTGATCAACACAGCCCAGCAAGATGTCTTAACTCTGTGACTTAAGATACCGGCAATTAACCAATTAACCAAAGTTTAAACCATGGAATTATAAAGGGAACAGAGGAACTTCCAGTATTTTGAATACATAGATCAGTAAAATCAGCATTTCCACATGCCAGTCTGGTTCCAACGTACATTGCCTGTGTAACGTTTCTGTAAGAAGCGTCGAGAGCCCCCTGGAAGAAGGGCTGGTTGTGAATGCAGGGTAGGAGCCAGGCTGGGGGACAGAAAGTGGTTCAGTTCACAGTGTGGTTCTGTCTCCCCATAAAACACCAACTCATCTCCTGTTTTTATATGTGTCTACTCAAAAATAAGTTGAAACAAAAAAGCAACGAGGCCTCAGAATGTGTTTGTAAAACACATTTAACAACAGACATTGTATAGTTTATAACTCTGTCCTTTGCCCATATAGAAATTCCTTTCGTTCTGAACTTCATTATACTTTGCATTGTATTTTCTCATAGCCCTTTTATAGCCAAGTAATTTTTAATGAGAAACACGTGCACACACACACACACTGAAAAAGGTGTAATAGTTGACTGGAAACAGAGCAGGCAACATTGCCCGCACCCATCCCCACCTTTTAAAAATTCACTTTACCTACATTCTCCAAAATGTTTCCCCATAAGCAAAGGCTGCAGGATCACAGCACAGACTATGGCATAAAGAAGCTGCCTGGTGTTTCAATTACTATAGGTTAACAGATATTTCTGAATCAAAATGCAAATGTTTTTTGATCTACACGTGGAACATTTTTCCCCTTTGCAGGTGAAGGTGATTTCTGCGTGTATTTTCAGAAAAACCTTCATTCTTAACTATAGAAAAGACAAAGCTTTTCCAAACAGTGTCGTCATTCCATTGTCTCCCATTTTAATGTACGTACCTTAGAGAAGAAAGTGTAAGGTTAATAATGAATGACTCCTTCCTAAAGGTGAGAAATGGAAGTAACAGCAATTCACCATTACTGGGCAAGTACTGTGGAACTCTGCTACCAAACCCTGTCTTCTCTCAAAATAATGCGCTCTACCTGCGGTTTAAGAGTGACAGTGTAACTTCTGATCGCGGATATGAAATCATCTGGACTTCATCACCCTCTGGTAAGACATTTGCACTTTGTACGGGAAAGCAGTGTGAGAAAACCATGAGGTGTCTCATAGAAAAAGGCAAAGTAACCTTATATTTTTAGCTACCTGTGTACCTGATTAGTTTATGTTAAGAATAGAGATTTTTAACCATGAAAGTACAGATTACTTTTTTTTTTTTTTTGAAATGGAGTCTCGCTCTGTCACCCAGGCTGGAGTGCAGTGGTGTGATCTTGGCTTACTGCAACCTCCACCTCCTGGGTTCAAGTGATTCTCCTACCTCAGTCTCCCAAGTAGCTGAGATTACAGGCATACCACCACCATGCCCAGCTAATGTTTGTATTTTTAGTAGAGACAGGGTTTCCCCATATTGGCCAGGCTGGTCTCAAACTCCTGACCTCGCGTGATCCACCCGCGTCAGCCTCGCAAAGTGCTGGGATTACAGGCATGAGCCACCACGCCTGGCCAGATTACTTTAAATTCTACATTTATTCATTATTTCTGTTTATAAAAGAATATATATTGATATATGAAGCATATATAAGGTAAGGTATGAAGATTTAAAGATTCCTTGGTAAATTAAATTTTGTTAGACTTTTTGACTAAGGAAGTTCTTTGAGAATTTAAAGAAAAACTTTTACCAAAAATCCAACTTATGAACACATTCTGGCATATATAGAAGTGGTTGTGCTTCTCACAGGCCCTGACATTTCCTGGCGGTGCCGGAGAGAAATTGCTTTTGTAGGGTAGTAAGTATCTTCTCGGATTTTTGGTTGGCTGTTTGTCAAACAACTAAAGAAAATTTAAGTCATGTCAATACATTTAATGCAAGAGAGGAGAAATACCTTTATGAAGTGTCCCGAAATACCAAAATACCTTCAAAATAAGAAAGATAAACAGAACTCATTTTAAATATCTTAAGAAAAGGGTTCTATTAAGACAATTGTGGTAACGGAATCTTGGCACCCAAAGGAAGCTTAAAGATAACCTCCAATGCTCAAATTTTATTGACGAGCAAATAAAACACCAAGATTAAGCTAGGTGCTGTGGCTCATGCCTATAATCCCTGGGAGACCAAGGCGGGTGGATCACCTGAGGTCAGGAGTTCTAGACCAGCGTGGTCCACATGGTGAAACCCCGTCTCCACTAAAAATACAAAAATTAACTGGGTGTAGATCCCAGCTACTGGGGAGGCTGAGACTGGAGAATCACTTCAACTTGGGAGATGGAGGCTGTAGTGAGCCGAGATCACACCACTGCACTCCAGCCTGGGTGACAGAGCAAGACTCCGTCTCAAAAAACAAAACAAAACAAAACAAAACAAAACAAAAAACACCATGGACCCGGGAGGCAGAGCTTGAAGTGAGCCAAGATCGTGCCACTGCACTCCAGCCTGGGCGACAGAGCAAGATTCCATCTCAAAAAACAAAAACAAAAACAGAACCCACCAAGATTAATGAGTTGCCCAAAATGCTCCACTAGACTGAGATGGAGGTGGGATTAGGTCGTGGTGGTCAGAGGCCCAGCCACCTGCTCTGGAACTGTGCCAGCCAGCTTCTTCCTGTCCCCGAGATGACCTGGATCTCCACAGACAGGCAGTCTAAATCATGACAGCCTTCGTATACAGATTAACAAATGGAACAAATTTACACCAAAACTTGAAGTATTCGACCTTAAGTATGTCAGTTATTAGCCCAGTAAAGTCACTGTTATAATGAAGTCATTCCTGCCACCACCTACAATAACACACTCCCTCTTGGTTTAGTGCTGAATTTTACTTCTAATTTTACATCACTCGCATCATTAGCATCAACTCAGGGCACCCAAACATCTCTACACCATCGAAAGCACACAGAGAACAACTTGATTTTCTTCCGCAGTTTATCAAGGTTTTTTTTTTTTTTCCATTCTGCTCTCAACACCCAGTTTTAAAGTACAGTCCTGGAGGAAGTTGTCCCTGGATGGTGAAATGCACACAAAGGCACGTGTGTGGAGGATGGAAGAGGTGGAGGTGGCAATGGGAAGACAGGGGAAGGGAGGAGAAAGGGTGCAGCCCAAAGAAGAGGAACAGGAAAAGGGGTTTCTGCCTCCATTATTCTCGCAGAGAGTCTCAGCACCTTAAGAAAATAAAATCGTATTGCCTCACAAGCCAGACTGGACGGCTTATATGTGGTTGAATCAAACTTCCTGTCCTGTTTTCCTTGCAGGATGTGGTGGAACTCTTTATGGAGACAGAGGCTCATTCACCAGCCCTGGCTATCCAGGCACGTACCCAAACAACACGCACTGTGAGTGGGCCCTAGTGGCTCCTGCTGGAAGGCTTGTCACCGTCAACTTCTACTTTATCAGCATTGACGATCCAGGAGACTGTGTACAGAACTATCTCACACTCTACGATGGGCCCAACGCCAGCTCTCCATCCTCTGGACCATACTGTGGAGGCGTGAGTAAAACAAACATTTTATATTCCCATTTGTTGTTTTTAGACAATGAGAGTCACTTAGTGTAGACTTTCTTTTTTTTTTTTTTTGAGACGGAATTTCGCTCGTCACCCAGACTGGAGGGCAGTGGCACGCAATCTCGGCTCACTGCAACCTCCGCCTCCCAGGTTCAAGCTATTCTGCCTCAGCCTCCTGAGTAGCTGGGATTACAGGCGCCAGCTGTGTGCTTTCTGTGCATCACGCCACCACGCCCGGCTAATTTTTGTACTTTTAGTAGAGACGGGGTTTCGCCATGTTGACCAGGCTGGTCTCGAACTTCTGACATCAGGTGATCTGCCCGCTTCGGCCTCCGAAAGTGCTGGGATTACAGGGGTGAGCCACTGCTCCCGGCCTAGTGTAGACTTCTAAAGGCAGACACTTGCAGAGTAGGAAGCACAGCCTTTAACAAATTGAGCAGTTTTCCGACTTGCCTTTCTATTCTGGGAGCATGAGTGCCATCTGGTGGACATTGCGTTAAATTGCTATTAAGAGTTACCAAAATCGGCTCTGTGTCAGATCATCTGTGGAGTTACTTACATTAGACTTCCAGTTCCCACCAAAACCCACTGAATCGGGATTTCCCAAGGAGGAGTCACAACATGCTGTTTTTTTTAAAAAACTTCCTCTGTGACGTCAGTGCACTGCCTAGGGTTGAATACCCATGTTTATTTCTGCATAAATAGAACTATAGAAAATTTGGACACCTGGCTCTATTTTATCTACTTCTTGCTGAAAACTGCAGTAATTCTTTGAAGAAATAGTGACTGATAGTTTGTTTTTGTAAAGCTCTGTTATCTTCCCTAAACAACAACTCAGAATCTCACGTTGATTCAATATTGCAGGCATCTGTGCTTACGATCCTCTCATTTGATGTGCAAGTAGATACTTAAAGAGAGTAAAGGCTCACACCTGTAATCCCAACACTTTGGGAGGCCCAGGCCTTGAGGAGGCTCCCAGGATCACTTGAGATCAGAAGTTTTAGACTAGACTGGCCAACATGGGGAAATCCCGTCTCTACTAAAAATACAAAAATTAGCTGGCATAGTGGTACACGCCTGTAATCCCAGCTACTAGGGAGGCTGAGGTAAAAGAATTGCTTGAGCCCGGGAGGCGGAAGTTGCAGTGAGCTGAGATGGCGCCGCTCCACTCTAAGCTGGGCAACAGAGCCAGACTCGATCTCAAAAAACAAGAGAGTAAGTAAGGGAAAATTGGCTGTTGGCAAGCGGGTATCTGTTTCTGATTTTTCTGCCGTTTAATCATCTTAGGCTTTGTAATCAAACTAGACAGAAAACTGTATCAGCTGGAAATCTAGATGGTTTTTAAAATATAACTTACTAGTTATAAAATTGATAAATGCTGTTTTCAGAAGTATCAGAAAATAGACTAATTTTTCTAAAACCCTGGGCATTCTCATATATTCTTAATACCTTTCTTTGAACATTTTTGCATATATTTTTCATGCACATTTTTTACTGTTTGATGGTGTGTTTTTTCCACTTACCAATATATCATTAGTATCTTATATCAATAAAAACACTGGTGCATCATATTTAAGTTTTGGAGAGTATTCCATTGCATGAGTGTGGCCTAATTTATTTAACGAAGCCCCTCTAAGTGGACATTTAGGTCTCTTCAACTTTTTGCAACTACAGACAACACTTAATAAACTTTTTGGTAGTGATATCTTTATACAAATAGTTATATTACTTGGTGAGAAATAGTAATCGCAGGACCAGCAGACACTGTATCACGGGGATGCACAGAAAGCACACAGAGAGAGACCCCAGTAAATGTGCCACACATCAGATTTAGAAGCTAATCAGCTCTTAGACATTGAGTTGAAATTTACAAACATTTCAAAAGGGAGGAAAAGAGACAATTTTAACAATACAGTGACTTTATATTGGTAGGGTTTTTTTTTTCTGTAGGCGTGGTTTTCAGCGGCTTGCAAACATACAACCCCATTTGATCCCCAGAGTGACAATACCATAAAGTGGAAAGAACAAGTATATCCTGGTCTTGTATAAACCGAGTCCAGGTTTTTACTGAACAAGTATAAACCGAGTCACTGAGAGAAGTGACGGCCATTTAATCCAATGCCACATTAAGTTGAAATATATAGCGAGATACATCAATTTTTTAAACTGTTGGTGTTCACAGTATTTTCCCAGTTTTACATTTTCTTTTATGAATGTGGACATAATTTCACGTGTAATTGTTTTTTTTTCTTAAAGGTACCACCGATTTCTTTGACACTTTATGTTAAACATAAATGAAAAAATGTAAAACATAGCTATAAAACATGAAGTCAATTTACATACAGAGGTAGCTCTTATTTTGCTAATATTTACATACTTACAACTTTTTGTTAAGTCGTAATTTTTGCTAATATTTACATACAAACAACTTTTACATTTTACATACATATTTACATGCATATTTACATACATACGAAAGTTGTATACTTTTGTATGTATACTCCTTTGGTATACAATTCAACTTTTTATATATGTAAATATGCATGCAAATATGTATGTAAAATGTAAATTTGTAATATTTACATACATACAATTTACATACAGAGGTAGCTCCTCATTTTGCTAATATAAACCCAAACCATGATTTGGAGATATATTATGGTAAATACCATTGTTCACAGGGAAATCCTATATCCCTTGCAGCTACACTCACTTGAGTAAGTGAGTGTCTTGGAAATAAGTCTGTGTTTTGGTGACTTGGGGTAGGGCTGAGGCAGGAAAAGCCAGGAATGTAAGCATGGTGAGAGCAGGGCTTTTTGTCTGTTTTGCTCATTTTTTAATGTCCCTACTACTAAAACCAATACCTGCAGCGTGGCAGTGCCTTGATCAATATTTGCCAAATGAATGACTAGAAAGTGAGAGACAGCAGGGACCCATCTATCCCCCCAACACACACACAAAACACACACTGTTCCACAGAAGTATATGAAAATAAATCTCAAGAGGAAACTACAAACATTGAGGATGAAAATAGTATGTTTTACTTAATATAATCATTTTAATTCCATATGTGTTTCAGAAAAATTAAATTTGCAGTAAGAACTTGAATAAGAAGGTCAAATGTTTTGATAACAGTTTTATTGAGATATAATTTATAGACCATACATTTACATACATACAATTTACATACCATATAATTCATCTCCTTAAAGTATACAATTCAGTGGTTTTTAGTAGATTCACAGAGCTGTGTGCCCATTATCAGCACAGCCAATTTTGGGACACTTTCATTACTCATTACCCCCCAAAAGAAACCCTGTACCCATTAGCAGTCCTTCCCCATTTTCCCTCAACTCCCCACGCCCAGAAATATTCCTTTGTAAAGTATTTGCATTCATTCTTGGCAAGGTTACTTCAAGAAATATATGCAGGTTCACTGTAAATTCTATAAAGTTTCTTTCTGTGGTACTTTGTTTCTAGGCTAACATTTCTAGAAAAACGTTCAAATATGTGAAACATATAATTTGATACTTTTTGTTTTTTCAATTTTAGGACACGAGCATAGCTCCCTTCGTGGCTTCCTCCAATCAGGTCTTCATAAAATTTCATGCTGATTATGCACGGCATCCCTCCGCTTTCCGATTAACTTGGCACAGCTAAGCGGGTAACAACTCATGTTCACTCAGCACTTCCCCTCTGCAGCACGCTGGACAGGACTCCGCCATCTTTATACACAACCCCTACTGATGCCACAGAATAAGCTGAACTTTTATGGTTTTCACCAAGCCATGGATAGAATCGATATTTGTAGGCCAGGCATGGTGGCTCACGTCCCTGTATTCTCAGCACTTTGGGAGGCCGAGGCAGGTGGATCACCTGTGGTCAGGAGTTTGAGACCAGTCTGGCCAACATGGTGAAACCCCATCTCTACTAAAAATACAAAAATTAGCCAGGCATGGTGGCGGGCGCCTGTAATCCCAGCCACTCAAGACGCTGAGGCAGGAGAATTGCTTGAACCCAGGAGGCAGAGCTTGCAGTGAGCTGAGATCACACCACTGCACTCCAGCCTGGGCAACAGAGCGAGACGCCATCTCAAAAAAAAAAAGAAAAAATCAATATTTGTATATTTTCTCGAACATAGAACATAGCTTCTTTAGCCTTGAGTATGCATTTCATTCTAATATTTTGAGCTGAAATTTAAAAAAACTTTGAAAGACTTGGAAATGATTATGGCATATATGATATACATTTTTAAAAGTTAGTAATAATAGCCAGGGGCAGTGGCTCATACCTGTAATCCCAGCACACTGGGAGGCCATGGTGGGAGGATTGCTTGAACCTAGGAATTTGAGACCAGCCTGGGCAACACAGTGAGACCTTATTTCTACAAAAAATCAAAAAATTAGCCAGGCATGGTGGCATGCACCTGTGGTTCCAGCTACACAGGAGGTTGAAGCAGGAGGATCACTTGAGCCCAGTAGGTTAAGGCTGCAGTGAAACCCTGTGAATTAACCACAGTACTCCAGCCTGGGCAACAGACTGAGACTCTATCTCATAAACGACAACAAGAACAACAAAAGTTAATCATAATATAGAAGCATAAATTTCTTGTGAATGTTCAATTAGGCATAATAAACATTATTGAATTGTACACAATTATGCTGCATTAATTTTTTGACTTATTAAAAGTCTGTCTTTCACTATGGGGCATATATAAATTTTCAAGTTTAATTTTTATATTTTGGCAAAGAATTCAATATATATATGAATCTTCCAGAGCATCAGTTCTGGAGCCAAGCTGCCTGAGTTTGAATTTTGACTGTACTAGTTAAGTGCTTACATAATCTCTCTGTGCTCAGTTTCTTCATTTGTATAATGGGATTATTTTACCTGTCTCACAGGGTTGCGATAATTAAGTATATATGTGTAAGGACTCAGAACAATACCTGATGCATATCAGGTAATTAGTAAATGCTAGCTTCTATGTCAATTAGTAGTAGTAAGACTAACCTCCCTACCATACAGACGTACCTGCTTTTCCCATACTCTCCAAAGCCAGGCCCAAGTCTCACCTATGTTTACCTTTTGCCATGCCCTTAGGTCAATCTGAGCTTCTCCAAAGACCTTGCCTTAACTACAGAGAAATTTGCTATAACCTCTGAATTCTCTATTTCCCTCCCATTTGCCTCAAACTTCTGTTTCTCCTGGCCATGCTGAGAAACATTTCTTCATTTATCCCCAGGACCCTGTACTCTCCTGGTTATTTAATTTCTCTGAGTATTCTCCACTCTCCTGTAGAACAGTGGCCCTCTTCACACAGCTCCACTAGGCGGTGCCCCAGTAGGAACTCAGTGTGGGGCATCCAACCCCGCCTTTCCCTGTTACACTGCCCTAGTAGAGGTTTTCTGTGAGGACTCTGCCCCTGCAGAAGGCTTCTTCCTGAAAACCCAGCTTTTTCCAATACCACCTCCAAAATCTAGGCAGAAGCTGCCAAGAATCTACCACTCTTGTACTCTGTGTGCCTGCAGGTTTAACAGCACGTGGAAGCTGCCAAGGCTTGTGGCTTTCATTCTCCAAAGCAGCAGCCCAAGCTTTACCTGGGCCCCTCTGAGCCATAGCTGGAGCTGGAGTGACCAGGGTGTGGGGAGCCCTGTCTTGAGGCTGTGCAGGCAAGCAGGGCCCTGGGCTTGGCCCATGAAATCATTCTTTCTCCTAGGCCTCTGGGCCTGTGATGGGAGGGGTTTCAGCAAAGGTTTCCGAAATGCCTTTGGGGCCCTTTCTCCATTATCTTGGATATTAGCAGTGGACTCCCTTTTAGTTATGCAGATTATCTCTAGCAAGTGGATGCTCCACAGCCTGCTTGAATTCCTCTCCTGAAAAAGCTTTTTCTTTCTCTACCATATGGCCAGGCTGTAAATCTTCCAAATTTTTATATTCCGCTTTCCTTTTTAACATAAGTTCCAATTTAAAGTCATTTCTTTGCTCCCACATCTGAGCACATGCTATATTAGAAGTAGCCAGCCCAAATCTTGAACACTTTGCTGCTTAGCAATTTTTTCCACCAGATACCCCAGGTTGCCACTCTTTAGTTCAAACTTCCATAGATCCCTAGGGCATGGACAGAATGCAGCCAAGCTCTTTGCTAAGGCATAATATGTGTCACCTTTGCTCCAGTTCCCACTAAGTTCCTCATTACCATCCAAGACCTGGGCAGCCTGGACATCATTATCCATATCACTATCAGAATTTTAGTCGCAACTTTTAACCAGTCTCTAAGAAATTCCAATTTTTCCCTCATCTTTCTGTCTTCTGAGCCCTCCAAACTCTTCCAACCTCTACCCATTACCTTGTTCCAAAGTCAGTTCCACATTTTCAGATATCTTTATAACAAAACCCCACTCCTGGTACCAATTTTCTGTTTTAGCTCATTCTTGCATTACTATAAAGAAATACCTGAGACTGGGTAATTTATAAAGAAAAGAGGTTTAATCGGTTCACAGTTCTGTAGGCTTTATAGGAAACATGGTGCTAACATCTACTTGGCTTCTGGGGTGGCTTTGGGAAGCTTATAATCATGGAAGAAGGCAAAGGGGAAACAGGCATATCACATGGTGAAAGCAGGAGCAAGACAGTGAGAGTAGGGGGCAGGTGCCACACATTTTTGTGACCAGATTTCATGTGAACTCAGAGCGAGAGTTATCACCAAGGGGATGGTCCAAGCCATCCATGAGGGATCCACCCCCATGATCTAAACACCTCCCAGCAGGCCCATCTCCAACACTGGGTGTTACAACTCAACATGAGATCTGCGCAGGGACAAATATCCAAACTCTGATATATTTATGCTCGACCATTGCCTATTCCTTAACACAATATGTTAAGTGAAAATAAACATTATGGTTTGCCATTTAACCAGAAGTAGAAAGTTCAACAGCACATCCTCATCTCCAATGCTGCCAGACACGTAACTAGGTGAGGTAGATATGAGCTTCCTTTTCATAAGAAAATTCAAATGCTTTTATAAAGTTTTTCACTGCCTCTAGAAAAGCAGAAGCCTTTACAAAGGAGATTTGCTTTATGTTAATTATGCAAAATCAAGGGTTACTAAGAACATGAGACCAAGTGAATGAAAGAAGCTGAGGAATATATCACTTCATCTTACTCTAATACTCAAATACCAGAGAAATTATTTCTGGACAGAGTATGGAGCCACATAAATAAAACACTCTCACCTTAAAAATTCAGCTACTTGGGAGGCTGAGGCAGGAGAATCACTTGAGCCTGGGAGGCGGAGGTTTCAGTAAGCCAACATCGTGCCACTGCACTCCAGTGTGGGTTACAGAGTGAGACTCCATCTCAAAAAAACAAACAACAACAACAAAAATTCCTGCTCCTTTTTTGTATTATGGATAGATATATCAACTTTATGGGTGACAATTCTATTGGAAAGGATGGTGAATGCAATGAATAACACCATCAAATCCAAAAGGTCTTGATAAGCTAGAATAATGGGCCAATTGTAACAGATGAAATGTGACAGATATAAGATCTTCCTCTTTTATCAAAAAATGAATTGCAAAGCTACGGAATCCAGGGAAAGTTTAACAATAACATGAAATAACATAGTACTTTTCTGAAAGCAAGATTAACATGATGTCACTGTCAAAAAAATGATGCTTTGATCATGGACTGCATCATTAGAGTAACGGTATCATTTCCACTCAGAAGGGCATGCTTTTCTAGGAGGCATATTGGAATATCTGGGAGACGTGTACCTGAAATTGAGGAAAGCATATTTTAAAATTAAAAATACAGAAAGAAGAGACAAAATGAAGCTTTACAAAATCTTCCAGGCTAGGCATCTAGGAAACAAGCAGTGATTCTTTAGTGGGTTAGGGGATGGTCAGGCTTGGGAGAATGATATTTTCATGTATAGCAAAGGGAAGTAGTTATTGAGTAATTCAGTGTTTGAGTAATTCAGCTGGAAGAAGGAGAAAAGAGTTGACTCTACTCATTAGTAAGACCCATCGTATATCCCCTGGTTCTGCTTTACACTTAATTCACTTGTTTCCAAATGTTTATTGAGCATCAGCTATGTGACATGTACTAAATGCACTGAGGATAAAGCAGAGAACAAGACAGCCATACAAGACTATCAGCTGATGTCTCCCGACTTCACAAAGCACACTTCCCAGCTCCATCTATCTGCTTGATTTCCTGAGCCAGTCCCGAAGCAAAAACCTTAATATTCTTATCTGGTGAAGCATACATTGAGCCAGCTTCCCGGATCTAATGGCCAAGGGATAAGTTTCCTGATTCCAAATTGTGTCACCATGAAGTTTCACTGCTTGCAATCAGGACCCTGAACAGACTAACAAATCATCCTAGCAAATTCATCAAACCTGAGTTTGGGTGTGGGAACCCTGATTGACAGCTGGTCAGTCAGAAGTATAGGTGACAGTCAACCTAAATTGTTGTGGAAATGAACACTTAACTTGTGGGATTTGACTGTAAGTTGAGGTAGACAGTATCAGAATCAGTTCAACTGTAAGACACCTAGCTGGTGTCTGCTGGAGAATTGTTTCACGTGTGGGGGAATCTCTGGTGTCAGAAGTGTTGAGCCTGTGAGAGTAGCAGAAACAGTTTGGTTTTTCCTGTCTCAAACAGGAGTGAAAACAAATTCCTATGAAACAGGAGTGAATGGAGGCATGCAGCTCAAAATAACTTCGAGAGAGAAATGCAGGAGGGCTGGGACTGTCTCTGTTCCAGGTGTTATCTGGATGTGGGGCTGCCAGGTGCAGTGTGAGGGGCTAAAACCAAAGTCACGAGTTGCCCTAACTGGCACTCACAATCCACTGTTTCCCTCCACCCCCAAAAGGTAGCCAGGTGATGATCTGCAAGCATTACGCTGGGTTCTTACTTCTAAAGAAATTAAACTATCAGTCTAGGGATCTAGGAGGAAAACAATACACACAAACAAGAGACCACTCCAGCTATCTAGAAAAACCAGTTCAGATCTTCACACTTGAACTCAAAAGGACAACCAAGAATCAATCACCAGAGAGGGGAAGAATCTTTCTTTTCTAAGGGAAAGACTAGATAAATACACATAAGAATGGACCCTTGAAGAAACATAACTGAGTGAACAGAAGAGAGGTTTAAAAACTATTATCCTCAGTGATACTTGAGAAGAGAGTACATTCATGAAACAAACGCAGGGTGTTATTATAGAGAAGACTGCCACTGGCAGTCCAATAGGACTGGTGTCCTTAGAAGAGGAAGAGACACCAAGGGTGTGATTGCACAGAGAAAATGCCCTGGAGGGACACCAAGAGAAGACAGTCATCCACAAGGCAAGGGGAGAGGTCACAGGATAAATCAAATCTGCTGGCACCTTCATCTTGAACTTCCAGGATTGTGAGAAATTTCTGTCGTTTAAGCCATCCAGGCTGTGGTATATTGTTACGACAGCCCTAGCCGACTAACCCAGGCACTAATGTCTTCAGCCTACATAGTCAAGATTCACTATTAGAAATGGATGGAACAAGAAAAATTCTGATTTTTCCAAAACAGGACTTTTGCTTTAAAAGAGTTAATGATTCAAAAAATAAATATGTAAGGAGATTACCTTACCAACTAATACGTATAGATGAAATTTATGAAGGTAGGAAATCATCAGTGGATGCTAAAACGAGTGGGTAAAAATTAGATGAGGAATGGGACGCGATCAAGTAGCACCTCCCCCCAGCATTGTTTTTAATCATAAAGAAAAAAGTAGTAACTTTATGGTGAAGAAACCTGGCAGACACTACCTTACCTAAGTGAACATCACCTATACTGGGAGTAACCGATGTCATTTGTACCTTGATATCATACAGTGGAAAAGACACATCGCTGTAGTGGTGTTTCTCCAAAAATTCATAACCTGAAAGGGAACATCAAACTCACTTTAAAGGATATTCCACACAACACCTGGTCTGTACTCTTAGATAATGTCTAGTTCAATAAACATAAAAGCCAAGAACGGTTCCAGATCAAAGAAGACTAATGCAGGAATGACCCTTTCATCTGGAATGTTTTTTACGCAGTAAATGTTTGCTTTTAAGAGTGCAGATCCTTTTTTTATCCAATTGGTTCGGAGCTATAATTACATGATTTTACCACATCTTCTTAAGGCTTTGATCCCTGCTACAATCTACAATATATACATGCATACGTGTGGTATCCGTCTATCATCAATTTAGGTGACAATAGGAGAAAAGTGCCTGGTGCCAATCTTTATTCCATAGTATGAAATAGTCTCTCAGGACAGGGTTTTTGGTGAGAGAAGCATAGGATATTGCTGGGTGACTGCGACTGGGTCAGGAAATAGGGAGGCAGAGGGCAGCAGTTTTGCTAGAACTTAAAATTTGGTTGCTTTTGGAAGAGGAAGCGGGAGATTCCTGGAAGCCAGAACGTCATGTCTCACAGATGTAAGTCATAGTTGGGAAAGACACATCGCTTTAGTGGTGTTTTCAAACGACTTTTGAAATACTAGGGTTTTACTTGTAGCTTCTATCCCTGAGGGTAGTTCCTGCTGCTCAAGAGCAAAAGGGTCAGGGTTTGTAAAAGCCAGCCTTAGAAACCTATTGAAAAAGATTTCCAGCGGGGCGCTGGGGAAACGCAGACAGCGCCGGAATCCCTGCCTGGAGAAGCTCTTAACGGGACGGGAAGCGGCGTGCCCCACAAGGTCCCTCAGAGGCACATTGTGGAGACGGGACGCAGGGTAGCAACTTCTGGCGAGTGGAGCCGCTATTACAGAAGATAAATATACGGAGCCAATTTACTGCCAGCTTTCGCAACACCCACCCTCAACCACCACCCTTCCTGACGCAGTCACGCCACAAACTTCCTCGCTTCCGCCCACAGCCCTCTGGGCTTCAACCATCAACTGAGCATGCGCCAAGTCTAGTGCGCACGCGCCAACTTTGGCCCAATCAGAGTTCCAACCCGTGGGGTGGACGCCACGGGGATAAACTAACCTCAGCGTGGGGCGGGGTCTCGAAGCGAATAACGAACGTGATTGGCCAGCCTCTAGCACATACTTTTAAGGGCGGAGCCTGGCTCAGAAGCCACGTCTAGCGAGCTGTTTTCCTAATATGGGTAGGGTCGGGCGTGGAGCTGTCAGCTGAGCTGTGTGCGCCTGCGCGGGGTGTCGAGACAGGGCGTGTTCGCGGTTCAGTGCCGGTGTTTCGCGGGGCGAGGGCATCTCTCGCAGCCGGAGTGCGTCCTGCTGAAGCCTGTGGTTGCACGCCTACCCTCTTAGGGGCTACCTTCCTCGGTGAGTGTGTGCGGCGTGGCACTTGGGGTTGCTTCTCGCTGCGTTGCCGGAGCGGGGCTGGACCCTTCCCACTCTCCTGCCCTACCCCATCCCCTCCCCGCACCCGGACCAACCCCTGGGACGCCCACCCGCTCCAACCCTGGGGAAGCCTCAGAGTGGCAGCGAAGACCTCTTTCCTTTCCGCCCCTGCGCTTGCTGCCATCGCCCACGTGTTTTGTTGTTTGGTGCAGACCATGTCCAAGTCTCTGAAGAAGTTGGTGGAGGAGAGCCGGGAGAAGAACCAGCCCGAAGTGGACATGAGTGACCGGGGCATCTCCAACATGCTGGATGTCAACGGCCTCTGTGAGTTCTCGGGCAGGACCCTCCCGTGGATGAGCCGGAAGGCTTTCTAAGTTTGCCAGTTCACTGCTGGTCCTGCTGTGAGCGATTGTACTGGGTTAGACCCCAGCCCCTGCTTGTAAACATCACTTGTCAGGGGCTTCGCGCAGAGGGTTTGCAGTAGGATTTGTTCTGTTCCACCTGGAAAACGATCCTGAGAGTCCACGATGAGAATCACAGACAGCTGTGCCTCATCGGTTGTCTCTGCTGTATGGCATTTAGGTGGATTTTCCACATAGTTTGCTTAATAGCCACTTTATTTTTAATTGAGAATTAATTTTGAGTCCTTCCTGTCTCCTAATAGTCTGTGTCCATGAACAAATGACACACAAAAGTTCCATGATTAATAAGCATTCTTGTGCCTGGAGCAGTTTAAGCATTTCTTGAATCTTTACATTCTTCTGCGTATTTATTCTCCGAACTTGGTTCGGGCTTTTCTTACCTCCTCAGGCTGTGATGAAATCCTCCTAAATTGCCCTCTTGCCTTCAGTTTCACTGCCCAGTTTAATCACCGGGTCACTTTCAGTGTTATTTTCCTGTAATCCCCGTCTGTGGTGTTACCCTCTCCCTTAAAATCAGGGATTGCAAATTCACGTGCCTCCAAGTGAGGGCGGTCAGGGGCGGTCATGGACTAGGTGATAGGTATCCCACCTGAAGGGGCCAGCTGCTGCACCTGCTACTCTGCCACATGTCACCATAGGAATGTTGGCCCAGTGTGCCAGATTATTCTCTTAAAGGAGTCAAGATTCTATATTTTTATGTGAAATTTGCTAATTTTTAGATGTTGGCTAGTAATTTCAATATTTGAAAAACCTGTGATAAGTGAGATAAAGCACTTCCTCGGGCTGACGTGGCTTTGGTTTAAACCCTCTCCATACTTCTCCAGGTTGTCTGTTACCGACGGTAATGCTCCAGGTTTCTTCGCGTGATTACCGACGGTAATGCTCCAGGTTTCTTTCTGAGTCTGAACACAACCTTACCCTTCCATGCAGTTGGCATTCCAGCCATTCTGAACCTATTGCTCTATCTGGACCAGAGCCTACTTGTTCAGACCTTTGTGCCTTTACGAATTCTGTTTTCCCTTCTTCTCAGTCTTTTGCACCCGAAATCCTTTTACTTCTAAGAGTCAGCTTAGACTATCACCACCTGTGTAAAATCTTCTCCATCTGCACCAAGCTAACATAGCCAGTCCCTCTTCTGTGAAGTTGGACATGTGCGTTGCTTTGTGACTCCTGTCACATAGGATTGTATTTTTTTTTTTTTTTTTTTTTTTTTTTTTTTTTTTTTAAATCTAGAAGTCTCTCTTCTCCGCTGGGACTTTGGGAAGACAAAAACCGTGCAATATTCATGCTTGCATTTTTTTTTCTTTTATAGTAGTGCCTGGAGCACAGCAGATGCTCAAAAATAGTTGAGGAATGAAGAAAATGAAAGAATGATGGATTAGGCCTGTGAGTTTGAGATATCAGGTCCAGGATGTGACGAGAGAAGAAGGGAGATGTTCAGGAGACCCTGAGAGGTGATGGATAGCCATTTAGGCATGGAGAGAACGGCAGAGTCGGTTTACTGTGAATCCATGGTTTTCACGGTTTGAAAACCTGCCTGCGACAGAGGTTGGAGTTGATGCTGTTGATATGTCTTGGCAGAAGGAAAAGGGAGGAAACGTAGATTTGTGTTCCGTAGGCTTTATGAAAATACGTGCCATTAAACTGAGTTTGTGTACTAGTGAGCGTCTCAGCCTTGGTGTGTGTTGGTCTCTTGCATTCCGTAAGGGTCCTTGCTGTCAGCAACTGAGCAGATGCCTCTGGAGTTGGATATCTGAGTGTACCATTGCCTCTGCCTGGCTCTGCCATGACCATGATCATTAGTGGGGGCACTGTTGATACAGAGGAGAAAGAGAAGGGGATAAGGAAGATGATGCCTTGTACAGCAGGACTCTTGGCCCCGCGGCTTTCCTCCCTCCAGCGCTCGTTCTCACTGGGTAGATGAGAGGCTGCTTTCAGCACAGGAACTTTATACCCTTTGGCTTTTGAAGAGGAGACTTTATGTAATATTTAGAAATGGGGAGAATGGCTTAGCTATTTCGGTTCAGCTCTGTTATCTCTTTGAAGCTTTGGCTTTTATTAAGGAAGAAAAGACAGCCACTTGCTTCCTGAAATATATTTCCGGTGTAACACTGGGTGATGAAAAGTGAGACCATTCTTAAATTTTCCTAAAGAAGTAGCTAATAAAGAATAATAGTACTTTTTGGGAAGTTGGGTGGAAGTGAATTTGGAGATTTCCAGATTCCACCTCCTCTGGCTTCTGTAGCATTGATCCAAGGCTGCTCTCTGCAAACTCCCTGACCTGGGGACTCCTCAGAGCCTAGGGGGTTCCAGGATGCTCTTCAGAGCCTCCACCAGGGCTCAGTTCTCAGCAGTGCACACACAGTGACACAGTGCTTAATATATACAAGTAGTAAAATACTTCACATGGCTCCATTAATTACAAGTGTAAGAATTTTTTTTCCCCCCTGAAAACAGGGTCTCACTCTGTCACCCAGGCTGGAATGCAGTGGTGCAGTCACAGCTCACTGTGGCCTCAACCTCCCAGGCTCAAGCGATCCTCCCACCTTAGCCTCCTGAGTAGCTGGGACTATAGGTACACACCACCACGCCTGGCTAATGGTTTTATTTTTTTGTAGAGATGGGGTCTTGCTATGCTGCCCAGGCTGGCCTCAAGCTTGTGGGCTAAAGGAGTGCCCCCATCTTGGCCTCCTAAAGTGCTGGCGTTACAGATGTGAGCCACCACACCCAACCTACATGTTTCTTTACTGATAAAATCTTAGCTGTAACCAGGAAGTTTTATATATTAGTATCCAGCTTAAACACAAGGAACAGTTAACTTGCATGCACAGAGAATAGCTGTTTCTTGCATCTCAGGCTTTCTCTTCATTCTTACTTTAATTTCTCAAGAGGTAAGAATTAAGCTTTGAAGATAAAAGTAAGGTTTTGTACTACTAAGCGTATGAGATGCCCGTCTTTCTTCTTGGGAGAGTTGTATCTTCTAACGCAGCACTTCCTTAGAGACAGCAAAGTACCTTTGAAAGATGTTTTGAGGAGTTTAGGTACCAAGAGCTTTCTGATGAGGAAAACTTCTTAGGCTGGAGACAGATATCAGACAGGTTCTACATTTTCTAGTAGTCCAGCCAGATTCTAGAAATGCTCACTTCCTACCAGGAGAGGCACAGGAGTACAGAGCATAGGAGGGGAACTTAGATTTGGATAGACGTGAGTTCCAATTCTGCTACTTAGTACTGTGTAACCTTAGAGAAGCTACTTAACCTCTCTGATTCTCAAGTTCCTTAACAAATGGTAACCTAAGTAACCACTTCATAAGACTGGCTTAATGGTTCATATTAAATACAATAATGCACGTTAAATGTTATTACCTAGTTAGTGTTAGATCCAATAATGTACATTAAATGTTAACTATTAATACGAATATCCAGCTATGGGCCCTATGCCTCCGACATACCCAGTTCCAACATAGTCAATGGCCTGAACCAAGAATTTCGCTTTGTTAACTCGACTGGATAAGGCATTTGTATCAGGTGTTGGAAATTTTTGTGTGGCTTAGTAGAACCTGTAGTGTTTGGTCCTTTTGCCTAAGTTTCTAATTGATTTAGATAGCTATTTATTTAAAATTTGTCCTAATTTATTTCTTTTCCATCATTTTGTTTTCACATGGCATGTAATTTGCACACATATTCTCCTTAAAGCTTCCAAGAAGACCAGTGTGGGCAATAGAGCGAGACCCCATCTCTGCAAAACTTAAAACATGAGCTGAGGGAGATGTGCTCATGTTTTAAGCACATGGGAGGATTGCTTGAGCCCAGGAGTTTGAGTTTGTAGTGAGCTATGATCGTGTTACTAGGCGACAGAACAAGACCTTGTCTCTTAAAAAAAAAAAAAAAAAAAGCTTCCAAGCATAATCATAATGCTGCTGATTTTATTCTTTTTATTAAAGAGATTTCACTGCAGAAACTCTTTCCCAGGCAGCAGCTGTCTTCGTCTGGTTGATAAAGTTGATTTTGAAGGGCCCTGTAGTCAGCTTCCATTTCCATAGAGACAGAATCCCAGCTGTAGCCGGAGGAACTTTCTTTCGTTTCTCTTATTTAAGTGTTTACTGATTTTTTAATCTCTTCAAGTGTATTGCCCTCTCTGGGTGGTCACGCCTTTATCATTTTTTTTTCCAAGTTAGACTAAAATATTTTTCAGATAAATCCTCGAAAAGAAAACAACCTGCTTTCAAGGGAGTGGTCTTTCTAAAGGAGCGGGCGAAATAATAAACAAATATGAGCATGGGTTATCTGGAAGAGCTATCTCAAAAGTCTTGCTCAACCTGGAACACATGCTATCCATGTAGACCTGCTTTGGGGGAAAGATAAAAGAGCCAGGGAGAACCTGTAATTTTAGCTATAATCCTTATTAAAATCTTTTTTTTAAATTTTTTAATTTTTTTTTTTCGTTTTTGAGACAGAGTCTTGCTCTGTTGCCCAGGCTGGAGTGCAGTGGCGTGATCTCTGCTCACTGCAGCCTCTACCTCTTAGGTTCAAGTGATTCTCCTGCCTCAGCCTCCCGAGTAGTTGGGATTACAGGCATGCGCCACCACGCCTGGCTAATTTTTGTATTTTTAGTAGAGATGGGGTTTCACCATGTTGGCCAGGCTGGTCTCGAACTTCTGACCTCAGTGATCTGCCCACCACGGCCTCCCAAAGTTCTGGAATTCCAGGCGTGAGCCACCATGCCCGGCCTTAAAATCGTTTATGTTTTCACTCCTCTAGGTTGTGTGTATGTGCCCACCTTTGTGTTTTTAAACACGCCGCATCTTGACCTGGGGAGCCCTTTTCCTTTTTCTCTCTCCAGTTAGCCCTTGCCCCCTTGTCAGTTAGTGCTTGTTGAAAGAAGGAAGGACTTATCTATTTACATGACTGCATTTCCTGTCACCTCCTCCAGGAAGCCCCTCGAGTATACTCAGTTCTGACCCACGGTCCCATCCAACCTGGTTGAAGTGTCTCTCTACTTGGTGTAGTGCTTGGGAAAGAGTTATTGAAGAAAGAATGTTACTGCTTTTAGTTAAGAGATTCGGGTTGGCTAAGGGAGAAAGCATAGCTCCGGAGAAAGCAGGTACTCTGTCTCCTTCCTGCAGGCTTCTCCCCAGTTTCCAGAGGGAAGCGGTTTCCAGCTCTCAGGAACAAGATGGAACTGACACCTTCTATTTGTGATTGTGTGATAGGGTTAAAACTGGACATGTTCACTGAAACAAAGAGGAGTTGTAGCCCCTTTGGTGTGACTGAACCAGTGATGACATTTGACTGTTTGTCAGTCCTCTGACATTCCGGCCCTAGTGGCCACGGTGGCTTTTTTGTAAGCATCTTTTTTGTTTATTACTAGCTGTGTATCCTTGGGCAAGTTGCTTAACCTCTCTGTGCCTCAGGTGCCTCATCTATAAAATGGGAATAATAAGAGCACCTCATAGGGTCATTGTCAGTTAATATCTATAGGGGCCTAGTGTACCACCTGGTACCTGCTGGTCTTAATGCCTGCTATTATTAGTACACTCATGCATTACTTAATGATGGGGATACGTTATGAGAAATGCATAATAAGATTTTGTCATTGTGTGATCATCACTGAGTGTCCCTACACACACCCAGATGGAGTAGCCCACTACACACCTGGGCTAGATGGTGTGCTTGTGACTAAGGCTTTAGCTTTTAGGCTACAAACCTATACAGCATGTGATTGTACAGAATACCATAGGGAATTGTAACACAGTGGTGAGTATTTGTGTCTTTATAGAAAAGATGCAGTAAAATATAGTATATTGTTGTCATCTCATGGGACCACTGTCATATTTGTGGTACATTGTTTGTTTGCTTTTTTGAGACAAGGTCTCCCTCTGTTGCCCAGGCTGGACTACAGTGGCGTGATCTCGCCTTATTGTAGCCTCGGCTTCCTGGGCTCAAGTGATCCTCCCATCTCAGCCTCCCAAGTAGCTTAGATTACAGGCACATGCCACCACTCTTGGCAAATTTTTGTAGAGATGGAGTTTCGCCGTGTCTCCCAGGCTGGTCTTGAACTCCAGATCAAGCGATCTGCCTGCCCCGGCCTCCCTGGTGGTCCATTGTTGAGTGAAACATCATTAAGCCGTACATGACTGTTTTAAAAACTGTTTTATCTGTGATGGTATAACAAATGAAAAACAGTATCTCTTTATTTCTTGGAAATCTTGGTGATGGTACTTCTCAGTGGTCTTTGCCCACCTGTCCCATGGTCTCGTCGAACCCGCGCACCCACTGCCTCATTCCTCACCTGAGTCAGAATTCCCAGGAGAAGTTGGGTGGCTGGGCACAGTGTGCTGGGGTCAGGAGGAACAGCCATGGCCACACCCTGGCGAGTTCAGAGCTGTGCATAGCCCAGGCGGTGGCTGGGGGAACAGCAGCAGGATTTTTGTTGGGATGTGCTTGTGGCCAAGTTTCTGTTGAAAATGGCAGATATGCTTTGAAAACTGGTAATTTTTCCACTAATAATTAAAATACTCTATGTCCTGTAGTAACTATTGAATTTTTTTTTTTTTTTTTATGATAGGCATTATGTAACCAGAGTTCATTTGGGAGTTTATATTGGATTTTTTTATTTCTTTTTTTTTTTTTTTTTAATTTTTTGAGACACAGTCTCACTCTGTTGTCCAGGCTGGAGTGCAGTGGTGTGATCTTGGCTCACTGCAGCCACTGCCTCCCGGGTTCAAGCGATTCTGCTGTCTTGGCCTCCCGAGTAGTTGGGATTACAGGCGCCCACCACCATGCTTGGCTCATTTTTGTATTTTTAGTAGAGACGGTGTTTTGCCATGTTGGCCAGGCTGGTCTCGAACTCCTGACCTCAGTGATCTGCCCACCTCGGCCTCCCAAACTGCTGGGATTACAGGCAATGCGCCACTGTGCCTGGCCTTATACTGAATTTTAAAATTATCTAGTGATAAATTATTATTTGCTATGTTAAGATGACTCTGAGTTGTTTATTACGTGTGAAGTAGTTATATTTTCACCATAAGAAACCGTAACACTCACTGCTTTGCCATTATAACCAGTGTTACAATTGGTATGGATAATAATTGAAAACCATACTCTGTATTATTTGTTCATAAATTCACACGAACCTATTTGAAAGAAAACACGACCTATATACAGGAGATCCATTGTTAGAAAAAAGCCTGGAGGTGACTCTTTTTTTAAAGCAGCATAAAGACCTCTTGCTTCTTTGGATAGCAAGTTTGTGCAGGTGGGTTAATTTTTTTATTTTTTAAACCGAAAGGTGATGTAAAAACGTGGCCCAGGAGCAGTTGGTCTAGATCAAGTGTGTGACCAGCAGGGGTCAGTGTTGAGCCTCTGCGTTTTGCTCCTGGGCTCCTTGGGAGGTTGGATACGGCGCGACTGATCTCCGCACGGACCTTTGCTGCCTCTACAGTTCTTCCACCTTCACTCGTTCTATCTTTGGGTAAAGAGATGGAATCTTAATGGCATTTCATCTGTGTAGCTCACAGTGAAAGAAATCTCACGTGTGTTACAGTCAAACAGAGCATCAGTTTCACAGCTGCCTTGCATATGGCCTCTGAATAGAGAAGTGCTGATCAGAGTATGTTTCCAATCAAAGGAAATGGAATTTGCAGTGTCCCCTTTGAGCAGATTCCATCAGCATGTGACGCTTAATGATTTTCCAGGTTTGAGGTGCTAGCAAAGCCCAGGCCAATAATAGGATTAATAATACCTACTTGGTTAATTTCCTAGGGCTGCAAAACAAAATACCACAGGCTGGGTGATTTTGACAACAGAAATTTATTTCCCACGGTCCTAGAGGCTGGAAGTTCAAGATCACAGTGTCAGCAGGGCTGGCGGCTCCTGGGTCTTCTAGCCTGGGCTTGCAAGTGGCCGCCTTCTTGCTGTGTCCTCAAGTGGCCTTCCCTCTGCATCCCTGGTGTCCCTCCGTCTGTTCAGTTTCCTCTTCTCATGAGGACAGTAGTCACATTAGGATAGGGGTCTACCTTAAGGACCTCATTTTAACTTAACCACCTCTTTAAAAGCCCCATCTCCAAATATAGTCACATGTTGAGGTATTGGGGGTTGGGGCTTCAGCATGTGAGTTTTGGGGAGACACAGTGCATTCCATAACATGTAGATTGGAGGTTCTCAAATGATACAGACCTGAGGACCTACTCTGTGGTAAGTGCTTCTCACACTCCTAACATCCCTCTTCGGTTCACCTGATTATTGTCAGCGTTTTATAAATGAGAAGGTAGAGCGCTGTTGAGGTTCTATAAAGTCCCCAGTGTCACTCAGGCAGTGGCCGAAACGGAGTTCACTTTTTTTCTTTTTGAAATGGACTTTCACTCTTGTTGCCCAGGCTGGAGTGCAGTGGCATGATCATGACTACTACAGCCTCCCACTCCCAGATTCTAGCAATTCTCCTGTTCTCCCTCCCAAGTAGCTAGGATTACAGGCACCTGCCACAACACCTGGCTAATTTTTTGTATTTTTAGTAGAGACAGGGATGGGTTTCACCATGTTGGCCAGGCTGGTCTCGAACTCCTGGCCTTGGGTGATTCAACTGCCTTGGCCTCCCAAAGTGTTGGGATTACAGGCACAGGCTACTGTGCCCGGTTGTAGTTCACTCTTGAGTGTGTCTGAAAGCTTTGCTCTGTGATGCTGTGCTATGTTGTATCCTAGTCCTGAAGGAGTCACCAGGGCCAGGCTTGGGTGCCAAGGAGAGGTGACTCCTAGGTCTTGCCTTACCTTAAGGCATTCATTTCCAGAATTCTTTAAAACACTGTATTAGGCAAATAAAACGTGTCATTGGGCTAGCCCTGCCAGCTTGGAAACTTGGGTTTACCGGATGGCTGCAGAGCTTTAACTGTTGAAGAAAACATAAGAAGCAACTTAATCTCCATCTGATCAATATTAGCAGAACCCTCCCCACTTTCTTTATGGTTTCCTAAAAAACTATTAATCTCAACGGAATGGAATGATCAGATGTGAGATCTTTTTATACCGTATATTAATTCATTTTCTTCTGTCTTCAAACTTAGAACGTTACCTTAAAACACTACAAAGTATGGTGCTGGAAAAGATTGTGTTGGGGAAATATTGGTTCATGTATCTAACACAATAAACCTGAATTACATTAAATGGTAGTTTTAGTTATAGTATGCATACCTCCTAAAGATCCTTTTTATTTCATCCATTTCTCTGCATATCCATTAATTATTCCTTTCGACTCTGTGTAGCTTATAATTTTAAGGGTGAGGCCAAATGAAGGTACACATCAGAACAAGCAATTACTTGCAAGGAGGTTTTGCCTCTTAGTTTTTCTCTACATAGTGTAGACCAGAAAATGGTAATGTGGTTTGCAATCTCGATATTTGAATGCTGGTCTGTGTAACTTGGTTTTCTTAACAGCTGTAAGTGAGGCTGGGCGCAGTGGCTCATGCCTGCTGCAATCCCAGCACTTTGGGAGGCCAACGTGGGTGGATCACCTGAGCGAAGTCAGGAGTTTGAGACCACCCTGGCCAACATGGTGAAATACCCTCTCTACTAATAATACAAGAATTAGCTGGCTGTGGTGGTGCATGCCTGTAATCCCAGCTGCTTAGGAGGCTGAGGCAGGAGAATCGCTTGAACCTGGGAGGTGGAGGCTACACTGAGCTAAGATCATCACGCCATTGTACTCCAGCCTGGGCGAAAAGAGTGAGAATCTTTCAAAATAAATAAATAATAAAACAGCTGTAAATGCTTAAGTCTTTGGGCCGTGTCAAAGATACCTTTGTAATTTATTATATGTTTGTATTCTGCAAAGTTGTGCACCCTTTGTTAGGATAAATATAATAGATAATATGATTGAAATACCATGCCATCTATGCATGGAGTGTATCAATACATGCACACATTTACCATGTACCAGGCATTGTGCTAAGCCCTCTGTATGGATTAATCTTCCAACCTCACAATTTATTGTCATTATATAGTGAATAGGTAAGGAAACAGATTTAGGGAGCATCATTAACTTGCTCAGAGTCACCCAGGCAATAAGTGGTAGAACGCAGATTTGAACCCATGCCAGCAGACTTCAGAAGCAGTGTTCTCAGCTTATCCTGTTTTGCCTTACTTGTTTCTGACAGTCTTATGCACATACCCTGTGGAGGAGATGAAGATGAATGGCTAATACAGCAAGCATGCTGAGTACCTGTGGCCACCTGGTCATGTTCTAGAAGCCGTGGTAGCTGTCCTGTCTGGGCTAATGATTCTGTATCAATTTAGGGAATGCATTCAGGGTCACTACCTATGTTTATCCCATTTGAACCAGGGAAACAGGAACCTTCATCTTCCCAAAATACTTACACATAGTTTTAAAAAAATCTACTCCAAAATATTTTATTGAAATATTCATATCGATAAGTGCATATATGATAGTACAAGTTGACAGATTTTCAAAGCAAGAAACATTATCAGTAGGTTGGGAGCTCGTGCTCCTCCCAGTCACTCTCCCTTTAAGTCATGAGACTGCTGGCCTCCTGAGCTTATCCTGGTAGTTCCAATGGAAATACATAATAACACTTAACTCCTCCTCCTAGTCCTCATCTTGACCTCCTCCCTTCCACTCAGTTCCGTGCCTCTCACAGATATGGGTGGTGATAGAATTGGAATATCTCACAATCTCAGATGTGGTACCCAACACACAATTAACAATACTAATATGACTAATGCCAGTATTGCTAAAAACAATTGTCTTACGCATATGCTATCTTCATTCTCCCTCTTAAAAAAAAAAAAAGGCTATTTTTTTAAGAGCAGTTTTTGATTTATAGAGAACTAGAACAGGAAGTACAGATCCACATCTCTCCTCCATCCCCCTTTCCTAGTTTCCCATATTAACATCTTGCGTTGGTGTGTTACGTTTGCTATGATTGCTGAACCAATATTGATGCAACATTATTATTAGTTTTTGAGACGGAGTCTCACTCTGTCACCCAGGCTGGAGTGCAATGGTGTGATCTCAGCTCACTGCAACCTCTGCCTCCCAAGTTCAAGGGATTCTCGTGCCTCAGCCTCTCGAGTAGCTGGGATTACAGGCACGCGCCATCACACTCGGCTGATTTTTTTAAATCTTTAGTAGAGACGGGATTTCAGCATGTTAGCCAGGCTGTTGATGCATTATTATTAACTAAAGTTTAGAGCCAACATCAGGGTTCACTCTATATAGTATAGTTTTATGGGTTTTGACAAATTAATGTCGTGTATTCACCACTATAGTATCGTATGGAACAGTTTCACTGCTCTAAAAACCCTCTCTGCTCTACCTCTTTGTCCCTTCTCCCTCATTATCTACCTCCAGAACCTCAGACAACCACTGAAATGTTACAGTTTGCCTTTGTCTCTATAATTTTACCCTTTCCAGAATGCCATACAGCTGGAATCGTATGGTATATAGCTCTACAGATATGGCTACTTTTGCTTCACAACATGCATTTAAGATTCCTCCATGTCTTTTTGTGATTTGATAGCTCATTTCTTGTTGATAGAGTGAATAATATTCCATTGTCTAGATGTACCACAGTTTGCTTATCCATTCACCTATTGGATCATATTTTGGCAACTTCCAAATCTGGACAATTATGAATAAAGCTGGTGTAAACATAGTACAGATTTTTGTATAGACAGAAGATTTCAACACATCTGGGTGAACACCTAGGAGTGTGATTACTGGATCATGTGATAAGACTGTGTTTAGCTTTATAAGAGACTGTCAAACTCTTCTCAAGTGGCTGTACCATTTTGCATTCTACCAATAAAGAATGAGATTTCCTGTTGTTCCACATCTTCACCAGCATTTGGTATTGTTGGTGTTTTGGATTTTAGCCATTCTAGTGGGTATGCAGTGGTATCTCATTGTTTCCATTCCATTTGCAATTCCGTAATGACATGTGATGCTGAGCATCTTTTCATATGCTTGTTTGCCATATGTTTATCTTCTTTGGTGAGATGTCCATTCAGATTTTTTATGTACTTCTTTTTTTTTTTTTTTTTTTTTTTGAGGCGGAGTCTCGCTCTGTCGCCCAGGCTGGAGTGCAGTGGCGCGATCTCGGCTCACTGCAAGCTCCGCCTCCCGGGTTCCCGCCATTCTCCTGCCTCAGCCTCCCGAGTAGCTGGGACTACAGGCGCCGCCACCACGCCCGGCTAATTTTTTTGTATTTTTAGTGGAGACGGGGTTTCATTGTGTTAGCCAGGATGGTCTCGATCTCCTGACCTCGTGATCCGCCCGTCTCGGCCTCCCAAATTGCTGGGATTACAGGCTTGAGCCACCGCGCCCGGCCTATGTACTTCTTAATTGGGTTGGTGTTCCTGAGTTTTAAGTCTCCTTTTTATATTTTGGATACCAGTTCTTTATCAGATATGTAGGTTGCAAATATTTTCTCCTTGTTTGCATTGGTCCTTCATTCCCTTAATGATATCTTTCACAGAGCAGAAATTTTTAATTATAATGAAGTCTCATTTAACAAGTTTTTCCTTCATAAGTTGTGCCTTTGGTATTGTATCTCGGAAGTCACTGCCAAATCTCAGGTCAACTAGATTTTTCTCCTTCGTTATATCTAGAAATTTTTATAGCTTTGTGTTTTGTATTAGGTCTGTGATTCATTTGGAGTTCATTTTTGTGAAAGATGTTAGGTCTTTGTCTAGATTGATTTTGGTGTATGTTGATGTCTGTCCATCTGTTTCAGCACCATTTGTTGAAAAGACTCCTTTTCTCACTTAGTTGCCTTTGCACTTTTGCCAGAGGTTAGCTGATTATATTTGTGTGGGTCTGTTTCTGGGCTTTCTATTTTATTCCAGTGACCTACCTGTCTATTGTTTCACCAATACCACACTGTCTTATTACTATAACCAATATTAAGTTTTGAAGTTGGGCAGTGTCATTGCTCCAACTGTATTTTCTTCAATATCGCATTGACTGTTCTGCTTTTCCATGTAAATTTTAGGATCAGTTTGTTGATATCCATAAACTTGATAGTATTTTGACCGGAATTGAGTGTAGACCAACTTGGGAAGAACTGACATCATAACAATGTTGAGTCTTCCTGTTCATGAACATGGGATATCTCACTATTTATTTAGGTCTTTGATTTCTTCCATACTAGTTTTGAAGCTTTTCTCATATAGAGCTTGTACATATTTTGTTACCCATATATTTAAATATTTCATTTGTTTGGCGTTAATGTAAATGATGTGTTTTTAATGTAAAATTCTAATTTTTTATATAGAAAAGCAGTTGCGTTTATATATTACCTTGTATCCTGCAAACTTGCTGTAGTTTTTCAGTTCTTCTTTGTTGATTCTTTGGGATTTTCTACGTAGACATATTATCTGTGGACAAAGACAGTTTTAATTCATCTTTCCCAGTCTGCATACATTTTGCTGTTTTTCCTTACCTTACTGCATTAGCAAGGACGTCCAGTGTGATTTTGGCTAGAAGTGGTGAGGGGACATCCTTGCCTTGTTCCCAACCATAGTAGGAAAGCAACTAGTTCCTTAACATTAAGTATCATGTTAATTGTAGGATTTTTGTAGATATTTTTTACTAAGTTGAGAAAGTTTTCCTCTATTCCTAGTTTGCTAAGAGTTTTTATGCGTGTTGAATTTTGTCCAGTGGTTTTTCTGCATCTATAGATATAATCATATGAATTTTCTTCTTTTGCCTGTTTGAAGTGATGGATTGCTTTTGTTTTTGAGTTTGAACCACTTTTGCATACCTGGAGTAAGTTCCACTTGGTCATTGTGTGTACTCTTAATACATTTTTGAAATTATTTGCCAATGCTTTGTTGAGGATTTTTGTATCTATGTCCATGAGGGATATTGGTCTGTAGTTTCTCCTTTTTGTAATGTCTTTGGCTTAATGCTGGCCTCATAGAATGAGTTAGAAATTGTTCTCTCTGCTTCTGTTTTCTGAAAGGTATTGTAGAGAACTGGTATAATTTCTTCCTTAAATGTTTGGTAGAATTCATGAGTAAACCTATCTGGGCGTGGTACTTTCTGTTTTAGAAGATTATTAATATTAATTTATGATTCAATTTCTTTAATAGACATAGGCCTACTAAAATGATCTATTTCTTCTTGTGTGAGTTTTGGTAGATTATGTCTTTCCAGCAGTTGGTCCATTTTATCTAAGTTATAACATTTTTGGACATTGAGTTGTTCATAATGTTACTTTATTATCCCTTTAACATCCATGAAATCAGTAGTAATGGCCCTTCTTTCATTTGTTAGTAATTTGTTCTTTTTTTTTTTTTTTTTTTTTTGATTAGCCTCCCTAGAGGGTTACCAGTTTTATTGATTTTTTTTCCAAAAACCAGCTTTTGAACTCAGAGATTTTCTCTATTATTTCCCCTTTTAAGTATCACAGATTTCTGCCCTAATTTTTATTATTTTTTTTTCTGTTTACTTGTAGTTCAATTCATTCTCATTTTTCTTGTTTTCTAGGGTAGAAGTTTAGATTATTGATTTTAGTAGGTTGGTACAGAGGTAATTGCCGTTTTGCCATTACTTTTGCACCAACTTAATAGAACTTTCTCGTTTTGTAATACATGCATTTAATGCTATAAGTTTCCTTTAGCATTGATTTTGCTGCAGTTCCCAAATTCTGATAAGTAGTATTTTCATTTTCATTTAATTAAAATAGTTTTAACATTTTTTTGACATTTCTTTGACATGTTATTTAGACATATGTTGTTAATGTCCAGATGTTTTGGGATTTTGCAGCTATCTTTCTGTTTGATTTCTAGTTTAATTCCAGTGTGGACTGAGAGCATATATCGTATGATTTCTATTCTCTTAAGTTTAAGGGGTGTTTTAATGCCCAGAATGTGGTCTATGTTGATGAATGTTCTGTGCAAGCTTCAGAAGAATGCATATTTTTCTGTTGGATGGAGTAGTCTATAGATGTCAGTTATATCCAGCTGATTGATGGTGGTGGTGTGTTTTTAACTCTGTCCTTACTGATTTTCTCCCTGCTGGATATGTCAGTTACTAGTAGAATGGAGTGTTGAAGTCTCCAAGTATAATAGCAGATTTGTTTGTTTCTCTTTGCATTTCTGTAAGTTTTTGTCTTACGTATTTTGATGCTGTTGTTAGATACATACACAATAAGGATTACTGTATCTTTCTTGGAAAGTTTACCATTTAATCGTTATGTAATATCTTTTTTATTTCTGATAATTTTCTTTGCTTTGAAGTCAACTTTGTCTGAAATTAACATGACTACTCCAGCTTTTTTTGCTTACTGTTTAGTGTCATATATCTTTCTCCATCCCTTTACTTTTAATTTAGTTGTATCTATATTTTATATTTAAAGTGAATTTCTCATAGATAACATATAGTTAGATCCAATCTTGGTTTTTTTTTTCCTAAAAAAAAAACCCATCCTGATAGTCTTTTAATTGATATGTTTGGTTATTAACATTTAATGCGATAATTGGCATGACTTAGATTAATACCTGCATAATAAGTGTTTTCTATTCTTGCCCCCTCTTCTTTTTTTTTTTTTTTTTTTTTTTTTTTTGTCTTCTACTCTTTTTCTGCTTTCTGTGGCTTTAATTGAGCACTTTATATGATTTCATTTTCTCTTCTCACAACATATTCCATTTTCTCTGCTCTCAGGAAAATTTATATTTAAAAATTTAGTATTTTAGAAGGAGGATAAAGCAAGGAATAAAAACTTCTTAATGATAGCCCTAGAGTTTGGAGTATACATTTACAATTAATCTTAACTCACTTTTAAATAACACTGTGCCACTTCAGAACCAGTGCAGGTAACTTAAAATCAAACATTTCCAGTTCCTTCCTGTTATCCTTTATAGAATTGCTATCATTCATTTCACTTATCTGTAAACTGTAATCAACCAACACATTGTTGCTGTTACTATTTTGAACAATCTGTGATCTGTTAGATTAAGAATAAGAACAATAAACCATTTTATATTACTTTTATTAATTTATTCTTTAACTCTTCCTTTCTTTATGTAGATCCTATTTTCTGCTGTATCATTTTTATTCTCTGTGATGAGCTTGTTTTAACACATTTTATGTGTCTTCAGTTTTTACTTTGGTGAGAAAGTATTTTTTTTTTCTATCTAATTTTTCACCCTGAGAACCTGATGGGGCTCTTGGAGGTAAAACTCAGCAAAGTACAGGAGACCCCTTAAGCCTGGGCCCCTAGGAGTTGTTTTTGGTTTATTTTTTATTTTTTATTTGTTGTTGTTGTTGTTGTTTTTTAATCTCTCAAACTAGCCTATCACTCAGCCTCTGGCAATTAGGCAGTTATCCTTGAAGCATCCCTACTGGTTGCTGGCTCCAGCACGTGTTTCTTTTCCTAGAATGCTGTGATTCTCTGTGTTTGCCTGTCTGTAGATTTCAGTATGGTGGATTGCCCTGTGACCTCAATTTTCTGATGCATCTGTGGAAGAGTTGTTGGTTTTCTGTTTGCTCAGCTTTTTTCTCACTGTGAGCATGGTAGTGATAACTTCCAGACTCTCTATTTGCTAACCAGAAAGCCGATACATCTCTAATCTGGTTTCAAGTGTGGAAATACGGCTCCCTGCTTTTTAGAAGTTGAACTGTATCTAGATTTTCAGCACATATAGCCCTCTCCTATGATACCGTCTCTCCATTAGCCCCCAGGCAGTCTTAGTTCTACAGGTACCTCTATCTTTTATGCGCATCAAGAGTCTTTAGGTCAATGCATCTCCAGTTATTTTGATTGTCTGAAGCTTGTACTCTGAAATATTCCTCAGAAAGGTATCAAGAGAATAATATTCCCAGAGTTTTTCCTGTGGGTAGTACGTAAAAATTTGTGTTCTTTTAACATAAAAGTCAATTTTACAGGTAGGGAGACTCACGGTTTCTTTTCTGGAGTGTTGCTGATGTGTTACTCTATTTCTTCTGGCATAAAGCGTTGTCCGAAAGTCTGGTGATACAATTTTATTTCCTGTAATTTTACTAGAGTATGACTTGGTGTGGGGTATAGTTCATTCTGGTCTGATTATTTCCCAGGTATGTAGTATGCTCTTTAAAGTTTGAAAATTTTATTAGTCTGTTTTCATACTGCTATAAAGAACTGCTCGAGATGGGTAATTTATGAAGGAAAGAGATTTAATCAACTCACAGTTCAGCATGGCTGGGGAGGCCTCAGGAAACTTACAATCAAGGCGGAAGGGGAAGGAAGGTGCCTTTCTCACAAGGCAGTAGGAAGAAGAAGTGCTGAGCGAATGGGGAGGAGCCTCTTATAAAACCATCAGATCTCATGAGAACTCACTATCAGGAGAACAGCATGGGGGCCACCACCACCATGATTCAATTACCTCCACCTGGTCTCTCCCTTGACCTATGAGGATTATCAGTTCAAGATGAGATTTGGGTGGGAACACACAGCCTAACCATATCAAAACTTTTAAATTTTTATTTCAAGAAAGTATTTTTATTGTGATTTTTAGTCTGTGAGCTCTTATGTCCTTCTTTAGGGTTTTTTGGGGTCTATATGTTGATCTTTTTGCCCGTCTTTAATATTTGTCACTTTCTCCCAGATCCCTGTTCCTGCTTCATTTCTTTGTTTTAAAAGAAATCCCTCATGCCTGTAATCCCAGCACTTTGGGAGGCTGAGGCAGGTGGATCACCTGAGGTCAGGAGTTGGAGATCAGCCTGGCCAACATGGTGAAACCCCGTCGCTACTAAAAATACAAGAATTAGCCAGGTGTGGTGGTGGGCGCCTATAATCCCAGCTACTTGGGAGGCTGAGGCAGAAGAATCGCTGGAACCCGGGAGGCGGAGCTTGCAGTGAGCTGAGATCATACCACTGCACTCCGGTCTGGGCAATAGAGTGAGATTCCGTCTCAAAAAAAAAAAAAAAAAAAAGAAATCCCCACTTTATCTTCTGTTTCTTGTGAAGTATTATGTATTGTGTTTATTTGCTCTTATATGTCTTTGAATTTAGCTTTCATTTCTGAAATTTTTTTTTGTTTCTAATTTTTTTTCTCAAGTTTTGTCCCTTTATTACTGAATTTTTGGAAATCAGATTTATGTTTCTGTTTTATGTCGTGTATCATTGTTGTAATGTCTTTTTACCTTGTTTTGAAATAGTCAATTATAGTTTTGCCCTGTTTTCTGGGCATCTTTTTGGTTAGTGAGCTTTCATGGTCAATGATGTTCTTCTACACTTTTTTTTTCCTTTTATTCCATAATAACTTTATGGGATTTGCTCCCAATATTTTTTATGTCACTCATTTTAAATGAAATTAATTTTCCTAAACTTTCAGAGGAAGGCTTAATTCTATATAGGTTTTCTAACTTTACAGAGCTCTGTCCTCTGGTTGATTTTATGTAGTATTCAAAATACAGTGGCTTGCTTTCAGATGACTTGGTTCAGTCCTTCTGCCCACTTTTATCTGGATCTTCTCTATCCTTGGTCTCTTCTTTTTTCTCTCTTTTTAAAAATTTTTAATTTTTACTTACCACTCCTTGTGGAGTAGGGCTACCCTATAGGCAGTGTGTGTCTGTCGTTGGTCTCTATTATTTCTGTCTTATCCAGCTTTGATTCTCGGCCCTGTCCTGCAAGGGAGCCCTAGGTGGTCAGTTTCCAGGTCACAGGGCCTAGACTTGTTCTGATCCATCAGACCCTACTGCAGGCCCCGCTGTTGGGCTGTTGGAATGGACAGACCCTTCCTAATTTCAGCCGCTCTTCTCACAGAGGTCTTCTGGGCTTTCTGGTGAATTTGTTTAGCTATTTGGGGGTTCTCTGGTCTCAAGTTGTTCGACGCTCCTTGGGTTCTCTCTGCTTTCATCACATACGTGCTGATATCACACCAGTCTTTGGGTTATTGGTAGCTTGTCCTCATCTACTTGTATTTTGGAGTTTTTTGTGGGGACACTTTATTACCTAGTTTTGTTGCAAATCATGTCCTTAAATTTTTTCTTGCTGCCTAGTTTCTCTGTTTTGATGTAGGGTTTCAGGATTCCTAAAATCTGCCATGCTGCCTGCACGTTTCCTGCACCCACACTTTTTCCCCTTGGTACAGTGGGAAAAATACCCTTCTCCTGAAGTGAAGGAAAATGTGTATGTAGTATCTGATGCAGACCAGGTACTCAAAAAATGATCGTTGTGGTGAACAGTTTGGCAGTGTCACCCTTGTTGAGCCGAGGCGTAGTCTGTTTTGAAGCTGCCATTGTGGGAGCTCTGACGAGGTGGGGATTTGGGGGTGAAGAGTCTAATGGGCCTTTGGGGTGAGAAAAGAACACGAGGGTAAGGGTTTGTGGGTGTCATTGATGGCAGATTTGTTTGCTGCATCTGTGCATGTTGAGAGAAAGGCAGAGGGAAGGGACTGGAGCAGGACTGGGAGAAAAGACATCACACACGGTGAAGATCTAGGGAAGCCCTGGAGCAGATCAGAAGAAACAAACCTAAGTTTGACTTAGGGGCCGGTGGATTATCAGTGTCAATCTAGGTGACTGGTTACAGGATTGGAGAAGGCAACACTTGGAGGCCAGGATAAGGGATGACGTGTGGGGAGAGAATCAAAATCCAAGGTTAAAAATAATGGTTGAGCTGTCTTCGAGATCAAATCATGTTCTGCCTTCTGGTAAGAGCAGGTGGCACACCATGGTCTTCTAATATTTAGTGACTTTTGAGGGACTTAGAACTCTTAGAGCTCCAAGAGTCACGTGGCTTTTGTACAGGCAGCAGGTTTAGGATTCCAGCTCCTCCTGCTTGGAAAGGAGATTTGCTTTTCCCGGGGAAATGTGGGGCCAGGTTCAGGTGAGAAGTATGGGGGAAGGCTGAGGTGGACGCAGAGAGCTGCTGCTCAACAGGAGAATGGGGAGTCATAGAGAAACGCCCGACATCAGACCCTGGGAATAGAGTGCCGGTGCCCCACCTGGGCGGCTTGTTTATCTCTAGGGGTCCCGGGGGTGGAAGAAACACCCTATTTTCTGAAATGCAAAGTGTGCACAGTTAATACTGCTCATGTCTTAACTTTGGCAAATAAAAGAACCTATGTACGTACTTAAACTCCTTCTTGTCTTTTGAACATCATCAAATGCCATGCAATTGGCAAATTGTGGATGCAACCAGTGGCATATTTGTTTAGCCAGTAAAACAGTATCAGAATTAATCAACTTCTTGTTTAGAAACAGCTTTTAGGGGATTCTGTCTGCTTACTAGTTCTGAAATCACAGGCAAGTTGCATAACCTCTTGTGTCTCATTTTTCTCATCTAAAATTGAGAGGGAAGAAGATACTACTACTGTTGCCTTGTAGGGTTATTGTGAGAAGTAAGTAAATTGATAAAGTTCTTAAAACTGTCATGTTTTAAGCATTTGGTAAGCATTAGCTATTGCTGTTTGTTATTACCTTATTTTGTTTGAACATTTTTTTTTTTTTTGAGACTGAGTCTCACTCTGTCACCCAGGCTGGAGTGCAGTGGTGCCATCTCAGCTCACTGCAACCACTGCCGCCTGGGTTCAAGCCATTTCCCTGCCTCAGCCTCTCGAGTAGCTGGGATTACAGGGGCCCATCACCACACCTGGCTGGTTTTTGTATTTTTAGTGGAGATGAGGTTTCACCATGTTGGCCAGGCTGGTCTCAAACTCCTGACCTCAGGTGATCTGCCCGCCTTGGCCTCCCAAAGTGCTGGAAATACAGGTGCGAGCCACCCCACTGGGACTGTGTTAACATTTTTGATTCTAGTGAGCAGATAGGTAAAGTGCTCAGCACAACACAGTGATGTAGTAGTCATTGCATAAATATTCTTTTTTCTCCTTTTGTTTCATTTTAAAGATGAGGAATTTGTGCTGCAGAACAATCCAGTGATTTTCTTGGGATCTCATGGGATGACAGGGCCGGTCTCACCTGCTAGGAACTGTGCATTCTTTGCTTTGCTTTTGTGTCTTATTTTATTCTAGATAGGAAGGAATTTTCCATTCAGGTTTATATTATTTTTATTATGGTTGGAATTTCTGTCATAAAGGACATTCCATCCAGGTGTCAATATTATTTTTCCAGTTTGCAAGGAAGAAGCTTAAGATTTAGAATGTGGAAAACTTGGTTGTACTCTGTTCTGATTCTGGTGGTCTGTGGAATCTTAGAAGAATACCTTTACTTCTCTGGCCCACTGTTTTCTTCTCTGTAAATTGAGGAGCTTAAGTTCTTTGATTTCTAGGGTTCATTTGGCTCTGACATTCTACAACTATGATTTCTAGAACTACATACATCTTGTGTTACACAAATAAAATAGTCTATGCTAGAAAAATTAGTCAATACAAGCAAACCAAAAAGAAAAAGGAGGAGACAGAGGAGGGAGGTAGTTAGATATAAAATAAAAGGGACTCTGGTCCTTGAAGATTTTATTAACCCTAAAAAAGTTTTCAGCACTTGCCTTTTAATGGGAGTTTCAAAGCAGCTTGCGACTTTTATGGTACAAGTCTTCTGCCTGTCAGAGTTCTCCAGAGAAATAGAATCCATAGGCAATATATATATATGGAGATTCATTATGGAAATTGGCCCAGGCGATTATGGAGGCTAAGAAATTCCACGATGTGCTGTCTGCAAGCTGGAGGACCTGGAAAGTCGGTGATGATGGGTCCAAGGCCGAAGGCTGGAGAGTCACAGGAGGGGTGCGTATCAGTGACGCAAGTCCCGGAATTTCAAGGTCCCGGAACCAGGAACTGTAATGTCTGATGGCAGGAGAAGATGGATCTTCATGAAATCTCCCTTCCTCTGCCTTTTTATTCTATGAGGCGCTCAATGAATTGGTTATTGCTCACCTGTATTGGTGAGGGGGGGGTCTTCATTACTTAGTCCCCTGATTCAAATGCTAATCTCTTCTGGAAACACCCTCACAGACCGTGGAAAAGAATATTTTACCAGCTATCTGGGTATCTCGTAGCCCGGTCAAGTTGACAACATTCACTATCACGTTCTGTATTGTATCCTAGTGTTTTATTTCATCTCTTTATTGCAGAGGAAGCTCATTGAGGGCAGCAACTGCATCTCACTCATATTCTATCCCTGTCCCACCAAAGAAGTACAGTGGTTTGCAGAGTAGTTGGAACTCAACAAGCTTTGTTAATAGCATCCAAAGACTGCATCTCTTAGGTGGCTTACTATATTTTTCTCTTTAATTCTCCCAGGCCTGTTCAGAAATAGTTTTTTCTGTGTGTTTTTTCCTGGAACAAAAACTATAAAATGATGTGGTTGGACAGGAATGATGTGGGCTCCATAATTTAAATACCAGTGTCTTGGGTCTGTCTGTCTTCTTTCTCCTTAATGTTCTGATGGACTGAAATACTCCAATTAGTGACCAGCTCATGGGAGGGTTCTCAAGATAGGTGAATTTGCTGCTCTTCTGTGTAGAAACAGGGGCCGTCTTTTTTTTTTTCAGGTGTCGTATGTTCAATTGTTTTATTGTTGATTGAGAGATGACTTAATTGGGATTGATAGACCCTTTATCTGTACCTAGTAGAATTCAGTCAAGTATTCAAAATTTCAAGTATTTTGAAAACTTACTACTGAAGAGTGTCAGTAACCCTGAACAATAATTAGTTGTGAACTAAGGAAAAGCTTTCATCCCACAGTGATATTTTTAAAGTTTTAACTTATGAACAAAATTCAAAAGAAAGGTTTTTATGATTCTGGGTGTGTTGATGAATATAATATTTTTATTATTTATTGATATCAAATATTTTATTGTCTGTCTTCATTTTAATACATTGTCAGAACCTGCATACGTAGTAGTAGATCAGAATCTGTGTCCTACTACCAAGGGTGAAATAACTTCAGCCATGCGACATGGGCAGGCATTTTAAGCAGCATCATGGAGATGCAGAGCTCAAGTTGGTCAGCATTGCTGCCCGGTGCTGACATCTGGCCAGCTTCCACATTCCTGTGGAGCCTCTGATGAGGGTTATTTAAAGCTGTGGCTGTTTCTAGTCCACCAGGGAGCCAAAATGGAAAAGCCATTTACACCACGCTACATGTTAAGATCCAGTTAATTCTTTGTGGTCTAGAACTCTGGGATGATTTGCATTAACATGGCGGTCTCTGTGTACAACTGCAGAGGGTTCTGTCTACAATGCAGTTTGTAGAATCTTGCAGAATTGGAATAGTGCACCCTGCAGTGGTAAAACAAGGTGGCCTCTGAATATCCCAGAAGGTATGGTGGTTCTTCCAGCATGTTACATTTGAAACCACAAGAGGTGTGAAAAAGCACTGGCCGGGCACGGTGGTTCATGCCTGTAATCCCAGCATTTTGGGAGACTGAGGCGAGCGGATCACGAGGTCAGGAGCTCAAGAACAGCTTGGCCAACATAATGAACCCCGTCTCTACTAAAAATACAAAAATTAGCCAGGTGTGGTAGTGCGTGCCTGTAGTCCCAGCTACTCGGGAGGCTGAGGCAGGAGAATTGTTTGAACCCAGGAGGCGGAGGTTGTAGTGAGCCGAGATCATGCCACTGTACTTCAGCCTGTGACAGAGTGAGACTCTGTCTCAAAACAAAAAAGTGATGAACTCTTTGCGAATAGCAAGACCTCTTTAATGGCTTCCATTTGGAATGCACAATCTTTGAGCTGAACTGGTGATTGCAGTCCAGTTTTTATGACCAACGTTACAGAACCATTCATTTAGAGTCCAAGATGGCCAGTGCTCACCCATGAGAAGATCTTAGAAACTTCCAAGCTCAGTTTCATTTTGTGTATTTTCAGGTCTCATCTCCCGTGTCTCATCCTGGCTTTGATCCCCCTCATCTCTCTGGATGTAAGTGCCGTTCTGTGAAGCTAGAACTTTTTCCTATCTCTGAAGTGCTACTAAAGGAATCATTTGCTTCTTAATTTGTCAAATTGAAAACTATGGAGACAAGTTCCAGAGTGCCACATCTTTGTGATATGTTAGGCCACTTTGAGAACAAGTCAGTAACGTCATATTACAGGGCTGTGGATTGTATCCTGCTTATTTTTCCTTCCTTATGTTGTCTACTTTATCCTGAAGAAGAGGAAAAAAACAGGACCTATTTCAAATACTGATATCTGCTTCCATGAGTTATCTAGACATAATGATTCTTTTTCTAGGAGTTTTAGTTTTTTGATTTTTCTTTTACTTTTCTTTTCTTTTTTTTTGTTGAGACAGAGTATCTCCGTTGCCCAGGCTGGAGTGCAGTGGTGCGATGTCAGTTATCACACCAACCTCTGCCTCCTGGTTTCAGGCGATTCTCCTGCCTCAGCCTCCCGAGTAGCTGGGACTACAGGTATGCACCACCACGCCCAACTAATTTTTTGTACTTTAGTGGAGACGGGATTTCACCATGTTGAACAGGCCAGTCTTGAACTCCTGAGCTCAGGCAGTCTGCCCATCTCAGCCTCGGAAAGTTCTGGGATTACAGGCATGAGCCACCACATCTGGCCAGTTCTTTGATTGTTTTTTGTTTTTGTTTTTGTTTTTAATTTTTCTTTTTTTTTTTTGACAGATGGCTCATGCCTGTAATCAGCACTTTGAGAGGCCAAGGCAGGTGAATCACCTGAGGTCAGGAGTTCAGGACCAGCCTGGCCAACATGGTGAAACCTCGTCTCTACTAAAAGTACAAAAATTAGCTGGGTACGGTGGGGCACGCTTGTAACCCCAGCTACTTGGGAGGCTGTGGCACGAGAATTGCTTGAATCTGGGAAGTGGAGGTTATAGTGAGCCAAGATCATACCACTACACTCCAGCTAGTTCTTTGATTTTTCTGAATTTACTCCATTAAAATACTGACCACTCCTTCCAGGTTCTATCCTGTATTAGTACGTTCTCACACTGCTATAAAGAGCTGCTTGAGGCCGGGTAGCTTCTGAAGAAAAGAGGCTTAATTGACTCATAGTTCCACAGGCTATACCTGGAAGCATGGCTGAGAGGCTTCAGAAAACGTACAATCATGGTGGAAGGTGAAGGGGAAGCAATCACGTCAGAGCAGGAGAAAGAGAAAGCAAAGAAGGAGGTGCTAACACACTTTCAGACAACCAGATCTGGTGAGAACTCACCATCATGAGAAAGGCAAGCGGGGAGTCCACCCCCATGATCCAATCACTTCCCACCAGATCCCTCCCTCAACACAGAGGATTACAGTTCAACATGAAATTTAGGAGGGGACACAGAGCCAGACCCTATCATATGCCTTCCTTGTTTTTCATCTCTGTGCTCAGATAAGCCTGGGATTGATTCCATCACCCATGAGTTGCAGAGGTCCCCTGGGTGCATGGTGTACTCTGTACCCTAAAGCGTTTCTCAATTTGTTACGTCTTACAATAAGTAACATCTCTTTCTGAACTGCCATTGTCCTTGTAAATCTACCTCCCAGTGTCCATGATTCTTTTATACCTAGCGTGTTAAGTGGTTGATCCATATTCTCTCTTCTGTAAGTTGGGTGATCGTGTAGCTTATCCTCCAAACCAGGACATTTTTTAGAGGGACAGTTGGTGTAACCCGAGACCATTCCAGGCTAATCAGGATGTGTGATCGATGCTGCCTCTAAGAGAATCTCCAAGGTAGAGACGGCCGGCGCTCTGAGTGTGATCGGTAAATATCCAGTCAATAAGTGCCTGCGTGAGTCCTTGATTGTCTTTCTTGTGAAATTATTGAACCAGCTAATTCCTTTCTAGCATTTTCGTGCTGATTCCCTTCCTGGCTCAAGAATAAAAAAATCATAAATCACAGGTACAGTGCCAGCAATCTCACCCTGCCCCCACACCCAACAAATGCTTCCCTCCCAATGATTTTGCTTCCCACTGTTCATTTTGGCCTGATCCAACGTTCACCTAAATAATATTCCTAAAGAGGCTAGAGATAGAATGATAACCAAGGCACTGTAGCATTTCACTGTGCACGTCAACACATTTTCTCAGTGATTGAGTTGAATTTTGAAATGTATTCTACTCTGAAAATGCCCGGACAAAGCGTAGTTGAATATTGCTTTAGGAATTTTAATAACAGTTTGTTCTCACTGCTTTGGGGGAGCTCATTCGGAACGGTGTCTGGTTAGCAGGAGCATTAGAGGATGTTATTAACACAGCAGAAGATCTACCAGATGTGATTACGGTCAGCAAGACACCGGTAGCGGGTCAGTGGTACTGCCTGCTCCCGTTTTCCTGACATGTTCAGCGGGGGCAGCTTTTGTACTTTTAAATAACCCATTCTATTTTGGTAGACCTTTTCTACCTTCTTTTCTAACAGCGCCGTTTCCATACAAGACTCACAATGAACTCACCATTCCCGAGTGGAAAGGAGTGACTGGTTGTATAAATACGTGTGTCTCCACTTGGTCTTTGCCAGTCCCGGCTTTGTGGGGGTCTGTTGATTCTTTCAACTTAGCTGCCCTCCCTGCAGACCCGACCTGCAGTCCTTTGTTACTCTCAATATTTTTCTCAAAAATCTTTTATTAACTTTTTATTTTCTGCTCTCGTTTTTCTTCCTCTTACCTACTTTAGCATGTGGTCCCGTGGCAAGAGTGAGAAAGAAAAATACACTCTGGTGGTGTGATCAGGTGAAGCAACTACTGAATTTCTCTTCTCTATTAAAGGAAAAAAAAAGAAAACACAACTTTTGAACTTCTTTAGTTTCTCTCCTGCGAAGTGTTTGTTGAAAGGACACAATGAAATGACTGAAAAGAACCAGTTTTCCCTCATTAAATCTGTCCTTGTGAACCTAAGCTTGTGAACTTTGCACTTTTTTGAGAAGAACAACATTTTTTTTTTCCCTTCTAATTAGTTGCTTGTGCTATTTTAGGAGAAATTAAGGCAGGGAAGATGGGAGTACCTTCAGTTTTCTTTTGATTTCAGTGACTCTCAAATGGATGGTCTCCGGGTGTGAGAGACTGCTAATTGTCTGCCAGTTTCAGCTCACCCATCTTTCTTGGTAATAAAACACCTAATTTTAACCTGGCACATGGTCACCCAGAAGCCAGACTTGTAGCTAGGCATCACTGTGTTACTAAGTTTTGATTACTTGCTTGTAAGTGGAAATACCGTGTACAACTTCTTGGATGTGTCCTGAAGGAGGAAGCCTTCTTTATCCTTTCCTTTTTCCTGAGAGGAATGTCGATGTGATGGCTGAGCTCAGGCTGTCATCTTGGGCCAGGAGGTGTGTTTTAGTCAGCTCTGGCTGCTATAACAAAAATACTATAGACTGGGTAACTTCAACAACAGAAATTTTTTATTCGTGGTTGTGAAGGCCAGAAATTCCAAGACCAAGGTACTGACAGATGCAGTGTCCGGTGAGGGCTCTCTTACTAGTTTGTGGCAGGCCACCTGCTTGTATTCTCTCCCATTGGAGAAAGAGATCATGTCTCGCATGTCTCCTCTTACAAAGGCACTGACTTCATTCATGAGGGCTCCACCCTCATGTCTAATCACCTCCCAAAGACTCCACCTCCCAATACCATACACGGGGGATTAGGGCTTCTGTATATGAATTTTTCGGGGAAAAATTCCCAAATGTACAGTCCCTACCAAGGTGGGAGCCATGTACAGGGGATGGCTTGGTAACAGGAAACCAGGGGCCTCTGGACTGCCTATGTGTAAGTGAGAGAGAGACTCCTGTTTTGTATAACTCCTGTTAAGTGTCGTTTACTCTTACATGAAGCTGAGCATAATCTTAACTGATACATCTGTGAATCTTTTTAATAATCTTGTTTGTTATCAGGGATTTCTGGGGAGATTGTTTTCATGTCAGACTATATATCTCAGAGACAGAGCAATGCTTTGTCTGGTGGACAGAAAAATCTGAACTCTTAGAAATGTGTGAGATTTCTGCAGCGTGTAACATCTTAACCATCATGTGGGAAACCACCATCGGGATTCTGTATAAAAGCCACAAAAATGCCTTTCTTCTTCTCCTTGGCCTCTTTCTGTCCCATTCTGTAACAATTCGGTCCTAAAGCCATTAACTGGGTGTATTAGTTTGTTTTCACACTGCTAATAAAGACATACCAAGACTGTGTAATTTATAAAGAAAGAGGTTTAATGGACTCACAGTTCCACATGACTGGAGAGGCCTCACAGTGATGGGAGGAGATGAAGGAAGGGCAAAGGGACATCTTACATGGGGGCAGGTAAGAGAGTGTGTGCTGGGGAACTCCCATTTATATAACCATCAGATTCCGTGAGACTTATTTACTGTCATGCAAACAGTATGGAGAACCCCCCGCCTCCGCCCCGTAATTCAATTATCTCCATCTGGCCCTGCCCTTGACAAGTGGGGATTATTAAAATTCAAGGTGAGATTTGGGTGGGGACACAGCCTAACCATATCAGTGGGACAGGAAAAGAGAGGCGTTCAGGGGTGGCCTGTGGGGGAGCATTGGCACCTTAGTGGGTGAGGAGAGCAGCCATCTAAGGGTTGGGCAAGTCGGGGCCCAGGCAGAGTGAGGAGGGTGTCCTGGTGGAGGTGGCCTGGCATGGAGTTTAGTATCAGGGCAGAGTGAGGAGGAAGGGGTGATGGGGAGATTGGTCGCTGTAGTGGAACAAATGTTGGATAATTGAAAGAGCTCCCCAGATTCCACAGCGCCTGCTCACATGAGGACTTAATAAGAGCACAGAAGGTGGTTCAGCTGGAGGAAGAAAGCACAAGCCAGCACTGGTGACCCAAGAAACTCAGTGGTGTGGCTCCATAGGACACATTTTGTCTCCAGATTATGAATCATCAAGATGTGTCCAAGGAATCTTGGTGTCAGGAGAGCCTGGGCAAAAACATGGAGCGCTGTCTTCTGTGCTTGGCCAGTCAGCCAGCCAGCCTAGGCCCTGTGACCAGGTGTAAGGCATCGATCCGATCCGCACCTCCCTGAATGGTCTAAGCAAGCTGACCCTGGGGACCACCAGGGGCGTTTTTAACTTTAAACTGGCCCACTCCTCCTTATCTTGATTAAGAGTCAGTACCAAACTTCCAGGGGTCCTTGCAGATGAGCATAGAGCTGTCCCGGTTTCACTGTAAGATAACCGTTTTATGCAGCTCTATAGAGGGGTATTGATTAAATGAGTAAACGATTTAAAGACCATAGAAGTGGAGTTCTCGTCGTTGGAGGAGAGAATTACAAATACAGGAAGAGAGAAAACTAGAATGAACCCTGAGATGTATTGGAGTTGGGTAGATTGGGGTGAACATAGGGTATTTAAAAATAGAAATAGACAGTGAAATCAATATAGGTATTAGGAGTGTGTGTATTTCCTAGCTGTGACCACTCAGAGGGGCCGAGAGTACCTAACTCCCCACCCTGGCCCATAGCAGTGAGCACATCTAGTGCCTGAATTTTGGCTTATAAATATTACTTCCCACTAAAAGGAACCAGAAGTCATGGGAGAAATGGCTGATTCCAGGGCTGTGGTAGAAAAAATGGACCTGAATATCTTGTGTCAGAAGGCAAGAAAGTGCTGCAAGAATGAGGGGACGTGTCAAAAGGACTAAGAAGCCAGCTTGGATGGACTCATACTGGCCAAATCAGGGACAATTTGAATATCACTGTAAATAATAATGATAAATGATAACCCATCAGCTAAAATAGCAAGCTGCAAAGCCTTACAAGTATAACTAAATAAACCATGATCTCCCAGTACCAATGCTGTTGACCTTTTGGATTGGATGATTCTTTGTCACGGGTTGGGCTGCCTTGCGTGATGTAGGATGTGTGACAGCATCCCTGGTTTCCATCCATTACACCAGTGCTTTACACTAGTGCCATCCAGCAGACAGAAAATGCCAGTCACCAGTGAAATTTTAGATTTTCTAGTGGCCACAGTTGTTACAATCCAAAATGTCTCCAGACATTGCCAGATATCCCAGTTCGGGCGGGGGGACAAAGTTGCCTTGACTGAGGACCAAAAGACACAAGAATAAGTTTAGAGTTTGGTGAGGAACAGGATATTGACATTGTATCAAAGTACCCTTCCTCCTTTTCCCAAATTTACTAATTACTAATTACAAGAGGGGAAAACAAGACGTTGGCAATGGAGAAGCCAGGCAGACTTCAGCGATCAAAGCGAAGATCCTTATCAGTGGGATAAATGGAAGTGGTATGTCCTAGGTAGGGTGCCATGACAAGAGCAGTGTTTCTGCGATATCCCTGCCAAGGATGCTGATGTGGTTTGGATCTGTGTCCCCACCAAATCTCATGTGGAATTGTAATCCCCAGTGTTGGAGGTGGGGCCTGGTGGGAGGTGACTGGATCATGGAGGCAGATTTCTCATGAATGGGTTAGCACCATCCCTCCTGTATTAGGGTTCTCTAGAGGGACAGAACTAATAGCATATATATACATATATAATATATATGCACATATGTATACATATATACATATATAATATATATGCACATATGTATACATATATATGCACATATATACACGTATATATACACACGTATATATATACACACACATGTATATATATAAATCTGTATATAGAGAGAGAGCACGCAAGAGTTTATTAAGTAGTATTAACTCACACGATCACAGGGTCCCACGACAGGCCATCTGCAAGCTGAGGAGCAAGGAAAGCCAGTCCAAGTCCCAAAGGTGAAGAACTTGGAGTCCGATATTCGAAGGCAGCAAGCATCCAGCACAGGAGGAAGATGTAGGCTGGAAGGCTAAGCCAGTTTAGCCTTTTTCTGCCTGCTTTATATCCTGGCCATGCTGGCAGCTAATTAGATGGTGCCCACCCAAAATTAAGGGTGGATCTGCCTTTCCCAGCCCACTGACTCAAATGTTAATCTCCTTTGGCAACACCCTCACAGACGTACCCAGCATCAACACTTTGCATCGTTTAATCAAGTTGACACTGAGTATTAACCGTCACACCACTTTTGTACTGTATAGTGATAGAGTTCTCGTGAGATCTAGTTGTTTAACAGTGTGTGGTACCTCCCCCCCCACCCCCCATTCCTCCTGCCCTGGCCATGTGATATGGTTTGGCTGTGTTCCCATCCAAATCTCATCTTGATTTTAGCTCCAATGATTCCTACATATCGTGGGAGGAACCTGGTAGGAGGCAATTGAATCATGGGGGTGGGGCTTTCCCATGCTGTTCTTGTTATAGTGAATAAGTCTCAGGAGATTGAATGGCTTTATGAAGGGGAGTTCCCCTGAATACGCTCTCTTACCTGCTGCCATGTAAGATATGCCTTTGCTTCTCCTTTGCCTTCTGCCATGATTGTGAGGCTTCCCGGCCATATGGAACTGTGAGTCCGTTAAACCTCTTTCCTTTATAAATTACCCAGTCTCAGTCTCAGGTACGTCTTTATTAGCAGCGTGAGAACAGGCGAATACCTCATGTGACGATGTCTGCTCCAGCTTTGCCTTCCGCCATGAGTAAAAGTTCCCTGAGGCCTCCCCAGAATCAGATGCTTCTATGCTTTCTGTACAGCCTGCAGAACCATGAGCCATATAAACTTCTTTTCATATAAATTACTCAGTCTCAGGTATTTATTTATAGCAATGTGAGAATGGACTAATACAGATGCATGAATCAAGAATCAACAAATGACAAATCTCCAGCCTGGGCAACAGAGTGAGACCCCCATTTCTTAAAAAAACAAAAACAAAAACAAAAACTTTTAATCAAGCAAGCATGGTGCTGTGAGCCTATAGTCTCAGCTACTTGGGAGGCTGAGGTAGGAGGATTGCTTGAGCCTGGGAAGCTGAGGCTGCAATGAGCTGTAATTGCACCACTGCACCCCAGCCTGGGCAACAGAGCAAGGCCGTGTCAAAAAAAAAAAAAAAAAAAATTCTGCGTAGAGGGACATAATATAAAACAATTGCCCCTGCAGTCTTCACAATTGCCAAGGTCACGAAAGTCAAGGAAAGAGAAATTCTCAGCCTAGAGGAGATGACAAACACCTGACAGCTACCCGCAACTTGAATTCTGAACCAGACCCTATTTCTTCCCTAAAATAAATAATTGGGAGAAACTTGGATTTGGAGAAACTTGGATTTGGAGAAACTTGGATGGGGGCTAGGATTAGATGGTCCTCATGTACTGGGTTAACTATTTTGATGGTTGTATTGTGGTTATGTACATTCTTGCTTGTAGGAGGTATACCCTAGAGTTTATGGGGCGTCAGGCCAGCAAAATTAATCTCAGTGGTCCAAGCTGGGAAAACAGGTTTTTGTATTGCATTTTGAACTTCTCTGTAAGTTTGCAATGGTTTGGAAAAAAAAAAAAAAAAAAAAACATGCGGGCAGACTCGGTGGCCCACGCCTGTAATCACAACACTTTGGGAGTCCGGGGCGGGCAGATCATGAGGTCAAGAGATGGAGACCATCCTGGCCAACATAGTGAAACCCTATCTCTACTAAAAATACAAAAATTAGCTGGGCATGATGGCACACGCTTGTAATCCCAGCTACTCTGGAGGCTGAGGCAGAAGAATTGCTTGAACTTGGGAGGCGGAAAGTGCAATGAGCCGAGATTGCGCCGCTATATTCCAACCTGGCGACAAGAGTGACACTCAGTCTCAAAAAACAAAAAAAATTGCAAAAGTGTGGTCAGTAGAAGTGATACATATTTTCTTTAAAGCATGCTGAGTCCCAACATCGAGACCCTTCCTGAGAAGAATTTTTGTCTTATCGATTTAAGGAAAAACCTCTACTGCATTAATAGAATGTTCTTATAGAAATAATTTGGGAGACTGGACACAGTGGCTGATGCCTGTAATCCCAGCATTTTGGGAGGCTGAGGTGGGAGAATTACTTGAGCCCAGGAGTTTGAGACCAGCCTGGGCAAAATGGTGAGACCCACATCTCTACAAAAAATATAAAATTAGCCAGGCATGGTGGCACACGCCTGTGGTCTCAGCTACATGGGAGGCTGAGGCAGGAGAATCATTTGAACCTGGGAGGTGGAGGTTACAGTGAGCTGAGATTGTGCCACTGCACTCCAACCTGGGCAACAGAGTGAGACCCTGTCTCAAAAAAAAAAAAAAAAAAAAAATTAGAAAAATTTACACACACACATGTGTATATGCATATGTGTGTATTTGCTGACACATGCAGTGAAGTTTCAGACCCCAGACTAGAGGGCAGATCATATCTCTCTTTTACTTTTGTGGCTGTGTATATATTTTCTTTATTTATAGTTAGAAAAACCATTCTTTAAGCAAACCTAATCTTACTGAGCAGATTAAACCCCCATGATAATGTTTGAAGCTGGAGAGCAATCTGCATTTCAAATCAGTGCTTCAAAATGTCAACCAAAATATGTTTAGAAGAAATTGTGAAGGGTTTTAACTCCGCTCATCAGATAGCATGGAGGGGAATTTCTGGATGGGCACCGAACATAGATGAAACAGTAATACTGGTGGCCTTCTGCTAGATAAGTTTCTGTTTGGATGAAGTGTCGTCAAAAAAACATAATTAAAATTTTTTAGCACAAGTAAGGCCCCTGTGCACCTCTATCCCCTTGGCTGGTCTTTCTGACCGGCACAGATAATTGAGATGAATCACTAATGGCTAGGCAAGCAGGCCGGGGCACCACACAGAGCTAACTGGCCCTTGTCATGTTGGATTCTGTGACATTAATCTCATTAGCTCTAACTTGCTGTGCTAATTGCACCGTTAGTTGGATGCCTTTTCTTCCTTTGGTTTAACATTGAACAGATCGTATTCCATGAATCCTAGTTTCTATTTTGGTGAGTGATAATGCTTCAACCTGTGAACATAACTTTGCCGTTTGCTTTGTAGGAGTACAGGTAGAATCCGAATACAGCGATAAATTTACTGACTTGACTTTTTTTTTTCTTTTTAGTTACCTTATCCCATATCACACAACTGGTCCTCAGCCATAACAAGTTAGCAAGTAAGTGATGTTTCTCTTTTTTTACAGTTTCTGACATTTAGGTAATCCTATGGCACTGCTGAGTCTGTTATTGTTTCCTTGGAAGAAACTAATGACAAATGATTGTTTGCAGAAACCTTATTTTGGTGACACGAAGATGAGAATATTGTTGTCTTGTATTTTGTCCTTTTGTAGTTAGCTCTACTTTGAAGATTCTTTTCTTTTCTTTCTTTCTTTTTGAGACAGGGTCTCACTGCGTTACCCAGGTTGGTCTTGAACTCCTGGGCTCAAGTGATCTTCCTGCCTTGGCCTCCCAAAGTGCTGGGATTACAGGCATGAGCCATGGCGCCTGGCCTGAAGATTCTTTCTTATCATGTTTATAAACCAAAGAGGAAAAAAATGGCATTGTTTCTCTAAGTGGTTCCGTTCAGAGATAGTAAATGCTGTGGTGACCTGAACTGCCAGACCATTGGTGAGCATTTCAGGAGAAAAACTGACTTGAAAGCATTGAAAACTTGAAATGATTAGAACGAGTTCTTCGTTTTCATTTATATTTCCTCCTCAAAAGGAAAAGGTTTAAGTGTTCAATACACTTTCCGTCCCTGCTTGATGGGGGAAAAGATGCAAAATTGTATACATGATAGACCTTTACATCTGTATTTTTTTAAATTTTTGAGTCTGGCTTCCCCAAAAGAAAAATTCTGCTGGGCATCCATAGAGCCCCACAGTAGAAGTATCTGCTTAGCATACAGTAGGATGAATGCCTATTTTTGTATGAATGTCTTGTGTGCATGACGGGCCATTTTCTTCATAGAGCACTGGCTTTAAAGATTTTAATGGCAGGGACCCACGCTCCTTTCCCGTTCCTAATTGACTGTCAGTTCTCTTTGCTTGCCATTTTTCCTGCAGACTTGAATGATTTTCTAATCATGTGGCAAGAATTTGTTAAGGAGCTTTCCGAGTCCAGTGAAATTGAGCAGAATGTCATGTTGAGGGATTTATGTCATGAATTTATGTGTGTATGTGTGTTACATACAGCCTGAAGCACAGAGCTGTTGATTATTGAGAATTAAGAGCGGCAGCGAGGTCCCCTCATGCGCAGGAAACAAGCGGATTAGTTCGTTGTTAGCCAAAGCGCGTATTTGTAAGGCAAAGGCAGAGTGATGACACAGTTGTCCACTTCAGTAGTGGTGGCCACAGAAGCCAAAAGTGAGACCTATAAATCTTGTGTGGTCATTGTTGTAACAGGTAATTTATTGCCGGTTTCATCGTTTTTCTGGGAAATGGTCCCGTGGTCCACAGAGACCCGATTCTCAGTTCAGAAGGGATTCGTGGTTTGTTTTGAAGGGTGGGCCACATGATTCCTAAATCCCCCAAGATTTGTGAGCAGTAATAACTGACATGCTCTGTTGTGTAGTTTATTAAAGTATTTCTTAATTGCTAAGCTTATCGTTGTTATAACAATGATACCTTGTTTCGCTTATCTTGTGCAAACCAGTTTACACAAGAAAGCAAAACTGGCCAGGATCAGTGACTCGTGCCTGTAATCCCAGCACTTAGGAAGGCTGACGTAGGAGAATTGTTTGAACCTAGGAGTTTGAGATCAGCCAAGGCAACATACCGAGGCCTCCATCTCTACCAAAAATCAAAAAATTAGCTGGACATGGTGGGTGCACCAGTGGTCCCAGCTACTCAAGAGGCTGACCCCAGTAGGTCGAGGCTACAATGAACCAGATGACGACACTGCACTGCAGCCTGGGCGACAGAGGGAGACCCTGTCCCCAACAGAAAGAAAGCAAAACCTTTATTTCTATTAAATCATTCATTGATCTCTTCTTTGAAAACATCTTGCAGATCATTGTAATTTATTTCTTTTTACAGGGGTCAATGGATCAGTTTCTTCCTCCAGGCATTATACTATTAGATTAATTTCGAGGGGCATATTTATATGTGGAGTTACATTGTGTTGGCCATTCAGGAGACTGACTGTGAAAGAATCCAAACTTTATTATTTCTGCCGTGCCAGTTTTTTTTTCCCTTTTCTTCACTCCATTTGAGACACTCTTGACCTAATCCAGTAAACTCTAATTAATGGTCTTGGTAAATTCTGTTTCAAGCCATCCTGAGTAGTATCAGTGACACCCGATCTGTTTCAGTAAGGTCAAATTTGCATCCTTTACTATTTTTCTGGCATTTAAATGAATGACTTTGCTATGGTTTTTCAAGTGTTTATAGTAAATATGTCCATTTGATGGAAATATAAATATGCATTAAATGTAAGTGGCTAGGCACACCCTGCTGTCACTTTTTATGGTAATCAGTGTCTTTCACTTTCTGTTGTTTTTAATAGGGACCAGCTGACAACGCCACATTAAAACCACAGGGACTCAAAAGATTACTCCCCCACCCCCTCACCCGGCACTGCTTTTATCTTGCAAAACTATTGGTGTTTTTCTCTTAGTATGCCAATTACACCGTTCTCTGACATTTCCACTTATGTGCTCATGGAAGGAATGAATGGTTTACTCAAACCGGGACATTGATTTGGGGACACTGTTGACTCCACTGACAAGATCTGCGGGGTTATTGAAACAGTGTGGCACGGGGTTGACTTCCCTTTTCTTGCCAGTGGTTTTGGCCTTGACAGGTCCACCCAGGGCATTAAAAGTGAGGCCACAAGGAAGCTGAAAGTGGCATCTGTGATTCTGAAATTCCTCAAGAATTTGGGAGCAGAAATTCCTGAACTTTTAAATACTGCAGTTCATAAAAATATTTATGTATTGTCAAGCGAATTGCTGCTAATGCTTCAAGACTATTATGGTGACACTATTTAAATTTAAACCTGGGGGCTTGGGGCAGCATTGATGGGTTTTTGAAGTCAGCGGGGGAATTAATCTGTCTGTAGCAGCTTTCCTAGATGTGTCCATATGCATGATATATTTAAGGAGACAGGAAGAATAGTTGCAAGTGAATTTTTTTCTTCCGTCTCTTTGCTATGAATGGGCAGGTACTGACTTTGAATGCAACAAAGTCATTGGCAAAGTCAGAATGCAAAGCCATCCTGGCCCAATGGGAAGAGTTTCAGATTAAAGATCCTTTTGGAAACACTGCTTTCTTTGAGCACCTGCCTGTGATGTAGTACGCACCTGGCAGAAGGCTGGCTCGCTCTTGTGCAGCTGCTCTCTCTCTCTGCCTTTCAGAAACTGCTCTAATCTGCCCCACATCCCATGCCAGCCTCTCCTCTTCATATGCTGCTCTAGGAAGATCTATCATCTTCTGTCCCCTGGTAGCCCTGCCTCTGGGCCCAGGGTCTACTCCTGCCTGCCTCTTGTCCTCTCTCCTCCTCTCTACCAGCCTCTCCCCATCCTCTCCCTGGGGCCCCCTGGCTGCTCTGGCCCATTTGAAGCCTTTCCTCCCCAAACTCTCTTGCATGTAGACTCTTTAACTCCAGCATGGCATTCCCTGTCCTTCTCTTGCTTTGTGTTTTTTTCTCTCTGTCCAAATAGATGGTAAGCTTTTGTGGAAGCAGGGATCATTTCATATTCTTCCTGAATGCCTGTGGCTGGGCACTTAGTGGCTTCCCTGTATAAACCGAGTGTTCACTGCTCCCAGGAGGTCTGTGAATGACAGGGAAGGGCAGAGAGGAAACCGCTGGCTGGAGAGAAAGTGGGGAACACTGGGACCAGACGGTTTCTTTGGGATTAACTGGTGTGGGGACTTGAGTAGATGTGGCCATCACAGACTTCAGTTTCTTACTCATTATGTGCTCATTTCAAACATGGTAGAGCATGAATGCTCTAAAGATACATGACCTTCAGCCTGGGCAACACAGCAAGATCCTGTCTCTTAAAAAATGAGCCAGGCATGGTGGTGCACCCGTGTAGTCCCAGTTACTCTGGAGGCTGTAATGGGAGGACCACTTCAGCCCAGGAGTTTGAGGCTGCAGTGAGCTATGATTATACTACTGCACTCCAACCTGGGTGACAGAGCAAGATCTTAGCTCAAAAAAAAAAAAAAAAAAAGATATATGACCTTATGTCCAGTAAATGATGGCCGTCTCATCTTTACAATCCTAGAGCCAAGGAATGATGGGCTGTGATGTGTGTTACTCAGGCACACAAAGGACTCGCAGCCAGGGAAACTGGTATCATGACCACTCAGATGCGTGGGAAGGCAGCAGTGTTGCCAAAGGTCATCTTCCTGTGTTTCTTTGCTTTTCCTTCCTGCCCCTGGCCTCTGGGGTTACCCTCCCTTTCAAGCCACTGTCGGCTGAGTCTTTTTTAGTCTGCTCCTTAATCCAATTCCCAGGTTTTATGGTGTTTGAAAGTGTGAGCTTTGTAAATGCTTTCCTACTGTTTTTTTGTTTTTAAAAAGGAGTTTCTTTTGGGGACAACCATTTTAAGACTTGTCCACTAGAGGTCACTGTTGAGACACATATGTCTCCTCCAGGTTTTGTACCTAAAGATTAGAAACCAACTTTGTTGTCAGAATAAATTTTTTGCAGGCTGTCCGGCCCTGCACCACGGGGCGTGTTGCTATTGCTGCTTACACAGTGCAGTTTTTACCATATTTAAGGTAAATCCTTATAGAAGGAGGTGTGCTGTGTTTTTTGTTTTTCTCCTACCATGAGCATATTCAGTTTCACGTGTCATTATTTGGTGTTTATTATGGCTGCTTTCTCAAATTAGAAACATTTTTTTCCCTCCAATATCCTTACATTGAAAGAATTATACTGCTTTACGTAGTATTTTGTATTGGGCATATGTGAGTTTGTTTTTTTTTTTTTTAACCTGCAGAAGGAAGTTTGAAGTATTTATGTATGTAACCAGATTTTAATTCGAAAATAACTATAAAAATCAGGAAAATGTGTATTTTGTGCGTATTTATGCTGATTCGTAGACTGCTCAATTCCATTGTGTTGGGGAGAATATGAAATGAATGTGCATCAGGAAATGAATTGCCTTCTGTACCAGTGATAAAACAAGCTCTGGGCCTTACTTTTTTCAGTGAAGTTTTCCTTAAGTTTTAAAAATAATTTTATTCCAACAGCAAAACCCATATGTAAACCTTGCAAGCACCTTAAATATGACAATAGTTTTTTTTTTCAAAGTTTGTGACCCCTCTGTGTTGAGGATTAGACATTCATCATTTTGTGCAAGAAATAACCAAGGATATCTTTTTGCTCTGTGCAAACATTGAGGAGCTGACGTCTATGTAAAACCTTTCAAAAGGGGGTCTCTGAATGTAATTGTTTAGTTTTATACTTTGAACTTTTAACTGCCATATAAAGCCTTTTCCTGAGAGATTGGCAGTTTTGCCTACAGTTTCAGATCTTCACTGTGATCATACCTCATTTAATGCATCGGAAATGGCTAGGCAGGTAGTAAACCTAACTTTTATGGCAAAATATGGGTTTTTAAAAAATATACACTATTTCCTATTAGTTATAGCTTATGTACAAATTTGTAATTATAGCCAACAAGAAATACTAAGATACCTTCTTTGGTGGTTTCAATAATTTATTTATCAAAGATAATATTCTAAGTACATAGAACTTAATACTTTTAAATTTTATGCAGATGTATATTTTATCTACCATAAGTCATTATAAACAAATTAAGCAGCATATTTCACATGAAAATGCTGCATTCTTAAAATCTGTAGATCCAATTTTAATGAAGAAAACTTAGCAGTTTTTAAACAGCGTTAATACATTGAAACCTTTTTATACAGACATAATAGATTGTTGGGATGATTGAGAAGAACTAACTGTCTGAATTCCTGAGGGTGACCTTCACCGCTCTTCTCAGACCTTGCTGTTCTTGAGTCTGTAGTTATTCCATCCTTCATAGATTATTTGTCTTGCTTTATGCAAAAGTTCTTGTGCATGGCTTGTATGAAATTAAACCATGAGGGGGGAATATGTAAAATAAATGGTCTCTGTGTCATGAATTTATCTTGTGACAATATCAAAACAACTTGCTGTTTGCATTTTAACAGGGTGTAAATGTATTTATAATACAGAGGCTTTGATCAATAACTTATTTTTTAAATTACTGCACATTTATCAGTTCACTTCTGTGCCATCATTAAAAGATGAGAGTTAAAAAAAAATTTGCATAGTATCTTTGAATCCAACAGCTATTAATTAAACAGTGTCTATCTGATGGTACCGGTAGTCAGGTTACCATGAAAAAATGACTGGCAGTTGGACACACGTTGCTGTTTTTGGCTTTATTGAGTGAGCGCCTGAGATCATCCTATGGGAGGGTCTGTTGACCCAGGGACCCGGGACCAGTGCGGCCAAGGCCAGCGAATGAAGTCGAACAAATGTCTTCCCAATGGCATCTTATCTGTCCTCAGCTTGTAGACTGTGGCCACTCCCCCCTCCCCGTTCTCTTTGTTGTCAGGCCTACCAACCAAAACGTACCTGTTCCAGAATGCTTTTTCTTGAGGTCCTGTTCTGTGCTAAGTGGAAGCTAGCTAACATGTGAATTCCTCCACAATATATTTTTAAATGGAACCACCCCAATCGTGAGAACTTGAGCACGGTGGCAGGCTGTGGAGAAAATAAGACGGGGGAGTGTAAGCCTGTCACTTTCCAACTCATAATTAGCCCATGTGTGGGGCTGCTCCTGAAAAAGGTTTCTTTTGCTATTGATGATAGAATGTCTATCAAACAGAATTGATTTAACAGCAAAATATTCTACATAGATTTTCAGTTGATGCGCTCTCTCCTAAATCACTTGGTGTGTGTGTACATGGGAGTATGTGTGCAGAATGATAGAGGAGATATACTAAGAGGTGCGATACTTAGGTACATACATTCTTGTAGAGCATCTCTTCTCTTTACGTTTTTATTTTTTAGAGGTAGTGTTTTTATCACCCAGGCTGGAGTACAGTGGCACAATCCTAACTCGCTGTAACCTGAAACTCCTGGGCTCAAGCGAGCCTCCTAGATGGATGTGCACCACCACGCCTGGCTAATTTGCCCAGGCTGGACTCAAACTCCTGGCCTCAAGTGGTCCTCCTGCCTTGGCCTCCAAAAGTACCGGAAATATAGGCCACTGTGAGCCCCTGTGCCCAGCCTTCGTAACTTTTCGTAAGTCACTGATCTTTTTAAATAATAGAGCGAAAACTACAACCCTGATCCGTGGAGAAGTGCACGTGATGGTTGTAGTTTCACCAGAGGCCTGTGGATCCCATTGTGTTCATCCATGAATTCTTTAGAGGTCCACGGAGCTCAGATTTAGAAACTCCAGAATCGGATGAAGATAACACTAGTATGTTTGCATGCAGTGTGGACATAGTGATGTTATTTTTTTGTTTGTTTGAGACAGGGTCTCACTCTGTCACCCAGGTTGGAATGCGGTGGCATGATTTCGGCTCACGGCAACCTCCATCTCCCAGGTTCAAGCGATTCTTCTGCCTCAGCCTCCCTAGTAGCTGGGACTACAGGTGTGCACTGCCACGCCCAGCTAGGTTTTGTTCTTAGTGGAGACGGGTTTCACCACATTGGCCAGGCTGGTCTTGAACTCCTGGCCTCAAGCAATCTGCCTGCCTCGGCCTAGTGATGCTCTTTCTTAAAGGAGATGCTTCTTGGAGATTTGTATAAAACTTCAGATGATTTTTAATGCATCACAGAACTCATTCTTGATGGCTTCTTAAAAAATGTAAAGTGCTACCTTATTACTCTACTCAAATTTACATTTTGTTAAATAAGAATTTGTAATCCTGGAGCTCCCAGGCTTGAACAGAACGTGCGTGTGGGCATGTGCACATTTTTTTTTTTAACGGAATACCCTTCCCATTTCCATTTTTCTTTCTGTTCCTCAGCATCGCAGGCCAAAACCGCTCAAATACAATTGATAACCAGTTAACAAACTCACTGACCTTGCGTTTTGCTGTTTTCAGTCTGAACCTTCTTTTGTCTAATTTTTTTGCTGTTTCTTTAGCTTTTTTCCCCCTGCCTATCTATTCTTTGTTCTAGTCTCCTGATTTTTTTTTTTTTAAAAACTGATGTTCCTACCCCTGTCTCTGAATTTGGCTTATCCTTCAGAAAGTTGAGATGAATACTCATGTTTCTCTGTGAAGCCCTCCTTTTCAAATCCAGCTGAACCAGCACTGTGTGGAAAGAAATACCAGGCGCCCCACAGCCTGTGGGACCATCAAGAACAACACCTATGTGATAACTGCAGCAGGAAGTGAAAGAGGAAAGAGTGAGTTTGTTGAGCTTCCCCACTCTGTATCACGTGGAGGAGACAGGTGTAAAGTGGTTAAGTGACCAAAACAAGGGGGCGATGGAGCTTTCTGTACGGCTTCCAAGTGGCTGTTCCACCGTGTCCCCTGCTACCTCTGCAAGTGATGTGTGTGCACTTGATGTCCCATCAGGTCAATCTAGGCGCTCCATGGACGAAGCATTCCTGTGGCTCTGGATCCTTACTCGTTCCAATAGCAGAACAGGGAGAATTCCTAAGGTTAAAAGCCATAGCTGTGTTAGTTCGAAGGGAGTGATCAAAGCTCCCACGTGGATTTGGTGGATTTTCCTAACCCTGGGCCTCTTCCTTCCCCTCCCCTTCTTGTCCTCTTCATGCAGTGACCCCAAACATAAGGTCCGGTAGGAAGAGAAGCAGTCCAGTTGTGGCCTCTTGATGGATTAATTCCGGTGTTTTTGTTGTTGTTGTTGTTTATTTATTTATTTATTTATTTATTTTTGAGACAGGGTCTCACTTTGTTGCCCAGGCTGGAGTGCAGTGGTGCAATCTTGGCTCACTGCAGCCTTAACCTCCAGGCTCATGTGATCTTCCCACCTCAGCCTCCTGAGTAGCTAGGACTACAGGCATGCATCACCATACCAAGCTAATTTTTTGTAGAGGTGGGATTTCGCACTGTTGCCCAGGCTGGTCTGAAACTCCTGGGCTCAAGCAATCCACCCACCTCAGCCTCCCAAAGTGCTGGGATTATAGGTGTGAGCCACTGCCTCCAGCCTAGATTAATTCTTAATTGTAAAAGAAGACAGAAACTAATGGCAAAACGTGCTTTTCCTGTGTGCATGTAAGAGCGTGCGAGATAGAATGTGACTTGCTTACTGTCTACCTTGTAATGTTAATAATCTAGGCTTATGTGTAGATATACAGTCATTTATATTATACATAGTAAAGGCATGTACTCATCTAAAAGAGCCTAGAGCACTCCTTTTATAATACTGAGCTTGCTTTTCTCCACTGATTGATTGAAGTTTTTTTTGTTTTTTCCATATTCTCCTTCTCTGTCTTCCCAGTGTTTTGGAATTTCCTGGGCATTTTTCCTGCCCTTCCTTTTCTTACCCTTCACTGGATGTCACTTCCTCCCCAGGCCACTGAATGCCATTTGCTTTCCTCTCAGCGCTGCTTCTCCCTCCCAGCTCCCCAATTAAAGCTCTTTATTGATGTATGGCTTTGCTGGAGGGGTAGCACATCAGAACTGGAGTGCAATTTAGAAGCGGTGTTCCTGCAAGAATTCAGAGTTCATACGTCCTCCTGAAGATGCTTTGGGAGTTAACACAAGATTCAGGCATTAACTAATTTTTATATCCCCAGAGGAGAAGAAATCCATGCTTGTCAGCTTTTTAGGAAATTTGTTTGGTCATGCATACACACTTTTTATAGCTCAGGAACATACGTTTTTGCATGTTTGGCTTTATACTCTAAAATCGACCTTATTACTTGCTTATACCTTTTTTCCTCTAATTTTCATGTAACTGATTTTTCACATTGCTGCTGAAAGAGTAGGACCATTGTGTTGCGGTGAGTTAAGCCAGGGGATACTTTTGTTTCCTAAAATGACTTAGGCTATAGAATCCTGAGGCGGCTCATAATAGCATAGACTGAACATGTGCTTTGGAGCACAGGTCCTCAGTAAATACTTGTTGTTTATTAACCAAAAGTACATTACCATTGTTATTTATAAAGCCAATAATATTTGGAGGACGTTGGCCTTTCTTGGGGTAGATGCTTAGATATTTTGCTATTTTATGTTTACCTTGAGGAACATGTAGAACCTTTTAAATGAGAATTTGCTTTACTGTTTCATAAACTTTATGTTTTTAAATAACCTAGACCTACTGTAATTCACTGCTTTAATAGCTGCTTTGGGGGAAATCCCATAAAATCTGTGAAGCCAGTTATCATTAGTATACTTTTGAACATCAAACTCTTATGGTCATATGTAATTAGTTCATTATCATCCACCTTGTGTTTTGGGCCAGAAAACAAAGGTAATTAATCACTATAACTGCAAATGACCTTTTTTTTTTTTTTTTTTTTTTTTGCATGTAAAGTGCTGAAGTGTAATTATTCCTACGCGAGAGTGAGAGATTCTTCTTCATGTGGAACTATTAAAATGGCATTGAGAACTATGATTTGCTGAAAGAATCGGCATGTATATAATTAGTCTAGACGCCACCTCTGTGCTATGAATGGACTCATGTTCTCCAGTTATTATGGCTAGAGATTAAAAAGGCTGTGCTTTTACTTTGACCGTGGATGCCCCAAATCATATTTCAACGAGTTTCTGCTAATTTGGTTTTTTTCCTCCCTTGCTTCATTCAGGCCAAAGGGGGGCACTTGTTTTTCGGTATCATATTCATCAAATGCTGGGGCAAGGAAGTTTTTAGTAATTTTTCTAGTAACTTGGTTGTAGTAATGTAATATGCTAAGTTATCTTACAAGCTAATTTTAATATCCTCTACCATCCTCTGTTCTTCTATGCTTTATATAAAAAAAAAAAAGCTGTAGAAATATATGACATTGTGAACATCTGCCCAGGCATTTTCATTTGTTATAACAACAGACAAAAACCTTTTTTTTTTTTTTTTTTTTTTTAAATAGCAATATGTCAGGTTTTTAGAAGCAATGCTACTCGGTTTCATTTTGCTGTAACTCATGCTATGTGGTTTGTTTGGGGACTCTTTGGCCTGAGGGTGGGTGGCACTTTTGCATCCTGGAAATGGGCACGAGACAGTAGTGTTGCCTCCATTGCAGCACAAGGGTGGGTGTGCCCCTTTGCCACCTGCCGTCCTGGTCCTGGCTGTCAGCAGTTGCCTCACACAAAGTATCTGCCCAAAGTCCTCCTCTTCTTCCCTTGCTGTAATTCACAGTCCGTCACTGGAGGCAGAGGTTGAGCTATCCGTTTACTTCTTTCCAAGAGGCTGGGTCCCTTGGCTTTCATGCCCTGGGCCAGCCCTAGCTCAGGAATCACCAGCTCTAAAAACGTCCTTTGGTGCTTCTGCAAAAACAATTGGGTGTAGTGCAGCCCCCAACTCCCCAGAAGTTTGGTGGAGATGGTGGGTGGAGGTCACCTCCAGATTTCATGCCTGCGGTGCGGATGGAAAGTGCCATGTGTTCGGAGCGGCTTCTGGTTTCCCGGCAGCCGTGGGTGTGCGTTCGCGTGGTGCAGGGTCTAGTGCTGCCCTTCTGGAGCTGAAGAGGACCTGGCTGTCGCTGGTAACCATATGGCTCTAAAGACCAAAGTGTGACCCCCTGACCCCCCCGTGGGCTGCACCCAGGCAGAGCTCCTGTCCTTATGTTTTTGCATGGTGCCTGCTGCTCCCAGAGTCTGTCGCTCCTTACCGCTTTGTTTTTTTGCCTCAAGGGCCGCAAGATGCTTTTGCTCAAAAAGCCCCCAAATCAGCTGCACCCTGATCTGTCTGGTGCTGTCTGTACCACCCAGCATCCTGCCGTTAGGGCTCAGTGTTTTGAAGCCGAGCAGTAGACCAGGTGACATCTCTTTGTGTGACTACCCTTGGTCATGATGAATTTGCCACTGAGTGACTTAATTCAGTGTGCCAGGGAATTCAAGGCTTTTCTCCTCTGGAGAGTTGTCCATCTTAATACTGATCTCACCATAAAATCCTGCGTGAGGAGGCAGAAGTTGACTAGAAAGGGTTTGATGGTGGCACCCACGTTGAACGTGTTAGCTACTTAGAGTATCATTTGTTTCACTTGTCATCAATCCCCAGGCTCAAGAGGCATCTTCATTTGGATCAGATTGATGATTATACTCACTGCATTATCGCATGGGGTAAGGGATGTATGTGTTGGATTGATAATGGTGATGCTGCCAATCAATTGAAAGTTTTCTGAGCCAAAATACGGTTCCCAGACTAGCAGCATCGGCATCCCCTGGGAAGTTGTTGGAAATTCAGAGTCTCAGGCTTTACCCCAGACCTACTGAATCAGAAACTCCGGGATACCCCTCCATCTGTGTTTTACCAAGCCCTCCGGTGATTCTGGTGTCTGTGGTTTGAGAGCCACTGCCATCGGGCAGGGCTGTGTAATAGAACGTTCTGCAGTGATGGAAACAGTCAGTGTCCCTGCCGTGCAGTAGTGGAGCCACTAGCCCCCACATGTGGCCGTCGAGCTCTTGAAATGGGGCTGCTATGACCAACAGTAGCATTCATCATTTTATTTAATTTTGATTAATCTAAGTTTAAATTCAAACAGCTGCATATAGCTAGTGGCTCTCCATCAGATAGCCCAGCCCCAGAACATACCCGGCTAATTATTATTGTGTAAACTCCTAAAATGCTTTAAGTTGTTAGTTGTGGAATTATTAATTGTAGATCATAGAGCAGAATCTTCCTTATTCAATTCAACAGGATTGAAACTGCGATTGTTACAACATAGGTGATCTTGATTCTTCCTGTGGAGGGGAGACAGTTTGCGGGCTGCTGGCCGGTTGGGGGAAGCCTATTCTTGAGCTGATTGATGGTTGATTTTGTGAATATGCATCAACGGTGCAGTGCTGGGTGGCTCATGCCTGTTGCACATATAACTGATGACAGTAGATATATGTCCTTTTAGGAGTAAAGCTGTTGCTCAGGAAGGGGTGTCAGTATTTCGCACAGATGGACTTTGGTTTCTCCAGCCTGTCCGGCAAAGTGGAGGTGCTTCCGGCCAAGGAGAAGTGAATGAGCCCTTTGGGCACTTTGGGCTGCTTGTGGAACCTTCCAGAAACTGTGCTGGTGGAGACAGGGGTGGTGAATTGCCAAGTCTGGGCTCGCACATGAGATGGACAAAACTCTCGAATCACATTCGGGTTCTTCAGTTTGGGAGGACCTGGAGGAAAAAAGGTCATGGCGGGTGTGTTAGGCGGAACTGCTGCAAAGCCCAGAAGAAACTTTGAGATTAGTCTCTGGGGTGATGTGACCACATCCTCGTCACTTTTCCAAAACACCAGCAGAGGCTCTGGGACGAGAGCGTCCCCAGCAGTCCTGTGATCCTGCGGCTAGAGCTAAATGTGACATTGAGGAGCCAGGGGATATCTGAGTTCTTTGGGGCTGTTCCCCAAACCTAGCAACTGAAGTCTCAAAATTAAAGCAACCATCTTTGGCTAGGCAGAAAATGATACTCAATTCTCTGTCAGAAGCAAAGTTCTACATGACTAAGCTTCCTAATTGAGGGCCCCATTTGTTGAATTATTTAAAGCCGTATCATTGATTATCATAATCCATCTCCTCTTAGAATCCTAGAATGTTAACACGAGGTGGAAGAGACCTGGGAAATGGTCATAATTCAGCCTTCTTATTTTATGGAGGCCCAGAGAGGTTATGAGTTGAGTGAGGGCACACACAGCACTGTAGGGTCAGGGACCATGTTACTCTTTAGTTCCTTTGGTGTCATAGGTCAGCTGGGGTCATAGATCAGAAGCTGGACAGATTGATGAAAAAGGGTCGTTTCAAAGACATAAGAAATATACTGATGCACACTGTTAGGTTTTAAAATGCTTCTTGCTCATGCGTCCTGTAGATATCTAGAAAATTCCAATAGAATATATTGGTAAAATATTGCAGTGGTCTTTTTGGAATAGCTAAAATTGTTCCCGCCCTGTATGTATAGGATTTAGTCATGGCACAATTCGTATTGCTAACTGGGTTATTTTTTCTGGAGAGTTTGGTTGCGAGTAGTTTATTTTCCAAGCACTAGGCCTGTTTCAGTTGATTGACTTTGATACTGTGTCTTTTGTAACTTACTTTGTTTAAATAACATGCCTCTCCTACTTTATCCCCGGAGTATTGAGATGCTGTGTGTGCAAAGTATGGCACTCTGCACCTAATCAGCATTCTCTAAATATTGGTTCAAAGAGTGAATACTATCCCATCCAGAAGGGTCTGCATGTTAATTTCTTTAGATTTTCACTGTGGCTGGCGGTTAAAAAAATTTCTGTATATTTAGGGAAATTATTAGCTGTGTATTATTTTTTTTCCTCACCTAGCTTGAATGGAGTCTTAAACAAAAAATTCACATGCTCACCAAAGGCTGGGAGAGGTTTTGTAAATTGAATATGGGGTTATTGTTTGCATTCACAAAACAAAGCCCTAAATCACATTTAGCATAATTTGTGGTTTTAAATTGGACTGATTTAGCAAGGAGAGTGAAATAATCTCTCATCCTGTCAAAAAGGCGATACCTTTAGACCAGCATTTAATTGCATTGGCAGAGTAACTTCGGGAAGACAGCAGTAATTCTGGCTGCATTATTCTTGGTTTGTGGCTAAATTGAGATCATCATTTTCTCCTGGTTTCACTAACTTCCGTTATTGCTCTTCAAACTAATCAGATGAATGTGGTCTTCGAACTAATCAGATGAAGGCTTAGTGGTAGCTGGAGGGTGGACAGGGGAGGGATGAGGTCTATGGGCAGCTGTACTGTATATACTTCATGATCTCGGGGGAGAAGGTGACATCCCAGTGACCCAGAAGGCACAGCCTGGTGATTTTCTTTTCTTTTCTTTTTTTTTTTTGACATAGAGTTTCACTGTTGTTGCCCAGGCTGGAGTGTAATGGCGTGATCTCAGCTCACTGCAACCTCTGCCTCCCAGGTTCAAGCGATTCTCCTGCCTGAGCTTCCCGAGTAGCTGTGACTACAGGCGTGCGCCACCATGCCCAGATTTTTTATTTATTTATTTATTTATTTATTTATTTATTTATTTATTGTAGAGATGGGGTTTCACCATGTCGGCCAGGCTGGTCTCAAACTCCTGACCTCAGGTGATCCTCCTGCCTCGGCCTCCCAAAGTGCTGGGATTACAGGAGTGAGCTACTGCGCCAGGCCAGTCTTCTCTTCTCTTCTCTAGATAGAGTTTCACTCCTGTCACCTAGGCTGGAGTGTAATGGCATGATCTTGGCTCACTGCAACCTCTGCCTCCCAGGTTCAAGCGATTCTCCTGCCTCAACTTCCCGAGTAGCTGGGATTACAGGCGTCTGCCACCATGCTCAGCTAATTTTTGTATTTTTAGTAGAGTTGGAGTTTCACCATGTTGGTCAGGCTAGTCTTGAACTTCTGACCTCAGGTAATCCACCCACCTCGGCCTCCTAAAGTGCTGGGTTACAGGTGTGAGCCACTGCCCCTGGCCCCGGTGATTTTCTTGGTAATTGCTTACACACAGTGAATACCATTCATTTGCACAGAAGTGTTCCATGGACTGTGCACCTAAGAAAGAATGTACATTTGCAGCCACATTGTACAGGTAGGGTTCGTTTGCATTCCTGCAGGTATCCAAGAGGGAGGGTTCTGGAGGAACTTCGAGCTGTCTAGATTACCTGATGAAAACCTGTTCTTTTCTCAACAGCCACTTCAGGAGCTCACCCAGGGGCTGCTCACTAGACCACTGCTCCCTGCCCATGTGCCCTAGTTCAGAGTAATCTGTATTCTTCACAGTCCCTTCTTCCAGTGAAAGCATGTCTTTTACCTTTCACCAAGCCTTACCTCTAAAAGAGTAGCCGGCAATACCTTAGACATTTCAGAAATAAGCAAAGTGCCTGTCCTTATACTTTTATTCCCCTGGGAGTTATCAACTAGTCTTCTTGAAATGGCTAACTGCTTAAATATTTTAAATGTACATTTGGCATTTTACACACACCTTTGTGGTGGTTCAAATCACGGGTGCTCCTGGGTCTGAGTTTAGGTCTGACTGCAGGAAGCAGGTTAGTTTCCCGGCCTCCTGGGGCCCCCCTGGAGGAAGCAGATGGGGATAGGAAGTCAACTGACTGATAAGGGACATCACACTTTCTTAGGCTGGGCTCCAGGCCCCTGTTCATGTTCTTAGTTACCTGGATAGTCTTGGTATCAGAGTTTATGTGAACCATGGCCAAGCTTATCACCCACAGAAATGTTTCTGGAAAGACTGAATAGCAAATGGGATAGATGAATTAACAGTCTATGGAAACTCCTTCTGCTACCAATTTGTAGTTTGTGCTTTTGAGATGAAGATGCCTTTGGCTTTGACATTTGTATTTTCAAGTGTATATATGCTAGGGAAGGAGGAACCTTTCAGATCCCTAGTGGCTGATTTTCATCTTGGATCTGCATACTAGAATTCATAGCATGCTACTGAGTTGACTTTTTGTATTTCTATATAATACCACTGTATCGATCTGTTGCTAATCTGATGTAACCTTTGTGTGTGTGTATGTGTATGTATGTGTGTGTCTGTATGTGTGTGTGTGTTATTGATCAAGATACATTACTCCAGAGGCCAAAATCAGAAACTAGGGAGGTCAAATATTTCATCATTTAAAATTGAGCTTATATTGTTATTAATGCAATGTTAAGAGGACAGCCCTTCAGATACTGGGTTATTTAAGCAACTTCAATGTACCCCACCCCAGAAAGGATTTGGAGGTCGCCATCTTACTTCTGGTGGCAATGCAAGAAAACTGAAAGGAAAAAAAAAAACAACAGTTGCACTTATAAGATCCTATGTGACAACCATAAGTATGTATGCTTCACAGTATTTTTATAGGCTGTTTATGGTACAGAAATTCTCTTTTGTGCATCTTGGCTCTGTTGCCCCCGTCATTGTCCATCTGAAACAAACTATGCCAGGCACTTAGCTAATCAGATACAAAGAAGCATTTCAGCGGCCACTCAGAAGTGAGCGACTGCTTATGAAAAACCTGTACAAAATAAATAAGACCGGTAGGTGAATTTGATGGTCCTTTTGGAGTTATAATCTTTCTTTGCTTTGAAAGAAAAACAAAACGTGCCGCTGCCGTCCCTTTCTAGGAGTTCCGTCCCCAGATTCACACTCAGCATTTTTGTTTCCATAGCGGTGCCACCCAACATCGCAGAACTGAAGAATTTGGAAGTGCTCAACTTTTTTAATAACCAGATCGAAGAGTTGCCCACACAGATCAGCAGCCTTCAGAAACTCAAACACCTGAACCTCGGGTGAGTATCAGTGGAGGGAAGAGGCGGAGAGGGAGAGAGTGGAAGGGGTGTGCCGGGTAGGGCCAGGGGAGGAATTATTTTTATATTATTGCACAGAAATGGATCTCTAATTTCTTTTTATGTTTTGGGTCTTAAATTTTATTGTTTTAATACATCCTTTCGGTGGCCTACATCAGTGAGTATTTGAGAGCTAATTGAGAAGCTAATTGTTGGCACAATAAGGAAGTTAAATTTTTACTGTATTTTGTGTCCAGTAAAATTTTATCTCAGTTCTGTTGACCGAGAAGGGACTTATTTGCATTGCATGAACTGGCAGACAAATGGTAATATGGTTGATTTTTTTTTTTTCTCTCCGCGTTAAATAGGAATAGTTTACAAAGCACCTTTGTGCCTTGGAGGGAAGAATATTTTCCCTAATGATGCTTCATTCATTTTTGCAATTCTCTGTAGCTGAGAGGTGAAAATCCTCTGTCTTTGTTTATGCAAAGGTGAGGAGAGGAGTTTTGATTCAGCTGAGGTTGCAGAACCAGGGAGCAGTAAATAATAATAATGATAACCTGTTTTTGTGTATTACTTTGCAGCACTTGACCCTCTCAACATTTGTGAGGTAGGGAGGGCAGGTTTTAGTGCTTTCATTGTACACAGAGGAAGCTAAGCCTTTTCAAAGGGGCTAAGGGCCTGGCTTCTGGTCCCCTCTGAGGTTCGTGGCCAAGCTGGGAAGAGAACCCCATGGTTCTGGGTCTAAATGCTCCTTCAGACTCCATTGATATGGTTTGGGTCTGTGTCTCCACCAGATCTCATGTGGAATTGTAATCCCTAGTGTTGGAAGTGGGGCCTGGTGGGAGGTGATTAGATCATGGGGGCGGAGCTCTCGTGAATGGGTTAGCACCATCCCCTCTTGGTACTGTCCTTATGATAGTGAGTGAGTTATTGTGAGATCTGGTTGTTTAAAAGTGTGTAGCACCTCCCCCCCTCATGCTCTCCTGCTCCTGCCATGTAATATACGTGCTCCTGCGTTGCCTTCTACCATGAGTAAAAGCTCCCTGAGGTTTCCCCACAAGCAGCTGCTGCCATGCTTCCTATACAGCCAGTAGAACCATGAGTCAGTTAAACCTCTTTTTTTGTAAGTTGCCTGGCCTCAGGCATTCCCTTATAGCAATGGGAGAACAGACGAATACATCCATAGACCCCAACCAGAACTGTGGCATCAGAATTCCATCTTCATTGGTGCAGCCATCAGATGAAACTGACCATTCATGCTTCAGTCTCTGTGCAAAGTCATATATTCATTAAATTGTAGCCACTAAATGCTCTGGTTAAGTTAGTGATTGACATGGAGTGGCAATAGATGCTGGCCAGGTATTTGCCAGCTTTTTTTTTTTTTTGAGGCAGAGTCTTGCTGTGTCGTCAAGCGATCTTAGCTCGCTACAACCTCCACCTCCTGGGTTCAAGCGAGTCTCCTGCCTCAGCCTCCTGAGTAGCTGGGACTACAGGCACATGCCACCATGCCCAGTTAATTTTTGTATTTTTAGTAGAGACGGTGTTTCACCATGTTGGCCAGGATGGTCTTAATGTCTTGACCTCATGATCTGCCTGCCTCGGCCTCCCAAAGCGCTGGGATTACAGGCATGAGCCACTGTGTCTAGCCATATTTGCCAATTTAATAGGGAGCAGTCATGAAAAAAATCTCATTCATGGAGTGATTTTTAGTTTATTCTTTCCACAAAGAGTTTGGTCAGACACATTATTTTGAAGTTCACTTGGGCTTAGGGACCAACTTTGTAAGATCCATGGGCAGCCTCTATTCTTATGTCTGAGGGAAAGTGAAGTTAAAAGGAGGGAGAAACATCACTTTAGATGAGATGGGTTTTTTTTTTCTCCCTACAAATTTGGAGCCTGTATACCCATCTGGCAAAGCAGAAATGAAACGATTCTCCATTTATATCTTGGTTTTACAGACTATTCTATCCTGATCTTTAATTTGTATGTGAGAAAGAAGCTAAAACTACATATAGATGTATACTCTTACTGTTAATTTGTTCATTTATTAAATATATATATGTATACATTGTATATATATAAAATCTCAATCACTGGGAACAGTGCTTGGCACATACTGAGAAGTACCTAGTATTAGTTAGCTATTGTTATGATCATAATTGTTTTATTTACTTTTTCATTAATTCCATGACTATGTAAGTGACTATTCTATGTAAGGAATCTTGCTAGTACCGGGGAGCCAAGGTGAAGGTCATGGTCCCTGACCTTACCTACTAGGGCAAGACTGGCTATAAACAGGAACAGACCAGCGAGGTCACAGATGTGCTGGCGACTGTGGACCGGCAGGGGGAGCAGCAAGACGGGGAGTACTTTAGTCCGCAGGTGAGATTCTCAGGAGCAGGAACACAGCAGGTAGCACGGGAGCCGACACTCGATGCGTGAGAATTTCTCAGACTTAAAAGTCGAAGGAAGGTGTCTCAGATTGAGCGAATGGTATTTTTTTTTTTCGAGATGGCGTTTCACTCTGTCGCCAAGGCTGGAATGCAGTGACGCGATCTTGGCTCACTGCAGCCTCCGCCTACCAGGTTCAAGCAATTCTCTTGCCTCAGCCTCCCAAGTAGCTGGGACTACAGGCGCCCGCCACCACGCCCAGCTAATTTTTTTATATTTTTAGTAGAGACGGGGTTTCACCGTGTTAGCCAGGATGGTCTTCATCTCCCGACCTTGTGATCCGCCCGCCTCGGCCTCCCAAAGTGCTGGGATTACAGGCATGAGCCACCGCGCCCGGCTGAGAATGACATATTTAAACGCTCACAGCACTGCCTGCCTGGGGCCTGGGAATTGTCAGTTTTTGGCGCTGTTGAGTGTAAAGTGTGAGGCAGGCGGCGGTAAGGTCAGAGGTCAGGCTAGACAGGGAATCCTGGATGTTTGCTGTTCAGTGAATGAGGATTTACCAAGTTCCCAACCATGTACCAGGCATTGTCCTAGTTACTGGCTATCCAGCCCTGATGGAGCTTCCATTACAGTTGGGGAAACCAACTATAAGCAAATAAATGTTTATAATAATGACAGGGAGTCAAAAGTGCTAAGGAAAGGGCTCTGTGCTAAATAAACAAGCAAGTCTCGGGCGCGGTGGCTCATGCCTGTAGTCCCAGAACTTTGAGAAACTGAGGCTGGCAGGTCATCTGAGGCCAGGAGTTGGAGAACAGCCTGGTCAACATGGTGAAAACTCATCTCTACTAAAAATACAAAAATTAACTAAGTGTGGTGGCACATGCCTGTGATCCCAGCTACTCCACCTGGGAGGCTGAGGCAGGAGAATCGTTTGAACCCAGGAGGCAGAGGTTTCAGTGAACTGAGATTGCACCGCTGCACTCCAGCCTAGGCGACAGAGTGAGACTCCATCTCAAAAATAAATACATACATAAATAAACGAGCTCCAATTTTATACTGACCATTGAGAAATTTGCATAGCAGAGTAGCAGATAGAAGATATGGTCAGATTTTCCTGTGAAAGATCAGTATGGAGAAGAGGGTGGAGGGAGTTAAACTAGAGGTTAGGAGACCAGTAAGAACATGAGCTTCATGTCCCATGTGAACTAGGACAGTGGCAGTGGAGGCAGGGGGGGATTTTATATGAAAAATGTACAGGCGGTAATGTTGACAGACAGTAACTGATGGGATGGAATGATACCTATATTTCTGTGTTGGGCGGCTGAAAAATATAATGGATGGAGACAGATTTGGGAATAAAATAATAAGCTCAGATTTTGTTCTTTTTTGACTTCCCTAATAGCATTTTGGTTTGAGGCACCATAGGACAGAGTCGTACACTTTTCTTTTTCTTTCTTTTCTTTCTTTTCTTTTTTGGAGATGGAGTTTCGGTCTTGTTGCCCAGGCTCCAGTGCAATGGCACGATCTTGACTCACTGCAACCTCCACCTCCTGGGTTCAAACGATTCTTCTGCTTCAGCCTCCCGAGTAGCTGGGATTACAGGCATACCCAACCACGCACAGCTACTTTTGTATTTTTAGTAGAGACTGCATTTCACCATGTTGATCAGGCTGGTCTCGAACTCCTGATCTCAGGTGATCCGCCCGCCTCGGCCTCCCAAAGTGCTGGGATTACAGGCATGAGCCACCATGCCCGGCCCTAAACTTTTCTTTTTTTTTTTTTTTTTTTTTTTTTTTTTTGTGACGGAGTCTCGCTCTGTCGCCCAGCCCAGGCTGGAGTGCAGTGGCGCGATCTCGGCTCACTGCAAGCTCCGCCTCCCGGGTTCACGCCATTCTCCTGCCTCAGCCTCCCGAGTAGCTGGGACTACAGGCGCCCACAACTGCGCCCGGCTAATTTTTTGTATTTTTAGTAGAGACGGGGTTTCACTGTGGTCTCGATCTCCTGACCTTGTGATCCGCCCGCCTCAGCCTCCCAAAGTGCTGGGATTACAGGCGTGAGCCACCGCGCCCGGCCAGCTTTTCTTTTTCAATGAGTGCATCTTAGTTGCCTTCTTGTTCTCTTTGGAGTTGTTTGCATTTTTGGCTGTCGGTGCTGTATTGATTGTGTAAAGCTTTTTGTATTTAATTACGTAGCTACATAGATGGAGTTGTCAAAGTTTGAACGAAACTCCCAGTTCTTTGAGAAAGGAGCTAAGATGGGTTTCACTAAAGGATACTTCTGTCCTCAAATGGCATATAGAATTATACTCACACAGTAAGGCAAGTTATAGGGAGGACTCCTTATTCTAAGGAGCCAGGGTGAAAGCATACACACAGGAGATCACAAAACGGAGCTGGGAAGCCACTTGTATGTGTGATCCAGAAGGCACCCTCCATCAGAATTTGCTTTCAAAGTTTTTACAGTATTTGAAGTTTATTCTGATGATTGTAAGACATGAGAAAATTTTAGGCCACCTGAATAAATAAAAGAAAGTTTAGTTCTGTTCTAAGTTCGGTTTATTTATTTCATAGAGTTATTTTCCCAAAAATGTGAAGCCACGTAGGTTCCCATGTAGATGATTATTTCTAGGAAAACTTCACTGCAGGACCACCATGCCCAACTATTTGGGAATAACGTTTGACCTCGTTTGTTGCTAGAGCTTGTCTCATGAATACATAGAAGTTTTTATTAAGTCCCATGTTGGGTATTTATGGATTTGGATTATTTGTTCATTTTTTGAGACAAGGTCTCGTTCTGTCACCCAGGCTGGAGTGCAGTGGCATGATCTCTGCTCACTGCAACCTGCGCCTCCTGGGCTAAAGTGATCCTCCCACCTCAGCCTCCTGAGTAGCTGGACCACAGGTACGTGCCACCATGCCTGGCTAATTTTTGTAGTTTTTTTTTTTTGTATAGATGGGTTTTTGCCATGTTGTTCAGGCTGGTCTCGAGCTCCTGAGCTCAAGCAATCTGCCTGTGTTGGCCTCCCAAAGTGCTGGGATTACAGACGTGAGCCACTGGGCTCAGCGTGGTTTTTTTTTTTTAATTTTTATTTGTGATAAGTGTGAGTAGGTCACTGTGGAGGTGAGAAAAATTAGTGCCTTGAGACAAGAAGGTTTTATTGAAGCTGGAGGTGCTCAGGACAACCTGCAGAGAAGAAACTGCTCTGAAAAGGAGGTGTTAGTACAGACCTTTCTAGGGCTTTAGAAGAAAAGGAAGAAAGATGCTGAATAGCCTGAGACCCCCTGATTTTATAAATTTCTCCACCATATGCAGGCATTTGCCCACTTCCAACACGCATTTGAAAAATCTTTCCATGCAAACAAAAGAATTGATACCACTTGGCATAGCTGAGCGCTGCGAAGCTTTATGTTGAAACACCTGAAGTCACCTGAGATTAAGCAAGTGTGGCACAAATAGAAAACCACACTTGACAGTTGGGACCATCCAAAGTGGAATTTCATGAGGTGAGCTTGCTCACTTAGGGCTGATTCAACATTTTCTCTCAAACCTTTTTGAAAAATAATTCTAGCAACAGCTCGCATTCCCTGAGAAGCCACGTGTGAGCCGTGGATCGGGTGTTGGGTGCTTCAGATATTTTCTCTCTCATGCTCCCAGCGATCCTGCCCTCAAGGTGTTGTCAGCCTCATTTTATAGTTGAGGAAATTGGGTGTCAGAGAAGCTGAGTAACTTGGTCAAGGTCGTGCAGCTAGCAAGTGCTGGAGTCAGACTCCTCATCTAGTTGTCTTCTGCTTTAAAGCTCCATACTTTTCCTACCCCCACGGTAGCTTCTCATGGAAACCTTGATTGCTAGCAGTGTCAGCGCAGGTCCTGAGCACGGAATTCCTACATGTGGAAATGTGGATGGATGGAGATGGATGTTAGCACCTGCTGGAGGAAGTGCGGACAGCCAGCATGTTCTATGTTTCATTGTGCAGAGAGAGATGCCACCAGGTCGCCATGCCCATGGACTGGCGTCCGGAGAGGCGGCCAGAAATCTCTGCAGTTCCTTGCCCCCTTTGTAGCTGGGGCTGCTGCTAGCAGTTCTTCTGAAGTTTCAGTATTTAAGTAAGGGCTTCCTTTCTGCCTGCCAGGGTGGTGTGCCTACTACTGTTACTTCTGGCCATCAGCTGCACGTGGGACTCTGCTGTGTTCCTTACACGTTGTGGGTATTGGTTTGTCACTCCAAAGAAAAAGGAACCTGAAATTCAGTAGATTCTTGCCACCAGGAGGGGGAGGGGCCCCAGGCTTGCTCTGGGCTGGAGATGGAATGGGAGCGCTCTCTCAGGTGAGATGCCTCTTCCCTCTACACCTGTCTAACCGTGGATTTCCTCTACCTAATACTGCAAAAGTGTATCTATTTGCAGAGAAAAATGCTAAGGAATCAGCAGTTTTCAAAATGGATAACTTAGAGCAGTGTTTAAAGACAGAAGCACCTAGTGTGTGCTTCTCTGCCGTCCTCTCTTTGACTTGCAATTCCTCTCAGAATTCTTGCATCGGAGCCCAAGGGTCTGGAGTGGCTTTGGCCTCTGTGAGGTACAGGGTGCGCCCAGACACATGTCACCTTCCTCAGTCACTTCTGAAGTCTTTGCTCCTTACCCTCTCTTAGGCTGCTCTTTCGTCTCAACATAGCATTAATGACAAGCTCCATCTTGCCTGTATTACAAGGTAGTTTTAGTGAACAAGGGAAGTACTTGCCATAATGTGCTTCACAAATTGTGACTTCATGGAGAATGCTCGTCGTTGCTGTCATGGCAGTAGATAGTCGTGGAGGTCGTTTTGCTGGGTGTGGTCTGTCTGGGATATTTTCTGCCTGAGAAAGGGAACCCACGTTTCCCTTTTGGTTGCCCCCTCTGCTGTCAGCTGTTTCTGGTGAGGCCCGCTTGGTAGGGCTGGACCGAGCTGGATCTGTTATGAGAAGGATCGATGGCTAGAATGATTTTTATTGTCACAGTCCCTTCCATCTCTCAATATCTGTCAACTTTTATTAAAGTTTTTTTTTAAATTGACTTTTAAGTAAGTTCAAAGGGAACTGCATTAAGGAAAATAAGGGGCTTGAAGAAAGGATAAAAGATAGTGTAGAAAAAATTCCCTTAGACTTCATTGGAGACACACACAGACACAGACACAAACATGCACACCCACACCCACACCACACCACACACACATACCGTGTACATACCCACACACCCACACACACACACATACCGTGTACACACCCACACACACATACCGTGTACATACCCACACACCCACACCACACACCACACCGATATCACACCCATACCACACCACACACACACACCGTGTACACACCCACACACCCACACCCATACCACACCACACACACACACCGTGTACACATCCACACACCCACACCCATACCACACCACACACACCGTGTACACACCCACACCCCCACACCCATACCACACACATACCACACCCATACCACACACACACCGTGTACACACCCACACACCCACACCCATACCACACCACACACACACTGTGTACACACCCACACACCACACCACACCCACACCACACCCACACACCCACACCCATACCACACCCATACCACACCACACACACATACCGTGTACACACCCACACCCACACCACACCACACACACATACCACACCCATACCACGCCCATACCACACCACACACACATACCACACCCATACCACACCACACACACATACCGTGTACACACCCACACACCCACACCCATACCACACCACACACACATACCACACCCATACCACGCCCATACCACACCACACACACATACCACACCCATACCACACCACACACACATACCGTGTACACACCCACACACCCACACCCATACCACACCACACCCATACCACACCCATACCACACCCATACCACACCACACACACACCACACCCATACCACACCACACACACATACCGTGTACACACCCACACACCCACACCCATACCACACCACACCCACACCACACCCACACACCCACACCCATACCACACCCACACCACACACACATACCGTGTACACACCCACACCACACACACACCACACACATACCATACCACACACACATACTGTGTACACACCCACACACCCACACCCATACCACACCCATAGCACACCACACACACACACCGTGTACACATCCACACACCCACACCCATACCACACCACACACACACCGTGTACACACCCACACACCACACCCACACCACACCCACACCACACACACACCACATCCACACCACACCCACACACCCACACCCATACCACACCCATACCACACCACACACATATACCGTGTACACACCCACACACCCACACCCATACCACACCACACACACATACCACACCCATACCACACCCATACCACACCACACACACATACCACACCCATACCACACCACACACACATACCGTGTACACACCCACACACCCACACACCCACACCCATACCACACCACACCCACACCACACCCACACACCCACACCCATACTACACCCACACCACACCACACACACATACCATGTACACACCCACACCACACACACACCACACCCATACCATACCACACACACATACCGTGTACACACCCACACACCCACTCCACACCCACACCACACACATACCACACCACACACACATACTGTGTACACACCCACACACCACACCCATACCACGCCACACACACATACCGTGTACACACCCACACACCCACACCACACCCACACCACACCCATACCACACCACACACACATACCGTGTACACACCCACACACCCACTCCACACCCACACCACACGCACACCACACCCATACCACACCACACACACATACCGTGTACACACCCACACACCCACACCCACACCACACCCATGCCACACCACACACACATACCGTGTACACACCCACACACCACACCCATACCACACCACACACACATACTGTGTACACACCCACACACCCACACCACACCCACACCACACCCATACCACATCACACACACATACCGTGTATACACCCACACGCCACACCCATACCACACCACACACACATACTGTGTACACACCCACACACCCACACCACACACACACCACACCCAAACCACACCACACACACATACCGTGTACACACACACACCACACCCACACCACACCCTGCGTACACACACCCACACACACACCACCATACCCCCAAACACACCCCATACACACACCACACCACGCCCATATCCCCCACACACACCACACACATACCTCACACACCATACCCCTCACACACCCCACGAAACACCCAAATACACATACACATAACACCACACACAATACCACATACACCACACACCCCCGCCACACACTCACACACAGTTGACCCTTGAGCAACACATGGGTTGAGGGAGCAACACAGTGACTCATGCAGTCAAAAATCCACACGTTACTTTTGACTCCGAAAAATCTTAATTCCCAATAGCCTACAGTTGACCGGAAGCCTTACCAAAAACAGAAATAGTTGATGAACGCGTATTTTGTGTGCTGTATGTATTCTGTTCTTCATTCTTACAATAAAGTAAGCTAGAGAAAAGAAAATGTTATTAGGGAAGTCGTAAGGAAAAGGCGGTGCATTTACTGTGCTTTAAATGGAAGTGGATCATCTTAAAGGTATTCATCCTCTTCATGCTGAGTGGGCTGAAGAGGAAGAGGAGGGTTGTTCTTGCTGTCTCAGGGGTGGCAGAGGCAGAGGAAAAATATACTTGTGTCCTTGGACCCAGGCAGTTCGAACCCATGTTGCTCAAGGGTCAATTGTATGATTTTAATTTTTCTTAAGTTGTGATAAAATGCACACAAAATGTTCTGTCTTTGTAGTAGACAGTTCAGTGGTGTTAAGCGTATTCACATTGTTGTTCAACCAATCCCCAGAATTTTCTCATCTTGCAAACCTGAATCCTATGCCCATTAAACAACACCTCTCCATTCCCCTCCCTCCATCCCCTGGCCATCACCATTCTAATTGAAGATAATTTTCAATGTTAGCAGTTGTAGAACAAAAACATGATGTTTCCCTCCAAAAAGGAATAAATGAAATGAAATCAAGCAGAAGTCTGAAAACTACAAAGCTTCATGTGTATATTTTGAGATATCGCTACGTTCATAAGGAAGTTTTTCTTTACAAGGATAGATAGTTTGTGATGGTTTGAGTTTTTGTGTAAAACAGTGATTAAGTTTCGCCGCTGGAGGAAAATGACAACTAAGAAATTTGCAAATGTTTCAGGAACCTACAAGCTCTCTGACTGAAATTATGAGTCCAAGTAGGACAACATACCACACCCTCTTACTTATATGTGGAATGCAAAAAAGTAAACCTCATTGAAACGGAATAAAATGGTTACCACAGGCTGGAGCGATTGGGGAATTGCAGAAATGTTAGCCAAAGGACACGAAAGTTTAGTTAGACAGGAGAAGTATGTTCAAGAGATGGATCATACATCGTGGTGACTGCAGTTAATAACAATATGTGGTATGCTTGAAAATTGCTAAGAGAGTGAATGTGCATTCTCACCACAAAAGACAAAAAAAAAAAAAAGACGAAAAAAAAATGACAAGCATGTGAGGCAGTGCATATGTTAAACAGTGTGATTTAAGCCATTCCACGATGGATTATATATATATAATTGATGTACACCATAAGTATGTACACCATAAGTATGTACACCATGTTGTACACCATAAGTATGTACAATCTTTATTTGTCTTTGTAAATATTAAATAAATGCTTTTTTTTTAATTAAAAAAAAAAATAGGATGGGCATGGTGGCTCACGCCTATAATCCCAGCATTCTCAGACGCCAAGGTGAGAGGATTGCTTGAGCTCAGGAGTTTGAGACCAGTGTGAGCAACATGGCAAAACCCCATTTTTGCAAAAAATACAAACATTAGCAGGGCGTGTTGGCATGCACCTGTGGTCCCAGTTACTTGGGAGACTGAAGTGGAAGGATCGCTTGAGCCTGGGGAGGTTGAGGCTGCAGTGAGCTGAGATCGTGCCACTGCACTACAACCTGGGCACACCTAGGCAACAGAGCAAACCCCTGTCTCAAAATAATAAAAAATAAAAATAAAGTAGAAAGTGACTCTAGGATCATGGCACTGTCTTCCACTTTCACCCTGTGAAACCGAGGCGCCCTTGATGGTCTGTATAAACGGGTCTTTGGTGTCATGACATAGATTTTTGTCCCCTTGCAACAGCATGAACAGGCTGAACACTTTGCCACGAGGCTTCGGCTCCCTGCCAGCTCTTGAGGTTCTGGACTTGACTTACAACAACTTGAGCGAAAATTCTCTTCCTGGAAACTTCTTCTACCTGAGTAAGAAACTTTCAGTTCTATAAATCTCCTCAACCCTGTACTTTGCGTTCTAAGAGGGAAATTTATTTGTCAGGACCCAAACTCCAAGAGAAATTATTGGACAGAGATATTTTTTTCTTTAGAGACTCCTTTTGAATATTCCTTCATAGCTCAGCAGTATGTGCATTTGATATATCGTTATGTGACACCATCGGGCTGAAGTGGACTTAGTAATGTCATATTAACATTCTGAGAGAGATTATATATCTAAATGAGATCAAGCCTCACATTTAGTTAAGAGACTTGACTTTCTTTTTAAATAGCATGCCAAAAAAAAAAAAGTGTCTTCCCATGTTGCTATTAATTCTTTGTAGGATATTTGCCCAGGATATTCCAATCAATTATTTATAAAAATATTAATAAACCACTAACAGAATTTTTGAATTTTCCATCCAGGATTCTTATTTTCAGCCTTGTAATAAGCACTCTTATTGACCTATTTATCCAGTACACAGGCATTAAGAAATTTTTGGCCACAGGTGAACACACTTTATTCTTTCATATGCAAACAAATTTCTTGCTGAAGATGCTTTTGAAAATTAAAAAATGATTTCTTCTGGGAACTTATGCACTATTTCAGACAAGGTTTGCTTCCCTTAAATGAGTGTTCTGTTTCTTCAAATAACTTATATGGCATTCATAAAATCTGAATTTTCTGAGCTGGTCTCTTAAATTTTATTTTTTACCTTATGTACATTATCTCTCTATGACTTTATCAAGCACATGAAATCAGCTATAAAATATTTTCTTGGGCAGTGGAGCAACTGTTTTTGTTACGTTATATTAACATCCAGTTCTTGGGAGCTGGAGCTACAAAGATCACTTGAGGCTAAGAGTTTAAGACCAGCCTGGGCAACATAGAGAGACCCTGCCTCTAGAAATAAAAATTTAAAAAGTAGCCAGGCGTAGTAGCATGCGCCTGTGATCTTAGCTACTTGGGAGGCTGAGGTAGGAAGAGTGCCCGAGGCCAGGAGTTTGAGGCTGCAGTGACCCACTGCACTCCAGCCTAGGTGACAGAGTGAGACTCTGTCTCTAGAAAATAAATACTAGTAAACAAAACATATACCTAATTATACTCAGCTTTTATGGTTGAGGATAAACAGATGCTTTAGAATTTTAGCCTTCAGTAGTTCGGAATCGTATTATCATTGTGTAATAATTACGAACAAATTTCAGACTACTGATATTCTCCTTAAGTTAGGATTTACTCTGTTAACTTCATGTCATTGTTTTAGCCTCTTTGTCTTCATTTATTTTTGTCCTGAAGGCTGTAGAAACAAGCAATAATAATTAGTCAGATGATGGAACTGATGAGCTGTGGTTATAGCCTCCATCACCAGAAAGCCTTTCATTAATTTTTAACCCAGTGCTATTTACATAGGAAAAAGTCTGTTTTAACATCGTTGTATTCTCTTGAAAGAACCTTTTGCCTTAGGTATCCATAAAAGTGGCACAGTAGTGTTCTTTGTTTTCCTTTGATGCAAATGGAGAAATAAATGTGAATCAAAAGGAATCTATGAGAAAAACAGCAATCTTTTCTAAAAATGTGCTGAAACTCTGTGGCCCAAAATGCTGGTGCCCACAGTTGTTAATTGAGTCAGTCCTCTTGGATATAGATGTTTTCCTGGACACACCAGCTACACAATAAGCCAGTAAATCTAAGTTTGACCTGCTTGTTATTATTGGGAGCCCTAGGTATGTCAAAGGCTTTTCACCAAGTCAGGGTTATTAATCAAAGCTGACTCCCTTGTATTGATCAGACCTCAAATGGTTGGGTTCCATGCCACCCTGTTTATATATTGCTGTTTAATTTGCAGCCACCCTGCGTGCACTCTATCTAAGTGACAACGATTTTGAAATCCTGCCGCCAGATATTGGGAAGCTCACAAAGTTGCAGATAGTAAGTAATTTATCTAAATTCTTAGAAAATCGATTCACTGCCGCAGCCTTGTAGGGGTAGAATCAAGTCAATTTGAGCAGGAGTAAGGTTTGTTTGGTGGGAATAAACCACTACTCCTGATAGGGTTTCTTGATTATCCGCTGGCACTTGTAAATAAATGGAAGGGACTGAGCTTTAGTAGAAGAGAGGACGTGGAGGAGGATGAGAGTTTCTGTGGAGCACCTTTTAATGTGTAAATATGTTGACAACTCCTTGTTTTCTTCTGTTTAGCTCAGCCTTAGGGATAATGACCTGATCTCGCTGCCTAAGGAAATCGGGGAGCTTACCCAGCTTAAAGAGCTCCATATTCAGGGGAACCGCCTCACCGTTTTGCCCCCAGAACTAGGTAAGGTTGCCGATGAATGAACTTAGTTCTGGGTTTCATGAATAACAGTTATCCCAATGTAGCAATTCTGAACAACCTCTCTCCTCTTCTTGACAACTACTCTGCACCTAGGCACCCGATTCTGATCATTTGAGAACCATTTGTCATTGACTAGAGTTGAGCTGTTATAGATTTGACCTTCCCCGATCCTGTGTTCTGCAGCTGTAGCGTCCTGTATATTAGAAACTGCTGATGAAAGATGACCCCGCTCAGCTCCCTGCGTGATGTAGTGGAAAAAGCATGGGATTAGTAGTAAGAGCCTTATCCGTGGCGCCTCATCGACTAGCTGCGTAAGCTTTCTGGGTCTTGGTTGGTTATTAATAACTTTATCTAAGTATCACTCTTACTTTTGAACCCCTTAAATTTTTATTGACCTGGAAAAACTTTTACCAAATAGTTAAAGTAGTTGTTACGGCTACTTGAAGATGTTAATACCGCTGTGGGTCGTGAATTTGCCTCTTTCCTAATCCTGTCTCTAGTAGGAATTGTTAAATATGTTCTTGCTGGGAATGGGTTCTACTCCTGGCCGCTGAATCCTAATCCTATTCCTCTGCCAGGTCGTTCCTATTTCCAGAGTGGGTTTATGTCCCCCGCCAGAAATAACCTCCAAGCCAGTGATTCTGTTAACTGCTTCGTTCCACTGCAAAAGGTTCACGAGTTCCCTTATCTTTGCTTGTGCAGACCCTCCATAGCCTCTCATTTCTTCAATCCTTTGAACCACATTGTTGTCTCAAACTGCAATTATTTGCCTTTCTACTCCAAAATACCATCATTTTTAAGAAACACATTGAAGAAGCAGTTCTTTAAACAAGTCTGGCGGTTTGAAGAGGCCATTTGTTAGAAATTAGAATGCAAGCACCAGGAGGGCAGGGGCATTTTTGCATTTGTTCCCTGGGGTACAGTAGGTGCTCAGAAAACATTGAATGAATGAATTAATGAAGCAAGGACCTTGGATGGCAGGATGTTAGGAAGGTTATGAGCAGGCTGATGTGGCTAATTGTTACGCATAGGAAGACTGAGACACAGAACAGGCCTATTAGTGCCTAGAGTTCGGTTGGCAGCCATATTAGTCTAAAGGGAAGGCAGTCACGTGGTTTCCTGGAACAGCTGGAAAGTCCCGCCTCATCTCTTCCCATTTCCTTTAGCTCTCTTGTTAGTGTTAAAAGACCAGAGGATTATTTAATGACTTTTTTAAGGTTAACTCAACACTTCTCTTTACTGAGTTGCAAGTAGTCAAGTGTTGCTTTGGGAGCAGGGTTACAGAATCAAGAAACGCTTTTTGCAAACATTTTCAAGGCAAAAAACTTCTTGTCAAAGGAGAGATCTTGGGCCAGGCACGTGGCTCACACTTGTAATCCCAGCACTCTGGGAGGCCGAAGCAGGCAGATAGCTTGAGCCCAGGAGTTTGAGACCAGCCTGTGCTATGTGCTGAAACGTCTCTATAAAAAGTACAAAAAATTAGCTGAATATGGTGGTACATGCCTATAGTTCCAGCTACTCTGGAGGCTGAGGTGGGAGGATCGCCTGAGCCTGGGAGGTCAAAGCTGCAGTGAGCTGTGATCGTGCCACTGTACTCCCACCTGGGTGACAGAACAAGACTGTCAAAAGGAAAAAAATATATATATATATTACACAGTGGTTAATAACCACAGATGTTAGCATTAGTAATAGCTGGGGAGCTTCTGCGGAACTCAAATACTTGCTCCCTCCCCAACCTACTAAATCGGAATCCCCGCGTGTGAGGTGAATTCTTGTGTCATTTGGTGTAAAGCTCACTTGATGCCTCTGACATGTATCCTTGGTTAGCGTGGTTAGTAGAAACAGAAAAATAAATGTGTATTTTGATGTCATTTGATCTTACTTCATTTTTCAAGCTGTGAGGCAACGTAGGATATTAGATTAAACGATTATTTTATCAGGCAGTAATTTGCCACAAAAATGCCGATTTGAACCTACGTGTGCCTATGTATATATTTTAAAATCTTACTTATTTTGCTTATCTTATTTAAATACTACACGAGGTCATATTTCTTCAACATTTCTGTTAAGCTTTCCATGAACAAATCATGTATGTTTTTATTCAGGTGTAGAATTGAGGGGGAAGGCTTTAAATGACTTTACTTTTGCCAGCCATATGTAGAAAAGCTTAATCTTAACGTTGGCCTGATAGCTGTTTTTCCTGATTATAGACAAACACTTAGTTGTAAGTAAATGATAAACCTTCAGAAGTCACTGTCACAAGCAAAACTCAAGATGGAGACAAATGTACTATTTACTTTTGAATGGTGATTTTTTTTTTAAAGTCAAGATTAATATAATACTAATATAGTAGCAGCTGTTATAATAATAGGTGATATCTATTAAGGCCTGGAATTGCAAGGCACTGTAAGTGTTTTTCCTGCAATATCGCCTATAATGATCGTAAGAATTATTAGCAGACTTGTTAGAGGTGAGGACATTGAGGTGTAGAGAGGGCTGGTTGGTGACATGTCTGTGGGGACATAGCTAGTGACTCACAGAGGCGAGATCTGAACCTGGCAGTCCCTCCTCTGGGTCCAGCTTCCTGATCACAGTGAGGTCCTCTTTCCTGCCCATATGCTGGTAAGAGGATTCCTAGAAATGCAGTTTTCAAGTTTGAACGAAACACAACCCCGGCACACTCCTGAAAAGGCAGGCGGCGAGGTGTTGCTGGATGGTGAGCTGGCGTGGGCTTTGCCGGCATGTGAGCAAGGTTAGCATAACACTTTGCAAAATGCAGCTGAGATGGCCTCTGCAAGAGAAATTGCTGGCCCTTTCCAAGCCAGTTGCATTGTCCTGGTGTTTCTTTCCCCTCAGTAAATATGCCCCACGATGGGAATGTCTTTGGTTTCTTTGTGTCCCCAACACCTGAGGCGACCATTTGAATGCTGCTCTGGACTGGCTGATGGGCAGTGCCGGGCACTGATGATGCACATGAAGCTTATGCTGCAGGTTTGCTTCTGGGGGTGTTTTAAAGTGTGGATGATGATCTCTCCCTGTATGTTTTTTACATATCTGAATACATGAGATAAATGCTTTCGAGATTTCATAATAAATCCAGAGTTTATTGACTTGTAACCTTTTTGGTACTGGTGTTTCAGCCAAGCAAGAGAATCCGGGCGAGTTCTGATTTGTCAGGTCTGAGAACACAGCAAAATAAAGTCAGGGGCTTGGCTGGCGTTTTAATATGTGATTGTATTACTTTACCTTTATTGAGTGTCTTTGAATAAGCTATTTAAACCGTTATGTCTGGTTCCTAAGTAGTAAAGCACTTGCTTTCATATTAGTCTGTATACCTATAAAAAATGAGATGTAAGTTGAGTCTCTCAGGTACCCATTCATTCATTTATTCATTCAGGTTAAGTTCCTACTTTAGGGCAGATCTTTGAGTCCGAGGAACTTGCCTTTTCTGGTAAAGTAAGATTCACTTATTCAACAACTGTTTGTTGAGCCTCTGGTATTTGCTAGGGATTAGGACAAGAGACAGAACACCTGTTATTGATGATGTTCTAGTGGGAGAGGACAGAAGAAAGAGAGAGAGAATATGAATGACAGACATGTGGTGTTAAGAGCTCTGGGAAAGAATTGAGCGTGGAAGGGAGTGCCTGGCTAGGGAAGGGGTAATCAGAGAAACCCTCACTCATAGGGTGGTGCCCTTTATGCAGAGACTTAAAGGAAGGAGGGAGGTCTCCTGTCGGAGAGAACGGTAAGTGCAAAGGTCCTGGATGGGCTTATGTTGAGGAAGAGCAAGGCCAGTGTGGCTGGAACAGAGGAGTGAAGGGGAGAGAGTTGTAAGCAATGAGCTCAGACAGGAAGTGGGGTCTGGTTCACATGGGAACTAGTAAGACATTGTCAGAACTTGGGCTTTTACTCTGTGTGAAATGGGCACTCCCATAGATGCTCCTGTCCCAATCACCAGAATATGAGAATTTGTTACCTTCTGCAGGGAAAGTGACTTTGCTTATGGGCTTTGGAGTCTTGAGATGGGGAGATTACCCTGGATTGCCCAGGTGAGCCCAGTGTAATCACAAGGGGCCTAGTAAGATAGAAGAAGGAGGGTCAGAGGTAGGAGTAAAAGATGTAGTGGCAGGAGCAAGAGGCTGGAGTCACTCATGGAAGGGGCCACGAGCCGAGAAGTATAGGCAGCCTCCAGAAACTGGAAAGGCATGCAGCCGGATTTCCCCCACCGCAACCCCGAAGCCTCCAGAAGGAATGCAGCCTTATTGGCACCTCGATTTTAGCTCCATAAAATCCAGTTTTTGGACTTGTGCACTCTACAACAGTAAGAGACTAGATTTCTATTATTTTAAGCCACTGCTTGTAGTCATTGGTTAGAGCAGCGAAAGGAAACTGATACAAGTGGGAAGACATTGAAGGGTTTTGAGCAAAGGCATAGCATGATCTGACTTTCTTACTTAGACAGAGTCTCATGTGATCACCCAGGCTGGAGTGCAGTGGTGCAGTCGTAACTCACTGCAGCTTCCATCTCCCAGGCTCAAGGGATCCTCCTGCCTTGGCCTCCCAAGTAGCTGGGACTACATGCGTGCACCACTATGCCCCACTGATTTTCTCAGTTTTTTGTGGAGGTGGGGTCTTGCTGTGTCGCCCAGGCTAGTCTCAAACTCCTGGGCTTGAGTGATCCTCCTGCCTCAGCCTCCTGAAGCACTGGGATTACAGGCATGAGCCATGGTGTGCAGCCCCTGACTGTTTTTCAGAGGAGTTCTTTGGCTGCTGTGCTGAAAATAGGCTGGAGGGCAGAGGGCAAGGGTGGAAGCGGAGAGTCCGAGAGATAGGAGACTATCATAGCAATCCTGGTGGGAGTAGATGCTGGCTTCATCCAAATGGTAGTGGTAGTGGTACAAGTAATGGTTGGATACTGGATCTGTAACTAACAGGAATTGGTGACAGCTTAGATGAGGGGTGAAAGAGTTAAGGTTAACTGTGAGCTTTTGGTCTAAGCAACTGGAAGGGTGGGGAAGATTACAGGAAGAGTAGATTAGGAGAGGGATTGAGGAGAGGAGGTCATCCTGAGCTGAGTTTCAGATATCTTAAATTTGAGATGCCTTCGGGGTAACTCATTGAGAAGGCAATGGGGTATAAGAATCTGGAGTCCAGAAGAGACGTCTAGGCTGCATATATAGTTTGAGGCATTATCAGCATACATTTAAGGCTACAAATTGGATGAGATCCCTTGTGTGTGACTGCAGAGTGAAAGATTAAGCCCGAAGCACTGTGGTTCCTAAACACTGAACCCAGAAGGATCGAGGAGGTTTATGGGTCCGGCTGACTCCCAGGCAGACGTCCGTGGCCAGTCAGGGACTGTGGCCACCTCGGTTGACACCACAGATGGCTCCCCATTGCTGGAGCTGTGTGGTGTGTTTTTGCTTCATAGGAAAAAGGGGTTCTCTAACGAGGTGGATGGGGAGTTATTCTTTTTTTTTCCTGACAAATGCAGTTAACTCAGACAGGGCAGGACAGTGGAATGCACATAACTGAAATATCCTCTGGAGCCTGCCTGAATGCAGAAGTCTCTTTTTACCCAGTATTTTCAGCCAACATCCAGTCTCCTAAAAAGCAGCCAGCCATGTGGCTAACTGAACTTTCACCCCTTTTTTCTTCCTTTATATATTATTTCCTGGAAGAATTAATTAGTAGAGAAGATAAAAATTCTGTATTGGTAGTGAAGAAAGGAAACTCAATATATACCTTAACCAATCCTCAGAATAGGTCGACAGCCCTAGGGAAAAAAAAAAAGAAAAAGGTGATTTGGGAGCTGGTGGCGCCCCCTGGGGTTTGTTAGCAGTTTTCTGTTCCACTTCTGCATTTTCTCACCCGCAGATGAGACCGCTGTCATGTGAGCTGAAGATCTCGAATCTGTGTTTTGCATAATTCTCTTTCCTAAGCATTCCATGGTTTCTGCTGCTTGTTCTGAATTGGAATTGTTTCTGGTTTCTTGGCTTCTAGGCAATGATGGGACCTTTCTCCCGTATTTGTTAGCCAAATAATTTTGCCTTTGGAGAAGAGGAAAAAAAATCACATTAGTCTGCTTGGCATGCAACAAAACAAAGTGCTATAGACATCAAAACCTTATTTGCACCAATCCAAGCAGCCTATGAGACATATGTCTGCAACGCTGCATACACGTGGGGCTAGCCAGCTTAGTGCGCTACAATATGTGCCCACAATCGATAGCATTTTTTACTACAGTAACTATGAGAACCATAGTATTTTCTAGCATATTTGTGAAGAGTGGAAACAAATATTAATCCCCTTCAGAGAGTAAAGGATGTTATGAATTGAGAATTTCCTCTCAATTATATTCTCCAGAATAAACAGAATTAACCATGAGTGGATGTACAGTCAAAAATCTCTTCTGTTATATCTCTTAATCCTTTTCCTGTGGACATTGAGAAGCTAAAGAAAAATAACTTTCTTTCCTGAGGCAGGCAAGAAGAAAATCCAGTATTCTTTGTTTGGTCAATTAAGTCCCCGATTATAAGTGTCTTGTTTATCTTCTCTTCTGTTATTGTCATTCTGTCAACTGGTTCCCAATTATTTTTTCCAGAGGTTTAAAACGTTTTTCAGGCCGGGCGCGGCGGCTCACACCTGTAATCCCAGCACTTTGGGAGGCCGAGGCGGGCGGATCATGAGGTCAGGAGATCGAGACCATCCTGGCTAACACGGTGAAACCCCATCTGTACTAAAAATGCAAAAAATTAGCCGGGCGCGTGGCGGCGGGTGCCTGTAGTCCCAGCTACTTGGGAGGCTGAGGCAGGAGAATGGCGTGAACCCGGGAGGCGGAGCTTGTAGTGAGCCGAGATCGGGCCACTGCACTCCAGTCTGGGCGACTGAGCGAGACTCCATCTCAAAAAAAAAAAAAAAAAAAAAAAAAAAACTTTTTCAAATGTAACCAGTAGAGGATAGAGGTTAAGTGCTGGACTCTCCATCACTAGGCTTGGGTTCAAACCTCACTCTCCACTGCCTTGTTCTGTGACCTTCAGATACTGATATGGTTTGACCCTGTGTCCTCACCCAAATCTCATCTTGTAGCTCCCATAATTCCCACGTGTTGTGGGAGGGACCCGGTGGGAGATGATTGACTCATGGGGGCGGGTCTTTCCTGTGCCGTTCTCGTGATAGTGAATGGGTCCCATGAGATCTCATGGTTTTACAAATGGGAGTCTCCCTGCACAAGCCCTCTTTGCCTGCCGCCATTCGTGTAGGATGTGACTTGCTTCTCCCTGCCTTCCACCATGATTGTGAGGCCTCCCCAGCCTCTTGGAACTGTAAGTCCAATTAAACCTCTTTGTTTTGTAAATTGCCCAGTCTCGGGTATGTCTTTATCAGCACCGTGAAAACGGACTAAAACAGATACGTTATTTTACCTCCCTTCTATACCTCATGTAAAATGAGGGTAATAACAGCCCCCACCTCGTGATGTCTTTGTGAGGATTAAAAGGATAATCTGCTTAAAGAATTTAGCCTTGATACAGGAATGAGTACAGCTGCTCAGTGAAATGTTAGGTAAATGAACACACACATGCGCATACACATACATGCACAGTGGATTTTTATGCTATTAAACTTTGACTGTTTAGAGGCCAGCTTTCTGAAACCTGGGCTCTTCTGAAACAGTCTAAGCAGAGAGGTCACCCCAGCCCCACCCTTTTGACAGTGAAGAGGCAGTTAGTTACCGAGTGCCTAGTGAGAAAGAAACAACAGAGTAGATCCAAAGCCAAAGTCTCACCTCACACAGTGGGATTGGTCAGTGTATCCTGTGGATAAAAGAAAGGCTTGGAATTATCCTCCTGTGTGATAATTGAGGCACACAGGAAGGGTCAGAAAAGAAAAGCGAGGGAAAAGAAGGGGTAAGAGGGATTAGCTCAGATGAAGGGATTCTGCATGGCCAGTACTCAGGGCGGACAAAAGACATAACAAGAAGAGTATGCCTGCAGTCCACCCATCCTAAGAATTGTATAATAACAAGGGATTTTCCAAGTCTGTACCTTTCTTGGGAGTTTTATATTGAGGCTGGGAGCAGGTTCTGGTTGTTCTACCTAAAAAGCTCTGTGATTGGCTTTTTGGTTGGACCTTGGGTTGTTTCATTCACTCATTCGTCCATTCATTCCCTCATTCACCCATTCATTCAGTTCTTTCTTTTTGACAACCTTTATATGATTATTAACTTGTTCCTAGTAAGTGTTGGGTACTTCGTAGTACTTGCACTAACTGATTATACTCACTTCTTTATCCATGTTAAGATCTTAAACTACCTCTCTGCAAGTGACAACATTATTTTCTAATTGTTTAATTTCTCACTGTCTTAATGTTACCTTTTGTGATAGCGCTTATTTCATTGGGGATTTTTTTACTTCTCCCAGAATTCATGATAGCAACCATTGTTCTGAACCAATTGCTTCATTTGTTAATATCAGTTGTGTGCCTACACTATAATGCTTTTGTCAACTGTCTACATATTAGTAATTTATTTCATGTTAAAATACACTACATAAATCCATCTTTCAAAATCTTTAGTATTATAAATTAAAAGCATTATAGAAAAAGAAATCTCTTCTGGAGTTGAACAAAGTAGTTTAGCTATCATGTGAAATCTTTTTTTTCTTTCTCTCCTCCTCTCCTCCTCCCCCCCCCCTCCCCTCCCCTCCCCCCCTCCCCCCCTCCCCCTCCCCCCCCCCTCCCCTCCCCCCCTCTTTCTTTCGACAGAGTCTTGCTCTGTGTCACCCAGACTGGCTTGCAATGGCATGATCATGGCTCACTGCAGCCTTGACTTCTGGGCCCAAGTGATCCTTGCACCTCAACCTTCCAAGTAGCTGGGACCACAGGCGTGCATCACCATGCCTGGCTAATTTTTTAATTTTTGTAGAGATGGAGTCTCCCTGTGTTGCCCAGGCTGGTCTCAAACTCCTGAGCTCAGGTGATCCTTCTACCTTGGCCTCCCAAAATGTTAGGATTACAGGAATGAGCCACCCACCTGGCTAAATCTTTTAATTATTTCCTTAAGAAAAGATGTAGTGTGGTTGTTAACTATGTCTAGAATAAGCAGACTCCAAATAAATAATAAGAAAGTTAATTTTTTTTTAGACTAGATTTTTGATTTGGGGTAATTACTTGCCCTAACCCAAGGCAGCTTTATGTTGTTATCAGAATTGCTTTTCTTGCCCAAATCCTGTTACTATGAAAAGAAGATCTAGCTTAATAGATAGAGCAGTAAGTGACAAGGACGTTCTTTATGGAATTATAAACTGTGCCACTTACACATATATAAGATTGAATTTGTTAATTGCTCACTAACATTTTTCAGATTGGTTTTAAGCTAGATATAATTCCAGACATACCTTAGTTTTTAATGCAGAATATCGTAATTTGCAGAAGAGTTTCATGCTCTTAATCTCAGTTTTATAATGTAGGCAAGAAGAGCTCTCTGGCCTCTTTTTAAAGATGTGACTTGCCTAAGGCTACATTATTGACACGGCTTATTATGGACAGAATCCAGTTTTTAGTTCAGATCTTTCTAATTCAAAAATAAGTATTCCACCCAATAGTATACTCATCAATGTGTCAAAACTGAGCCAATAAAAAGGCATAATTTATTATTAGATGACAGATTGCTGTGATTCCAAATATATGCCTTAATTTTATTTGAAAAAGTAAATGTTGGGAATAGAATATTTGTACCCAACTTTGAATTTTGACTTGGATTTTATTACATGCTCCTACATTTTATTTCTGCATTAATATTTCTTTTGCCATACTTCACAAAAAATCATACCATATCCTTTGATTCCCATGGCCTCAGCTGATAATCAAAAATGACTCCCGTCAAGTCTCCTACGTGATATTTTTTAACAAGTCCCATTTTGTATATTCTATTTCAGTGAAATCTTTAGCCCCAGAAAATGTTTTCAGCGTGGATTTTTTAAATGCTACATGAATTATATTTCTACCTGGTGAGTTATTACCTTAAAGGGGGTGGGAAGTTGCAACACATAAAACGTTTCCGTTTTGTAGTATAAATTTCAGGAAGCCCAGCGTCAGGTTCAACGTGATTGAACATGTGCATCAATCTGTGTTAACACCAGCTGGAAAAGCTTGCCACTGTGTGCAGTGGACTTCCTTTGATTTAAAAGGATGCTAAATGTATTTTTGCCCTGGGAGAAATGCCAGCAGTGCTAAGGTTCCGGATTTAATTTTTTTTTTTTTAATAAATTCCAGAGCCATGTCTGTAAATACAGTTGTTATCACCTGAATACATATATAATATCTTACATTTATGTAGCCTCTCCCTTTGAGGCATCTCCTATATATTATAGTATTCCTATGTTAAAAGAAAAAAAAAAGCAATGTTACACTGAGTCAGACCCAAATGGTATTGTATGCGTGTGTGAGTGTGAGAGTTTCTTTTAGAGTGCAGTGGGAGTTTGAAAGGAGTAAAGTGGGTGACGATTGTCCCTCATGTTGTCAACACCAGAAATCTAGGCCTTATCATGACATCATGGATCAGTCTTTCATATTTATGGTTATTTAGACCTTTCCAGAATTGTTCACATTTTCAACTGAGTACTAATTCCATAAGTTGACTACCTATTACACAAAAGCATCTAATTGTACCATTTATATTTCTGTGAAGTTGTGATAGCATTCTAATATTAGTAAATAAGCTTATGCTCATTTTTTCAACATTTATAGAATGATTTTAACTTGCCCAATACTATCTCTGTTGCCTTTTATATTTGCTGTTTTAAAAATATTGGCTCTTCTCCTTGGACAGCCCCTATTGAATCCATCTTACCATATCAGAATCTGACTTCCAACCCCATATGTGTTATATTTCTGTCATCAGTTCAGTTTGTGGAGCACTGGTTAAATATAACATACATAGCCCTTACCTTCATGAAGAAAATCCTTGAAAGAAAGAAACAGCTAAACAAATAGTTAAAAATCACAAAATGGCTGCTAGAATGTCAGCTTCCTCACGACATTGGTTTAAGCCACGCTCATCTCTCACCTGGGTTGCTAGAATAACCTCCTAACTGGTTTCCTGCTTCCTGCCTTCCCATTGCAATCCATTCTTCACCCCGTAGTCAAGGTGATCATATAAAATTACAGAGTGGATTGTATGCCTTTGTCAATTAGAGCTCTTGAATGTTCCCTAGGAATATTTAAGGCCCATCTGGCACCCATGGTTTCCATGCTACTTATCACCCTCCCTCACTCATGAGCGGCTGTCAATAACCTCCTCTCACTTCTTCATGATCTTTGCTCTCTCCTTGAAATTTTCACCTGAATATTTTTGCAGCTCATACCACATAATTCATACATCCTAAGTGTACAATTCAGTGTTTTTTCATATGTTCAGAGTTGTAAAACCATCACCACCACTTTAGAACATCGTTCATTACCTCAAAATGAAACACCGTACCCTTTTCTTTCTCACTCCAATCCCTCCATGTCTCCTAGCCCTAAGGGTTTTTTAGTTTGGCTCTTACATTTATATTTTTGATCCATTCTGAATTAATTTTGTATGTGATGTGAGATAAGGATTCAGTTTTATTCTTTTGCCTGCGGCTGTCCTGTTGTTCCAGCACCACGTGTAGAAAAGACTGTTCTCTTTTTATCAAATGGTCTTGGCACCCTTGTCAACAACCAATTGACAGCAGATATATAGTTTTATTTTTGTAATCTCAATGCTATTTCATTTATTTATATGTCTGTCCTTATGCCAGTACCACACTATCTTTAGTTCTGTTGCTTTGTAGTAAGTTTTTAAATTGGGGCATGTTAGTTTCAACTTTGTTATTCTTTTTCAGGATTGTTTTAGCTATTTTGAGGCCTGTGAGTTTCCATATGAATTTTAGAATCAGCTTGTTAATTTATACAAAGAAGCCAACTTGTATTTTGGTAGAAATTGCACTGAATTTGTAGATTATTTTGGGGATTATATCATAATCTCAACAATATGAAGTCTTCAGATCCATGAACATGGGATATTTTTTTGCATTTATTTAGATCTTCTATTTCTTTCAATAATGTTTTGAAGATTTCAGAGTTCGTTGTATACTTTTGCTAAATTTTTTTCTAAGCATTTTATTATTTTTGATGCTATTATAAGTGAAATTATTTTCTTAATTTTACTTTTGGGTTGTTGGTTGCTAGTATGTAGGAATACAGTGGATGTTGTGTTGATACTGTATTTTACAACCTTATGAACTCAGTGATTCTCATTATTTTTAGTGGATTCCTTAGAATTTTCTCTTTATAAGAGCTGTTTTACGTCCTCCTTTCCAATCTGGATGCCTTTAATTTTATTTTCTTGGCATTACTTTTCTGCATCTTCTAGTACAGAGTGGAATATAGGTGGCAAGAGCAGACATCCTTGTCTTATTTCTAATCTTAAGGGGAAAACATTCAGTCTCTCACCATAGAATATTGTGTTATCTGTAAGATTTTTTTTGTGTAAACTTTGTCAGGTTTTACAAATTCCCTTCTATTTTTTGTTTGCAGAATGATTTATCATGAAATGTTGAAGTTTGTCAAATGCCTTTTCTACCTCTATGTGGCTTTCATTTTTTGTATCTTCTTTTTTATATATTTCTGGATTTCACTTACTAGTGTTTTACCTAAAATTTTTCCGCGTTCATGAGGGATATTAGTTTGTAGTTTTCTTCTGATCTTATAGTATCTTTGTATAGTTTTGTTTCAGGAATATCGAGTCACATAAAATGAGTAAAATTTGATAATTTTTCTTTTTTGAATGTTTGAAAGAATTCATTATTGACGCCATCTGGGTCTTGAGTTTTCTTTGTGGGAAAGTTTTGAATTATGAATTCAGTTTTTTGATATAAGGCTGTTCAGATTTTCTGTTTCCTCTAGTGTCTTTTGGTAATTCTCATGTCTTAAAAATGTATATTTTGGCTGGGCGCGGTGGCTCACGCCTGTAATCCCAGCACTTTGGGAGGCTGAGGCGGGCGGATCACCTCAGGTCGGGAGTTCGAGACTGGCCTGATCAACATGGAGAAACCCCATCTCTACTAAAAATACGAAATTAGCCGAGTGTGGTGGCGCATGCCTGTGATCCCAGCTACTCGGGAAGCTGAGGCAGGAGAATTGCTTGAACTTGGGAAGTGGAGTGAGCCGAGATCATGCCATTGCACTCCAGCCTGGGCAACAAGAGCAAAACTCCTTCTCAAAAAAAAAGAAAGAAAATGTACATTTCTTGCAAGTCGAAACCACAATGAGTTACCATCTCACACCAGTTAGAATGGTGATTATTAAAAAGTCAGGAAACAACAGATGCTGGAGAGGATGTAGAGAAATAGGAAAACTTTTACACTGTTGGTGGGAGTATAAATTAGTTCAACCATTCTGGAAGACAGTGTGGCGATTCCTCAAGGATCTAGAACCAGAAATACCATTTGACCCAGCAATTCCATTACTGGGTATATACCCAAAGGATTATAAATCATTCTACTATGAAGGCACATGTGCATGTATGTTTATTGCAGCACTATTTACAGTTGCAAAGACTTAGAACCAACCCAAATGCCCATCAATGGTAGACAGGATAAAGAAAATGTGGCCCATATACACCATGGAATACTATGCAGCCACAGAAAACAATGAGTGCATGTCCTTTACAGAGACATGGATGAAGCTGAAAGCCATCATTCTCAGCAGTCTAACACAGGAACAAAAAACCAAACACCACGTGTTCTCATTCATAAATGGGAGTTGAACAATGAGAACACATGGATAACAGGGAGGGGAACATCACACACCGGGGTCCATCGTGGGGTCGGGGGCAAGGAGAGGGAGAGCATTAGGACAAATACCTAATGCATGTGCGGCTTAAAACCTAGTTGATGGGTTGATAGGTGCAGCAAACCACCGTGGTACATGTATATGTATGTAACAAACCTGTGAGGTCTGCACAGGTATCCCAGAACTTAAATTTTTTTTAAAAAGTACATTTCTTCTGAGTTAGTCTGTGTTGTCCCCATTTTTATTTTGTTAATTTGTGTTTTCCATTTTTCTCCCCTTTGATTGATTGGTCCAAAGAGCCAGTTGTAGTTTCACTGAGTTATTTTATTCTTTGTTTTGTATTTCAATGATTTGCGTTTCCTCTTCTCATTCTGAGTGCAGCTGGCTCTGATTTTTCTAGCTTGTTTAAGTGAAAGCTTACGTGATTGATTTTTAGTTTATCTTCTTTTTTAATATAAGCATTTCAAGTTAGAAATTTTTCTCCATTATTTTAGCAGCATCTCACACATTGTGTAATTTCATTTTCATTCAGTTTAAAATATTTTCTTTCGTAAGACCTGTGGCCTGTTATTTAGAAATTGAGAATTTGTTTTCAAGTATTTAGAGATATCCAAAACATTTTGTTAATGATTTCTAATTTAAATTATGTCCTGATCAAAATTCATAATGTATATACTTCTAATCCTTCACAATTTGTTGACTTGTTTCATGGGCCTTCATGTTCTCCAGTTGGTGAATTTTACATACACAAAAATTTTATGTGTCCCACCAGTGTTTCCATGTTAGGTGAAATTGGTTGATATGTTATAACCCACAATAATATATATATTTTTCCCTTCAGTTAGTTATCTTAAATAACTTTAGAGAGGAGGAAAAAGTTTTTTACAGTGACTGCCACTTCTATATTTACCATTTTGGATGCTCTTCTTTCCTTGATGTAGGTAGGTGCTTCCATCTGGTATCATTCACCTTTATCCTGAAGAATTTTTTCTTTTTTATTTATTGTAGTACAGTTCTTTTTGGTCATTAATTAGCTTTTGTTTGTCTGAAATATGTTTATTTTGCTTTCAGGTTTTGGAGGATTTTTTTTTCAGGATATGAAGTTTTAGGTTGACAGGTTTTTTATTTTTTTACTTCTCCCTTGCCTCAAGGGCGTTTTCTTGTCTCTGGTTTGCGTTGTTTTAGTGTCATTCTTACATTGTTCTCAGTGCCTGTTTTTCTGGGGCCTCTTTTAAGATTTTCTCTTTATCATTGGGTTTTAGAAGTTTCATATGTAACATGTTCTTTATTTTTTCATTGATAGTTTTATGGAGCTTGTTTGATACATGGGTTTATAGTGTTCATAAAATTTGGTAAATTTTCAGCTATTTTTAAAAATTAATTGATGGGTTGGCAGGTTAGTAATTTTCAGCCTTTTTTGTTTGATTGATTGACTGATTTCCCATCTCTCTGTCCTTTCCTAGAACTCACATTGGTCTTATGTTAGATCACTTGATATCTTCCACAGGTCACTTAAACAAAATGTTTTGTCTTGTTTTGTTTCTTTTCAGCATCTTCCCCCCATTCCCCTTTTGGCTTCAGTTTGGATAGTTCCTTTTGCCTTGTCTTTAAGTTCAGTGATTTTTTTTTTGTTCTGTAGTGTCTAATCTCCTGATAAGCATATTCAATAAAATTTATTGTTTCAGATGTTGCGTTTTTCACTTCCAACTGTATCCATATAGCTCTTCTTATAATTTCATTTCTCAATTTAGATACTATTTATTTCCTTATTATGTTCATGTTTTTCTTTAAATCTTTGCACATATTTTAAATTGCTGTTTTAACATTTTTATTTGGTAATGCAATTTCTGATTCTGTTTGCACTGATGGATTTTTCTTTTGTTTGTAATCTGCTTTTTTCCTCTTGCTCTGCATGTCTAGTTTTTTGTGTTTTTTTGTTTGGTTTTTGGTTTTTACTGTATCTTAGACATTAAGAATAGTAAATTTTTGGTTGTATAAATTCTTTTTGTCTTTATGGTCTGTTGAATTTCATTCTAGCAGTTTAATTTTTGATTAGCTTGATTCTTTCAAGGCTGGTTTTTAATGCCTGTTAGAATTGGTCCTTACTAGTCTTTACTTCTGGGCTAGATTAACCCTATTCTTAAGACTTCTGGGATTCCTACCTCATGACCAGGGTGCTTAGTACCATCTCTACTCTCTGACTGATTAGAGTGTGGGTGTTTTCTAGTCCTGTGAAAACTCCAGTAATTGTTTAGATTATATCTTCCTTGTAGTTGGTCTTTCCCTGGTAGTTTTTGTTTTTTCTTTCCCAGTCTTGAGGAGTCTTGTCCTGAACATTGCAGATAATATTTGGGCAAGAATTCAAGGGAATTCATGTGCAGCTTTCTGGGCCTCTTTTTCTTCATAGCTCCTTCTTTCCTGCTACCTTGCCCCACAAATTCCAGCTCCTCGAGTAGCCTCAAACTCTGATTTCTGTACTTTCAACTCAGCATCGCCACTGTTATGTTTGATCCACTCCTGTACAGCTGTCTGGAAATGCTTCTCAGAGAAAACCACAGTGAATGTAGAGTTTTCCTTACTCATTTCCCTTCCCTCACACATCATAGTCCTGTGCTGCTTTTTGCCTGATATGGTTTGGCTGTGTCCCCACCCAAATCTCATCTTGAATTGTAGTTACCATAATCTCCACATGTGGGAGGGACCCAGTGGGAGACAATTGAATCATGGGGGCTGTTCGTCCATGCTGCTGTTCTTGTGATAGTGAGTTCTCACAAGCTCTGATGGTTTTATAAAGGACTTTTCTCCCTTTTACTTGGCACCTCTCCTTGCTGCCACTGTGGGAATAAGGACGTGTTTGTTTCCCCTCTGCCATGATTGTAAGTTTCCTGAGGCCTCCCCAGCCATGCTGAACTGTGAGTCAATTAAACCTCTTTCCTTTATAAATTACCCAGTCTTGGGTATTCCTTTATTAGCAGCGCGAGAATGGATTAATACATTACCCAGTATCTAGAAGCATTTCTGTTATACGTTTTGTCCAGTTACTTCAGAACGCCAGAAGCAAAAGTCTGGATTAATTTTTGATAACTGCCAATGTGGAAAGGTATAATTATTTTTCTGCCATTTTGTTACCCATTTACACAACCTCCAGAGGTTATTTTTGCTCAGGTCATCCCCCTCAACCCTGCATTCATTGGCTGGCTTCCATAGCAGACATAGCAGTATTAGGATGCATATCAGACTTCATGTTATGTACACATGTTCTTTAAGATCATTTTCATCTTTATTCTTGGTATTAAGTTTTTAACCCCTAGAATAATTTCTTGGTCTTTATTGCTTTTTAACTTATCTGTTAATGCTCTATTATAGCTGAGACCAACTGTATTAGTTTGCTGGGTCTGCCATAACAGAGTGCCAAAGACTGGGTGACTTAAATTTTCTTGCATTCGTGGAGATTAGAAGTCTAATGTCAAAATAATAGAATTGGTTTCTTCTGAGGGTTTAAGGGAACGATCTTTTCCAGACCTCTCTCCTTGGCTTGTGAGTGGCCCTTTTCTCCCTGTGTCTTCACTGTGCCTTCCCTCAGTACTCGTGTTCAGCTTTGCCCTTTTTATAAGGACACCAGTCATATTGGATTAGGATCCACTCATATGACCTCATTTAAACTAAATCATCTCTGTAAAGTCCCCATTTCCAAATACAGTCATATTCTGAGATATTGAGGGTTAGGATGGAATTCAGCCTACCATCCATTTCTCACATTTCTTACTTTTTGCTTCTAAGCCTTGATGTAAAACTTGATATCCTGTGATACTGTTTAATCCTTCACCTGCTTATTCATGTCATCATTGTTTTTCATTTTTGCAACAGTAAGTCAAGTTTCCTTCAGCCATTATTTTTAATCTTTTCAAAAATCTTTGAGAAACAAGTGAAACCTATGGAAATAACACCCCCAATATATATTTTCACATATGAAGTTTTACATCTAATTTGGAGAGTTTTAAGATGCCCCCAAATCCACGCATGTGCCCTTTAGTACAGAATTCCCACCCCAAATATTCATCATTGTAACCCTTTATTCTAGGTTCCATCCGCTGACTGGTATAGATGTCATTCATGTATATCTACCAGATTTCCCTCTGAATCCCATGCAAATAAAGAAGCGTGTGTGAGCAGAGGATGCATGAATGGGTTGTGCAGGAAGTTATAGGTATTGAGAGGGAAAAGCAATACATCACTCATTTGATCTGCTCTCTTTCAGATCATAGGATGTAGTGGTAGATGGTCACATATTAAACTTTAAAGAGGTGTTGGCTTTCTTCCCCCTTGCATTTAAAAGGTTATGTGCTGCAATGTGAGACAAATAAATCATGATTCACTACAACAGTGTTGCAGTCAGTTATATAAATTGCCAATGAAACACTAAATCTGTCACTTTGTGTGTTCTGACCGTTTAGCAATTGGAATCGTGTTGGAAGAGGGCTGACTGGGAACAAAAGAAGCTGATACAGTGGCAGACGCAATTAGCAAGATCAATGGTTAGTGTTAAAGGTTCATTGTTTGGTCATTTTGGTTGACCGAATTGAAAGCAATTGCTATCTAAAAGACTTTGCCAGCTGCAATTTGCTATAAAAGAATGCAGAAAAGTTAGTTGCCCAACTTTATAACGTCTTGGAGACTGTTATTTCTCAACTTGCTGTGTTCCTAGGACAGTGACCAAAAGATTAAGGTTGTTCTTCTCATTCAAGCTCATTCAAGCTTTTAGTATTCTAGAATTTCTGCATGCTCAGTATATATATATATGTTTTTTACATTAGCTGTTCACCTACTTTCACAAAAATTTTTGGATCTTTATTACAACCTTTATAAGAGTTCTTTGAACCCTAATTTATCACAACTTTCTGTTTCTTCATACTATTAGAGTTTTCACTGATCACTACTTGAACTGTAGCAGACACCACCTAGAATAACATTGGGGTTTCTGGGTTGTTTTGTTTTGTTGGTTTGTTTGTTTTGAGACAGAGTCTTATTCTGTCACCCAGGCTGGAGTGCAGTGGCGTGATCTCAGTTCACTGCAACCTCCGCCTCCTGGGTTCAGGCAACTCTCCTGCCTCAGCCTCCTGAGTAGCTGGAATTATAGGCACCTGCCACCACGCTTGGCTCCCAAAGTACAGGCATGAGTCACCGTGCCCAACCAGGTTTTCTGTTTTAATAAGATTTATATTTCAGTGCCTTAAATTGATGCCTTAAACTTTGTATTTCAGTACCTTAAATTGATCAGTTTTTACAAATGAATACAGGTGAAAATATTTACCTAGTAATGATGATGGCTTATGATACTAATAGTCCATTTATGAGTGCTTAACTTCCCTAAGATAGGTCATCTTAAATAAGGTGTTTCTATAAGGAGTTACTTTTTTCCCATTTTACAGATGAGGAACCTGAAGCTTAGAGTAACCTGTCAAAGCCATGCAGGTAGACTTTATCAAATTCCATCCATGCTTTCAACCTTGGAAGTTAACCAAGTGCTTTTAACCACTTCTGCAGAAATGGTTAAGAACCTATGAAATATTTATTAAATTCTGATCTGATATCTTTGTAAGCCTTTCTGAAAGGCACAAAAGGTACGACCCAGTCCTGTTTCTAACAGAGCTACTAACCTAGTGAAACCTGAAAAATAGTTAATTTGTTAAATTGGGACACCAGTCATTGCAGTAGACATGTAGCCTGAGCAGAAATCATCAAGGCTTGAGATCGTCTAAAAAAGCTTCAACAGGGTCTTAGTCAGCTCGGGCTGCTATAACAAAAATACCATAGACTGGGTGACTTAGCAGAATTTTATTTCTCATGGTTCTGTGGGCTGGGAAATCCGAGATCAAAGTGCTGGCTAATTTCAGTTCCTGGCAAGGGCTCTCTTTCTGGTCCCAGGTGACACATCCTTTCTGTATCATCACATGGCAGAGAGATCATTTTTCTTGTATCTGTTCTTATAAGAGCACTAATCCTATTTATAAGGGATCCACTCTCATGACCTAATTTTCTTCCAAGGACTTACTTCCGAATACCATCACATTAGCACTTACGGCTTTAACATATGGATTTGGAGGGGTCATAAATATTCAGTCCACAGCAATTAGAGGTGAGACTTTAGCTGGCACATAGCAGAATCAACAACAGTAAGAAAATGGAAAGCAGTGGTATATATTACATTTCATGACTTAAATATAAATTTAAACTGTTACTGGTCTCTGTCCCTTTGTGTACTTTCCATGAGCACTCATCAGAACTTCTGCCTTTCGTTCAGTTAGTTCTTCTGTGAATAGTTGGGTAATACTGAGGCATCAGTTTGGTGGAAGCTACTGATACTGTACTTCCTCATTTAGCCCAGTTGGTTCTCAGAGTTTCTAAGTCCATCAGCCCCTTAAGGAAGTCAATGAAAGCCATAGATTCTCTCTAGGAAAAATTGTATGAACCTGGGATTAAATATCTCTGCCCTGTCCCTACAGTATCACCTTATCTTAACCACTCTCAAAAGTGTTGGAGATAAATGGCAGAAAGCTACTTTTTATACTTCAGTAGAAAAAAAATGAGCAAGAACAGATATTTTGCAAGAGAAGATCAATGACCAAGCATATAAAAAACTGGTCAGCCTTAGCAATCAATGAAATGCAGATTAAAACAAGTTACCATTTTTTAGAGTATCGATTAACAAAGATTTTAGAAAATAATAATGCAAAGTGATAGTAAAGGTTTGGTGAAATAGTTTCGTGCATTGCTGTTGGATTGTAAATTACTGTGTTGATTCTAGACCCATTTTTGGAGTATATGCCAGGCACTGTGAAAGCTTCCAACCTTTTGTTGCAGTAAGTTCCCTTGGAATTCTATCATCAAGAAATAATCAGGAACTCAGAAAAGGTTAGTATAAATATGTTTTTTGCAGCGGTATTTTTAACAGTAGAAGGGCCACCTTGATATAAAAATGGTTAAATTAACTAGTAGGTGGTGGAACATAAAATGACATGAGAATACTTACAATAGCACATTATATAATTGCTTTTACAAGGCTGGGTGCCGTGGCTCATGCCTGTAATCCCAGTACTTTGGGAGGCTAAGGCAGGCAGATCAGGAGTTCTAGACCAGCCTGGCCAACATGATGAAACCCTGTCTCTACTAAAAATAAAAAATTAGCTGGGCATGATGGCTGGTGCCTATAATCCCAGCTACTTGGGAGACTGAGGCATGAGAGTGGCTTGAACCCAGGAGACAGAGGTTGCAGTGAGCCAAGATTGCGCTATTGCACTCCAGTCTGGGTGATAGAGTGAGACTCAGTCTCACTGAAAACAACAACAACAACATTGCTTTACAGTGTGATTCCAGTTACAGAGAATATTCACATAGCTGCATAAATAAATGAAAAAGTTATTGGTTAATGTGTCTGTATGTTGGGATTCTCAGTGATTTTATTTTTCTACTTGTTTTTCATTTTTCATAATTTCTCCAGTGTGTTGGTGTTAGCTTTGTAGATTTTGTCAAGTAACCTTTTGCTGCACGACAAAATACCCCCAAACCTAGTGGATTAAAACAAAACCATCTTACAATTTTGTCAGAACTGTCTGAGCTGATATTTACTGGGCTGTCTCCTGAATGTGGGGTCAGCCGGGGGGTTGGCTAATAGGGTAACCTAGGCTGGTCTCACTCATGTGTGTGGTGGCTGGCAAACCATTGTCCAAGGCACTGCAGTTGTCTTCCGCGTGGCTTCTCACGCCTTCTGACGTGCTAGCTTGGGTTTGTTCACATGGCGGTCTCTTCCAGGGATGGCACGAGGCACAGCTCACCTGCATGAGGTGCAAGTTGATAGAGTTTGGATGTTTGTCCCCTCCAAATCTGATGCTGAAATTTGATCCCTAGTGCTGGAGGTGGGGGGCCTGGTGGGAAGTCTGGGTCATTGGGGCGAATCCCTCTTGAATGGCTTGGTGTGTCCTCATGGTAATGAGTGAGCTCTTGCTTTATAAGTCCCCAGGAGAGCTGATTCTTTAAAAAAAAAAAAGCCTGGCACCTCCCTTCCCTCTATCCCTCCATCCTCTCCATGTCATCTGTACACAACAGCTCCCCTTCCCCTTCTGCCTTGAGTGGAAGCTTCCTGAAGCCCTCACAAGAAGCAGATGCTGGTACCATGCTTCTAGTGCAGGCTATGGAACCAGGAGCCAAATAAACCACTTTTGCTTATAAATTATCCAGCTTCTAGTATTCCATTATAGCAACAAAAAAATGGACTAAGACATAAGCCCAGGTACACAAGCACTTTCCAAGTGTGTTTCGTTCCCATTTGTTAATGCCCTCTGTATTGACCAAAGCAATTCACATAATTAGACCCAGAGCCAGTGTGCAAGGAAACACCAAGGGCATGGAAGGTACAGGGGAGACACGGAGGGATGATCACAACTGTTTTTGCAAACAATCTTTGACATAAACAGTGAAATCAATGCTATGAAAAAGAAAAACAAACCCCTAACTCATCTGAATCCTAGTGCAGAGCCTTCTGAGAGTGATAGTATCTTTGTTTTGACTGCTTCAGAGGTCTCCATACTTTTCCATACCTTTGTGGCTATAAGAAGTAGGGAAAGAGGGGGCAGGCAGATCACTGACCACCTTCCTTGACCTTCCTTGGCCATCTAGCCTACAGTTAGCCTTCCTTGACTGTCGAGCCTTCAGTTCTCCTACCACTCCCTTCTCAGTGGCCAGGTACTTGGGCTTATCTGTTAATTTTTCTTTCTCTCTCACTGAAACTTCCTGCCACACCCAGAAGAAAACCAATAGCATGGTACCCACAGTGAGGTGAATAGAAGTGTAATCGAAGAGTGCTCATTTTGTGGGTCTGAGTTGGAAGTGTTTTTTTGTTTTTGCAGTATCGCTAATGATGTCTCATAGCCTTCTGTAAGAATTAAAACGTGTTGCATTTAATTGCAAATTTTCTGTGCCAAGACAAAAGTAGATTATTCTACTCTCACTTTGTGTAACAAGAGGCAAAAGCTTTCATAGATGCTTTATGAATAGTATTTTGAGGCCTAGAAAAATAAGTTGCAGAATAGCTGAAAGTGCTAATGGAGATAAGTACGCGGCATATGTTTGCATAGTGCCTTAGTTTCCTATTGCTGCTGTAAACAATGAGCACAAACTTAGTGGCTGAAAACAGCACCAATTTATTCTCTTACACTTCTGGAGGGCGGAAGTCTGAGATCTGTTTCACTGAATTAGATTCCACATGTCACCCAAGTCAGTTCCTTCAGGAGCCTCTAGAGGAGAATGGCTCCCTGCCTGTCTCAGCTTCTAGTGATTGCCTGTGTTCCTTGGCTTAGAGCCCCTTCCTCCATCCTTGGAACCCACCGCATCATTCTCTGCTTCCGTCATCACAATGCATTCTCCTCTCACTCTGATTCTTCTCCCATCCCTCTTATAAGCACCACTGTAATTGTATCAGGCCCACCCAGATAACCTCCCCAACTCAAGATCCTCCACGTATCCACTTCGGCAAAGTCCCTTTTGCCTCATAAGCTGGCATGCACAGATTCCAGGGATTGAGACAGAAATATATTTGGGGAGCCATCACCCAGCCTCCCACACATAATAACACACCTATGAACCTCATGGTTCCATTGCGTTTGTGAAAATGGTTTCTTTCCCCTGCTTCGTCATGGGCCCACCTCTCATCTTCTGGATGAGCTGGCTGGTCTGCAGGGTTCTGTCTCACTTCCTGATCCTGATTCCACTGGGATTTGGATCTGGGTATGATGAAGGGTGTGGGTGTATATATGACTGATTTTTATTCTTCATATTGGGGAGAAATGAAGTTTATATTGCTCTCCTCCCTCATTCTATATATTGATGTTATGATTAATAGCTTTTGACACCAAACTATTTTGAAATATGAGTCTTTTATGACGTATTTTGACAGCAGCATTGGCATGCTTTTAGCTGTTCTAACAGGAGTAAGTGACAGGGGCCACTCGCTCATTATTTTATACCCAAGTAATCAACCAAAGATGTCATGTCCAGAAATAACACTAAAATGTCAGCCACCCAAATCTCTTGCAAATAGTCTCATTCAGAGGGTTGGAATCTGCCTTACTTGCAGTTTTGAAAGATAAAATTTGTTGAAGACAGGGAGCCCTAAGTGATTTCTTTCTCTCTCTGAGATGCCAGATGGATGTTGAATGAAGTCCAGTTTTTAGTTTTTCTGTAGATAATTTTTTTAAGTTTGTGGTGGTGTTTTGGATCTTCATCCGTGTGTTCTCCCTCCTCTAGTTCCCCACGGCTACCCACAGCCTGGCAGCGGTATGGTTGCCTTGGTACCTGTTCCTGAAGGCTGTCTGCAGTGAAATTTGGTTGTCTAAATAGCACGACTTGTCATCTAAAAGTAGAAGTCATTAGCACGACACCGTTTGGCTAGTGGTGTCTTGAGTGCTGTTTTAAAAATCTTCTTATTTTATCACTTTACTGTTAATGTTTACTCATGTCATCACTGGAAATTTCAGGGCCTGGTTCACAGTATGGATCCAGAGGGAAAAATACGAAACGTTCTCCCTAAGAGTCTCCCAGAACTTGTGCCAAAAACAGTGGCCCGAGTTGGACATTTTGTATATTTTCAGAGACACAGACTTTGGCGTTCCAGCCCTGTTATGACCTCGCATGACCAGTAATACTTGCATGTTGGTAGCGGCAGTCCACAATTGAACAGCCTTCTGCTGTTCCTGAGGAAAACGAAGTTCCTGCCAGCTTCTGTTTGAACTTTAATTGGCCTTCATTGTGATTGTGAATTTGCCAGAAACACGTATTTACCTCAGAAAAGGTAGAATGTTTGTTTTTAAGTTTGATATAAAAGTTGAATTGGGTGCTTTGGGAGGATTTGTATCCATTTGCCTCTAGTCAAGTTATCTACTCTGTGAAATTATAACAGAAGATGCAGCCAGGCGGAACATCGTCACTCTTTCTGCCCAGGTGAGTCCACTCTGAAGTCAATGACTCCTGTCACTATGGGTAAGATGGGAGGCCACATCCTGTTCCCTTATGGTAGGCGTCTTGGCAAAAACCACCAACTGGCAGCCTGTGTTGTGAGGAATGCACATTAATTAGTTCCTTGAAACTCTTCCCTCATTAACTCCAGGTAAGTTGTTGAAGCAAATGTTCTGGAGTTCAGAGTGTTGCTTTTGATAATGAGAAAACAAGTTTAGTCATCAGAATCTGTCATCTTGTTTATAAAACAGTCAAACCGTATGCAACGCCCTTCTGCATGGTGGATTTTGTTTTGTTCCTTGAACCTACTGGCTCACTTCATGCAGTGCCTACAGATAGTAAATAAAGAGGTCCATTTTTTAAGATAGATTAAATACTGCAAATTTTGGGAGGGGAAGTAGAGTAGGAGGGTGGTGGTGAGAAGGCAGCTGGGCCATTTTTTGGTGACTAATTCAATATGAGAAAAAAGATGGTATCGCTATTATAAAAATAATTTATAGTCATTTTTTCAACCAACTGAAACGTTCAGAAAGCTAAAAACATTTCAGTCAAATTCCCACCACCTTGAAATAACCAGAAGTATGTTTTGGTGGCCATCATTCAAGCAAGATACGTTCCTGGTTGGGTGCGATGGTTCATGCCTGTAATCCCAGCACTTTGGGAGACCGAGATGGGCAGATCACGAGGTCAAGAGATCGAGACCAGCCTGGCCAACTTGGTGAAACCCCGTCTGTACTAAAAATACAAAAATTAGCTGGGCATGGTGGCGGACACCTGTAATCCCAGCTACTCAGGAGGCTGAGGTAGGAGAATTGCTTGAACCTGGGAGGCGGAGCTTGTAGTGAGCTGAGATCGTGCCACTGTACTCTAGCCTGGTGACAGAGTAAGACTCTGTTTAAAAAAAAAAAAAAAAGGATACATTCCTAAGATAGAAAGGTGGGTCAAGAATTAGAAAGGTAACTATATTGACAAATGAAGAAACATACTATTTTTAAACGTAAATTTGAATCTAAGAAAGGAAAATCAAATGAGGTAATTACTGAACTTTTACTATATAAGTCCAAGAATATTAAGCTATTACTTCCTAAAATATTACTCTAAAGTAAAAAATAACAATTATTGACAATATTGAGACGTTTTATATGCATATACACATATATACATGCGTATGTATCTATATTCTGTGTTTTGTACATATATAACTATTTTTAAACTGCAATTTTCAAAATAGTTTCGATAGCTTTTTGATTTGTTGCTTATTTGGCTAGATTTAATTGCCAAGAATTTTGTTTTTGTTTTTTTCAAATATGGTTTATGTTACATGTCCTGTGTTCCTGCATACTTGATGTCTTAGTCCGTTTTGTGCTGCTATAACAAAATACTTGAGACTGGGTAATTTATAAATAATAAAACTTTATTTCTCATCATTCTGGGGTTTGGGAAGCCTGAGATCAAGGAGCCAACAGGTTCAGTTGTCTGGCGAGGGCTGCATTCCATGTGGTGACACTGCATCCTCTGGAGAAGAGAAATGCTGTGTCCTCCCGTGACAGAGGGCAGAAGGGCAAGAGGAATGAACTTCCCCCCTCAAGCCCTTTTATAAGCACACAGAATCCCTTTCACAAGGGTTTAGGTGGGCTTATAAACATCATGACTTAATCACCTCCTGAAGGCCCCACCTCTCAAGATGCTTTCATTGATAATTAAGTTTGAACATGAATTGTTGAGGGAACAGAAACATTCAGACCCTAACACTTGAGAATATTGGTTCCTTTCTCATGTAATTGATAATTTGTCTGGGTATAAAAATCTCAAGTCACCTTTTCTTTTACTAGAACCTTGTAGATATTGTCTTTGGGCGTTGAATTTCCCTAATGTGACAGTGGGGCCTAACTTGAGTTTTCCACTTACTGATGACTTGCTTTCTCTCCTAGGATGTACATAGGATTATTTATTTTTATTTATTCATATTCTCTCTTTTCCCCATCTCTACTGTATTTATTAAAGCATTGTACATGTAGAGAAAAGCGCATATAACATAAGCTTATAGTTCAGTGAATGATCAACATGCGAAAACTCAGACAACTACTCAGGTCAAGAGATAGGATACCACTAGAGTTTCAGGGTTTCCCCTGGTCTCCTTTCAGTCATTAGGCAGGACTTCCTCTCTACTCAAAGGCAGCCACTTCTTCAACTTCTAATACTATTGAGTTTTGCTGTTCTGGGATTCTACATGAATGGAACCATTCAGTATGCATTCTAGCTGCTTTCACTCAACATTGCTTCTTGAGATTGATCCCCATTGTTGCATAAAGCAGTATTTCCTTCATTTTGCTTGCTCCCATGATATATGAATTATCTGTGTGTCAGCTCTAGTTCTCATTTGAGCTACTTACTGGCTTAAGCAACAGCCCTGTCACTTTTGAGTCATTCCCCACTTTGGGACTGGCAGTGAAATAGAGGCTGTCAATGTGCTGATGAGTGAGCACTATGTCCCGTCCCTTGTTCCTGTCACTTCCTCCTCGGACAGTAAAGTCACTGTTTGTGATTCCCCCTTCTGCTCCTCTTCTGCCATGTGCTGTTAGCGGGGTTTCTCTGGGGATACCCCCTGCTGCCCCTTTTCTTTTAGTATGTTCTCACTCAGATCTTAGCCCTTTAGCCAATGGCTCATTTCAGTGGGCTAAAGGACTGAGAAAAATCTGTCATGCTAGAATTCCAAGGAGCCATGTGTTCACTGCTCATGCCCTCCCTCATTTTGGTCCAGTTTCCCCGTATTCAGCTAATGTTCATTATAGTTTATGGTGTCATTTATTTATGAAGCCATTTTATTATATTTTGTTCTCTTCTCTTTCACAGTAGATTTTAGGGAAGGAGAATATACAAAAATGTTTTTATTCCTTCCTATTTAACTGTATGTCTCAGCTGGGCCTGGTAGCTCATGCCTGTAATCCCAGCACTTTGAGAGGCTGAGGTGGGCAAATCTCCTGAGGTCAGGAGTTTGAGACCAGCCTGCCCAACATAGTGAAACCCCATCTCTACTAAAAATACAAAAAAATTAGCTGGACATGGTGGCAGGTGCCTGTAATCCCAGCTATTCCAGAGGCTGAGGCAGGAGAATTGCTTGAACCCAGGAGGCAGAGGTTGCAGTGAGCCAAGATCGCACCATTGCACTCCAGCCTGGGGGACAGAGCAAGACTCCGTCTCAAAAATAAATAAATAAATAAAAATGCATGTCTCATAAATTAGCTAGGAATCAGTGCATTTAACAACCCAGGACTGATAATGCAGAGATTTACCAACGTGGTGAATATTTACCAACATGGTGAATATTTACCATGTTGTTATATCTCTTCATGGGTGGACTGAGTTTCCTTTTGGGGCCATCTCAGTCGCCTTCTTCGCCCTCACCATCCCAGCATCCTGCCCTCCACCCTCTAGTCCATCTTCCTGCAGGCCCAGCTCTCCACTCTCCTGTGTTAGCCCTGACACCTGCCAGCCCATCTGAAGCTTCTCATTCTTCTTGGAGGCTGGTTAACTCAGAAGAATGCTTTAACCAGAGGGGGTAAATTATAGTATGCGGCTAGCTTTATGTTCCTTTATAGGTTTTTAATATCAGGGAATAGAGAATTATTGTATGCTGCCTTCAAGTACAAGCTTAATATTCTCATTCATCATTAAAAAGCATCTGGAATCTGCCATTGGAGCTCTTGCTCAAATGCTTCACTGAACTGTAGGGAGGTGCTTTTTGTTCTAGTGTGTATAATTTGGTGCCGACATGGCAGCCCCTTCAAATCAGAGCCATAACTTTACCGGAGGAACAGTATTTCTTTAAAAATAGACACAGGTTTACGATTTAAAGTGACAGCAACATTTTTGAGAAAATTTTTTATCTGAAGGTTGAAAAAACATTGGATCTTATGTAATTAAAGAGAAATGTAACCTTTATGTCTGACTGCGTCTTTGCTTTCCGGTTCACCAAAATGGTACCCACAGTTGAAAACACTCATAAGAATAATGAAGTCACATTGCCATGGACTTTGCCCTCCCAGCTCAAATTATGTGCCAACTAATACAGTAAATCGCCTTTTTTTGTGTGTATATATATGTATACATATATATCACACGATATATATGTGTGTGTGTCTATATACATATGTGTATGTTTGTCTATATACATGTATATATGTGTTTGTGTATATATACATATGTATGTATATGTGTATATGTGTCACTGTATACATGTATATGTGTATATATGTGTATAGACACACATACATATATACAGATACATATATAGTTTGAGTTATATAAAAAGTGTGCTCTTAAGACAGATAGCTTGATTTTCTCTAACCTCTATTGTCTGGAATATTGTCTATTTGGCCCTTCTGTAAATGCTGTATAGAGCCACAATATCCTTAACTTTAATTTTGGATTTCTTCACTCATGAGTTCTAATTCCATATCCCCAATCTAGCTAGTCCTCTTACCTGATACCCCAGATGATACATCTTAGATTGCTTGGCGGATATTTTCACTTCGATGTTCCGGAGGCACCTCACATTTTAACATGCCTGAGGTTGGGCTCCTCCACTCCTCTTGAATTCTGTGCTTGGGACAGTGATACCACCATTCATACATCCACTAGCTAGAAGCCTGGGCATCAGCTCCCATGCTTCATCAAATCCATTTCCTGGATCAGAAGTTCTTACTTTTCATCTGTTTTCTTAAACAATATTCCCACCTCATTAGTGTGGGATATGTTCCAAGACCCCCAGTGGATGCCTGAACCTGCAGGTAGTACTGAACCCTAGATATACGGCACTCTGCTTTTCTGGTACATGCATACCTGTGATAAAGCTTAATTTATAAATCAGGTCCAGTAAGAGATTAATAATAATAATCAAATAGATTGGTTATAACAATATACTATAATAAAAGCTATGTGAATGTGGTATCTGTCTCTCAAAATATCTCTTCATACTGGACTCACCTATTTTTGGACCATGGGTGACTAAACCCAGGAAAATAAAACCATGGATAAGAGAGAACTACTATGATAGTACAGTGGCAGTAGCAATAGTCATGGTAGTAATTAACAGTACAAGTTTCTGTTGTACTTGCTATGTAGCAGGCCTTGTTCAATCCCTTAGTAATGCCGTGAGGTAAGCACTTATAATCCTTATCTTTTAGATGAAGCAACTGAGATGCAGAGAGGGTAAATATGAACTTGTCCAAGTTCATATTGTCAGTACATCCGGGATTCTAGTGGCAGTGTATGGAAATGGAGAAGGAATACCAGGGCGTCGATTTTGCATTTGCCACCCACGTATCTCCCACTCAGAAAAGCCTATTGCAATGCAAGTGAATGAGCGTGATACCATTAAAGGGTTAATATTGGATCTAGCCTAATTTGTGAAGAACATTTTATAAGTCACTCAACCATCGCAAGTAAAAAATTGCTCAAGAAGTGGCTTAGGCCTCCCAGGCACATGCCAGGAAGCCTGTGTATGGCAATGACTGTTGCTCTGTACAGAATGGCTCAAGTGTTCTATTGGAAGCAGTCAGACCTTGTGGCTTTTGTGCTGTCGCCTTTGTATTATTTCTTGGCATGTCCACGTAAAGCTGGAGCTCCTTATCCCAGCCAGAAAGGTGGCTCGTGATCTAGCCCCTGCCTGCCTCTCTGGACTCATCTCCCCTGCTTCCCTGTTTGCATTGTGGGTTTTGCTTTCTACCTCTGGAGATTTTGGAGACTCTGCTGTGTTCACTAATATCTGGTTAAGCATCTCCTTCTCCAGAGAGTCATTCCGAGCCTCTTCACTGCTGCCTCTACCCTGGGTCAAGAGCCTATGGTGTTCTCATGAGCTCACTCTTCAGTATCCATGTGAACCACTAGACCAAGAGCACCTAATGGACAGGTTCTTTATCTTTGTGACACAAACTGTACTAATGGAATGTTTGTAAATGAAAATGTACTTTGATGAACCAGAACCAGATACTTTATGTATGTATGTATGTATGTATGAATGTAAGACAGGGTCTTGCTCAGTTGTGCAGGCTGGAGTGCAGTGATACAGTCTCAGCTCATTGCAGCCTCAAACTCTCAAGGCTCAGGTGATCCTCCCACCTCAGCCTCCCAAGCAGTTGGGACAAGAGACGTGCACTACCACGCCCAGCTAATTTCTGTATTTTTTATAGAGATGGGGTTTTGCCATGGTGCCCAGACTGTCGTGGCAGCCCTAACAGATGAATCCAGTGACATATGAAATAACTCCTAAGAACCATGTGATAGCTGGAGGGGGGTTTGTGTGTGCACAGATGCACACACACACAAGACATCCACACGTGTGAAAGAGGGCGTTGCAATCCTTAAGAGTAGTATACTTATTTATATATTCTGTGTAGTATACTTATCTATATGAGAAACTCTAGTGCATGAGAAAATGTTGAATAAGAATTAAGTAAAGAGGGTTTTCTGTTTACCCTGAGTTTACTATAAAATTAGAGTTCTTCCCTAAATATTCTTGTTGATATTATACATTTTTTTACTGTAAAATATTCAGATATTATCTAGTAATTCTGCCACTGTCTGTCGTGATTTAGTGATTATGTGCATTTCTGTTGGACATTTAATTTCTATTTGATAATTTATTTCTGTTCAATATTTATATTTGTAGAAATATTTCTGAGATATGAATGTTTCATTGCTATCCCGAATATGTAATAGACTCTATGTTTTCTGTCATAACTATGGTTAGGTACTGGTTTAGGGATAATCAGCCAGTTGCCTTGACTCCAAAGAACATCAAGATTTATTTGCCATTGCCACTGTCATGTTTCTTTAAAGGGAAGAGACGGGGAAAAAGGAAAGATTGGAAAGAGTTGTGGGAAGGAAAGCAAATGTCCCTTCAGACAGGTGATTGTGCTGCACAGGAAGGAACAGACCCTGGCTTGAATCCCAGCCTTACCGTGTACTGACCCTCTGACCTTTGGGAAACGAGTTAATCCTTGCACCACATTTTCCTCGGCTGCAATGCACCTCAATTTGCAGGTTCCTTTGAGGGGTGAGATTATATACATAAAGCATGTGGGCTAGTCTCTGGTGCATATATGCAAAAACCTTTGTCCCCAATCTTGAATTGTTAGATATTCATTTAAGGCAAACATTTTTGTTTTCTTTTTCCCTGCTGAATGAGAGAAGCTGGTAAGGAAACAGTGGGATGTGGCCAGATGATAGGAGTGCAGACATAGCAGCCCATTGGTGCAGACAGAGCTTAGAGAAGGCGTCATCACCAGGCACCACACTGAGCATGTCTGTGCGGCCTCTGTGCCCATGGAGCTTACAGTGCAGTTGGAGAAACAGACCAAAGGGAATAAACATGAACAAAATAATTGCAAAATATAGTAAGTACTCTGAAACAAACCAGTAGATTCTGGGAGAAACTAAAATAAGAAGGACCAGCTTTTAGTGGAGAGATCCAGGCAGGCCTCTCTGAAGAGGTAACATCAAATAAGTTACGTTTTAGGAAGCAGAGGGGAGAAGAGGGTATTTGGGTAGGTGAAGAAGCAAGACAAGCCATGGTGTGCTTGGGTGATACAAGTGAGCCACCATTGTCTGATGGAAAAGGGACTGGAAAAGAGGCTGGATTGCCCTAAGAATGATCTTGAGTGACATTGGGGTTTTTCTGTTTTGTTTTTGTTTTTGAGATGGAGTTTCCCTCTGTCGCGCAGGCTGGAGTGCAGTGGTACAGTGCTAGCTTACTGCAGCGTCAAATTCCTGGGCTTAAATGATCCTCTTGCCTCAGCCTCCTGAGTAGCTGGGACTACAGGCATGTACCACCACACTCAGCAAATTTTTTATCTTTTTGTAGAGATAGGTTGTCACTATGTTGCCCAGGCTTGTCTTCAACTCCTGCCCTCAAGCAGTCCTCCTGCCTTAGCCTTCCAAAGTGTTGGCATTACAGTCATGAGCCTTGCGCCCAGCCAATGTAATTTTTTTTTTTTTTTTTTTTGAGATGAAGTTTGCTCTTTGTTGCCCAGGCTGGAGTGCAATGGTACGATCTCAGCTCACTGCAACCTCTGCCTCCAGGGATCAAGCAATTCTCCTGTCCCAGCCTTTCGAGTAGCTGGGATTACAGGTGCCCACCACCATGTCTGGCTAATTTTTGTATTTTTAGTAGAGACAGGGTTTCACCATATTGGCCAGGCTGGTCTCGAACTACTGTCCTCAGGTGATCTGCCTGCCGCGGCCTCCCAAAGTGCTGGGATTACAGATGTGAGCCACCATGCCTGGCCACCATTTTTTTGTTACTTTATTTTATAATTTTTAAATACAGTTGTATAAAATTTGAGCCACGAGTCTGACCATTCTGGGAGGCCTACTTTTGTTTCTCCTAAGACGTACCATTTACCATTTTAAATTTTCATCATTGGCTAGGGGACCTGGCTCTCCAGGTCCCCTAGCCAATGATGGACACCATTTGTTCACATTTGTTGATGTCAGACTACTTGCAAACAAAAATTTGTGCCCTTTTGACCATCTCTTTGGCTTTCCAGATCCGGATAATCAAATAAAATGATAAATGTGAATAATGTATAACATGTCACATACAGTTTATTTACTGCTTAAGGTTGTTATTTTGTGTTTAAAATAATTCTTGCTACTAAGAATAAATTCTGTGTCCCCCTTTTTGATGTCAGTTTTTATTATATTAATGCTAAGGAATATTAGGATATTCTGGAATTTGGGAATTGATAGTAGCAAGCTGGAATTTGGGGACTGAAAATGCTGTGTAAACCAATAGCAAGAAGTGCCAATGCTTGGAGTCAAGCCAGGGCCCAGATAATTCAAGCTCTATTTCTTTTTCTTTTCTTTTCTTTCTTTCTTTTTTTTTTTTTTAATACATTGAGCTTTGGAAACACCTTCACATGTTGAAAATGCCTTTGTGTTTGTTGATTGTTTTCTTTCTTGAGTAGAGTATCATAGTACTTTCTTTTTTTGTTATTTGTTACTGTGACAGTATTTCATATTTTTAACCCAAGACAGTTGGCTTTCCAAAAATACTGGAAACAAATGCATGATGTAATCATCCTCACCCGCGTCCAAAATTGTGGTAGATCTCCACTTTCACTCTGTTATTTATAGTAATGCGTTTTTATGTGTTAGGACTGGTAAGTTGTCTAAGTAAATCCTTGAGAGGCGGGATAGACATTTTTTCCCTTGAGTCATATAGTTAATTTGCTTTCATTTTTCTTGAGTCCTACTGTTAAATTTTTGAAGTACAACAGTTTATGTCCTTGGCCTGTGCTTGACTGTGGAGTAATACTAGACAATAAGGCATCCTTTATTTATATTAGCTTTGGTATATAGTTTTTGCTTTTCTTAGATTTCTCCAGTTCTGAAGAAGGTTATTTACATTTATATGTGTGTTTACATACATGGTTATATGGAAATAATTGCTTTCAGATAGTTGTGGTTTTCGTCTCATTGCTTCTTCTGAAATATTCTTGTTAAACCTGAGAACAAGTGAAAATGTCTCATGAAAATGCATTAAAATGCATTCTTAATATATAACCTAAAAACAATTGAATTGGTTTATTTTTAGCATGAAGAATTTTGAATTCACTGGAATTTAAGTTACAGTTGTTGCCGTTTTTATGTAGACTTGGCCGTTGTGTCACTCACACTTCTTAATTATCTTTGTACATATTTTATGTGACATAATATCTGCACCCTCACCATCTCCAGCCTCTGTAGAGAATGTAACACATAGCACCAAAGTAATAAAAATATAAGCCCCAGAGCGGGAAGCAAAGCTGAAACAAGCCGTTTTTACATATAACTTAAGTTTAGGTTCTGTACAGTAGGTTGATCCCTTACTTAACCTTTAATAAAATTGGATTCAAGGGTATTTATATGTAAATAAAAAAAATAAAGTTAATTTCGTTTCATACTTCACTATGAGCAAGTGTCTAGTAATGTATTACAATGACATTTAAACATCAGTATTAGTCCTCTTGGCTGAAAAAATTCCTATACTTTTTTAGCAACACTTTTTGAGGTTAGACATAAAAAGGGAAGGTTGTTAAGATGAATGTTAAGATTATGTTGTCATATTCACAGTGATTAAGTCAGTCTGCATTTGTTTGACCTCTTATCTCCTATGAAGGTATCTAAGAAGTCATTTCCTCCTGTTACATATTTTAGAAATTAAAATTCAAGAACCCCTCATACCCTCCAAACTTCTCTGAAAGGGCGCTTTAGTTGTATAGGCATCTAGATCATGGTCAGACTCCTTTTCTAAGTAATGTTATCAATAGTAGATTTGTATACATGGTTATAGATCAAAGGTTAAAGTACACTTATCAATGCCTACTGAAGAGGCAGTCATCTTTAGTCTGCTTATCACCCCTGACCAGTGTCTTCTTTTGGTGCTCATATCATAGTGTGGAGGGAGGTGGCAGGGATCAGGAGGGCATATCCCCTTTGCCTCTTATTCCCTATCTGACTTCCCAGAGGAAGCAGCATTTTCAAACTTGCAGAAATATGTGAGGGCTCTCAGAACTGCTGAGAATCAGCCATGTACATTGTGAAAAGTGAGTCATGGCTTTTTCTGTGCAATAGTGTAGAAGTTTCTACTCTTAAAAATAAAGATAGATTAAAATATAACACCTCAACTCCAAGAGCTCCAAGCCTCCCACAGAACATCGTAGTCCTGCTACACTCAGTTGAACATTTATGCCCTGGCCCTGGCACCCTCCTCCCTTAGGCTGCCCATGAAGGCATCTCTCTGATGCCCTGTCTAGACCTGTTCTTCCATTTCCTACATTTGAACTTCTTCTGAGATAGTTTCAGTTTCCATAATCTCCATGTGATGATTTTCCTCAACAATTCGACTAAGGAGATTTTATTCTTTTAAAAAGATTCGTTCAACATATATAATTACATGAGATTTTGTTCTTTTTAAAGACTATGTAAATAAATTATCTGATTAAGAAAAATTTTTCTACTTTGTTTTGACTCTTGAATAGGGAAATGCTTGTCTATATTTAAATGCAACCTGCTAAAAATATTTGTTCTGTCCTACTAGTGAAAGTATATCACACTATCTAAAGCAATCTGTAGATTTAATGCACTCGCTATGAAAATCCCACTGATGTTTTTTGCAGAAATAGAAAACCCCATCCTAAAGTTCATATGGAATTGCAATGGACCTCAAGTAGTCAGAACAATCTTGAGAAAGAAAACTGAAGGATTTAAAAATTCCTGATTACAAACTTGCTACAGTTACAATAATCAAAACAGTGTGGTACTGGCCTAAAGGCAGATACATTGACCAAAGGAATAGAATAGAGAGCCCAGAAATAAATTCTTGCATATATGGTCAAATGATTTTTTGATAAGTGTGCCAAAACCACTCAATGGGAAAAAGACAGTCTTGTTAAGAAATGATGAAGTGAAAAACTACATAGCCATATGCAGAAGAATGAAGTTGGACCCTTGCCTAATAACATATAGAAGAATTAACTCAAAACGAATCAAAAACCTAAATGTAAGAACTACAACTATAAAAATTTTAGAGGAAATCATAGAACAAAATCTTCAAGATGCTGGATTTTGAGATGACTTCTTGGCTATGACACCAAAGGCACAGAGAGCAAAAGAAAAAACAGGCAAATTGGACAAAATGAAAATTTAAAAATTTTGCGCATCAAAAGACAATATCAACACAATGAATTCAACACGATGAAAAGGCAACCCAGGGCCGGGCGCGGTGGCTCAAGCCTGTAATCCCAGCACTTTGGGAGGCCGAGATGGGCGGATCACGAGGTCAGGAGATCAAGACCATCCTGGCTAACACAGTGAAACCCGTCTCTACTAAAAAATACAAAAAACTAGCCGGGCGAGGTGGCGGGCACCTGTAGTCCCAGCTACTCTGGAGGCTGAGGCAGGAGAATGGCGTGAACCCGGGAGGCGGAGCTTGCAGTGAGCTGAGATCTGGCCACTGTACTCCAGCCTGGGCGACAGAGCGAGACTCCGTCTCAAAAAAAAAAAAAAAAAAAAAAAAAAAAAAGAAAAGGCAATCCAGAGCAATATGGCCAATGGGAGGTGCCATCCCTCCCCCAAAAGGGGATCTAAACAACTATATTTCAACTAGAGTGACTGAGGAAGTATGCTGGACAGCATTAGGGGAGCAGCAAGCTTCCTGTGGTGCATGGAAGGCCAGGACAGCACCATGGACAAGTGAGTGAGGCATCCTGCCTCTGCCACAGTCTCCCTCCGTGGAGACTTGGCAGTCACGGGGTGCTGTTTATGAGGAAAGGTATGCTGGTGATTCCCAGCAGTCCCCATTGCCACCAGAAATGCTAGCAATCTTTGATATAGGAGTCCCCTAGACTTCATAGGCCCCCAATCCAGTTTGGAGAGTAGCTGGGAGCTCACATAGATGCAATGCCTCAGAGTCCACACTGAGGACCTGCAACCTAAGCAGCTTCAGCTGGGTCCCATCCTGAACCGTTCCCACTACTGGAGTGCATCCTCCTGCAGACCAATAGCAATTGACTCTTTTCATCCTGGAGGCCCAGCTGTCCTTATACCACATTCACACAGGTACCTGTAGCACCATGACCATAGCTACCCAAAGCATAGGTCACATGGAATGATTGAGACCCCAGTGTTCAAACCCAAGTGACACACTGCACACCTCTGCCCCCCAGGGAACAGGCAGATCTGCATGGTGTGGAAGTCACCGAATAGTCAGCCAGATACCTCTCCTGCACATACCTGCACTATAGCCACCTATCCCACCAAGCATGGTGCACCCATACCTGGTCCAACTACTGGTTCTGTGGCAACCTCATTCCCCCATACAGACACCCAAAGAGCAGCTGAATGCTACTCTATGTCTAGCCTGACAGCTGGTCCAGCAGCAGCCCTGCCTCCCAAATAACTGCAGGGCCGCCCAACTCCATTTCACACTGGCATCCAGCCCAACAGCTGGGCCAGTGGTGGACCTGGTCATCTCGACAGACTCCTACAGGGCCACCTGACACAGCTGCACCTATGTGCACCTGGCACAGCATCAGACCAGTAGACTCTTCATCCATCCTCTTGAAGAGGCAGCCACATAGCTGCTCAGCTAGCCACACCCACATGCAGCTGAGCTCAGCCCAACAGCCAGACTAGTGGTGGCCCCACCTACCTAAAAAGCTTGTTGGAGAGCCTTTTAACCCTCCACACCCACACAGTCAGCCCAACACCCCTACTCCCAGCAAAACCACACACTACAACTGTCACAAATTCCTACAGCATAGGCCACTGAGGCAATTGCAGACATTGCTGATGAAGATTGCAGCTGAAAAAACTACATGTAGACCATGCTACTGAGTCCACCCAGAACTAAAGCCTACTCACCATACTCAAATGACACCTTGGGACCAGTCTACAGGAAGAATTATCTCCTAATGAAAGTTACTTCATGAACTTAGAAAAGGTCACTATTCCACTAGATGTTCAGATATCAGCATAGGGACACAAGAAATGTGAAAAAGCAAGGAAACGTGATACCTCCAAAGGAACAAAATAAGTCTTTAGTAACAGACCCCAAAGAAAAGGACATTTATGAAATGCCTGAAAATAAATTCAGATAATCCTAAGGAAACTCATGGAGATACAAGAGAATACAGCAAATAATTCAGTGAGATCAGGAAAACAATCCATGATCTGAATGAGAAATGCAACAAAAATAAGTGTCATAAAGAACCAAACAGAAATCTTGGAGCTGAGGAATTATGAGTGAAATAAAAAGTTCAACTGAGAGCTTCAACAACAGACTAGATCAAGCAGAATAATTTCTGAACTTGAAGACAGGCCTCTTGAATTATCCCAGTCAGAGGGAAAAAAAATAGGAATTTTGTTTTAAGTGAGGAAAACCTATGGGACTCATGCAATACCATTAAGTGAACAAATGTTTGCACTGTAGGAACTTCATGGGGAGAAGAGTTGGAGAAGGGCACAGAAAACCTATTTAATGAAATAATAGATGAAAACTTCCCAAGTCTTGGGAAAAATATGGACATAGAAATTCAGCAAGTTCAGAAGTCCCCAGTTAGATTCAGTCCTCTCTGAGGCACATTATAATCATACTCTCAAAAGTTAAAGACAGAATTTTAAAAACCACAAGAAAAAAGTGGCACATCACACACAAGGGAATGTCCATTAGACTATTAGTAGATTTTTCAGCAGAAACCTTGCAGGTTAGAAGAGAATGGGATGATATATTCAAAGTGCTTAAAGAAGGGGGGCTTGTGGGGAGGAGGAGTTCTTAGCCAAGAATATTATATCCAACAAAGTTATCCTTCAGAAATGAAGGAGAATTAAAGACCTTTTCAGACAAGCAAAGGCTGAGAGAATTTGTCACCAGTAGGGTGACCTTATAAGGAATGCTTAAGGGAGTGCTACCACTGGAAAAGAAAGGACAATAATTATCATGAAAACATGTGAAGGTGTACTACTCACTAGTAGAGGTAAATTCATAAACTTAAAATCCTCTAGTAATTTAATGGTGCTGTGTAAATCTCTCAATCCTCTAGTATGAAGACTTAGAAATCAAAATGGTCAAAAATAACCACCACTTAGTGGCTACAAATATGTAATAAGTAAATCAAAGCAACAAAAATATAAATTGTGTATGGGATTAAGTCTAGAATACTTTCATGCAACCAGATTTAAATTGCTATCAGGTCGATATAGTCTATTGTAACTACAAGACTCTTATGTTAGCCCCATGGTAACCACAAAGAAAGAAATTACTACAGAATAATAAACAATAAAGAGAAAGAAAACAAAACTTTGCAGCACAGAAAACCACCAAACCACGAAGGAAAATAACATAAGTAAAAGAAAGGGAAGAAGGATCTACAAAACAAGCAGAAAACAAAAATATGGCAAGAATAAATTTTTATCGATATAGCCTTGGATGTAAATGAATTAAAGTCTCAAATTTAAACATACAGAGTGGCTGAACAGATTTTAAAAATAAGACCCACCTATCTGCTGGCTACAAGAGGCTCACATCATTATTAAAGACAAACATAAACTGAAAGTGAAGGAATGGAAAAACATATTCCATGCAAACGGAAACCAAAAGTGAGCAGGTGTAGTTATGCTTGTATCAGATAAAACAGATTTTAAGTCAAAAACTGGAAAAAGAAAAAAAAGGTCATTATGTCATGATTAAAGGATAAATTCAACAAGAGAATATAACAATTATAAATACATATGCACTCAACCCTGAAACATACAGATATACAAAACAAATAGGATTGCACATAATGGTACAGATCAACTGCAATACAATTATAAAAGAGAAGTTTGGCAAAGAAATATCAGACTAAAACTGCATCAAAGACCAAATGCACCTAGTAGACATTTACAGAACATTCTAATGGCTGCAGAATACAAATTCTTCTCAATTACACATGGAACATTCTCCAGGATAGAGCACATGGTAGGCCACAAAACAAGCCTTAACAGATTTGAGATAGAGATCCTATCAAGTATCTTTTCTAACCACGATGATATAAAACTTGAAAACAACAACATGAGCAACTTTGGATTCTTTGAAATACGTGGAAATTAAACAACATGGCCCTAAACAACCAGTGGGTCAATTAAGAAATTAACAGAGAAATGAAAAATTGCTTTAAGACAAACAAGAATGCAAACACACCATACCAAAACCTGTGAGACACAGCAAGCGCAGTTTTAAGAGGGAATTTTATAGCAATACACAACTACATTAGAAAAGAGGAGAGATTTCTAATGAACGACCTAATGGTGGAACTAGAATAAGAAGAACAAACTGAACCCAAAATTGATTGAAAGATGGAATAAGGCTCAGAGCAGAAATAAAGACAAATTAACATTCAAAAGATCAACAAAACGAAGAGTTGATTTTTTGAAAAAATAAGCAAAATCAACAAACTTTTAGCTAGACTGAAAACAAGACTCAAGTAAAATCAGAGATGGGAAAGGAGATGTTACAACTGACACTACAGAAATACAGAACATTATAGAGAATATTATGAGCTCCTATATGCCAACAAATTTGATTACATGGAAGAAATAGATAAGTTCTTGGATACATACAACCTATCAAGATTCAATTATAAAGAAATTAAAAATCTGAACAGACTAATAACTAGTGAGGAAACTAGTTACAAAAAATCTTTCCTGGGTAAAGAAAATGTGGCACATGTACACCATGTGGAATACCATGCAACCATAAAAAAAGAATGAGTTTATATCCTTTGCAGGGACATGGATGAAGCCGGAAACCATCATTTTCAGCAAACTAACACAGGAACAGAAAACCAAACATTGCATGTTCTCACTCATAAGTGGGAGTGGAACAAGGAGAACACATGGACACATGGAGGGGAACGTTACATACCGGGGCCTGTCGGGGGTGGGAGGTAAGAGGAGGGATAGCATTGGAGAAATGCCTGATGTAGAAGATGGGTTCATCAAACTACCATGGCACATGTATACCTATGTAACAAACCTGCACGTTCTGCACATATATCCCAGAACTTAAAGTATAATAAATAAATAAGTCTTTCATCAAAGAAAAGCTTAGAAACTGATGACTTCACTACTGAATTCTACAAAACATTTGAAGAAGAACTAATAACAATTCTCCTCAAAGTATTCCAGAAAATTGGTAAGTGGGGAATATTTCTAAAATTTTATGAGGCCAGCATTACCCTGATTCCAAAACTGGACAACGATACAACAACAACAAAAAAAAACTATAGGTAAATATCTATGTTGTGAATATAGATGCAGGAATTCTTAATAAGATATTAACCTGAATCCAGCAGCGCATTAAAAAGATGATTCACTATGATCAAGTATTACTCATACCATGATGCAAAGGTAGTTTAACTTATGCAAGTCAGTAAGTGTAATACATCACATTAACAGAAAGAAAGACAAAAACAATATGATCATTTCAGTAGATGCAGAAAAAGCATTTGACATCCTTCAACATTCTCTCATAAAAACTGTCAACAAATTAGTTATGCAAGGTATGTACCTTAACACAGTAAAGGTCATATATGAAAAACCCACAGCTAACATCTACTGATTGGGGAAGAGTTTTCTTTTAATATTTGGAGCAAGACAAGGATGCCAACTTCTGCCACTTCTGTTCAACATAGTACTGGAAGTCCTAGCCTAAGCAATTAGGGAAGAGAAAAATATAAAAGGCATCCAAATTGGAAAAGAGGAAGTCAGATTGTCCTGTTTGCAGACATGGTCTTACATGTAGAAACCCCAAAGGACTCTACTAAAGAACTGGTAGAACTAATAAATGAATTCAGTAAAGTTATGGGATACAAAATCAACGTACAAGAATCAGTAGTCTTTCTAATAACTAATAATTATTAACATTAGTTCATTGTCTGAAAAAGAAATGAAGAAAACAGTTCCATTTATGATAGCTAAAAAATAATAATAATAGTAATAGAAACAAACTGAACCAAATTGAAAGATCTCTATATTGAAACTCTAAAACTTTAACCAAAGAAATTGAAGAGTACACAGATAAATGACAAGCTACTTTGTCTTCATGGATTGGAAGAATTAATATAGTTAAGATGGCCATATTACCTAAAATGATCTACAGATTTGATGCAATTCCTATCAAAATACTAATGACATTCTTTACACAAATAGAAAAAAAATCCTAGAATTCATATGGAACCACAAAAAGGACACAAATAGCCAAAGCAACCCTAAGCAAAAAGAAAAGCCTGGAGGTATCATACCACCCAAGTTCAAAATGTACAGTTAACTCCTAAAGAACTTAGATTTAAACTGTGCAGGCTCACTTTTATGTCAATTTTCTTCTGCTTCTGCCACCCCAAAACAGCAAGACCAGTCCCTCAACAGGAAGCCTACTCAACAGGAAGACAATAAGGATGAAGACCTTTATAATAATCCACATCCACTTAATGAATAATAAATATATTTACTCTTCCTTATGTTTATCTTAATGACATTTTCTCTAGCTTTACTGTAAGAATATATATGTAACATACAAAATATGTTAATTGACTATGTTATTGGTAAGGTTTCTGATCAATAGTAGGCTGTTAATAGTTATTTTGGGGGAGTCAAAAGTTGTTGTTCAAGAGTCAATGCTACTACAAAGTTATGGTAACCTAAGCATGGTACTGGCTTTAAAAACAGACACATAAACCAGTGGAACAGAATAGAGGGCCCAAAAATAAATTTACACACCTGTAGCCAACTAATTTTCATAATGGTGCTAAGAACACACATTAGTAAATGGTGCTGGGAAAATTGGATATCCACATGCAAAAGATGAGTCCAGACTTCTACCTCTTACCATAAAAAAAAAAAAAAAAAAATTAAAAATGTAAATGTAAAACCGAAAACTATGCAACTACTAGAGGAAAACATAAAGGAAACTGTTCACAGCATTGACCTGGAGAAGGGTTTTTTAAATAAGACTTCAAAAGCAACAGGCAACAAAAGCAAAACTAGACAGACAAGATCACATCAAATTATAATGCTTTTGCATAGGAAAGGAAGCTATTAACAGAGTGAAGAGTCACCTAAAGAATGAGAGTAAATATTTACAAACTATGTATCTGGCAAGAGGTTAATATTCAGAATATATAAGGATCATAGCAGCAAAAAAAAACCTGATTAAAACATTGGGCCAACTACCTTAATAGACATGCCTCAAAAACAGACATATGGCCAACATGTATATGAAAAAATAACATCAATAATCATCAAGAAAATGCAAATCAGAACCACAATGAAATACCACCTCACTCCAGTTAGTGTGGCTATTGTTAAAAAGAGAAAAGAAAGTAAGTGTTGGCAAGGATGTGGAGAGAGGGAAACACATTGTTGGTGAGATCGTAAATTAGCCATTATGGAAAACAGTCTGGAGATTCTTCAAAAAATTAAAAATAGAACTACCATACGATCCAGCAATTTCACTACTAAGTATATATCCAAAAGAAATTAGTATGTTGAAGAGAAAACTTCAACTCCCGTGTTTATTGCAGCACTATTCACAATAACTAAGGTATGTAATCAACCTTAAGTGTCCATTAATGCATGAATGAATACAGAAAATGTGGAGTATATATATATAATGGAATATTATTCAGCCATAAGAAGTATGAAATCTTCTCATTTGCCACACATGGATGAACATGAAGGAAGTCATGTTTAGATAACCCAGACACAGAAAGACACATAACACATGATCTCACTCATATGAGATCTTTTTTTCTTAATGAAAACAGAGTTGGTATCATTGCAGCAGGAAGTAGAACAGTGGTTACCAGAGACTGGGAGGGAAGGGAAGAGAAGGAAGGATGCAGAGATGTTGGCCAGTGGATACAGAGTTACAAGTAGATAGTAGGAATAAATTTTGATGTTCTGTTACACGGTAGAGTGACTGTAACTAACAGTGAAATATTGTATATTAGCAAACTGCTAGAAGAGAGGCTTTCAAATGTTCTCACAACATTTAAGTGCATGAGGTGATGGATACCCTAGCCACCCAGATTGGATAGTTATCCAGCATAGATATGTATCAAAACATCAAATTGTACCCCCATAAGTATGTATAATTTCACTGTCAATTAAAATATATTTTTTCTAAAAAGACTGCCCACAGAATGAGATAAAATATTTGTAAATTGTATATCTGATAAAGGATTAAAATTTAGAGTGTATAGAGAACTAAAACTCAACAACAGCAACAACAAAAAAACACAACCCAATTGAAAAATGGCAAGGGACTTGAATAACATTTTCCCAAAGAAGATACATAAATGGCCAATAAGCATATGAAAAAATGTTCAACATCTCTAGTCATTAGGGAAGTCCAAATGGAAACTACAATGCTACATCATTTCACATCCATTAGGATGGTTACTATAAAAAAAATGACAAGTATTAACAAAAAGATGAGGTTGGGAACCCTTGTGCACTGTTGGTGGAAATGGAAAATTGTATGACAGTTTCTCAAAAAATTAAAACTACCATATGACCCAGCAATTTCACTTCTGAGTATATTCCCGAAATAATTAAAAACAGTCTCAGAAAGATATTTGTACAGCCATATTTATAGTAGCATTATTCACAGTAGCTAAAATGTGAATGCAGCGCACGCATACATCAACAGATGAATGGATAAGCAAAATATGGTATTTACATTTGGCCCTTTGTATCCATAGAGTCTTCATTCACGGAATCAACCAACCACAGATCAAAAACATTTGGGCTGGGCGTGGTGCCGTGTGCCTATAATCCCAGCTACTCAGGAGGGTGTGGTAGGAGGATTGCTTGAGCCAAGAAGTCCATCACCAGCCTGGGCAACAGAGAGAGACGCATCTCTCAAAAAAGAATCAGCCAATCAATAAATAAAAATAAAAAGTGTGGGGGTTGGGTGCAGTGGCTCACTCCTGTAATCCCAGCACTTTGGGAGGCTGAAGTGGGCTGATCACTTGAGGTTAGGAGTTCAAGACCAGCTTGGCCAACATGGTGAAACTCCATCTCTACTAAAAAATACAAAAATTAACTGGGTGTGGTGGCGCTTGCCTGTAGTCTCAGCTACTTGGGAGGCTGAGGCAGGAGAATCATTTGAACTGGGAAGCAGATGTTGCAGTGAGCTGAGATCACGCCTCTGCACTACAGCCTGTGTGACAGAGCGAGACTGTCTCAAACAAATAAACTGTATGGGGAAAAAAAACAACAAAAATAGCAGAACAACACCTTTTTTTTTTTTTTTGAGACGGAGTCTTGCTCTGTCGCCCAGGTTGGAGTGCAGTGGCCAGATCTCAGCTCACTGCAAGCTCCCGCCTCCCAGGTTTACGCCATTCTCCTGCCTCAGCCTCCTGAGTAACTGGGACTACAGGTGCCCGCCACCTCGCCCAGCTAGTTTTTTGTATTTTTTTAGTAGAGACGAGGTTTCACCGTATTAGTCGGGATGGTCTTGATCTCCTGACCTCGTGATCCGCCCGCCTCGGCCTCCCAAATGCTGGGATTACAGGCTTGAGCCACCACACCCGGCCCCAGAACAACACTTTTAAAGGTACATATCTTAAAATATAGTATAAAATCATATAAATATCATATTTATATCACATTATTCATATTATAAGTAATCTAGAGATTATTTAAAGCACACAGAGGATGTGTACAGGTTATATGAAAATTTACACTAGTTTATGTAAGAGACTTGAGCATCCGTCAATTTTGACATCCACAGGGGTCCTGGAACCTGTACCCCATGGATACTGAGAGATGACTATATACACAGTGAAATATTAGCCTTAAAAAAGGAAGATAATTTTGACATATGCCACAACATAGACAAACCTTGAGGACATTATATGAAGTGAAATAAGCCAGTCCAAAAGAAAAAATGCTGTATGATTCCATGTATATGAGATACTTAGAACAGTCAAAATCAGAGAGAGAAATGGAATGGTGGTTGCCACGAGATAAGGGAAAGGAGAAATGGGGAGTTATTGTTGTATGGTTTTAGAGTTCAAGTTTTACAGGATGAAAAAAGTTATGGAGGCCGATGGTACAGTGGTGTTTGCACAAAATTGCAAATGTATTAATATCACCAAACCATACCCTTAAAAATCATGAAAATGATAAATTTTATCCCATGTGTGTTTTAATGCAATAAAAAGTGGGGGGAAAACTAACCAGTCAACTAACTAAAAAAGCAGAGGATATTATTTTTTTAAAAGTAACCAATTTAAAGTAGAACCAAAAAAACTAAACAAAAAGAAAAGAAAGTGTATTCACCTAATGCATTACCCCACTAGGGTGTTTTAATTTAAAAATACAATTTCTGGAGGTAATAGGGCTTTCAGCCCAAAGGGAATGATTCCAATGACAGAATTCTGGGCCCTGTGAGGGAGGTGTGACTTGTTTTTGTGTATAACTCCCCAGTGCTCCTAAATCATGTCACATTATTGATAATACCCACAATATTCAATACCTTTTTACAGGAGGGAGAAAATCTGCTAAGTGTTACATACTGGAAAGACCAAGGCCTTTGAAAGAGCCAGATAAATTGGTTTTTAAATACCTGCCTGGCTGCCTACTAGTCACATGACCTTGAGTAAGAATCCTAAACCCCCAAAATGGTAGTTGCCGCTTCTTTTTTAAGATGAGATCATAAAAATGCCTTCCATGCAAGATTATTGTGACACCCTGGAATAATGTATGCACAGCTCCCAAAATGATACCTGGTACATGGTACACGTATAAGAAATAAAAACCAATATTATTATGATAATGATTCTTTAGTTGGGGGTTTTTTATCCTTTGTAGAACTTGTGGTAGTATCTAAAAATTCAGATTTATTTTTCAGTACTCTAAATAGATTTAATTTTTTCTTTTATTTAAAATTTTAAAGTTCTAATGTTAAAAATTTTATCCTTGTGAAAGAAAAGAGATTTTTTTAGAGTATGGTCCTTCGGCCAGAAACACCATCATCCCCTAAGAACTTGTTAGAAATGCAAACACAAGGGCTTCACCCAAGACCTATGAAACTAAAAACTCTAGAGGTTTTAGTCATTCTGTAAGACATATTCTGATGCACACTCAAGTTTGAGAACCGCTGCTTCAGTAAATCTGGGAAACAGAAAAGGGTAGCATTTATGATCTGTCATCCAAAAATAACCACTTTAAATTCTGAGATTTTTTTCTAGTCTTTTCTCTGTTCATATGCATATACACTTATATGTGTATTTCTTCTAGTCTTTTTCCTATACACCTGTGTATATATTCTGTTTTAAAAAGTTATGATCATGCTATATAAGTTTTATAGCCTTCATTTTGACCTTCAATATTATGTCATGACCATTGCCTCATGTCATTAAATTTTATTTGAAAACATTTTTAATCATATGGCTACTTATTACACCATCCTCTGAGTGTCTCGTGAACCAACTCCCTAGACATCTGAGTTGTTTCTAGTTGTTCAGAAGGACATTAGCAACACTCAGTTGAAAATCTGTATTCATAAATCATTGTTAATATGAGTGACTATTTCCTCAGCATAAATTTATTACTAGGGTGGAATTACCAGGTCACACAGTATGAACATTTTCACAGCTCTCAATATAAATTGCCAAATTGCTTTTCAGAGAAGAGGTGCCAGTTTGGATTCTAACCAGCAATGCAGGGAAAATGTTTGTCCATTCCTCTAACCCAACCAACCCTGCTGTATTAGTCTGTTCTCGCACTGCTATAAAGAAATACCTAAGACTGGGTAATTTATAAAGAAAAGAGGTTTAATTGGCTCAGAGTTCTGCATGGCATATAGGAAGCATGATGCTGGCATCTGCTCAGCTTCTGGGGAGGTCTCAGGAAACTTAAAGTCATGGCAGAAGGCAAAGGGGGAGTGAGATGACTCACATGGTGGGAGCAGGAGCAAGAAAGGAAGTGGGGAGGTGCCCCACACTTTTAAACACCCAGAGTTTATGATTACTCGCTGTCACTAGAACAGCACCAGAGGGATGTTGCTAAATCATTCATGAAGGACTATCCGTATGGTCCTGCCACCTCACACCAGGCCTTACCTCCAACATTGGGGTTTACAGTTCAATATGAGCCTTGGGCAGGGTCACAGATCCAAACGGTATCATTCTGCCCTTGGCCCCTCCAAATCTCATGTGCTTCTTACATTGCAAAATACAATCATGCCTTCCCAACTGTCCCCCAAAATCTTAACTCATTGTAGCATTAATTCAAAAGTCCAAAGTCTCCTGAGACAAGGCTAGTCCCTTCCACCTGTGAGCCTGTAAAATAAATAAGTTTGTTACTTTCAAGATACAATGGAGATAGAGGCATTGGGTAAATACTGCTGTTCCTAGGGAGAAATTGGCCAAAAGAAAGGGGCTACAGCTCCCATGGAAGTTCAAAACCCAGCACGGCAGTCATTAAATCTTAAGACATCAAAATTATCTCCTTTGACTCCATGTTCCACGTTTAGGGCACTCTCATTCAAGAGATGGCCTTCCAAAGCCCTGGATGGCTCCACCTCTGTGGCCTTGCAGTGTTTAGCTCCTGTGGCTGCTCTAATGGGCTGGCATTGAGTGCCTGCAGCTTTTCCTGGTGCAGGGTTCAGCCTGTCAGTGGATCTACCATTCTCTGGTCGTAGAGGCTGGTGGCCCTCTTCTGATAGCTCCAGTAGGCGGTGCCCTGGTGGAGACTATGTGTCTGGGCTCCAACCCCATATTTCTCCTTCACACTGCTCTAGTAGAAGTTCTCCATGAGGGCTCTGCCCCTGCAGCAGGCTTCTGCCTGGACATTCAGGCTTTTCCCTACGTTGTCTGAAATCTAGGCAGAGGCTTCCAATCTTCAGCTCTTTCACTCTGTACACCTGCTGGCTTAACACGACATGGAAGCCACTAAGTCTTACGGTTTGCCCCTCTGAAGCAGTGGTCCGAGCTGTACCTGGGTCAGAGGTAAAGCAGTGGCCCGAGCTGAGCCATGGCCAGAGGTAAAGTGACTGGGATCCAGGAAGTAGTATCCTAAGCAGCAGGGCCTTGGGCCTGGTACAGGAAACTGTTCAGTCCTCCTAGGCCTCCTGGCCTATGATGGGAGGTGTCCCCACGAAGTTCTCTAAGATGCCTTTGACACTTTTTCCCCATTGTCTTGACTATTAGCACTTGGCTTTTCTTTACTTATGCAAATTTTTACATCCTGCCTGAATTCCTCTCCTGAAAATAAGCTTTACTTTTCTACCACATGATCAGGCTGCAAATTTTCTAAACTTTTATTCTCTGCGTCCCCTTTAAATATAAGTTCCAACTTCACATTATTTATTTGTTCATGAGTATGAGCATAGGCTATCAGAAGCAGACAGGCACATCCTGAGTGCTTTACTGCTTAGAAATTTTTTCTACGAGATACCCTAAATCATCACTGTCAAGTTCAAAGTTCCACATATCCTTAGGGTAGGGGCACAGTGCAGCCAAGTTCATTGCTAAGGCATAACAAAAGTGGTCTTTACTCCAGTTCCCAATATGTTTCTAATTTTCATCTGAGATATCCTCAGCCTAGACTTCACTGCCCATATCACTACCAACATTGTGGTCATAACCATTCAAACAGTCTCTGGGAAGTTCCAAACTTTCCCTCATTTTCCTATCTTCTTTTGAGTCCATCAAACTCTTCTAACCTCTGCCCGTTACCTAGTTCCAACATCACTTCTACATTTTCAGATATCTTCATAGCAATGTCTCACTCCTCAGTACCAGTTTTCTGTATTAGTTCTCACACTGCTGTAAAGAAATGTCTGAGATGGAGTAATTTATAAAAAAAGGAGGTTTAATTGGCTCACAGTTTCTCAGGCTGTACAGGAGGCATGATCCTGGCATCTGCTCAGCTTTTGGGGAGGCCTCAGGAAGCTTACAGTCGTGGCAGAAGGCATGAAGGAGCGAGGTGGTTTACCTGGTAGGAGTAGGAGCTAGAGAGAGAAGGGAGAGATGCTATGCATTTGTAAACAACCAGATCTCGTGATAACTCACTGTCAAAAGATCAGTACCAAACATCAGTTGCTAAACCATGAAGGACCATCCTCGTGATCCAATCACCTCCCACCAGACTCCACCTCCACCATGTTGAATTACAGTTCAACATGAGATTTGGGCAGGGATGTGAATCCAGACCACATCACTTGTGAATTATAGTACTTTTGGCTTTATGTTAGTTTGTAGGAGGATATTTTTGAATTGTAAATGAGTAGAATGTACAGCTCGGTCTTAATGAGAGGTTTTCTAGTCATTGTATTGACTTACATCTGTATATTCAGAAGCCCAAATGGTAGATACTGTTTTGGGCCTTCTGTCTTAATTATAGATGTAATGGTTATTATTTTCTAAAGTTTACTCTTCCAATGTTTTGTGCCCCTCACTTGACATAGACTACTATTTTTGTGTAGAGAATGTTATAGCTCTTTCAAAGGTCTTCTATAGAATAAAAGTAACCAGGCAATATGGATGGCTTGACAAGCCCATATATCTCAGGCCATAGGGATTAACTAAGTGCTAGAGGACCTAGGAAGAGAAAAACAAGTTGTTTCTGTCTGTAGTATTACAAATCAATTAAACAACTCTATGTATTATTCATATTAAATCTTGCTACCGGGACAGTTGTGGAAAGGGTCTGAGATAGAATGTTAAGCAAATGCTAAACTAGCCAGATAAATGTATTATTTAGGTGGCAGACCTATTCGTTTATGATAAACAGCCATGGTGAAGGCTGTTTTGTGATAACTTTATTGATTCTGTATAAAGTAATGATACCAAAACATATTTGTTGAACGTGTATTTATTTCGGTTTACGTTGCAGCAGTCAGCTTCTCACTGGGCTTTCTAAGGTACCTGAGGCTCCCTTGGTGTTAACGTTTCCGTCTTCCCGGGAGGTTGGAAGGATGTCCTCCTCTCAGCCCCTACGAGCTGGGGAACTTAAAGGAAGTGAGGATCATGGGGGGATGACAAGGAATGGCCGAGCACAGCCAGGGAGCACAGCAGAAGACTCCTGCTAGAGAGTCTTGGAAACTCCTGCTAGGTGCAGAAGACTGCTGCTGCCTAGAAATCTCTCAGTCCTCACCCGAGCATAGTGGCTTATGCCTGTCATCCCAACACTTTGGGAGGCTGAGGCGGGTGGATCACTTGAGATCAGGAGTTTGAGACCAGCCTGGCCAACGTGGTGAAACTCCATCTCTACTAACAATAAATGAAATAAAAAAACAAAATTAGCCGAGCTTGGTGGCACATGCCTGTATTCCCAGCTACTTGGGAGTCTGAGGCAGGACAGTCACTTCAACCCGGGAAGTGGAGGTTGCAGTGAGCTGAGATCGCACCACTGCACTCCAGCCTGAGTGAAGAGCGAGATTCTGTCTCAAAATAATAATAATAATAATAATAATTAAAAAAAGAAAAAGAAGAAAATGAAATATTTCAGTCCTCTAAGAAATGAAATCAGTGCTCCTAAATTTTATCTTAACCCTACTTTTGATCACAGACCTTTGCAAATCTTATGAATGGGTGCTTTTCTCAGAAGAGTGCCTCCGTGCAAATTTTGCACTCAATTTCAGGGGTTTAAGAATTCCTTGAGGGGACTCTTATTTTAGGCAAACTGCCTTCAAGTATGCATTTTCTTACTTTTGGAGGTTTTACTTAATAGCGAAAATCTTATTTTCTATTTTCAAAGTGCTTTCTAGTTTATGGAACCATTTTGTATGCACGTTTTGGTCCCTGTCCCCAGTTCTATCAGTTGGTAGTGTTATTCTCACTTGGCAGATGAGGTAACTGGAGCGCAACAGAGTGTAAGAATTTGCCCAAGTCAGTGAATGGTTCT